>NW_019154131.1:10772574-11489591 GCF_002288905.1 Enhydra lutris kenyoni
CCTACTTGTGATCTCTGTCTGTCAAATAAATAAATAAAATCTTTAAAAAAAAAAGTCCTGATTTTTTGTCCCGTTGCTCCGCTGCTTGCTGGGAGTTGGCCCCTCCTCCCACAGTCTATCTTCCCATCACTTTGGATTCACTTCTCCGCCAGTCGTACCTTCCAGAAAGTGGTTGATTTTCTGTTTCTAGAATTGCTGTTCTTCTTCTCTTCGATCTCTTGTTGGGTTTGTAGGTGTTTGCAATCTTAAAATAAGCTATCTAGCTGATAACCTGCTACCTGAAGTAGTCTCAGCCTGCTACTTCTCCACCATCTTGATTCCTCCCCCTGCAAGAAATGTTAAAGTGGATTCTTTGAATGGAAAGCAGAGACCAAAAACACAAAAGAAGAAAACACAGGAGTAAAAATGAGTATTTCTATAAAAATCAGTCAAGGAACTCACACACACACAAACACACACAAAAGATATAAAATACAACATACATGTAAAACATGGGGAGGAGAGAAAATAGATTCAAACTTTAGTGGCCACAATTTAATATAGATTGCTATTTGCAGAAGTGGTTGTATACAAATCTAATGGTAGCCATATATCAGAAACCACTAATAAACAAGCAAAGAATAAAAAGAAATCCAAATATAACACAAAAGAAAAATAGCAAAACGTGAAAGAGAGAAAGACAAGAAAGGATCGGAAAAATTCTCCAGAAACAAGTAATAAAATGGCAAAAAATATATATCAATAATTTCTTTGAATGTAAATGGACTAAATGCTCTAGTCAAAAGACATAGGGTGTCAGAATGCATAAAAAAACAAGAAACAAGACCCATCTATATGCTGTCTACTTAAGACTCATTCTAGATCTAAAGACCCCTGCAGATTGAAAGTGAGGGGTTGAAGAAACATTTATCATGCAAATGGATGTCAAAAGGAAGTCAGAGTAGCAATACTCGCATCAGACAAACTAGATTTTAAAACAAAGACTGTAACAAGAAACAAAGAAAGCCACTATATCATAAGAAAGGGGACAGTCCCAAAAGAAGATATAACAATTATAAATATTTATGCACCCAAGATGAGAACATCCAAATATATAGAACAATTAATGACAAACATGAAGGACTAGTTGATAAAAACACAATAATAGCAGGGGACTTTAATGCCCCACTAACAGCAATGGACAGATCATGTAATAAAATCAACAAAGAAATGATGGCTTTGTATGATATGCTGGGCCAGACTTAACACATATATTTGGAACTTTCCATCCTAAAATACCAGAATACACATTCTTTTTAAGTCCACATGAAACATTCTCCAGAATAGATCACATATTAGGCCACCAAGCAGTCTTCAACAAATTTAAGAAGATTAAAGTCATACCATGTAACTTCTGCCCACAACACTATGAAACTAGAAAAAAAATCTGGAAACACCACAAATAATGGAGTTTAAATAACATACTACTAAACAACAGGTCAACCAGGAAATCACAGAATAAATTTTTTAAATATATGGAAACAAATGAAATGAAAACACAATGGTCCAAAATCTTTGATGTAGCAAAAGTGGTCCTAAGAGGGAAGTATATAGCATTATAGGTCCATTCAAGAAGCAAGTAAAAGGGCGCCTGGGTGGCTCAGTGGGTTAAGCCTCTGCCTTCGCCTCCGGTCATGATCTCGGGGTCCTGGGATAGAGTCCCGCATCAGGCTCTCTGCTCCACAGGGAGTCTGCTTCCTCCTCTCTCTCTTTCTGCCTGCCTCTCTGCCTACTTGTGATCTCTGTCTGTCAAATAAATAAATAAAATCTTAAAAAAAAAAAAGGCAAGAAAAATCTCAAACAACCTAACCTACCACCCAAAGGAGCTTAATAAAAGAACAACAAAAAAAGCCTAAAGCCACAGAAAGGAAGGAAATAATAAAGATTAGAGTAGAAATAAATGATACAGAAACTAAAACAACAACAACAACAGAATAGAACAAGAATAGAACAGACCAATGAAACCAAGAGCTGGTTCTTTGAAAAAATTAATAAAGTTGATAAACCCTTAGCCAGACATGTCAAAAAGGAAAAAGAAAGGACACAAACAAATAAAATCACAAAAGAAAGAAGAGAAATAACAACCAACACCACAGAAATATAAATAATTACAAGAGAACATTATGAAAAACTATATACCAACAAACTGGACAGTCTAGAAGAAGTAAATAAATTCCTAGAACCATATAAATAGCCAAAAGTGAAACAGGAAGAAATAAAAAATTTGAACAGACTGATAACCAGGAAAGGAGTTGAATCAGTAATCAAAAATCTCCTCCAAAATAAAAGTCCAGAACCAGATGGCTTCAATGGAAAATTCTACAAACATTTAAAGAAGGGTTAATATCTTAGGGTTCCTAGGTGGTTCACTTAGTTAAGATTCTGACTTTTGACCTCAGCTCAGGTTTTGATCCGAGAATTGTGATTTCAAGCCTCAGGTTGGGCTCCAGGCTGCATATGAAGCTTATGGAAGGAAGGAAGGAAGGAATGAAGGAAGGAAGGAAGGAAGGAAGGAAGGAAGGAAGGAAGGAAGGGTGGGTGGGTTAATACCTATTCTCAAAAATTTTTTTAAAGATTTCATTTATTTATTTGACAGACACAGCGAGAAAGGGAACATAAGCAGGTGGAGTGGGAGAGAGAGAAACAGGCTTCCCAACAAGCATGGAGCCCAATGTGGGGCTTGATCTCAGGCCCCTGGGATCATGACCTGAGCTTAAGGCAGATGCTTAACAACTGAGCTACCCAAGTGCCCCTATTTTCAAATTATTTTTTAAAAAGAGAGAGAGAGAAGGAAGGAATACTTCCAAATTCATTCTGAGGTCAACATTACACTGATACCCAAAGCAGATAAAGACATCACACACACACATACAAAAACAAGACAAAACAACCAAAAAAACTACAGGCCAATATCTCTGATGAACATAGAAACAAAAAATCCTCCACAAAATACTAGCAAACCAAATCCAACAATACATTTAAAAAGTCATTCACCATGGTCAAGTAGGATTTATTCCTGGGTTGCAAGTTTGGTTAAGTAGTCACAAATCAATCAAGGTGATTCTTCACGTTAAAAAAAGAAAGGGTAAGAACCATATGATCATTTCAATAGACGCAGAAAAAGGATTTGACAAAGTACACTGTCCATTCATGATAAAAACTCTCAACAAAGTAGGGATGGAGGGAACATACCTCAAAATAATAAGGCCATCTCTAAGAAACCCACAGCTAATATCATCTTAAATGGGAAAATTTAAGAGCTTTTCCTCTATGGTCAGGAACAAGACAGGGATGTACACTATCACCACTTTTATTTAACATATTACTAGAAGTCCTAGCCACAGCAATCAGACAAAAAATAAATAAATAAATAAATAAATAAATAAAAGGCATCCAATCAGCAAGGAAGAAATCAAACTTTCATTATTTGCAGAAGAAATGAAAGAGACTCAAAATGAAAATAGACTAAAAATGGATGAAGGACCTCAATGTGAGAAAGGAATCCATCAAAATCCTTGAGGAGAACACAGGCAGCAACCTCTTCGACCTCAGCCGCAACAACGTCTTCCTAGGAACATCGCCAAAGGCAAGGGAAGCAAGGGCAAAAATGAACTATTGGGATTTTTTTTTTTTTTATTTGACAGAGAGAGATAACAAGCAGTCAGAGAGGCAGGCAGAGAGAGAGGAGGAAGCAGGCTCCCTGCTGAGCAGAGAGCCCGATGTGGGGCTCGATCCCAGGACCCTGAGACCACGACCTGAGCCGAAGGCAGCGGCTTAACCCACTGAGCCACCCAGGCGCCCCAACTATTGGGATTTCATCAAGATCAAAAGCTTTTGCACAGCAAAGGAAACAGTTAACAAAACCAAAAGACAACTGACAGATCGGGAGAAGATATTTGCAAACGACATATCAGATAAAGGGCTAGTGTCCAAAATCTATAAAGAACTTAGCAAACTCAACACCCAAAGAATAAATAAACCAATCAAGAAATGGGCAGAGGACATGAACAAACATTTCTGCAAAGAAGACATCCAGATGGCCAACAGACACATGAAAAAGTGCTCCACATCACTCGGCATCAGGGAAATACAAATCAAAACCACAATGAGATATCACCTCACACCAGTCAGAATGGCTAAAATTAACAAGTCAGGAAATGACAGATGCTGGCGAGGATGCGGAGAAAGGGGAACCCTCCTACACTGTTGGTGGGAATGCCAGCTGGTGCAACCACTCTGGAAAACAGCATGGAGGTTCCTCAAGAAGTTGAAAATAGAGCTACCCTATGACCCAGCAATCGCACTACTGGGTATTTACCCTAAAGATACAAACGTAGTGATCCGAAGGGGCACGTGCACCCAAATGTTTATAGCAGCAATGTCTACAATAGCCAAACTATGGAAAGAACCTAGATGTCCATCTACAGATGAATGGATAAAGAAGATGTGGTATATATACACAATGGAATACTATGCAGCCATCAAAAGAAGTGAAATCTTGCCATTTGCGAGGACGTGGATGGAAATAGAGGGTACCATGCTTAGCGAAATAAGTCAATCGGAGGAAGACAACTATCATATGATCTCCCTGATATGAGGAAGTGGAGATGCAACATGGGGGGTTTGGGGAGTAGGAGAAGAATAAAGGAAACGAGATGGGATCGGGAGGGAGACAAACCATAAGTGACTCTTAATCTCACAAAACAAACTGAGGGTTGCTGGGGGGAGGGGGGTCGGGAGAAGGGGGTGGGGTTATGGACATTGAGGAGGGTATGTGCTATGGTGAGTGCTGTGAAGTGTGTAAACCTGGCGATTCACAGACCTTTACCCCTGGGGATAAAAATATATTATGTTTATAAAAAATTAAAAAAAAAAAACAAACATTTCTTGCAGGGCTGGTTTAGAGGTCACAAACTCCTTTAGTTTTTGTTTGTCTGGGAAACTCTTTTTTTTTTTTAAGATTTTATTTATTTATTTATTTATTTTTAAATGATTTTATTTATTTATTTGTCAGAGCGAGAGAGGGAGAGAGAGCGAGCACAGGCAGACAGAATGGCAGGCAGAGGCAGAGGGAGAAGCAGGCTCCCTGCCAAGCAAGGAGTCTGATGTGGGACTCGATCCCAGGACGTTGGGATCATGACCTGGGCCGAAGGCAGAGGCTTAACCCACTGAGCCACCCAGGTGCCCTGGGAAACTCTTTATCTTTTCTTCTATTCTGAATGACAGCCTTGCTGGATAGAGGTGGGTTTTCTTTCTTTCTTTCTTTCTTTCTTTTTTAAAGATTTTTGTTTATTTGAGAGAGAGTCGGGGAGGGGGAGTTGTAGAGGGAGAGAATCTTCAAGCAGACTCCACACTGAGTGAGGAGCCCAATGCAGGACTTGATCTCTTGACCCGTGAGATCATGACCTGAGCTGAAAACAAGAGTCAGTCCCTTGGGATGCCTGGGTGGCTCAGTTGCTTAAACGGCTGCCTTTGGCTCTGGTCCCAGGGTCCTGGAATCGAGTCCTGCATCATTGGGTTCCTTGCTCAGTGGGGAGCATTCTTCTCCCTCCGTCTTCCTCTCCCACTGCTTGTGCTTTCTCTCTGTCTCTCTTTATCTCTGGAAACAAACAAACAAACAAACAAACAAACAAAGTCAGACACTTAACCGACTGAGGCACCCAGGTGCCCCATGGATAAAGTATTCTTGGCTGCAAATTATTCCCATTCAACACTAAATATACCATGCCACTCTCTTCTGGTTTGCCAGGTTTCTGTTGAAACATCTCCTGCTAATCTTACGGGCTTTCCCTTGTAAGTTACTGACTTTTTTTGCCTTGCTGATTTTAAGATTTTTTCTTTATCACTACATTTTGCAAATTTAATTACAATGTCCTGGTTTGGCCCTGCTTTTGTTGATTTTGATGGTAGTTCTCTGTGTCTTTGGCTCTGGATGGCTGTTTCCTTAGCCAAATTAGGGGAATTTTCAGTTATTATCTCTTCAAATAAATTTTGTGCATCCTTTTCTCTTCTTCTAGGACTCCTATAATACCAATGTTATTATACTTGATGGAGTCACTGAGTTTCCTAAGTCTATTCTTATTTTGCATAATTCTCTTCCTCTCTTTTGTTCACTCTAATTTCTCCCTGATACTTTGTCTTTTAGGTCATTAATTCATTCCCCAGCTTCTTCCAGCCTGTCTTTCTTTGCATCAAGTGTGTTTCTAATCTCTTTATGCAATCTGCATCTCTTATTCTTTTTTTAACTCTTTATCTCTGTCTAGGGTATCATAATGTCTTCCATTCTTTTCTGAAGTTCAGAGAGTATCCTTATGATCATTGCTTTAAAAATTCCATCAAGCGTGTACTTATATTTCTTTCACTTGGATCTCTGGCCATGGCCTTGTCTTGTTCTTTCATTTGGGATAAATTCCTCTGTCTTACTTTGTCTAAGTCTCTGCTTGCCTCTCTGTGTTAGAAAAGCCAGCTATATCTCCTGCTTCTGAAAGTAGTGGTCTTATGCAGAGGAGGTCATGTAGAGATTAGGGTCTGGTGCTTCAGGGAGTGTCACTGTTGTATGCTGCATGCACTCTGCTGTTGTTTCCTGGTTGTTCTAGCCTTAAGGCCAGTCATGTGGAGAGGCTCTGGGCCTTGTTTTGTCCCTGGCATGAATGTAGAGAGTTTTAACTAAGTGTGCTCGGGTCTGCTTGTGAAATGAGACTTATCACCACCTCCACTAGAACTGAAGTTTTGCAAAATGCTCTGGTCAGGAGATTTGTGTGGGCAGGGTTTTGTGCTAGTCTTCTGGGGGAGGGGCCTTCCATGCCGGGACTGGTATAAACAAATTAGGCAGCCAGTGTCAGCACTGCTCTGCTTCCTGCATGTATATGCTAAGGGCGGGGGGGGGGGGGGGGGCAATTACACCAGCCAGCTCCTTTGTTCCCAGGGAGACATCTCAATGAATGCTGCCTCTCAGGGAGGAACTCTGAGAAGAGTGGATAATCTCTCCACTATGTGCCCAGGCACTCATCAGATAGCTGTCTCCACACTGTTTACCCCCAGGTTGTCTGCCTACCTCCTCTCCAAGAGCAGTGCAGTACTCTATCCCAGCCAAGCCAACTGACCCTTAAAACTCCAGGCTTTAAGCCTCACTGGTTGTAAGAACTAGCACAACTCAGCCCCTCTCCTTTTCAAAGCCAATGGCTATGAGAAAATGTTCTCTTTGTGTGTTCCCCTGTGTTATCCTTTCTCTCTCTCAAATAATACATAAATAAAATCTTTTTTAAAAATTAAAAATTAAAAATCTCCAAGTATCATTGTGGACTCATCTACTTCTTTCAGTTTTTTCTTTGTTAGGTTTTGCATGTGTGCGTGCATCCCAAATTTAGCCAAGAAGCCAAGGGAACTACCACATGAATATTTCTGGCTCTTTTCTCCTCCTCTGGCCCCCTAGTACAGTGTGTCCTCTTTGGTTCCTTGTCCCACAAATGCCTGTCTTCTCAGCTGCTCCAGAAGCCCCTTGCTCTTGACTTAGGCTCTGTGTTTTGCAGGCTGAAGAATGTCCACAGGCATAAATCAGAGGCAAACCTGGAGCACACATCACTTATTTTCCTCCTTTCATGCTTTATAGCCCAAGGTCTCTGTTGCCTAACTCCTCAAAACAGCTGTTTCATATACTTTATCCAGACTTAGAATTGTTTATGGTGGAAGGGAAAGTATAGAACCAGTTACTCCTCAGATTGTAAGTTAACACATAAATGCTTCAGATTGTAAATAACACATAAATGCTGTATATTATTACCAGCAGAAGTTAATGCTACGTTTACATTTAGGGGTTTGTCTATTTGTTTGCTTATTAAGTATAACATCTTTAAATAGCAAAACTAAAACAAATTCAGGGGGAAGACAAAGAAGAGAAAGCATAGCTTGCTCCGAGGTCCAAGTTGTCACCCCAGTGCTTAGGCTCCCATTCAACATGAGCAGCCATATAGGACAGAGACTGAGAAAGAAATGGGATGTAGAATCAGACAAATCTGAATTCAATTCCTACCCTCACCGCTAGCTCCCTGGGTAACTTTGTGTAAGATATGAATTTTCTCTAGACTTTAGTTCTTGTTTTTTGTTTTTTTGTTTTTTTAAAGATTTATATATTTGAGAGGGAGAGCTCACATGAGCTTATGGGTAGGAGGGGCAAAAGGAAAGGAAGAGAATCTCAAGCAGACTCCCTGCTGAGTACAGAGGCTGACATGGAGCTCAATCTCATGACCCTGAGATCATGACCCAAACCAAAATCAAGAGTCAGTCAGTCGCCTAACCCACTAGCCACCAAGGTACCCCTAGACTGTACTTTTAATATCTCTAAAACAGATATTGATAATAGTGTCAACCATAGACCACAGCAGTTATTTCTTATCATACTTTCTTGAGATGTTGAGGAAGATGTTTTATAATGATTGGAACATTCCAACTCCCAGGCCAGAAAAGTCCAGATAGCGAGAGAACCACACCCCTTTCCCTACCCATCATGTGCAAAACACATGCTGACCCCCACCTGTGATCACTTGCTTTCTGTCTGCTCTCTTGCACCTACCCCCCTAAACATCTTCCTATAAAGGCCCTAGGTGTCCATCTTGCCAGCAGAGAGAGGTCAGTTGTTATGGCTTGAACCTGACACCATTCCTGGCTGTCAGCACCCAACATCAATTTCTCCCTTTCTCTTTTCCAAACCTTCATCTCCTTATTGGCTTCTCTTGCAATGAGTTTATCTGAGTTTGTTTGGCAACAGTATTGGCGAACCCAGCCAGGAGCTGTGCTTTTGATTTGTCCAGCCCCCTTGGAATTCCCCTGTACGGAGCAGTTGGCTGCAGCGATGCACCAGGAATAACCCATTCGTTTCCTGAGTTAATAGCTATGATAGATTGTTGGGTAACAAAAGTACCTAGTTCCTTGGGTTGTCCAGAAGCTAAATGTACCAAATATAGTGCCTGGAACTTAGAATTGTGATTGTTTTTGCTTTTGGTAAATTAATTTAGTTTATATGGAATTTAGTTCTATTCCTTATTTTTTACCCTCACCTACCTACCACACAGACAAAAGCCCCATTCACACAAGGGTGCGTGTGTGTGTGTGTCTCTGTGTGAGTGTGTGTGTGTGTGTGTGTGTGTGTGTGTTCCAAAGTTGTAGAGTTGTATAAGATTTTGTTCTATTGGCCTCACCCTGTTGATAGTGATGCTATCCGCTAGGAATGCCTGGGACACTCACCATTGCCCATACTACTGGTGGTGAGACCTTGCAGATATCTCCCTATCAGAGCCAATAGTGTGGCTGGACTGGCCCTGGTGGTTCTTGTTGTGATTGCAAGATGTGTGTAAGCAAAAATCCATCAGGAAACTCTGAGAAACAAGATGTATTACAAATTTGAGAGGGTACATGACATGTCTGAAGGCCATAGAGTGAGGTCACAGGTAGCAAGATGGGGTGCAGGGAGCAAGCAAGGACTTGGGGCTCTGCCTTTATTAGGGTGGAAGGTGGAGTGCCTACAGTTTTTAGGTTCACTGTATCAGTGAATTTAAAACATAAGAGCAGGAATTGGAGTGCAGGAAGGGAGAAGCAGGGTCCCTCAAGCAGTCAGTTATCTGGATTACCCAGCTTTCTCATAGGAAACTTCACAGTTGGGGCTGACAGTTTCTTACCTAGTTGTTTTACTCATAGCTGTGACAGAGCTGGAAATATGTTTTTTCCAGAGCCATGTCTCAGGAATCAAAAGTGTTAAGTCAGGCATTTACATTATGATCAGAAAGCTTAATGTCAGGCCTTTAGGACACAGATTTCATCACAGAAAACCAACAGTATAAAACTGAATACTAGGGGTACAGATGGCCCTTCTTTTCACTACATCTGTATCTTTGGGGTAAATACCCAGTAGTGCAATTGCAGGGTCATAGGGAAGCTCCATCCTCAATTTCCCGAGGAATCTCCACACTGTTCTTCAAAGTGGCTGCACCAATTTGCATTCCCACCAACAGTGTAAGAAGGTTCCCCTTTCTCCACATCCTCTCCAACACATGCCTTTCCTGTCTTGCTAATTTTGGCCATTCTAACTGGTGTAAGGTGGTATCTCAATGTGGTTTTAATCTGAATCTCCCTGATGGCTAGTGATGATGAACATTTTTTCATGTGTCTGATAGTCATTTGTATGTCTTCATTGGAGAAGTGTCTGTTCATATCTTCTGCCCATTTTTTGATATGATTATCTGTTTTGTGTGTGTTGAGTTTGTAGCAGCAATGCCCATGGTCGCCAAACTGTGGAAAGAACCAAGATGCCCTTCAATGGACAAATGGATAAGGAAGATGTGGTCCATATACACTACGGAGTATTATGCCTCTATCAGAAAGGATGAATACCCAACTTTTGTAGCAACATGGACGGGACTGGAAGAGATCATGCTGAGTGAAATAAGTCAAGCAGAGAGAGTCAATTATCATATGGTTTCACTTATTTGTGGAGCATAACAAATAACATGGAGGACATGGGGAGATGGAGAGGAGAAGGGAGTTGAGGGAAATTGGAAGGGGAGGTGAACCATGAGAGACTATGGACTCTGAAAAACAACCTGACGGTCTTGAAGAGGCGGGGGGTGGGAGATTGGGGGAACCAGGTGGTGGGTATTGGAGAGGGCACGTATTGCATGGAGCACTGGGTGTGGTGCAAAAACAATGAATACTGTTACGCTGAAAAGAAATTTAAGAAAATAAAAAAAAAATTTTAAAAACTGAATACTAGGTACATTCCACTCTTTAAAAATTCCTTCAATCAATTTCAGGGGCCTTGAGATCCAGCCTACAACTCTGTTACTAAGTCCTTACTCCACTCTCTTTTATCAATCCCTCCACTTACAAATTTCTATTCTTTTTCTAGTACACAGAAGGTTAAACCACACTTTCTACCCATAAAAGTCTTTCCCAATACAAAAACCACTTTTCTCCCAACAGGATTTTTTTTCTCTGCTGTTGATGTAGTAACTTTTTTCACACCCAGTTACATTTGGTTTACATTTTGGAATTCTAAATAAGAATTTCAATTTGAAAAATGATATTCACTACTAAAAATAGGGGGAAAGTTTTAAAGTAACTTTAAACTGGGCCAGTCCTAAAAAGTAAAGAAGGCAACGTATCTTATGTCTGAGAAACTGTTGTGTGAACCAGATGAACAGCCACTTAGACAAATCAGCCCAGGTGGCACAGGCCCTACCCTCCACATTCTTTCTTTTTGTTTAACCACACCCTTAAGTACACCCTGGGGGTATAGCATCCTTGATCCTGCTCAGGAAATCCAGTTCTTACAGGAGATGGGCTTCTGGAGGTCTACTCATCTTGCCCCTACTCAACACATGGTTTTGTATGTACGTCTCCTTTGGCCTTTGGAGGTCATTTTGCATATACCTCCATTTCACAGAACAACTGTGTTGGTAAGTTCAAAGTTTCCTGAGAATGCCAGACCATACTGATCGGTATTCAGTTGAATCATAGATCTTGTGAAAAAATTAGCAAAGGAATAAAGAAGAACGTCAAGAATACACCATAATCTTTACGAAGCCAACAAAATGTGGCACCATTTTGTGGAAGCCTAACTACAGAGCTAACTGAAGTTCTCTAAAGCAAAAGTGATTTTTAATGGCTTCAAAAGCTATGAAATCAGAAGCATGGCATTTTTAGAGCAATGAAAGAGCCTCCATTGTAAGCTAATTCAATCTCCTCACTTTACAGGTGAGTAAACTAAGCCACCACCTCATTAATAACACAGCTGAGCTCAAGTTGAGGTTTCTTTTATTTATTTATTTATTTATTTATATTTATTTAACAGAGAGAGAGATCACAAGTAGGCAGAGAGGCAGGCAGAGAGGGGGGAAGCAGGATCCCTGCTGAGCAGAGAGCCCAATGCGGGGCTTGATCCCAAGACCCTGAGATCATGACCTGAGCCAAAGGCAGTGGTTTAACCCACTGAGCCACCCAGGTGCCCCCAAGTTGAGGTTTCTTGACTCCAAGTGCATTCCATAGTCCATGACATCATGGCTGCCATATAATCCTTATCAGTACAGGGCTCAGGGTGTATGTGATGAGACCTAAGAAAATCTAGAAGTTGCTATGAAAAGGGAAAAATGAGTGTTGGGTCTGAAAACACTTTGTTCAAGTTATTATGCCTTCTGCTAAGGTCTGAATGTGTACCCCTCAAATCCATATGTTGGAACCTGCCCCTCAGAGTGATGGTAAAGGAGGGGAAGCCCTGGGAAGGACAAGGTCCTGACAGCAAAGCCCTTATGAATGAGATTAGTGCCCTTATGAAAGAGGCCTCAGAGGGAACGTTTTCTTAACATGTGAAGTTAACAGTGAAAAGATAACTATCTAGGAAGTAGACCCTCACTAGACACCAAATCTGGTGCCATGATCTTAGACTTCCCAGCTTCTAGAGCTGTGAGAAATAAAAGCTTATGGTTTAAAAGTCATCCATTCTGTGGGTTTTTTCTTTTTAAGATTTTTTAAAAATTTATTTATTTGACAGACAGAGATCACAGGTAGGCAGAGAGGCAGGCAGAGAGAGAGGGGGAAGCAGGCTCCCTGTTGAGCAGAGAGCCTGATATGGGGCTTGATCCCAGGACCCTGGGATCATGACCTGAGCTGAAGTCAGATACTTAACCCACTGAGCTACCCAGGCGCCCCCTGTGGTATTTTGTTATGGCAGCCTGAATAGACTAAGGCAACTTATATTCCTTGGCCTAAGTTAATTCATCTATAATATAAAAAGAGGACTAATCCTTCCCTCAAGTGGCTATTTTGAAGATATTCTTATTTTATTTTTTTTTAAAGATTTTGTTTATTTATTTATTTGACAAACAGAGATCATAAGTAGGCAAAGAAGCAGGCAGAGAGAGAAGGGGAAGCAGGCTCCCTGCTGAGCAGAAAGCCTGATGCAGGGCTCCATCCCAGGACCCTGGGATCATGACCCAAGCAGAAGGCAGAGGCTTTAATCCACTGAGCCACCCAGGCGCCCCTGAAGATATTTTTATGTAATAGTGCATATGAGATCACTGTCACTCTGTCTGGACACAGTTGGCACAAATGAAACTAGTAACCTCCCTTTTCTTAGTCATACTAGTATGCAAGTTGAATTCAAGGCCAAATCACATGAACAAAAAATCCCAACAAGCACCCATAGTTGAGAGACAATGAAATATGTAAACATTTTTGGTGGTACACTCTGTTGGGATCAAGGTAGGCTGGGCCTGCCCTTCATAGTGTCACTTGGCTGATGAGTGAAGAGAAATGCCTAGGTAATTCTGCTCTGAGATCTTCCAGGCCCAGTCTGGTTTCCAGTCTGTTCATCCTTCTTACTGGCTTCCCACTCATATCCCAAGGCAGGCTCAGTGCTCTTCTAGTTCTCAGAACCAATCTTGACCTAGGGCCTGATGTGCTCAGATGACTCCAACTCCATATTTGGCTGCCAGTCTGATTCTGACCTATTGCCTAGATGGTTAGAAATCTGTGTGTGCTCCTATTTGATTCCTGGCCCTGTTGACCTGAATTCTACTTGACCCGGGCCTTTTTATCATTTTGTTGTACGCTGATAATAAGCCCACTACCTTGCCATGTTGGCCACTCCTGCAGCCAAAAATTACAATGGCTGCCTGGAACATCATGCTTTCCCAAAAGGCCATGCCTATGTTACCATGTCATCATCTTGTCCTTAAGCTACATCTAAATGATCCAAGGAAAGGAAGCAGTAACCTAGCAGGTTCTTGCTGGCAAACTCTGAGAACTTAGAAACAGGATATGGTAGAAGCTGAGTCACCACTGGCAATGTTCAGGAGAAAAGCCCACAGGTTCTTCCTGTTTCTGAAGGTCCAACCCTGTGACTACGCTTCCTGAGACTTGGCCTTTTAGCTTTGCCTTCTTTTGTCAGCTTGCACAATTAACCTAATTTCTGCTTAAGTGATAGAAGATCAGTTTCTGGTGTTTGTCTCCAAATGTGCCTTATCCCGTACACATCTCAGTTGTTGACTATCTGAAGGCTGTGTGTCCTGCTGTGAGCTCAGAACTTCTCCTTCAAGCCAAATCTTAAAGCATAAAAATTACACACTAGTATTTCACCCTGATATTTGCCCCAGCTTCTCCATAGATTCAGAATTTTTGGAACTTGCTCTTGTAATAGCAATTTCTGTGGTCATATTCATTTATTCATCCACCCATCCATCCATCCATCCACTCATCCATCCATCTGTATGTAGCATCTACTGCACACAAGGCACTGTTCATGGTTCTGGGGTCACAAAATTAGAGCAGATTGGGGCACCTCAGTGACTAAGTTGGTTGAGCCCCCAACTCTTTTTTTTTTTTTTGAGATTTTGTATATTTATTTGACACAGAGAGAGAGACAGTGAGAGAGGGAATATAAGCAGGGAGAGTGGGAGAGGGAGAAGCAAGCTCCCCGCTGAGCAGAGAGCCCAACGTGGGGCGTGGGGCTCAATCCCAGGACTCCACGATCATGATGCAAGCAGAAGGCAGACGCTTAATTGACTGAGTCCCCTAGCACCTGAGCCCCCAACTCTAGATCTCAGCTCAGGTCTTGATCTCAGGGTCTTGAGTTCAAGCCCCACCTTAGACTCCACAGTAGGTGTGGAGCCTACTTAAAAATATATATACATAAAGATATAGATATTTATATCTATCTATCTAGATAGATAGAACATTCTTGTTTTTCAACATCATAGACTAGTGAAGATAATTGCCATACCAAAAAATAATCTCATACATAGGGCTAAGGACTGTAACAGAGGTACAAACATGGGCAGCGAAAGCACCAAGTTGGGAAAAAATGGCTTGTCTTCATAAAAGAGGTCAGAAAGTCTTCACAGAGTAGCTAATGTTTAACATGAGTATTGGAGAAAGGACAAGTTCACCAAGAGAAGAAGGGTAGTACTGCTTTAAGAAAACAGTGTAAGAATGACAAATTTGTTAACTATTTAACTTTGTAATCCCATTTTGGGGATTTATCCTGCAAATAAATGTACTTGTAACAAATGTACTTGTACTTGTAAAAAATGACTTACATACAAGATTAACAATTGCAGCATTATTTGTAAGAGTTTGCGATTAAAAATAAGCCACGTGTTAACTAAGGAGCACCTCTTAAATAAATATGGTATAGTCACTTGGTGGAACACTATGCAGCTATAAAAAAGAATGAAGAACCTCTCTGTTTATGAAAGCTCTCTAATATAAGAGACCTTTTTTTTTTAAGATTTTTTTATTTAAAAAAAAGATTTTTTTATTTATCTGAAAGATAGCATGAGCAGGGAAAGGGGCAGAGGAAGAAGAGGGAGAACCAGACTACCCCCTGAACACAGAGTCTGCCGCAGGGCTCAATCCAGGACCCTGAGATCATGACCTGAGCAAAAGACCACCACTTAACTGAGTCACCCAGGCGTCCCTAATATGAGAGATCTTTAAGATGCAGTGTTAAGTTTAAAAAGATACAGTGTTGGGGCGCCTGGGTGGCTCAGTGGGTTAAAGCCTCTGCCTTCAGCTCAGGTCATGATCCCGGGGTCCTGGGATTGAGCCCCACATCGGGCTCTCTGCTCAGCGGGGAGTCTGCTTCCTCCTCTCTCTCTGCCTGCCTCTCTGCCTACTTGTGATCTCTGTCTGTCAAATAAATAAATAAAATCTTTAAAAATAATAATAAAAAAATAAAAAGATACAGTGTTAAGTTGAAGAAAAAAACAACATTTAGAATAATACTGTCTTTTGTTTTAAGTGGGATAAAACAAATATACACATTCATATTCACATTTATATGAGAAAGCTGTATACATAATATATATCTGATAAAAGTAGTTACTATTGGGTCTGAGGATAGTGGAAGGGGTGGGAATAAGACTTTTCATTGAATACTTAATTTTTTAACTAAAATATTATCTATTAAAAATGTGAATAATTTTTCAAAGACTACATTGCAGGGAAACAATGAAGTTGGATGAATATAGGGCTCACAAGACTACTTTTTTTTTTTTTTAACAGCTCCATGAATCAGAAACTTTCTGGCAAAAGGAAATCTAAAGAGAATGTCTTATTTCATCTCCCTCTTATGTGGGTAGTAATACTCTAACAGCAATTACATAATATGAGAATAGGCACCTTTAAAAACACAAACATGAGTAGAGACTTATGGCTGGTGAGAAAGCAAAACATTGTTGGCAGGGAGGCCTGCCTTCTAGATTTGGAAGCAGAACTTAAATTCCTTCCTATGTGGGTGTATTCATTCAATTTAAACAACATTCCTTCTGCCTTATTCCTGAAAGGATGTGATGGCTTTTCATTCACAACACTGGGAAAATAAAACGAATAAAACTGTATACCCTAAAGTCATCTTCCAATTACAAAAAAAAAAAAAAAATCAGTGAAATTTTGAGCTTTAAAAGCCTCCGTTGTGGAGAGGCAAGGATACAAGGCTGGAAAGTCTAGACTTACTCCATCCAGGCAATGAGCCAGTGAATGTCATCATACAGGCCTTTTTTTTTTCTCTTTAAGATTTTGTTTATTTTTTTTAAAGATTTTATTTATTTATTCGACAGAGAGAGAGATCATAAGTAGGCAGAGAGGCAGGCAGAGAGAGGGGGGAAGCAGGCTCCCTGCCGAGCAGAGAGCCTGATGTGGGGCAAGATCCCAGGATCCTGAGATCACTACCTGAGCCGAAGGCAGAGGCTTAACCCCCTGAGCCACCCAGGTGCCCCTTATCTGTTTATTTTTGAGAGAGGGAGAGAGAGAAAGAGAGAAGGAGCAGGAGTGGGGAGGAGGGGCAGAGGGAGAAGCAGACTCCCTGCTGAGCAGCGAGCCCAATGGACGGACATGGGACTCAATCCCAGAGCCCCAGGATCATGACCTGAGCCAAAGGCAGATGCTTAATGACTGAGCCACCCAGGCACCCCTCAAACAGGCTTTTTATGTATTTTTTCCATCCTTTCAAGCCTTGGTGCATCCCTCTTTAAAAGAAAAACAATAATCCCCTCTTAGCCATTTCATACCACCTGATTATTATAAAATTCATTCAGACACTGAAATGAAAGAAGACATAACTAAGTGAAATCAGTGTCATTCAAATTCAAGTGTCCCCTAACATTTACCATTACCTGGTAATGAGAGTTCAGTCTTCAGTTTAATAGTTTGAAAAGCTTTGTTTTCAGTTTCCTAAAGGATGACCAGATTTGGAGAGATTGGGTCATTCTGCCAAAATTCAAGGGAATCTTGGTTGTTGTAGACAGCTGTTGTTTTTGTCTACCCATTATTGCCTGCCTTCCTCTGGGAAATTATTCTTCTCCAGTACACTTGCCAGCTCTGATTTGGATTTCCGGTGGAGCTGTCACTCACAGTGTCTAATCATGTGGGCACAGGGTGACCTACATCTGGCCGAACATAGTAGCTCATTCCTCTAGCCCCAGTCATTGTTTCAAAGGAATGGGCCATCCTGCGGTGGGCATGTATTCTGAGCTGGATTAATTACCCTCTTCGGTTGTTGCCATGGAGCTAGATGAGAGGGGGTCTTACCTCTCAGATCACAAAAGCTGGAAGGATATAAATATGGCAACCAGCAGCCATATAAACTCTATGTGAATATTATCAAATTTGGAAAGCTGCTCAAATTTTTTAAAGTCATTTGGGTCGTTGCCATTGTGTGTGATTAAAAAATGTTTCATGCTATGATTTTGCTTTACAATTAAAAAAAATTAGGGGGGGTTCGCCTCAGTGGCTCATTTGGTTAGGCGTCTGGCTCTTGGGTTCAGCTCAGGTCATGGTCTCAGGGTCCTGGGATCCAGCTCAGCATCAGGCTGTGCACCCAGTAGGGAGTCTGCTTGGGATTCTTTTTCTCCTTCTTTCTCTGCCCCTCCTCCCTCACATGAATGAATAAATCTTTAAAAAAAAAAAAAAAACCATGGGGAATGTAGAAAAAATATCAAATCACTATGATGGATACCTGAAACTGATAGGATATTGTATGTCAACTATACTTCTATTAAACACACACACACACACACACACACACATGCAAGAGAAACTAACAGGCCAATTAAACTTTTGAGGTGGTCATGTGTACAGGACACCTTATAGAGTTGGGACAGAGCAGTAGGGATCGAGTGGGAACGACTTCACAGGGCTAAAGCACTGTAGTTGAATCTTACATGATTTGGATGAACAGAGGAAATACTGCCCACATTTTGGGCAGCAAAGAGTGCAAGCCAGAAGATGGACCTGACAAGAGCCAGGAGTGGGTGTCAGTAGCAGGGAAGTGCGCCAAAAACCCTGAGTTGTGGCTGAGAGTCTCGAGACTAAGGGAGGACAAAGACCAGCACTGAGCTGAGGTAAGGGGTACAGAAAAGGAGCCTCTTCTGGCCTGAGGTCGAGAAGGTGGCAAGGAGCAGGACCAGAGTGAGATGCCTACCTCAGATTTACATGCACTAGACATAATTACATGCATTTTTTTTAAAGATTTTTTTTTCTTATTATTTATTTGTCAGAGAGAGAGAGAGAGAGAGAGAGAGAGAGAGAGAGTGAGCACAGGCAGATAGAGTGGCAGGCAGAGGCAGAGGGAGAAGCAGGCTCCCTGCTGAGCAAGGAGCCCGATGTGGGACTCGATCCCAGGACTCTGGGATCATGACCCGAGCCGAAGGCAGCCGCTTAACCAACTGAGCCACCCAGGCGTCCCTACAAGCATTTTTTTTTAAAGATTTTGTTTATTTATTTGAGAGAGAGAGTGAGGGGCAGAGACAGAGACAGAGAAAGTGTGTGTGTGCGTGCACGCTCACGAGTTCAGGGAGGGGCAGAGGGAGAAGCAGACTCCCCCACTGAACAGGGAGCCTGATGTGGGACTCGATCCCAGGACCTTGGGATCATGACCTGAGCCTAAGGCAAATGCTTAACTGACTGCACCATCCAAGTGCCCCCATAATTACATTCCCTACTGCCTGCTGTCTATGGAAGCAAACTGTGTGTGG
This sequence comes from Enhydra lutris kenyoni, assembly GCF_002288905.1. Classification (NCBI taxonomy): domain Eukaryota; kingdom Metazoa; phylum Chordata; class Mammalia; order Carnivora; family Mustelidae; genus Enhydra; species Enhydra lutris. The sequence continues at coordinate 10,791,633 of NW_019154131.1, forward strand.
CCCTACACCCCACAGCAGCCCATCACCATGGCCACAACTTGTTAGAACAGAAGTGAAGATAGGACAGGGTCGTCTGGATCCTGACCAATGGCCTAGAATGATCTTGCATGTAGGGCTTTTCCCAAGCAGCGAGAACTGGGACAGTCCTCTCCTCTCTCTTTCTCCCTCTGGCTTTTGTTTTCTCTCTCTCAGGAGAGGCAGAGAAAAGTTTTTTATAACTCCAAGGGCTTATGTGAAAGGTTATGAAGTGGACTGTAGGCCAGAAATAGGCTTGCCAGGGGTCCCTGGGTAGCTCAGTAGTTAATTAAGCATCTGCCTTCCACTCAGGTCGTGATCTCAGGGTCCTGGGGTCGATCCCTTCATCGGGCTCCCTCCTCAGCAGGAAGTCTGCTTCCCCTGCTTGTGTTCCCTCTCTTGCTGTCTTGCTCTCTGTCAAATAAAGAAATAAAAAAAAAAAAAAAAGGAATCGGTTTGCCAGGTAAAATAACAGTTAAATTTGAACTTCAGATTAACTATAACAATACCATTTTTTGGTATATGTATGTCCCAGGTAGTGTATGAGGCATATTTATACTAAAAAGTTAAAATAACCCACTGAGCCATCCTGGTGCCCCTTCTTCCTTTTTTTTTTTTTTTTTAAGATTTTATTTATTTATGAATGAGAAAGAAATTGAGAGCAGAGCTGGGGGTGGGGGAAAGGAGAAGAGGCAGAGGGAGCAGCCTCCTTGCTGAGGGGGAGTCTGACATGGGGCTCGATCCCAGGACCCTAAGATCATGACCTGAGCTAAAGCCAGACGACACTTAACAGCCATCCAGTCTCCCCATGTAGGTTTCTTTTGTTGTTGTTGTTTGTTTTTAAACAGGGACAAAGCCATGCAGATCTGTCTTTTCCTGCCCTAAGGGTGTAGGCTCCAGGTGTCTCTGATGCTGGGAGCCTCTGTCCCAGTGCCGCTGGTGTGTCTTTCATCCTGGCTCTGCTGGAAGCCCGCTAAGCCATTAGAGAGCACTTATTGTTCCTTTCTGGGAACCTTAGCTGCCCCATTGTCCCTGCCCAGACTCACAGTGTACTAGGAGTGAGGGGAGGGCTCTCATCACTAGTGAGTCAGGCTATGACTGTGTTAGACTTAAATTTTTTCATCCTCCTACATATCAGGGAAAGCCTTCCAGACTAGGTCTTCAAAAGGGGAAAATCTGTTGTAAATGTCCCCTCTCTCCACACTTCAAACCCTCTCCAGATAATGTAGCCTCTCTTTGAAGCCCTGGATTAGGTGCCCTCATGCTCTCCCACTCCCTCAAAAAACCCCTGTCAGAAGACATCCCTGTCGGAAGACATCCCTCCCCTAAGGCTTTGGTGCGTGCTTGCAAACTTGAGCCTGTGAGCGGTTGCCCTTTGCTTAGTCAAGCTGACTTGTGGACGGTGAGGATCATCCCCAGTGTTTGATGTACTTGACATCCTTAGAAATGTACCCAAAAAGCCATGCACACCTCTCTAAAGTCAGTAGTTTTTTTTCGGCTACCATGTCTGTTCATGTACAAGAGAAGGATATTCTTTCTGAAAATGGTACTTCTTTGGCAAGTTGCAAAAGAGTAATTGTGTTGAGAATACCTTCCTTTTTAAAAAATTTTACTTGTTTATTTGACAGAGAGAGAGAGAGAGCACACAAGCAAGGAGGAGTGGCAGGCAGAGGGGGAGGAAGAAGCAGGCTCCCCGCTGAGCAGGGAGCCCGATGTGGGGCTTGATCCCATGACCTGGATTCATGACCTGAGCTGAAGGCAGACACTTAACCCACCCACGTGCCCAGAGAAAAAAATAGTTTCTTTTCCCTGGATTTAATTCACATGACCAGAGGTGTATACTGCCCTCTTTACCATCCGAGGGAGCAGTGCCAGATCTCGAGAGAGTCTTCTTTATCATCTCTTTCCTCCCTTCTAACCGAGGTAGAGGGTGAAAGTTCTCCCATCAATTTAGCAGTCTACATAGAGAGGCAGTGAGAACCCCCTGATAGAGACAAAAGCAATGGAGAAGTGCACAGTAAAAGGCAGAAAGCCATGAGAGAAAATTCGTGTTGATTCCCAGCATCAGATCCTATGTTTTGGACTTCCACAAAAACTCTCCATATATTTATAAAGATAAGCACAGCAACCACCTTCATCTAAAAAAGGGTCAGCAACTTTCTGTAAAGGACCAGATAGTAAAGATTTCAGGCTTGGCAGGCCACACAGTCTCCGGCAACCACTCAGTTCTGCTATTGTAAAGGCAAAAGCAGCCACAGGCATGTCATAAGCATGACTATGTTCCAATAAAACTTTATTTGCAAAACCCAATCACAATACCATTCTCCAGTTAAAAAAAAATAACCGGGGTTCCTTGAAGAAATGGCTTATTCTAGACAATGGGTGGGGAATCCATGAGTCAGGAGTATCTTGTAGTGCCAGTAGGTAAGGAAGGGCTCAGAAAACAAGACGACAAGGAGCCTGTTGGAAAGGGACACAGGAGCCAACCTGGAAGAGCTTCTCATGGCCAGAGCAAGAACAGTTTGAGCAACAGCATGGGGGGAGGGGAGAGAGAGACAAGCTGACTCCATGCTGAGCACAGAGCCCATTGTGAGGCCAGATCCCACAAGCCTGAGATCATTACCTGGACCAAAATCAAGACAAAGGTCAACTGACGGAGTCACCCAGATGCTCCCCAGAGGTGGCTAAGTTAAAGGCAGGGAAATTGTAGTTCTGAGTGTGAGAACCCAACAGAGGAAGTGATGGGGATGAAGGCTCTGGAGAGGCTGGTTTGCATTTGAAAGGAGCATTCAAAGGAGAGTCCTTTACTATCTGTATGAATTGGCAGTTGGCGGTGTTAGGTCCCTAATCAAAGGAGCGAGACTGATACAAAGCGAAGGTCAAGCAAAGCTTTATTTTGCACCAAGCATCGAGAACCAAACTGACCCTTCGGGGTCGCCTCTTAAAGAGAGGGAGACCCCTCCCTGCCTTACCGACTAACTTTTATAGAGCAAAGGCCATGTGGTTGGGCCTGGCCACATGCAGGTGGCCAATGAGATTGTAACACACAGAGAAAGCTGCACAGTCATGCTAGGTCACATATGGGTGGCCAATTGAATTACAATGTACTCTATAGTAGCTATTTGAACTAGCCTATCACCTTGGTCAGAATTGGCGCCCAAAAGGCAGGACCCATACTCCTTGGTAGCTAGGGAGACAGTATGCGCGCCCCACTGATTGGATGCCTCCACCTGGCCTGACCTGCTCTTGTATTTGGGCTTTGTTACCTGGGACTGGTTTCTTGGACTTGCTTTTAAGTAAGTTCCCTGGCGGGGGGCGCAGGGTCAGTTTAAGTTTTACTGCATAACAACAAAATCACTGTTTAACCGGATGGAATCGCTCCGGCTAAATAGGCCCTTACAGGTGGGAGCGCCAGTCTCTTCAGGGTTTGCAAGATGTCAAAGCATCAGAAACACATGGTTAATACGGTAGTATTGGATGATAACCCAAAGCATAAAATAAATATCCATGAATCCACACTGATATAAATAAAAGATAGAATATTTAAACACATGGAGAAGAGTCAAGTCTCTCTTATAGAATTCTAGAGAATTTAGGTAACTCCTCTCCATTCTAGGAGATGGAGCTTAATTTCTACCCTCCTGTCTTGAGGATAAGCTGTGCATACTGACTTGCTTCATCAGAGTATGAAGGATGGGAAGAGAGGGAAAAGATGTTTTCATCCAAGATGAAGGCAGAATCTTGTGTCAGAGAGTGTTTCATGATCCGATCCTACACTTCTAGCCTTCAGTCATTTTCTATCATTTCCAGGATCTGTTCTCCTTACATGAATGAATGTGTCTCCTAGAGGAACTAAGGTAAGTTAAGCAGATAGAGGAACATCTGGTTGTAGAATCTTAGGATGGTACGAGCCTCATGTCATGGGAATCAGATAATGGCCCATGTTCCCTCCAACAAAAATGGTCACTTCTCCCAACTCTCCTCTTCACATCCACGGTCCCTATAACTGAAGGGGTCCAGAACATTTTCTGACTATATTTTATTACCAATGCTTTCTTACTCTCTTCATTTCCTCAAAAGAAAATAGTACAGGTATTCTAAAGCAATGAGTTGGGGGCAATTTAGAGAATAAAAAGAAAGTCATTATGCACAAATGTTAAGTTATTCAACCTTGAGAAGCATTGTTGCTTAGAATGAAAGGGGATGCTAGAGTCTTGGCTTCTGCCTCAGTTGTTAGCATTCCTTGTAATGAATGCCAAGTCTCTGGTGATCTTACTCCTCACTGAATGGTTATTATTCAACCGACTGCCTTTATGACTAAGAGCCCTCAGCTGTCTTTCCCAGTCACATTATTCCCTTTCTGTCCTTCTACTACTTTCTTCGGCAGAGAGAAACCCCCACATGGTCCCCTGGCTTTAGGAAAGCCCACCTGAACACACAATCCGTTGAAGCAGAGAATCCAGGAACAGTAAGTACCAGGCAAAAGATTTTTGCATCATCTTTTTTTTTTTTTTTTAAGATTTTATTTATTTGAGAGAGAGAGACTGAGATCCAGAAATCACGAGTTGGGTGAAGGGCAGGGGGAGAAGCAGACTCCCTGCTGAGCAGGGAGTCCAATATGGGGCTCAGTCCCAGGACTCCAGAATCATGACCTGAGCTAAAAGCAGATGCTTAACCTACTGAGCCACCCAGGCACCTCTTCTTCATTTTTTCAATGAGGAGTTCCCAACCTTTTGTGGAGAAGAGCTAGCTAGTTATTTCCTAAACCCTTACAAAGTCTAAAGGGCTTTTGCCTCTACCCCTTCTCAACAGAAATGCCACCTGTCAGCTGTGATGGCCCCTGGTTGTGCAGGGCCTTTTTTTTTTTTTTTTTAAATCTGGTGGGAATGCCTGCCCTACAGAGCCTGAAGGAAAGAAAGGTCAAGCACTTTGTGACTGTCATTTAAATTTAAAATTGAGGTATGCCCCCCTGCTAATTGTGGCTCCAATGTAAATGTAAACAACTGAAAAACCAGTTGGCTTAGTTCACGAGCAGGGGAGCTTTGGTAATTCATCAAGAGAGATTTATGCTCAGTTGCGGCAATAGGTTGCAAAGGGGTGTGTTTTTTTAGAGACACAATTTTTTTGATGATTGAGTTCTTTGGGAAGGCTCTGCATTTAGGCAGACAGTGGGGCTAAGGGGGAAAAATGCCTATTCTCCAATGCCTTCAGCTCAAAATACATTTTGTTCTGCATTGGCTACTAGGGACCCCTTAAGCCTTATTCCAAGTAGAGGCTGCTTGCTGATGATGAGATTTGACTGAGTGCCATGTTGTGATTGCTGCTCACCACTAATACCTTCCCCACTAATCCTTGGAATCCACACCCCTCAAGCTGTAAAGGCAAAAGTACCCAGTTTGTAAAGGCAAAAGTTCCCAGTACCACACATTACAGTGACAAGAACCACCTTTCTCTGACATGTGTGTTCTGGTCCTGCTCCTAACCACTGCTGCTCATGAACCACTGTGGTCTCCACTCCTGAAGCCAGGGTAGCTAAGTCCCAGAATGTAGGTTAGAATTCTTTCACCTCAAGGGTGACCTCATTCTCTGGAGAGAGAGCTCCTTCTGTTGAGAGATTTGGACCAAGTCTTCAGGTTGCAAGACTCCAACTCATGGGGCACCTGGGTGGCTCAGTTGGTTAAACCAGGTCATCACCTCAGGGTGCTGGGATCGATTCCCATGTTGGCTCTCGGCTCAGTGGGGAATCTGCTTCCCCACCTCACCCCGTGTGCCTTGTACGCCCTGCTCCTTGTACCCCCTGCTCCCAACCCCCGTCCATGCTCATGCTCACTCTGTTTCAGATAAATAAATGAAACTTAAAAAAAAAAAATCTAACTCAAACTAGCTTAAAAATAAATAAATGAAACTTTAAAAAAAAAAGAATCTAACTCAAACTAGGTTAAAAAAAAATCACTGGCTTACATAATGGCAAGTCTGGGGAGGGAGGGGAAGATGGCCTTAGCCACAGTATTCTAAGTCACATGACTTCTCTCCTTCTCTACCTTCTGACTTGACTTCTTTAAACCCTTGGCGTTTCAGGGACGCCTGGGTGGCTCAGTTGGTTAAGCGGCTGCCTTCGGCTCAGGTCATGATCCCAGCGTCCTGGGATCGAGTCCCATATCGGGCTCCCTGCTCGGCAGGGAACCTGCTTCTCCCTCTGTCTCTGCCTGCCTCTCTGCCTACTTGTGATCTCTCTCTCTCTCTCTCTCTCTCTCTCTCTCTCTCTGACAAATAAATAAATAAAATCTTAAAAAATAATAAATAAATAAATAAATAAACCCTTGGCGTTTCTTCTTCTATCTCTTCCTCTGGCTGATACAGGCTATCTGCGGGGAGGGGAGCACATCCTATGTCCTCAGAATAGAAGAAGAGTTTCTTGGTGTCTAGGTAAATCCCCAGGGGAGGATTCTGCTTGGTTCTAATTGAACCCACTGACTCATCCTTGACCCAATCACTGTGGCAGAGTGGGAAGGATTCTATGATTGGCAGCCCCAAGAGGACCAAAAGGAGTAGGGGTTGTTCTAAAAAACAGGAATCTTGGCCAACAAAAACAACAGATGTTTCCTACAACAATATATTGATAAGTACCAGAACTCCTACAAAAAAGACACATAACCTCATTTAAAATTGGCAAAGGTGGGGTGCCTGTGTGGCTCAGTCGGTGGAGCCTTCAGCTCCTGGGATTAAACCCATAGGTCTCCCTGCTCAGCAGAGAGCCTGCTTCTCCCTCTCCCTCTGCTGCTCCCCCTGCTTGTGCACTCTGTCAAATTAAAAAAAAAAAAAAAAAATCTTTAAAAAAACCTGGCAAAGTTCTTGGATAGATATTGCTCCAGAAAAGATATACAGGGGTGCCTGGGTGGCACAGTGGGTTAAAGCCTCTGCCTTCAGCTCAGGTCATGATCATCAAGCCCAGCAGGGAGCCTGCTCCCCGCCCCCCCCCCCCACCTTCTGCCTGCCACTCTGCCTACTTGTGATCTCTGATAAATAAAATCTTAAAAAAAAAAAAAAAGATATACAAATGGCCAATAAGCCAAGATGCTCAGTATTACTAGGTTGGTTTGCAAATCAAAACCACAAGATACTACCCACTAAGATGGCTATAATTAGATAATAACAAAGATGTACAGAAATCTGAATCCTCACACGATTATGGTGGGAGGGTAAAATGGGGCAGCCACTGTGGAAAACAGGCAATACTTCACATGGATTAACATAGGTAACATATACACATATATATGGAAGAGATGAAAATATGTGTTTTCAGGAAAAACTTGTACATGAAAGTTCATAGCAGCATTATAATAGGCAAAAAGCAGAAATAACTTTTTGATGAATGGGTAAACAAGATGTGGTATACCACACAAGGCAGCCCTAACAAGAAGTGGAGTAGATACATGCAAACATGGATAAACCCTGAAGACATTATGCTAAGTGAAAGAAGCTAATCACAAAAGACCACATAAACATGCCATTTATACTAAATGCCCAGAATCTGTAAATCTAGAGACAAAGATTAGTGGTTGGGTAGGGCTGGGGGAGTTGAGAGGACTGGGAGCGATAGCTCAAAGGTCCGGAGTTTCTTTTTGGAGTCGTTAAGATATTCTCAGTTCGATTATGGTGATGTTGCACAACTCTGTAAATATACTAAAAACCGTTGAATGAGCACTTTAAATGGGTTAAGTATATGATGTGTGAATAATATACTAATAAATAAATAACCAACCAGCGTTCCTTCTTTATGTCCTGCTCCCTATTTGGAGTCTCTGAGCCACGGGGAAAGCTCCATCTGAAGCTAAACAATTCCAATGCCGCTTCTATTTCCTTACAGTTAACTCTTTCCTCAGTAGTACCATGGTATGATAATCACTGCCTGGGAAGGCTATGATTTTTAAAAATATACACCAGGGTTAATAATGTACAGTATCTGACACATAGTTAACGCTCAATAAACACTACTGTGAGTGTATACAGCAATGCATACATATATACACAACAACATGGGGACTGCTGGGGAGATTTTTTTAACGACCAGGATCTGGAGGGCCGGTCGGATCGGTGGTCTCAGCCCTGGCCGCCCTTGTCTCTCCAGCTCTGGGACACTGAGGAAGCATCGCAGCGCACGAACCCCGGGGCCAAGGAAAAGTCCCGCATCCCGGGCCGAGCAACGGCAACGAACGGGATCGAAGGGCGTCCAGAGGCCGCTCCACCTAGCAGACAGCGATGCCACGTAACCGTGGGGAACCGGAACGCAACAACACATGTTACCCAAGCCTAGAGCCCAACCAACCGCTCACCGCATAACAGCAAGCGGAGAACAATGCGCTCAGGCCTGCGCGCGGAAGCTCGCGGTGCCGCGCCCGGAGGCGTGCCCGGCCCGGCCCGGGGCCTTCTGGGAAATGCAGTGTCTGAAGCTGTCCCACTCAGCCCTGCTGCTCTTCGGACCGAGCCCCGTGCAACTACAAGTCCCATCACGCTCCGCGAGGTCTTGCTCGCCCGGCTTTTGCAAGGAAAGGAGTGGGGCGAACATGGCTGAAAGCAGCCGGGGCGGTCCAACGTGCCGCGGTGTGGACCCTGGGCAGGACACGGTCTCCAGCAGTGGAAACTGCAACTTTCCAGAGTACGAGCTTCCAGAGCTAAACACGCGCGCTTTCCATGTGGGCGCCTTCGGGGAGCTGTGGCGTGGCCGGTTGCGCGGGGAAGGGGACTTGTCGCTGAAGGAGCCACAGGCATCCGCATTGCCTGGGAGCCAAGGGGTCACCGACTGGGGCCAGGAGGATGCTGCGGTGGCCGGGGATCTGGGCTGCAGCCTGGAGGCAGCAGCCGAGCTGCGGACGGTGTGCGGGTGAGTGCGGGGCCGAGGGCTTTTGCTGCTTAGAGCTAACCTGGGTGCAGCATTGCTCCTGCGTTCCCCTGGGACTCATGATTGGGAGGGACTGTGGTTTAGTCTCAGGGGTAAGAGGACCGCCCTTCCAAACCTCTCCGCTGCTCGAGCTTTCCTGGAACCCCCGGAGAAGTCCCGTGATCCGAATGCACAATTTCGGGGAGTTGGAGTGAAGGGACGGGAGAGCTGCATAAAAGCTTAATTTTTCTACTGGTTAATTTTTTAAGTGCTTGTTAATGTAGGAAAAAACATCAGAGTAAGGCGATGTGTAGCTGCCATTGACAAGACACTTTGACAATGGAGGAGCCTTAGTATGATGAGGCTGGAAGGAGATTTAACCAGAGGAGTGTTAAAACCTTTGATTAATCATGGTTCCTTTTGGGGACCTCCAGGTATGCTGGAGGCATAAAAGGCCCCAAAGTGCCTTTTATAGGGTGGAGAAAAAAAAAAAAACTTTTAACGATCGCTTTCTTCGTTTAACAGTATTTGGCCACCATCCATCAATCGGCCATGTATCCTTTTCTCTGTCGAAAATCCGCACAGATGTCATTGTCCTGAATTCCGGCCTCCTCTGAGCCCCGCCTGCTGGGTTTTATCTGACTTCTTAATTGTTTAATGATGTATTTAGGACACAACCCTGACTCGCTGTGGTCTGGAAGGGTGATTGCTTTTCCTTTTTGTTTATGTTTTAGCCTTGATAAACTGAAGTGCCTTGAGGAGGGTGCGGATCCCGAAGTCATCCCGGAGAATACAGACCTAGTGACTTTAGGGTACGGAATACTTCCTTTTATTATGTGATACTTAAATATTTTTTCAACGTTTTATGATTGATGAGTTAAGAGTACATAATTGTTATCACCCCACCCGCTAAATCGAACCATTAACATTTGGCCGAATTTGCTTTAGCTGTGTGTTTTTGAGATACCTGCGGCAGAAGTCTTTCTCTATTGCTGAGCCATTCAGTAAGTTTCAGACATGGTCATTTAGACCTAAATACAGCAGCATATAGCTCCTCCAAGTATCATTCTCCCACATAATCAGAGAGGTATTATGGCACCTAGGAAAATTAGCAGTAAATACGTAATCTCTAATGTCCAGTCTGTATTCAGATTTGTGTTTACTTTTGTTTATTTTTACTTATTTTTGTGTTTATTTTTAAATGTGTGTTTACAAAGGGACAGTGAATCGACTTAGGTTCCAGTGCAAGCTGAATACTGATCGTGTCTGTCAAACTGTTTTCAGTCTTTAATTTTCACAGACTCATTTTTTGTGAAATAAGATACCAGTGAATTACTAGGAAAATAGAATTAAAAGGCAAACTCAATGAAAGTTTTTTTTTTTTTTTAAGAACAGAGGTTATTATTACTATTATTTTTTGAAGATTAAAAAGACTATTAGGGGCGTCTGGGTGGCTCATTGGGTTAAGCCTCTGCCTTCGGCTCACTATCAGGTCATGATCTCAGGGTCCTGGGATCAAGCCCTGCATCAGGCTCTCTTTCTTTAAAAAAGAAAAAAAAAGACTTTATTAAAGATAACTCCCCCTCCCAAACTTCCAGACGTCTGGGTCATTGTGCTTTTTTATTTTTTCATTTTTTGAAGTATATCATTGTCTTGAATTTTTTTGGAAAGAGGTCACGCAGGGGAGGGTGGGGTGCAAAGGGAGAGGGGGAGAGAGAGAATCCTAAACAGTCTCCACGCTTAGGATGGAGAGCTCGATCTCATGACCCTGATATTATGACCTGAGCCAAAATCGAGTTGGATGCTCAGCTGACTGAACCACCCAGGTGCCCCTTGAATTTTTTTTTTATTGACGTATAGTTGCGATAAAATGCTTCATTAGTTTCAGGTGTATGGCATAGTGCTCTAACAGCTCTCCATGTTCTGTGCTTACCATCTGTCACAACACAAGGCTGTTCATAATACCTGTTAAATTACCACTCACTGTATTCTCTGTGCTGTTCCTTTAGCCCCATGATTCATTTATTCCACAGCTGGAGACCTGTACTTGTCCCTCTCCTTCACCCACTTTGCCTCCCCACCTCTCCTGGCAGCCATTATTCTCTGTATTTATGGGGCTGTTTTCTGCTTTTTTATGCTTGTGTGTTTTCTTTTTTAAATTCCACATATCAGTGAAATTATATAGCATTTGTTTTCCCGTGTCTGACTTATTTCACTTAGCATAATACCCTCTAGGTCCATTCATGTTATTGCAAATGGCAAGATCTCATTCTTTTTTTTTTTTTAAGATTTTATTTATTTATTTGACAGAGAGAGAGATCACAAATAGAGAGGCAGGCAGAGGGGGGGGGGAAGCAGGCTCCCTGCCGAGCAGAGAGCCTGATGCGGGGCTCGATCCCAGAACCCTGAGATCATAACTTGCGCCGAAGGCAGAGGCTTAACCCACTGAGCCCCCCAGGCACTCCAAGATCTCATTCTTTTTAATGGCTGTGTAATATTCCATTACACACACCAAATTTTAATCCATTTATCTATCGATGGACACCTGAGTTGCTTCCATATCATGGCTATTGTAAATAATGCCCTAGTATAGGAATGCATATATCTTTTGGAATTAGTGGTTTGCTTTCTTTGGATGAGTACCTAGTCGTGAAATTATTCGATCGTATGGTATTTATATTTTTATATTTTTCAAGAACCTTCATACTGTTTTCCACAGTGGCTGCACCAATTTAATTCCTACCAACAGTGCCCAAGGGTTCCTTTTTCTCTACATCCTTGCCAATAATTGTTATTTCTTGACTTTTTGATTTTAGCCATTCTGACTAATTAGAGATATCTCTTGGTGGTTTTGATTTGCATTTCTTTCTTTTTTCTTTTTAAAGATTTTATTTATTTATTAGAGAGACAGCAGGAGAGGAACACAAGCATGGGGAGTGGGAAAGGGAAAAGCAGGCTCCCCGCTGAGCGGAGAGCCTGATGTGGGGCTCAATCCCAGGACCCTGGGATCGTGACCTGAGCCGGAGGCAGACGCTGAACGACTGAGCCACTGAGGCACCACTTGATTTGCATTTCCCTGATGATTAGTGATACTGAATATCTTTTCATAGGTCTGTTGGCCATGTGTATGTCTTCTTTGGAGAAATGTCTATTCAGGCCCTCTCCCTTTTTAGTATAAGTTTTTTATTTTGGATATTGACACTTTATTGGATATATCATTTATAAATATCTTCTCCCTTTCAGTAGTTTGCCTTTTTATTGATGATTTTTGTTGCTATATGACTTTTTATTTTGGTATAGGCCCAGGAGTTTATTCTGTTCTGTTTTGTTATTTTGAAGGTTTTATTTTATTTATTGGTCAGAGAGCACACAAGCAGGGAGAGTACAGGCAGAGGGAGAAGCAGACTTCCGGTTAAGCCGGGAGCCGCGTGCAGGTCTCAGTCCCAGGACCCTGGGATCGTGACCTGAGCTGGAGGTGGACACTTAACCAATGGAGCCACACAGGTGTCCCATCCGTTGCTTGAGATGTCTTGAAAAATATCGTTAAAACTGATGTCTAAGAGATTTTTGCCTGTGTTTTCCTTCTGGGAGTTTTATGTTTCAGGTCTCACATTTAGGTCTTTAATCCTTTAATCTGTTCTTTGTGTGTGGTGTGAGACAGTGGTTCAGTTTCATTCCTTTGCATGTTAGCTGTCCAGTTTTCCCAGCACTATTTGTTGAAGAGACTGGCTTTTTCCCATTGTATATGCTTTCCTCCTTCATAGAGTAATTGACTGTGTAAGTGTGGGTTTATTTCTGGGTTCTCTGTTCTGTTGCATGGGTCTGTGTGTGTGTTTTGTGTATACTACAGCTTTGTAGTATATCTTGAAATCTGGGATTGTGATACATCCAGCTTTGTTCTTTCTCAAGATTGCTGTGGCTATTCCCGGTCTTTTGTGGTTTCATACAAATTTTTATTATTTGTTCTAATTCTGTTAAAAGTGCTGTTAGTATTTTGATAGGGATTGCCTTGAGGCTGTTGGTTGTTTTGGGTAATATGGGTATTTTATCAGTATTCTTCCAGTCCATTAGCATGCACTATCTGTCCATTTGTTTGTGTTGGCTTCAATTTCTCTCATCATTGTTCTATAGTTTTCAGAGTATAGGTCTTCCACCTCCTTGGCTGAGTTTATTCCTTGGTATTTTATTCTGGTGAAATTGTAAATGGAATTTTTAAAAAAAATTTTTCTTTATCTGCTACTTTATTATTAGTGTACAGAAATGCAGTCAATTTCGGTACATTAGTTTTATATTGTGCAACTTTATTGAATTCATTTATTTCTTCCAATTATATTTTATTATTAAACTCAATAGTAAAATTACTATTCATACTCAAAGTAAAATTCATATTATTATGACTTTCTGAATGCTTACGTTCATTGTTTCTACTGATTGAAGGAAGAAAAAGCTCTCAGATCAGTGTTGGTCTGCCAGTCACACTGAGAAACACTGTGCTGTGATAGTACTATAGAGAAATGTGTGTGTAATGGTGACCTTTATCATTTCCAGTTTGGAGCCCACTTCACACCACCTCATCTTTTTTAATCCTTGATCCTACCCTTTCTGTTGTCCCCCTTGAAAATTTGGGTGTTTCAACTCCACCTTGGTTTCTTTTATAATAACCGCTAAATCTCTTTTCCTTATCCCCACTGCTAATGTGTACATTAGTGATACTTGGAGCACCAGGAATGCTTCCCATCTCTCCTAGGTCTAGTTTTCTCCTCTTCTGATTTTCTCATCTGTGCTGCCACTTGAGCGTGCTCATTTGCTGAGAAGTTCCCAATGGCTGTACCTCTCCTCCATGACAGATTTTAGATTCCTTACGTAGACATGTGAAACTCCCCACTTAGAGTCCAAATCTGCCTTTCCAGAGTTCTTTTCAACCACTTTCTCTTTATTATGGTCCTCAATCCCAGGACCCTGGGATCAAATGGCTCAGGAGGCCCCTTTCCCATCTAAAACTCCATATTTGAAGCCATAGATTCCTTTCCATATTACTACAGCCAGTCTCCTCCCTTAGGAAATAGATTCCCTTGTAATGTCCAGAACTCCAGTTGTAATATTTCTGAAGTTTTTGAAAGCTCATTGAGAGTCGAGACTCCCCATCTGTGTATTGCCCCTAAGCTTATTGTGCTGTTTTGCTTCCATTGGTGCTCTTTAACTGTCATTGATCGATGGAGTTGGACAATTCTAAAATGTACATCATGTCTCTCTTAAAATCTTTCACTGGCTCTTAGGCAAAAATCCTAAGTTACTCCGTGGCTCCCAAGGGCCTCTGTAGAATGGATCTTGCAGATCTTTTCAGCTCTCCGTCCGCAGTGCTTCAGACACACTGCAGTTTTCAGTGCCTGGACTGTGCACTCACTCCAGGCCTTTGCTTTGAACACTTAACACCTCTGCATCCTTCTGGTCTTGCTGACTTCTAGTCATCCTGAAGGACTGTGGACTCCCAGTGAGGCCCCTTTTATGCTCATGTAGCCCCCGTACCTCCCTGTTGAAATACTCATCACAGGGCGCACCCAGGTGGCTCAGTGGGTTAAGCCTCTGCCTTTGGCTCAGGTCATGGTCTCAGGGTTCCAGAGCTGCATCCGGAACCTGCTTCCCCCTCTCTCTCTGCCTTGTGCTCTGCCTACTTGTGATCTCTCTCTCTGTCAAATAAATAAATATTTTAAAAAAAGAAGAAATACTCATCACACCCATGATATACTTATTTAATTTTTTGTCTTCCTAGGTAGACTTAAAAGTTCCATTAAGTATGCCTGTCATACACACCGTTGTATCCCCAGTTTCTGGAACTTTGGCACATAATAGGAAGTCAGTAGATACTTGCAGAGTGAGGAGAATAAATGAAACTTTCATAAACTTGAGAAATCATTTTTAGCAATTGGCTGAAAAAAGTTTTTTTTTTTTTAAGATTTTATTTATTTATTTGACAGAGAGAGAGATCACAAGTAGGCAGAGAGGCAGGCAGAGATAGAGGGGGAAGCAGGCCCCCCGCTGAGCAGAGAGCCCAGTGCTGGGCTCAATCCCAGGACTCTGGGATCATGACCTGAGCCAAAGGTAGAGGCTTTAACTCACTGAGCCACCCAGGCGCCCCTAATTTTTTTTTTTTTTAAGATTTCTTTATTTATTTGGCGGGGGCAGAAGGAGACGGAGAGACAATCTTAAACAGATTCCCCACGGATCACGTGGAGCCTGTTGTGGGACTCAGTCCCACAACCCTGAGATCATGACCTAAGCCAAAACCGAGAGTTGGACACTTAACCAACTGTGCCACCCAGGTGCCCCTGAGATTAATAATTATAAACAAAGCAAACTTTTTTGCTATAGTTAATAAAATACCAATTGGCTTATAATAACTTTTTTTTTTTGTTTACTTGTAATGATTTTATTAAGCCACATTGTATAATAATTTTCAGGTCACTTGACACGTTTCACCTGGCTGTTTCTCCAGATTGACTGAATCTCCTTGGTTGTCTTCTGGTCCCTTCCACAGGACATGTGGAAGGAAGTTTATATATGATCTAATGTAAAAGGAGTCAGTATGGCATTATTCTGCTGGGATTATTTAGATGTACTTTGAAACTATTACATTTTAAACATGACTAGCGGTAATCTTAACAGTACTGCAAGTAAATTAGACTTGTACCAAATGCTAAATCTGTATCCCTATGCTTTCTCTAAACCTTCCTTTCTTCTCTCCACCAGTAACTTAAAGACAAAATCTGAATACATGACCCCTTTATTATGGCATAAAAATGAACACACTTTGAGCACTTTTTAACCTCAGCAAAAGGCTCTTGAAAGAGGTTGATTCTCCTCTCATACATGCTGCTGTCTTTGTTCCATACCAAGCTAAATAACTTGCCGTCAGCATTCCTGAAATTTTTTTTTTAATTTTTCTTTTATTTTATTTATTTGACAGAGAGAGAGAGATCACAAGTAGGCAGAGAGGCAGGCAGAGAGAGGAGGAAGCAGGCTCACTGCTGAGCAGAGAGCCCGATGAGGGGCTTGATCCCAGAACCCTGAGATCATGACCTGAGCCGAAGGCAGAGGCTTAACCCACTGAGCCACCCAGGTGCCCCTCCTGAAATTTTTTTAACCTTGAAGACTAATTCCTAGGAACTGGAGCAGTAATTGCTACTACATGGGCACTACTGAAACTTATCTGTCACCCCCAAAGCTGCAGCAACATTAGTTTTAATACAATAGCGATTTCATTTAGTCTGCCCCATCCTCTGACTTGACTAGCCAACAGAGCACTGCTCAGTGCACCATTTAAAGGATGTGAAAGGGGAACTTCAGAGTCCTGCAAGAAGAAGAGAGCCACAGAACTGAAGGACTCAACTCTCCCTACCACCAGAGCAAACAAACAAACCCACTGTAGTTTACCTGGGCTTTGTTAGAAGACAGAAAAGAGTACCATTAAAGTAGGAATCTTACAAACCCTCTTCCACCACAAGTATCACAAAATGAGTAAATAGAAATACAGTCCATAGGGAGTTTGTTGCAGAAAATCAGAAAGCTGTTTATACAAATAATCTCTCTCCTTTTCCCAGGTAGTAACTAGGAAACAAGAAAACCAAATTTGCATTCCAAACAAAATTGAGTATACTAAAACAAGCATTTGAGGATAGAAAAGCATTTTGGATCTGAAATTTTGAAACTAAGAACAGAAATGATGAGAAAAAGGAGGAATGGAGAAAAAAAAAGTGGTGAAACTCAGAAAATGGAAGAAAAAAGAATTTCTCAAACGAATTATGAGATAACTAAGGCAGAATAGATGCAAATGAAAAATTGATTTAATTTAATGCCTCTCATTAAATTAGTGTCCTACTGTTAGCAAGTTCCTAGCTGTGCATCTTGTATGTGCTATAGTTTTGTTCTGTAAAGTTGATCACTAGTATTTGGTATGTGTGTGTACACATACATGTATGTGAGTGTGTGTGTGTGTGTGTGTGAGCGCGCGTGTGCGCGCACGCGTGCATGCGTATCCCTATCAGTTGGGGTTTGTGGCTTTTAGCATTAAAATGTGACCTTTGGGGGCACTTGGGTGGCTCAGTGGCTTAAGCATCCTACTCTTGGTTTCAGCTCAGGTCATGATCTCAGGGTCCTGGGATAGAGTCCTGCAGTAGGCTCCACACTCAGGATGAATTCACTCCCCACCACGCCCTCTCTCTGCCCCTCCTACTTGTGCTGTCGCTCTCTCTCTCTCTCTCTCTGTCTAAAATAAATAAAAGTCTTTTTAAAAAAAATATAGAGGTCCCCGGGTGGCTGAGTTGGTTAAGCATCTGCCTTTGGCTCAGGCACGATCCCAGGGTCCTGGGATCATGCCTCACATTGGGCTTCCTGTTCAGTGGGAAGTCTGCTTCTCCCTCTCCCTCTGCCTGCCACTTCTCCTGCTTGTGCTTTTGGTCTCTGTCAAATAAAGTCTTAAAAAAAAAAAGTGAACTTTGTCACATTTAATGTTTCAGGGCTTGAAATCTGTTTCCTATCAGGACAACTATAGCTGCGTGATTTTCCTTTCCATTTATCTGGTATACTTTTGTCCAATCCTTTTTTTCCCCTCTGAATCACTTTATTTTATATATGCCTATTGTCTGCACAAGATTTTTGTTTTGTGAGCCACATGTAAACCCCTTTTATATTTTTTCTTTTTTTTTTTTTCAAAGATTTTATTTATTTATTTGACAGACAGAGATCACAAGTAGGCAGAGAGGCAGAGGGGGAGGAATATTAGGGAACACTTGGCATACCCCCACAAGTTGATTGTATATTAGATCACAAAGAAAACATAGTAACATACATAAAGTACAAACTACTATAAACAATACTCTGTGGTCACAACATAATAAAACTAGAGTTTACTAAAAAAAACAAAATGAGGCCATTCTAGGGGTGCCTGGGTGGCCTGGTCACTTGGACTCTTGGTTTCCGCTCAGGTCACGAGGTCTGGGTTGTGAGAACAGGCTCTATGTTGGGCCTTGTATTTGGCTGGGAGTCTGCTTGCGATTCTCTCTTTCCCTCTCCCTCTGTCCCTCCCTTGGCTGGCTTATGCACACCTGTTCTCTCTCTTTCTCAAATAAATAAATAAATAAATAAATAAATCTTAAACATTAGCCCATTCTACCTGGAAATTTTTAAAAGTCGTTAAATACAGGCCTACCTTGGAGATCTTGTGGGGCAGTTCTAGACCACCACAGTAAAGCAAATATTACAATAAAGCGAGTCAGGTGAATTTTTTTGATTTCTCAGTGCCTATAAAAGTTATATTTATTTTTTATTTTTACTTTAAAAAAAAAGATTTATTTGAGAGAGAGAGAGAGAGTACAAGCATAGGGACAGGGAGAATCAGATTCCTGCTGAGCAGGGAGCCCTATGTGGGGCTTGATCCCCAGGGCTTTGGGATCATGACCTGAGCCAGAGGCAGACACTTAACCAACTGCGCCACCCAGGTGCACCGATACAAGCTTTTTCTAGGGTTATTTGGTAAAGTCTGACACAAACTACATAGGTGCTTATCTTTTCATCCAAGCAGGCCCACTTCTGGCAATCTATACTAAGGATACACTCCCAATAATATGAAAATACAGTATGAACAAGGTTATTCATTGCAGCATTGTTTGTAATTCAAAATATTTGAACCATCCTAAATATACATACATAGGAGAGTGTTGAACAAAGGGTAGGACGTCCATATAGTTGAGTGTTTAAGCTCTACTAAAGGTTGAGAAAGGATGAACCAATAGGGTGATTTCTAGGAGATACTGTTACATGAAAAAAGCAAAGCCTTCCAAAAAGCGTATCCTATCTTTCATGTGGAAAGTAGGCTTGCATGTTATCAGTTTGTTGGCTTTCGTCTATAAATTGACCTTTTTCGCCTGCTCTGTAAAAATGGGCCTTGGCCCTTCAAATATATATCCTTTATCAGTACCTGGCAGTCAGTAGCACCCATTGCCCAGCCCCTTTCTTTGCCGCTCCTCTCCTGATGCTTCTCCCATACAGCTTTTCCTGGTACTCTGGATTTCTGCAGTTGCACTGGTGGAGAACCATAGCCACTTTCTCTGCCCTTCAATGAGTCCCAGCCATGGCCTTCGAGCAAAGTGCAGATCTCAGTTCCAGGGGTGGGGGGGCGGGGGGGTACATGACTTCTTGGGTATGCTTTCTCTGTCCAAATGGTAGGATACTCCTTAGATCTGCTGTTCCTTTATAGTAGAGTTCTCTACTTCTTAAGAGCTAATCTCTCATTACTCTAATACTCTGTTCATCTTTGGCTTAAGCTTTCTTTGTTCTAATTACTGTTTAGGTCTCAGACTGATAGAAAATTTTAGGAAAATACACAGATACTTGCTTATTTGAACAAAAGAAATGGAAGGGATAAACTAGAAATGTAGAGATTGGTTGCCTACAAGGGGTGGGTGGGAATGGAGTAGAAAGTAAGGAGGGAGTGGGAACAAGTTAGTAGGGATGAAGAGGGAATGACACTTCTTGCAGTGTGTTCATATATGTATTTATAACTCTGATCCTTAGAACCATAGTGATGTTTCACCTGTCTTTTACACATCCCAAAAGCAATCAAAACCAGCTAGGGTGTGGGTGGGGGAACCCAAAAATAGAGTATAAAAACTAACACACGAGGGGCACCTGGGTGGCTCAGTTGGTTAAACGTTTGCCTTCGACTCAGGTCATGATCCTGGAGTCCCAGGATCGAGTCCCACATCGGGCTCCCTGCTCAGCCGGGAGTCTGCTTCTCCCTCTGCCCCTCACCTTGCTTATGTTCTCTCTCTCTCTCTCTCTCTGTCTTTCAAATAAATAAGTAAAATCTGAAATAAGTAAATAAATAGGTAAATAAAGTTAAAAAAAAAAAACAAAATACTAAGCCATGAGCTTGTGTCACAACATAACAACACTGAAGAGAAGGGGAAGAAAGAACTAACCTAAGTGTTACAAAAGCATGTCTTGATTTAGTGTTACAAAGCTAGAAACAAAAGGTACTGCTCATGTTTTAGTGTTTCTCACAGGGGTATAGATGAGCAATTCTGAAACTGTTTTCTAGACTCAAACAAATAACTTACTAGATAATGGGAGTTGGGTTTCTCACTTGTGGAGAAAAACGTGACAACGAAAGGTTAAAGGCTAAATGAGTGATTTTAGTTTGGGATTAGGAGCATCAGTATAAACTTGTGGTTTTAAGTATATAACAGAAAAATACAGAAGTGCAGATATTCGTACATGTGTGGTATAATACACAGAGTTACGTTTTCTACCTTTCTCTCCCAAGAGGTCTGGAAGAAGTGCTGACTGCTCCAACAGTGACCACACCTAGTACTCAGCTGATGGCCTCTAAAACCTGTCTTGTTGAGGCTCTTAGATTTTAAGACTGAGATAAGGAAGTGCAAGGTGAACCTCAAGCATCTTACAGTGCTAGAAAATAAGGAAATGCTCCTTAAAAGGGATGAGGGTTTGTTGAAAGACAGGATCCAACTCAAAGGAGCTCCTAACAGCCACCAGTAGAACAGTTTGATTGATAGAATAATTACATTATTAGATTTTAACTTACAGAATGAAATAAATGCGAGCTCATATTAGTATAAATGATCAAATATATGGGAAGAGAGAGATAGGTCTTCCTCATAATACCAGTGAGTAAATGTAGAAGGAGGGAAATAGAGAATCGCCCTTAGGCATGTTCCACAGTAAAAAATGTTGCAGACAAATCTGCCTTTGAATGCTAAAATCCCTGGGTGAAATTTTGAGGAGAAACAAGATTTGCATGGTTTCAAAGTATCTTCCCCAAATACTTAATGAGTACAGAGGAAAAGAAAGTTATCTCTCTAGTGTAGGAATCTGGTGTTCAGGAGCTTAACCAAAGTAAACATCACCAGTAACAGGACATGTAAATATGAACATCATGAACCTCTTGGTGTGACACCATGAGGACATCATCCTTGTGATAGTCCTGCAAAAAATGGGCAGCATTACTCCAGTCGTGGGGAACCAGCAGTCAATGCAAATTCAAGGACATTCTACAAAATAACGAAGAAGAGCTCTTCAGAAGTGTCAAGGTGATAAAAGACAAGGAAAACTGCAGAATTGCAGACAAATAGAGGGAATGCAGTATAGTGTCCTGCAGAGGATCCTGGGGCAAGAAAAAAGGCATTTCATCAAAAAAAACTTGTGAAATTCGAAAAAGACTTAGAGTTACTGATACTATGTTAATGTTAATTTTCTGATCCTGATAATTATGATTATGTAAGGTGTTAACATAGGGAAAACTGGGTGAGAGATTTAAGGGGACTCTCTACTATTTTTATAGCTTCTTTTAGCTTTAGGTCTAAAATTAGCTCAAAATTCATTCTCAGGGCACCTTGGTGGCTCAGTGAGTTAAGTGTCGGACTTGATGTCGGCTCAGGTCATGATCTCAGAGTCATGAGATCACTGGGCACGGAGCCTCCTTGGAATTCTTTCTTCTCTCCCTCTGCCCCTGCCACTCTCTCTCTCAAAAAAAAAAAAAAAAAAAAAAATCAAATGAATGTTAAGTATTAAAGATATATCGGAAGACCTAGTACAGCTATTGAAGTTTGATTTTTCTTGTTCCTCTAACAGGATTAGAAAAAGGCTTCTGGAACAGCGAGAAGAAACTATAACAATAGACCGGGTTTGCAGACAAGAAACATTTGCTTATGAGATGGTAAGAGTCTCATCTTTTTTTTTTCCCCATAAAATTGTGAACACTGTCATTGGGTGTTAGTGATCACTGATGGTGTCTTTATATTGGATATGCTTAGTTGAAAACAAACTTAGAGAAACCTCATTGGGACTGGTAAAGTAGGAGAAAAAGACCCACAGAATTCAAATGATGGAGCACCTGGGTCACTCGGTCAGTTAAGCGTCTGCCTTTGGCTCAGGTCATGATCCCAGGGGCCTGGGATTGATCCCTGTCTCAGGTTCCTTGCTCACTGGAGAGCCTGCTTCTCCCTCTCCTCACTCGAGTGCTCTCTCTCACTATCTCTGCCTCTTGTCTCAAATAAAAATCTTTGGGGGAAAAAAAGGGATTGAAATGATGGCATGTTTGACTCTAAGATCTCTGCCGTTGTTCTTGCATTTATTTATTCTTGCATTTATTCATTGATTCATTCATTCAGATTTTATTTATTTATTTGACAGTGAGAGAGCACAAGCAGGGGGAGCAGCAGAGGGAGAGGGAGAAGCAGGCTCCCTGCTGAGCATGGAACCCTATGCGGGGTTTGATCCCAGGACCCTGGGATCCTGACCTGAACTGGGGTCAGACGCTTAACTGACTGAGCCACCCAAGCATCCCTTTATTTCTGCTTTTAGTTTGGTTTTGCTCTTTATCTTAGGCTAAATTCATGCCTTTTCATCCCCCTGTTGCTGGTACTTTAGTCTGCTCCTGATTTTGGTTAGGCACATTCTTAATCCACCATCTCTTATGTAAACCCTCAGAAAAGTTTAAGATGATAAATAATGAGGGCTCATTCAGTACATATTCTAAAGGACCTCCTGAGTGTCAGATGCTGTGTTGGGCACTTGATAATACATAGAGACATTTGTTTTCTTTACCTTTTATTTATTTTTTTAAGCTTTTATTTATTTGTTTGAAAGATAGAGTGAGCACATGTGAGAGAGAGAGAGAAGAGGCTGGAGGAGGGGCAGAGGAGAGGGAGAAGCAGGCTCCTTGAAGAGCAGGGAGCCTGATGCAGGACTTGATCCAGGCCCCTGGGCCGAAGGCAGACGCTTAGCAACTGAGCCATCCAGGCACCCTTGTTTTTTTTTATTGTGGTAAAATTTGCATTACATAAAATTTACTATTTAACCATTTTAAAATGTTTGATTTAAGTGGCATTAAGTACATTCACTGTGTCAGGTACCCATCACTATTTCCAGAACTCTTTCATCATCTCAAACAAATTCTCTACTGATTAAATAACTCCCCATTTTTCTTTTCCTCAGCCCTTGGTAACCTTTATTCTACTTTCTGTCTCTGTGTATTTGCCTGCTCTAATACCTCATAAGTGGGGTCATGCACTATTTTCCTTTTGTGTTCAGCTTGTTTTACTTACTTATTATAATGTTTTAAAGGTTTATCTGTGTGTGGTATGTATCAGGACTTCGTTCCCTTTTTCTTTCTTTTGACTGAGTAGTATTTCTGTTTATGGATATGCTACATCTTGTTTATCTGTTCATCTTCTGATGGACATTTGGCTTATTTCCATTTTTTGGCTATTGTAAATAGTGCTGCTGTGAACACCAGTATACAGCTGTCTGTCTGAATTCATTTTCAGTTCTTTTCAGTATATACCTGAGCTCAGTCATATGGTAATTCTAGGTACATCTTGAGGCACCACCGAACTGTTTTCCACAGACAGTCCCACCAGCAGTGCACAAAGGCTCCAATTCCTTTGCATTCTCTTCAACATTTGTTACTGTTTTTTGACAATAGCCATCCTAGTGGTATCTCATTATGATTTCAGTTGCATTTCCAAATGGTAAGTGATGTTGAGCATCTTTGGAGAAATGTTTATTCAAGTCCTTTACTTGTGTTTTAATTGCATTGTCTCTTTGTTGAGTTGTAAAACTTCTTTGCATATTCTGAATACCAGACCCTTACCATATGTGTGATTTTAAAATGTTTTCTCCCATCTATAGGTCGTCTTTTCACTCCCTTGATAGTTTCCTCTGATGTACAAAAGTTTTAAAATTTGATTAAATTCACTTTATCTGTTTTCTTTGTTGTTGTTATCTGTGCTTTTGGTGTCATTCTTTTTTTTTTTTTTTTTTAAAGATTTTATTTATTTATTTTGACAGAGAGAAATCACAAGCAGGCAGAGAGGCAGGCAGAGAGAGGAGGAAGCAGGCTCCCTGCTGAGCAGAAAGCCCGATGCGGGGCTCGAACCCAGGACCTGGGATCATGACCTGAGCCGAAGGCAGCGGCTTAACCCACTGAGCCACCCAGGCGCCCCTTTTGGTGTCATTCTTAAGAAACTATTGGCAAATCCAATGTAATGAAGCTCCCCCCCCCATGTTTTCTTCTAAGAGTTTATAGTTTTAGCTCTTAGTTCAAGTCTTTGATCCATTTTGAGTTAATTTTTATATATGATATAAGGGAAAGGTTTAACTTCATTCATTTGTATGTGAATATCCAGTTTTCCCAGCACCATTTGTTGAAGAATGGTCTCTTGAATGGTCTTAACATGTTTGTTAAAAGTCCGTTGACCATGTGAGATTTATTTCTGAGTTCTCTATTCCACTCCATTAGTCTATATGTCTGTCTTATCCTAATCCTAATCCTGTTTTGCTTATTATAGCTTTGTGGTCATTTTTGAAATTGGGAAATGTGAGTCTTCCAACTTTAATCTTTTTCAGGATTGTTTTGGTTGGCTATTTATGGTCCCTCAGAATTCCCTAGGAATTTTAGGAGGGTTGTTTTATTTCTGAGGAAAAAAAAAACAAATCATAGAGGGCCCCTGGGTGGCTCAGTCAGTTAAGCCGCTGCCTTCAGCTCAGGTCATGATCCCAGGGTCCTGGGATAGAGCCCTACATCGGGCTCCCTGCTCAGCAGGGAGTCTGTTTCTCCTTCTCCCTCTGCCTACTGCTCTACCTGCTTGTGCTCTCTATCTCTCTGTCAAATAAATAAAATCTTTAAAAAAAAATCAGAGATTTTGATAGGGATTGAATTGACTCTATATGATTTGGGATAGTATTGTCATCTGAATATCTTCGAATCCATGAACAAGCTATGCCTTTCAGTTTATTAAAGTTGTCATTAGTTTTGTTCAGTAATGTTTTATAGTTTTTAAGTGTACCAGTCTTTGATTTTTTTTTTCTTTTTTTATGATTTTTTTATTCTTCTAAAGTAATTTCTACACCCACCATGGGCTTGAATTTACAACCCTGAGATCAGAGTTGCATGCTATACGGACTGAGCCAGGCAGGCCCCCAAAGTCTTTTCATTTCTATGAAATTTATTCCTAAGTATTTTATTACTTTTGATGCTATTATTTTCTTTTTATTTCTTTCTTTCTTCTTTTTTTTTTTTTTTTTTAAGATTGTATTTATTTATTTGACAGAGATCACAAGTAGGCAGAGGCAGGTGGCGGAGGGAGAGTGGGGAGCCAGGCTCCCTGCTGAGCAGAGAGTCCAATGCAGGGCTCGATCCCAGGACTCTGGGATCATGACCTGAGCTGAAGGCAGAGGCTTTAACCCACTGAGCCACCCAGGTGCCCCGCTATTGTTTTCTTAATATCTTTTACAAGTTATACACTGCTAGTATATAGAAATACAACTGGTTTTTGTGTGTTGATTTTGTAGCCTGCAACTTTGGTAAATTTATTTGCTCTAATAGGCTTTTTGTGTGGATTCTTTAGGATTTGATACATAGAAGATCATGCCTGTTATCTGTAAACAGAACTAACTTTATCTCTTACTTTCTATTTTGCTTGCTCATTCACTCTGTTTCCTTCCTTCCTTTTTAAAAATCTAATTGTTCTAGCTAGAATTTCTAGTACTATGTTGAGTAGAAGTGACAAAAGTGTATATCCTTATAGTCTTTCACCACTGAGTATGATTTTAGCTGTGGATTTTTTGTATATATCCTTGATCGTGTTGAGGAAGTACCCCTTTGTTCCTAGTTCCTATTTTGGAAGGGTTTTGGATTTCCTCATACTTTTTCTGTATTTCAGTGAAATAATGATGTGGGTGTTTTCCATCTTTCTGTTAATGTAGTGTATGACATTGATTGATTTGCATGTGTTGAACTACTCTTGCATCCTGAGGATAAATCCCACTTGGTTGTGGTATATAATCCTTTTCATATGCTGCTGAATTTGGCTTGCTGTATTTTGTGGTTTTCTTTTAATTTTTTTTTTAGATTTTATTTATTTATTTGACATAGAGATCACAAGTAGGCAGAGAGGCAGGCAGAGAGAGAGGGGGAAGCAGGCTCCCTGCTGAGCAGGGAGCCCAATGCAGGGCTCAATCCCAGGACCCTGAGATCATGACCTGAGCTGAAGGTAGATGCTTCACTGACTGAGCCACCCAGACACCACAGTTTGCTGGTATTTTGTTAGGGAGTTTTGCACTTATATTTATAAAGGATATTGGCCTGTAGTTTTCTTGTGGTGTCTTTGTCTGGCTTTGGTATCAGAATCTCATAGAATGAATTAGGAAGTATTCCTTCCAGGGGCGCCTGGGTGGTTGGGCATCATGATCCCAGGGTCCTGGGATCGAGCCCCACATTGGGCTCCAGATCCTCTCCCTCTCTCTCTCAAATACATAAATAAATAAAATCCTAAGGAAAAAAAGTATTCCCTCGGTGCACTTGACTGGCTCAGTCAGTAGAGCATGTGACTCTTGACCTTGGGTTATCAGTTCAAGTACCACATTGGGCATAGAGCTTACTTCAAAAAAAAAAAAAAAAAAGTATTCTCTCTCCTTCACACTTCTTTCTTGGAAGACGTTGAGGGGGAGGATGTTAATTCTTTGGTACAGTTCACCGGTGAAACCATCTAGTCCTGTGCTTTTCTTTGTTTATAAGTTTTTAATTACTGTTCAGTCTCCTTACCATTATATCACTGCAGCAATATGCTGTTAATATTCAGATTTTCTGTTTTTTCTTGGATTAGCTTTTCTTTTTTTTTTTTTTTTAAGATTTTATTTATTTGTTTATTTGACAGAGATCACAAGTAGGCAGAGAGGCAGGCAGAGAGAGAGGAAGGGAAGCAGGTTCCCCACTGAGCAGAGAGCCTGATGCAAGGCTCGATCCCAGGGAGGCTTTAACCCTCTGAGCCACCCAGGCGCCCCTCTTGGATTAGTTTTGATTGTTGCCTTCCTTCTAGTTTTAGGGTCAGTTTCCCCTTCTTACAGTTTCTTACTGTATACAGTAAGGTTATTTACTTGAGATCATTCTTTTTTAATGCAGATGTTTATTAGCTGTAAGTTTCCCTTTTTGTATTGCTTTTGCAACATCCTGTTCCTTTTTTGTTTTTAGATTTTATTATTTATTAGAGAGAGAGAGAGAGAGAGAGAGCGCACACACAAGCAAGGGGAGTGGCAGGCAGAGGGAGAGGGAGAAGCAGGCTCCCCACAGAGCAAGAGGAGCCTGATGTGGGACTCAATCCTAGGACCCTGGGATTATGACCTGAGTCAGAGGCAGTCACCCAACCAACTGAGCCACGCAGGTGCCCTCCTATAAGTTTCTCTTGCGTTTTTGTTCTCATTTGTCTCAAGGTATTTTCTTGTGATTTCTTTTTTGACCCATTGGTTATTTAAGAGTGTGTTGTTTAATTTCCACTGATTTTTTAAGTTTTTGTTCCTATTACTGATTTCTAGTTTTGTTCAGTTATGATCAGAAAATAAACTTTTCATGATTTCAGTACTTTCATATTCATTAAGGCTTGGTGGTCTAGCTCAGAGAATCATCCGTGTGCACTTGAGAAGAATGTTTTGTTGGATGGAGTGTTCTGTATGTGTCGATTAGGTCTCATTGGTTTGTAGTGTTATTTCCTAATTAATTTTGTGTTTAGTTATTCTACTCATTGAAAGTGGGGTATTGAAATTTGCACCGATTATCATCGAACAGTATATTTTTCCCTTCAATTCTGTCAGTTTTGCTTCGTGTATTTTGGCTTTCTGTTGTTAGCTACATGTGTGTATAATTATTGTACCTTCTTTTGGGATTGCATATTTTAAAATACACAGTGTCCTCCTTTGTCTCCTATAACCTTTTTTGACTTAAAGTTTGTTTTGTCTGACAATAATACAGCTTTCATTTGGTTACTATTTGTGTGGAGTATCTTTTTCCATTTTTTTTACTTTCAACTCTTTGTGTCTTCATGTCTAAAGTGAGTCTCTTACAGAGAGTGTATGGATGATCAAATATTTTTAATCCATTCTGCCAACCTTTGCTTTATTAATGGGAAAGATTGGCCCATCTGTATTTAAAGTAATTACTGATGAGGATTTATTTCTACTATTTAGGTATCTGTATGTCATATCTCTCTTTTGTTCCTTGGTTCCTCTATTACTGTCTTTTTTGGTATTTAGTTAAATTTTTAAGGTGTATTTTGTTTTCCTTCTTTCCATGTGTATGTGTTTACTTATTTTTGTAGTGGTTACCTTGTGGATTACAACTACCATTTTAAAGTTCCAACAACCTAGTCTTAATAATACCAACTTTGTTTCAGTAATACCTTGAAGGATAGATACTCCATTCATATACATCTCTGTCCCTACCCCTTAATGTTGTTACTGTCTCAGATCACATCTTTATGTGTCTGTTAACATAAATTTATAAATATTGGGGTGCCTGGGTGGCTCATTTGTTAAGTATCTGCCTTCAGCTTTGGTCACCATTCCAGGGTCCTGGGATTGAGCCCCACATCCAGCTCCCTGATCTGCGGGAAGCCTGCTTCTCTCTCTCTCACTCCCCCTGCTTGTGTTCCCTCTCTTGCTGCGTTTCTCTCTGTCAAATAAATAAAATCTTTAAAAATAAATAAATAAATTTATAAATATTTTATCCATTTGCTTTTGGGGAAAAAAGGTATAAACTAAATGTACAGTAGCTCTGGCTTTTATATTTGCCTATGTAGTTAACTATTCCCAGTGTCCTTTATTTTTTTCTTATGGATTCAAGTTACTGTGTAGTGTCTTCTAATTTCATCCTGAAGAGCTCTCTTTAGTATTTCTTAAACAAAGCCAACTGGTAATGAATTCCCTCATAGTTTTTACTCTTTTTAAATCTGAAAATGCCTTAATTTCTTTTTTTAATTCCTGAAGGATAATTGTGCCAGGTATAGAATTCTTGGTTAATGTTTTTTTTCTATCATGACTTTTGAATGTGTTTTCCTACTCCCAGCTCACTGAGTGCATTTAAAACAGTTGATTTAACATTTTTGACTAGTAACTTCTGTATTTGGGCCACCTCAAGGGTAGTTTTTGTCAGATTTTTTTTTTCTGTGAATGCGACGTTTCTTTGTTTCTTTGTGTGCTTTATGTTTTTGTTGAGAACAACAAATCTATACTGGACGTCCTGAGTATATTTTTTTTACTTTTTGATTGTTGGAGCTGCATGTATTCCTTGTTGTGTATGGTTATGGATATTTCTGTTTCATCATCTCTGCGGACAGCCAGTGACCTGTTTGAGATTTCCTTAAATGTCTGCCTCCACAAATTTAAAATAAAAGTGGGGGAGGGAAAAATGAAACAAGGTGAAACTAGAGAGGGAGACAAACCATAAGAGACTCAATCTCAAGAAACAAACTGAGGCTTGCTGGAATGGAGGGGGGTGGGAGGGATGGGGTGGCTGGGTGATGGACACTGGGGAGGGTATTTGCTATGGGGAGTGCTGTGAATTGTGTAAGACTGATGAATCATAGACCTGTACCCCTGAAACAAATAATACATTATATGTTAATAGTGAATAAATAAATAAATGAAAGAAAAGTTAAAAAAATAAAAAAAGCCCTGTTTCTAAATTTCCCAGTAGGTGCTGCTGTGGGAAGCCACTGCTGGCAAGAGGCCCAACACCAAGGCCAGTGTCTACATCAGGGCATTACCAGAGCAACCAAAACAACCCCCAGTTTTGGGAGAACAAGTTCCCCATTGCTTGTCATGGCATCAGTCATCCGTTCAGGAACATGGGCCCCTATTTCCACATCTGCAGGGGGGCTGAGGAACCGGGGGATGGTGGCTGGTTTGCACTCTGTGCTTATTAATAAAGAGAAGCAGCTTGTCCTTTCATCGTCACTTTCTGAGTTGATATAACTGACTAATCAGATTCCAGAATTCCACAACAGTTGGTTCCAGTCTCTCTTTCCATCTTATTGGTTGCTTTGGGGGAGGGACTGATCCCTAGAGCTGCCTGCTGTGCCATTTTGCATAGTGTCACTCTCTCTTATTTTTGCATCTGTACTTCTTAACTAGTCTCCTCTAGGGGGCCTGTTTTATAGTTATCGTGCACACATAATAGAAGTGTGAGGGAGTACAGATGCGCTAATGTTGTAAAAGGCAAGACAGTGTTGGTTTTAGAGCCAAACCAATCTGTATTTACATTCAGGCTTGCTGGTTTATCTTGGGTAAATCTGAACCTTGGTGCATCTGTCAAATAGCTTCATAATAGCGTGAGAGGAAGCATGTGGAAGTGCTATTAGCAGCTGTAAATGCCAGCGTTATACCAACATTAGTTGATACTCGTGTTTTATCATTGGTTGCTAAGCATCTAGGGCCAACCATTATTAGATGCTTTATGTACATATTCCTAGCAGTAGTCCTATAAAACAAGTATTTTCTGTTTTGTTGGTTTTTTCGTTGTTGTTGTTGTTTAGATGATGAAACTAAAGCTTAGAGAGGTTTTAACAGTTTTCTTAAGGTAAAATTAGGAGTCAAAGCCAGGGCTGCCTGACTTGCTTACCCACTGCCTCATAGCTGAGTCACACTGATTTTAAGGTCTCTTACTTGTTTTTTTCTCCTTCAGGAGTCACATGCCATAGGAAAAAAGCCTGAAAATCCAGCAGACATGATTGAAGAAGGGGAGCTTATCCTATCTGTGAATATCTTATACCCTGTTATATTTCATAAGGTCAGTAGTAAAACCTTTTTCATTTCACAGATAAAATAGGTGACTTCTGTCAAATGATTTAATTATTTGAAGAGTCACAGTCCTTAGGGTCCAAATCAATGCAAACATATGCTGTTTTATGTAACAGTACACTATTGGAATGTGTTATTCCGGATTGCTTCACTGGAAACAACTGAAAGTATATGTGAATCCACAGTGACTCTAATTATATGAATTCTTGGGTTTGTTTCTTAGTTTTGCTTTTGCTTTTGTTTTTGTTTTAATAGAATAGGTGACTGGTAAAGGAGTAAGTTAACCTTTTTTCACGAATTCAGAATACTTGGGAAGTTGTCTAACTAAAGACAGTTCTTCTTTGATGAAAATGCAGAAAGTCAATAGGTTAAGGAATATTCAGAAATTTCTTAGAGGTCTCTAATAAAAAGAATTCAGTCCTAGCCCAAATGTGTGTATTTTTGATTCCCTGAATAGATGTCACAAACTTCGATAAGGTTTAATTGAAATAATAGTATACCTGAATTGCACTTGTGAAAAATAGTAATGAAGCATCTGGGATGTAGTTGGTACAATTACCCTGCCAGCCAAACCAAACCAATAAAACCAAACTTTTGGGTCTGTAACATGAGAGTAGTGTATAGATTGCTTGACTTCCATGAGGTAACTTGCAAGACATTTTAAAACACTGTTGCTGGGGCACCTGGGTGGCTCAGTCAGTGTAGCTCGCCCAACTCTTGATCTCAGGGTCATGAGTTCAAGCCCTTGGTTGGGTGTGGAGCCTACTTAAAAATCATAATAAATAAAACAGTGCTGCTAGGTAAAGTTATATTCCAAAGGTTCTTGGTAATTACATTTTAGTAGCATCTTGATGATAAACTTGAGCTTAAACTAAGAAAGTTCTGTTGCCAAGTGTCTTAGTCTGTGTGGCTGCTGTAACAAAAAATCACTGATAGAGATGCTTATAACCAGCAGTTTGTCCCAGTTCTAGATGCTGGTGGTCCAAGCTTGGGGCCAGCACAGGCGGGTGAGGCCCTCTTCCATGTCATGGACTTCTCAGGTGGCAGAAGGAGCTAGGGTGCTCTGTGGGATCTTCTATAAGACCATGAAGCCCATTCATGAGGCTCCACTCTCACAACCTCATCACCCCCACCCCCCAAAGACCCAGCCTCTGAACACTATCACTTGGGCATTAGGATTCCAGTATCTGAATTTGGGGTAGACACAGACATTCAGACCATAGCACCAAGTATCTCAGTTGTCTGTTGGATTCTAACTTAACAGAGGTGGCCGAGTGACCATACGACAGGTCCGTGCCATTGAGAAGAGCGAGTCGGCTGCAGCCACAGGGCCACAGGGGGAAGCACTGGAGACAGTTGGGAGTGAGAAGGAGTGAGGAGAAGCTTTAGACCACAGCCTTTATTGAGGTTTCCATGGACAGGGCAGGGCAGGGTAGGGCAGGGCAGGGTAGGGCAGAGCGAACGGTTCAGGCTTGGCTAGTTTGAATAATTCCAGCGGGCTTGGGGGTATAGGGTCTGTCTCCCTAGTTGTCTGCTACCTAACCTTAATTGATTTAGGACAGGGAAATACCTGCTTGGTGTGTGAGAGTGAGAACAAGGAAGTGGCTGCAGAGACCAGGCTCTGGATCACGGTGGGGATGTAAACAATTTTGGCCATTAATTTGGACCTGTACTTAACGGGTGCCAAATTGACAAATACAGAATCTAAGAAAACACAGAACACTGAGTTATGGGGATAACTTCAAATTAAGAAAACCAGTAACTTCATTTAGATCTGGTCAGGACAGGATTTACAGTTTAATTGCTTTGTCTGTAAGTGGACATTTACTTATTTACCATTTGATTTGTAGCACAAAGAACACAAGCCATACCAGACGATGCTGGTATTGGGCAGTCAGAAGCTCACAGAACTGAGGGATTCAATTTGCTGTGTCAGTGACCTCCAGATTGGTGGGGAATTCAGCAACACTCCTGATCAAGCTCCTGAGCACATAAGCAAAGTAAGGTGTTGTGTTTTCTTTTTTTTCCTTAACTCTCATAAATCAAGAAATAATAATAGTAGTAACAATAATAGTAAGCTAAGTAAGTAGTGATTACTCTAGCAGAATCATAAATGTTCCAGTAAATCCTTTCTTCTTTTATGCCATTCTGTCAAATTTATCTGTTCTCTTCTTTTTATCATCAAGACATTTTCAAAGATGAGGCTGGGCTCAGGTTTGATTTTCTGTCTGTCTCCCATTCAGTTCTCAGCCATTCTCTTGTGTACACTCTTCCTTTTAAGGTCATAGTGACACCTAATTGTCTCCTCCATGTTCGTACAACTTGACCTCACTAGCATTCGAATTTGCCATTCACTCTCTCTTTCAAATTCTGAGTTTCCATCTGTCCTAATTCCCCCAGCAAAGGGTGGGTGTCCGCCTGAGGGCTCACTGCCCAGAGAAGGTCCTATCAGTCAAGGCGCAAGACCAAGCCTGGACACATCCGTCTGATGTTGGTCCTTAGCTGCTGTTTGCCACAGAGATGCTGTCAAAAGGACAGAAATTTACATACCCATTGGTTAAAGATAGAAAGGGGCGGAGTGGTAGACTGGCCACCCACAAAGTTTTCCGAAGGGATTGCTCGCCCTGTAGAATAATAGGGCCTTGATCTCTCTGTAAGTTCATGGTAAGGCAAACGAGCTAATTCTGTTACTTGGTGCACCTCTGGTGGAAGACTCAGATTTACTGGCCCACTTAAAAGGGGCAGTCTCTCCTGTAGCTCAGAAAAGGATATTTGGGTCAGATAGAATGGGGAGAGAGTTTGGATGAGAACCACCACAGTCACTATTTTTGCCAGTTCCTGTGCCATCAGCCATAAAACTGTTCTTAGCACGTAGGTTTCAGGGTGCCTGGGTGGCTCAGTCAGTTGTGTCTGCCTCAGCTCAGGTCATGATCTCAGGGTCCTGGGATCAAGCCCCGGATTGGGCTCCCTGCTTAGCGGGGAGTCTGCTTCTCCCTCACCTCTTGCCTCCTTCCCCCTGCTCATGCTCTCTCTGTCAGATTTAAAAAAAAAAAAAAAAAAAAAAAGTGGGCTTCACTTTGGTGGTTCTTATAAATTCTTCTGGGCTTTCCTCAGTTTTCATGGTTTTAAGTATACTCTAATCTTTGTTAATGCCACTCTGTCTGCTGCCTTCTCTCCTCATTTCCAAACCATTATTTTGAGTGGCTGCTGGACATTGTCATTGAGCCTCAGTGCTGCCTGGCATTTTTTTCACATCTCTATAGTTGATTCATTCTGCTCCTTTTCCGGGGGTGCGGGAGGGGGCAGCTGTGATTCATTCTGAAACTGCCTACATATCCTCATGAGTTACCATCAGTGGAAACTCTGGCTGTTTGTTTCATGGAGAACATAAAGTTACCAGAAAAGAACTTTCCATCACCTCTCACCTCTTTACCTCCACTAAGCCATCTCCTGCCTTCCCACCCGGGACAGAGCTAGACTAAAGCTGCTGCAACCTGAGGCCAGGCTGCCTGCCCATGCGGTCCCATGTCTCACCATGCTTGGCCTCACATCATGGTCCACTCCATTCTGCCAGCTCTCCCTTCATTACAGGTGCGCCGTGATGGCTCCCTTCCTGAACCTTGTCTCGACCACGCGGCTTCCTCTAGCCGCCACTCATCTCTCTGCTTCCTCCTCAGCAAACCAGAGTGAATAACAGCAAGTAGGAACAATAATGAGTTATTAATAATAGCCCCTAAATTCATTGTTTCTCTCTTTCTGCCATCACCTTGTCTTGTACTCACTCTTGTTCCCACCACTCCTCAAAAATCACTTTTCTTGCTGCCACCGTAGACGTCGTGCTCAGACCTTTTCTGACCACTCATCGGGTGTGACTCCATTGAATATTCCTTCTTCCTTGCAGGATTTTCTTTACCCAACTTTTAGGACATTACACCCACCTGATTTACCTTCTCTCTGACTGACTTTTAATTAATTCCTTCGTTGAATGCTTCTCATTTTCCTGGCTTTTGTTGTAAAGCCCTGGGAGTCGGTCCTCAGACTCCCTTTGATGTATCCTCCCTAGGTGATCTTACCCAGATTCAGAGCTGTCAGTACTGGGAATTCCAAAATTCTCTCCAATCTCAGCATCTTCTCTGACCTCCAGACTTCTATATCCAACAGTCTTCTTGACAGTTTTTTTATTTATTTAAGTAGTGTCTAACCCAATGTGGGGCTCTAAGAGTCTCATGATCTTGGTCCCTGAGATCAAGACTCGTGTGCTCTTCCAACTGAGCCAGCCAGGTGCCCCGTCCTTGACAGTTTTTCTTGGATGTCTGACAGCCATCTCAAATCTAATCTGTTCATAAGCAAATGCTATACTGCTCCACGAAAGCCTGTGCCGTCCCCAGTGTTCCTGTCTCAGTAAATATGCCCATCGTGCATCTGGTGACTTGGGCTGGAAACCTGGAGTCCTCCTCATCTCCTTTTCCTTCCACATTGAAGGCATCAGCGAGAGCTTTGACTCTACTTTGAAAATACATTTAGGCTTTGCCCTGCTCTTCTCTCTCTCTCAAAGATAAAAAAATAAATCTTTAAAAAAATTAGAAGATAAAGTCTTTGAAAATGAAAATGAAAAGAAATCAATCCTGTCATTCTCTGATCTAAAAATCTAAGTGGATCTCTGAAGGCTGACATACAAGGCCTTTTGTCATGATGATTCCCAAGTTAACTTTCCATGCTATCCAGCCTCTACTTCTGTACCGTATGCTTCAGCCACAGAGAATTTATGCTGCTCAAGCATGACACTTTTTCGTGCCTCCAAATGTCTGAACATGGTCGGAAGCCCTTTCCCTCCCTCCCTCTGTCCATCTGGCTCATGCTCATATTTCCAAACCCAGCTTAAAACTCACGTATTACATAAAATCTCTCCTGACTGCCCTCTCTTTGCCACTCTGGCACCATTTCTTTGGCCATTATAGTGTCTGTAATAATTGGCTGGTGCTGTCTGCTGTGTCTCTGTGCCCCACAAGGCGGGCTGTGTTCCAGTCCTTTTGCTGATGGGCAAGGAGACCAGCGGTCTATGACTCACATGTAGATTTCACTTAGTTTTCTCTTTCTACCAAAAATGGTTTTAAGATAATTGGTTTTTTTCAGGTTTGGCATCTCGGTGCTGTGGGACGTAAACTTTAGATTAGAGAGAAACAAATGGAATTTCAAGGCTGTATGCAGACCAAGAAATAAAAATTTGTCTTCTTTTAAAGGAGAAGCAGCAGCCTTCAGCAGTTTCTCCACCCTACCAAAAAAAAAAAGTAATTATAAAGTTTTTATAAACCCACTCTAATAAGCAGACTCTGAGTTCACTCTCATGGCAGTCATGTTGTCCTTGTTCAAGGCAGCTGGAGTCTGATCTGGGAGTCAGTCTGAGGGCCAGAAAGCCAGAGAGGGATTCTAACCAGGTGTGCCTAGTTTTTGGTATTTGTATGTTGGAGCTGATGTGTTTCGCAGTCTTTTTTTAAAAGATTTTATTTATGTATTTGTCAGAGAGAGCACAAGCAGGCAGAGGCAGAGAGAGAAGCAGGCTCCCCGCTGAGCAGGGAGCCCGATGCGGGACTGGATCCGAGGACCCCGGGATCATAAACTAAGCCAAAGGCAGCGGCTTAACCGACTGAGCCACCCAGGTGTCCCCGTTCAGCAGCTTTCTCAGCAGGGGGCTGGTAGATTTCATTATCCTGGCTTAAATACCGAACACATGTGTGGTTGTATTGTTTCTGCCTCTTCCAGCTCTTTATTAAAAGAATAACCTCTGATGATTGAGTGCTTGCTACGTGCTGGACAGAAGTGTGCTTTGGACAGAATTAGCACCGGTCGAGGGGTAAGAAAAAGTTGGGTCAGCGCGCCCTCATGTGTTGCCGGAGTTGGGTAAGCAGGGTAGAGGCTGGATTCGGACCGCTGTTGACTTGCCTTCCAAGCCCCACATCCTCCTTTGCCACGCGTGACGTCAGGCCCGAGGGTCTTCCCTGCCCTTTGGTTGACTTGCTGACTAGGCAGAGTGAAACCCTGAGCTGTGCTGTGCATCACCGCAGCTTCTACAAGGACTCCGGAATCTCTGTTCAGAGAGCTGTTTCGTGCTCCCTTGGTCTGCAGCTGTGGTTTAAGGACGTGAACTGCTGAATTAGTGACATTTTGCAGATACTGACATTTGTCTGACCTATGGAAAGATTTTCATTTCACTGATTGGCATTTGTATTTTATGGTTTGGTTTTTTTAATTTTTGCTTTGGAATTTTTTTTTTCCTCTGATTATGTGAGTCCTCATCTTTCTTGGTGAGTCTGGTCCCTTGGAAAAGTCTAACCATACACACAAGAGATAGTATGAGTCCTTGTGTACCCATTACCCACCTTCCCCAAATCTCAGCGTTTGCCAAATTATTTTATCTGTTCACCCAGCAAAACGGAAAACTGGTCCATAAGTTATAGTGCTTTTTCTTAAGTTATATAGCATGTACTCCACTGGTAAGCATGGGCAAAACATCAGTGAGTTGCAGTTCCTGTAGCTGAGGAAAGGAGTATCTTCATTTCAACCAGGAAGCAAGAATTCTTAAAGTCTAGATGACTTTAGTATCTGAGCAGACTGGGAACATTGAGCCAGGATATTTAAATCTCTTAAATCTTACATCTGAAATGTAGTAAGTTTTGCTAACATTTGTTTTTTGGACTATAGTAGTCAGAGAATGGAGTGCATTTTTTAAAATATATGTATAAGATCAGGCCACTGGAGTCGTAGGATTGGGCCCCAAATCAGGCTTTCTGCTCAGCAGGGAGTCTGCTGCTCACTCTCCCTCAGCACCTCCCCACAGCTTCTGCTCTCTCTCCCAGTTAAATAAATAAATAAACAAAACCTTAAAAAAAAAAACAAAAAACTTCAGAAGTATTCCTAGGATCTGCTGTGAGAAAATAGTAATGGGAGAGACGCTGAAGAAGCTCTTTGTCTTACACCAGGCCTTCGTTTATAATAAGTAGCAGCAACAGGTGCCAGGTATTTTCTTAAAGTTCCTCTAAGCAAGACACTTAAGAGATTATTGACCAAAAAAAAAAAAAAAAATGAACTAATCTGAGCAATGTTAAAAACAGACCAGATATTAAAATACTAATTAAGATACTAAAAAAGCAAAACAAAACAACACTCGGGTAGAAAATAGTGGCCTGATCTTATACATATATTAATTAATTAATCATGACCTGAGCTAAAGGCAGTCGCTCAACCAACCGAGCCACCCAGGCACCCCTAAGACAGACACTTAACCAACTGAACCAGCCTTCTGCCCCTACTTCTGAAG
Organism: Enhydra lutris kenyoni; assembly: GCF_002288905.1. Taxonomy (NCBI): domain Eukaryota; kingdom Metazoa; phylum Chordata; class Mammalia; order Carnivora; family Mustelidae; genus Enhydra; species Enhydra lutris. Next base: position 10,829,486 of record NW_019154131.1, read on the forward strand.
TTCTAATACATCTGATTTGAATGTTCGCAAGCGAACAAACTATTGATGCTTAAAATTACATAGAGGTGACTTTGTTCACATGATCTGGTCAGTTCTTGATAGTTACTTTGTTTATGAAGTGGAAATAGTAGACTCTGGGGCTGTGTTAGGTTTGTAACAGAAGTAACTTCTTTCACTAGGTTTTCCATATTGGTTGGCGATCCTCCCCTCCCCAAAGCTGGTCAGCTAAACTAGCTGACAAAATAGGGAAACTATTAGTGAGGATCTCTGGTTGCCACAGAAAATCAGAATTACCTGGTGTTGACATTGCTCACATCTTCTGTTCTGTTTGTGTACCGAGACAAGGAAGAGTTATTACAGGAGGACTTCAGATTTAGGGAAAACAGTTCCCCTTCTAAATAATAACGATGCCAGCCAAAAGCATTAAGTTGCCTAAATCACTTCCATTTCTGTAGAAGCATTTTATAATGAATAAAAAATGAAACTTTTGTTTTTATTTCCAAAATAAGGCAATATTCTTTCAGAACCTTTATTTTAGGGGCGCCTGGGTGGTTCAGTGGGTTAAAGCCTCTGCTTTCGGCTCAGGTCATGGTCTCAGGGTCCTGGGGTCGAGCCCCACATTGGGCTCTCTGCTCGTCAGGGAGTCTGCTTCCCCCTCTCTCTCTGCATGTCTCTCTGCCTACTTGTGATCTCTGTCTGTCAAATAAATAAACAAAATCTTTATTTAAAAAAAAAAAATCTTTTAGACCCTAGCTTACCTCATTGAGGGAACAGAAGTATATTTAGTGGTAGTTTTTGGGTTTAACAGTAGCTAGATTCGGCATTCTAGTACAGATTATCCTTTTATCTCTGCAAGCACCTGGGAAGAATGTAGTGGCTTTATTCATGTGTTACATGAAGAAACAGCGTCAGGGGTGCCTGGGTGGCTCAGTTGGTTAAGCAACTGCCTTCGGCTCAGGTCATGATCCCAGAGTCCCGGGATCGAGCCCCACATTGGGCTCCCAGCAACACGTGGAGTCTGCCTCTCCCTCTAACCTTCTCCCTTCTCCTGCTTCCTCTCACTGTCTCTCTCTCAGATAAATAAATAAAATCTTCAAAGAAAGAAAGAAAGAAACAGGGTCAGGGAAATGGAGTGACGGCCTGAGGAGAAACTGCACAGCCAGTCTCATAAGGGTGGCTGATGTCATTACCGGATAACTTATAAACGAGGGCATGGAGAAAGAAAAATAGAAGCTTTGCGGGAGGAGATGAATTGCATTTATTTTGGGGGATGATTTTTTTTTTTTTGAATACCTGAAACTTACATATCTTTCATAGTTGATGAACCGCAGTCTTGTAAGATAGCGGGACAGAGAGACTCACACAGGTGAGGAACCCAAGGTCTGAGGAGTACATATACGCAAGGAGAAAGAACACGGGTCTCCTGACTCTGCCCCAGGGCTCTGGTTGTCAGGACATCGTGAAGAGCAGTCGATTAGAGTGCCTCTCGGCACTGCTTGCCCGTCTGAGTCCTGGGGAGCTTGGGAAAACATCAGTGCCTGGGCCACATCCTGAGAGCTTCTCATGTAATGGCTCTGAGGTGAGACTTGGTCTTTGGTGTTCCTGTGATTCATTCTGTTACCAGTGAGCATCAAGAGACACTCGCCCCTCTGGAAAGGCTGGTAGGCTGAAAGTTAAGAAACCCGATGGTTCAGGCCAGTTGTGCGACTACTCTGGTATTCTGGGGCAAGCCTGCTTGAGTAAAAAGAGATAGTCAAATTCTGCCTAAGAATTACTGAAAGTTTGAAGGGAGAATTTTTTATAAAAGTACACTGAGGGGCACCTGGATGGCACAGCTGGTTGAGCATCCGAATCTTGGTTTCGGCTCAGGTCGTGATCTCAGGGTTGTGGGATGGAACCTGGTGTTGGGCTCCACGCTCAGTATGGAGCCTGTTGGAGAGTCTCTGTCCTTCCGCCCCTCTTGCTTGTGCTTTCAAAGAAATAATCTTAAAAAAAAAAAAAAAAAAAAAAAAAAAAAGTACACTGAGGGGCGCCTGGGTGGCTCAGTCGGTTGGGTTTCTGCCTTTACTCCAGTTCCTGACCCCAGGGTCCTGGGATCGAGCCCCACATCGGGCTCCCTGCTCAGCAGAGAGTCTGCTTCTCCCTCTCCTCTCCACTCACACTCTCTCTCACTATCTCTGTTTCTTTCTCAAATAAATAACTAAATCTTTTTTGTTTTTTAAGTATCCTGAAAATATTAAAAAATATAACAGAATAACCTAAGTCTGTGATCACTAATTATTGCTGGGGAAATATAAAAGATGTGACTTTTGGTTTTTACTTCTAGTATCCAAAATAACTCACTGCTGTGTATTCACATAATAAAATAATATTGTTTATTTCATTTTTAATTAGGTTCCTTTCACAAGTCTCAGAATATACAAAATTTAAGTCGGACCTAGTGATTAAAACAGCAATAGGATAATGCAAACAGCAGCAAGGATCAGATGTTTACATTTCCATCCCTGGTAAATAGCATAATACTTGTCACATAGGAAGTTCCCATTAAACAGTAAAGAAATTACCGAGCTAAGCACGTTCTGTAAGGTTGCATACAGTTACTATAAAGCATATTAGTGTGGTTTTATGACCTATAGATTTTGAATTGGTAGCAATTTCCTAATTATTAATAGAGGACTCTGTTTCAATGCCATCTATTTCCTTATAGGACCTGTACAAATCAGCCTTCTTTTATTTCGAAGGGACATTTTACAATGATAAAAGATACCCGGAGTGCAGAGATTTAAGCAGGTACAGTTTTCAAAAATCTTCTCAGTTTTTCCTGTTTCTAGTTCTTGGAATAGATCTCCACACATCCTGTTACTGGTCCGTTAAGGGTCTTTGCCAAAGAACTGTTTTGTTAGACTGTTTTGTTTGTTTTGGGATCAGAACTCTCAGTTTAAAATATATTCAGTTATTTCATCTGGTCGGCCTAGGTATTAGTAAGTGAATCACAATTCTTACTTCAGGAAGAAACTTTTCCTAGCAAAGACCTGACACAGACCATTTCAAAATCTTTGTGTTATCTACGATCTTAGAAACGACAGCAAATCTTGGAGTGCTTGGTTGGCTTAGCCAGTAGCTACTCTTGATCACAGGGGTTGTGAGTTCGAGCCCCATATTGGGTGTGGAGCCTACTTTAAAAAAAAAAAAACAAAAAACTAGCAAATCTTGTATTGAGCCATAGATACATCTGAGAAACTTTAACTCCCTCTGAAACACTTCATTAGTCTTTTTCATATTTAGGTGATGGCAATAAGTTAGTCTTACTGTTTTTTCTGTTTGTCCAGTATATACTGTTGTTTGCCCTACATGGGTGTGTAAATACATGGTTAAGTGTATAACATAAAAAATATATAGCTTGTAGTCATGTTAATTAGCCCATACGTTTGCGATCAGTGTCCTAGCAACTAGAACATACATGTATATTGTTTCTGAGTGTTTATATACATTCTTTTTCATTATAGCCATTTGTATCTGTGTTCTAATGCAGCAGTTCTCAAACGTGCCGGTTTCAGCCTTCCTTTATACTATAATTGAGGACTCCAGACAGCTTTTGATTATGTGGGCTATAGCTATCAGTGTTTACCATATTAGAAGTTGAAACTAGGAAATATTTCAAATATTAACTACTCCCATTACATGTTAACATTAATAATTTGGGGGAGGAAATAACTTTTTCAGAACAGAATGAGACGAGTGGCATTGTTCTGAATTTTCCATTCAGTCTGAAGTAATAAAACACATCATGTAGCCGTTAGAATACTGGTCTTTGGAGAGAATAGGAGTCGAAAAGGGCAGATGACATTTTATCACAAAGATCCTTTTGACTTCAGGAACCACACTTTGAGAACTGTTGCTCTAACGGATAAGGACACATTCAGAGGTCTTGATTTTTACATGTGTCAACCACTGGGATTTTCACCTCAAGGTGGCAACTGTCCAGCTTATTGGGTGAGCCAGGCTTTATGAAATACTTGTAGTCACAGACCATTTTCTGTCATTTTTAGATTTTGTGGCGTAATGAAATACCATCTTTTCCCCCTCTTCAGAACTATCATTGAATGGTCGGAGTCCCATGACAGAGGCTATGGAAAATTTCAGACTGCCAAAATGGAAGATTTCACCTTCAATGACCTGTTTATTAAACTGGGTTTTCCTTACTTATATTGTCACCAGGGAGACTGTGAACATGTTATTGTCATCGCTGACATAAGGTAAGCGGCAGCGCTCAACGCGATGTCATCTGCTCTGTCTTCCTCTCCTTGATTTCACGGTATAAAAGCGCAGGCAGTTGGAGTTGGTTTGTTTTTGTTTTTAAGATTTTACTTATTTGACAGAAAGACAGCGAGAGAGGGAGTGGGAGAGGGAGAAGCAGGCTTCCTACTGAGCAGGGAGCCCGATGTGGGGCTTGATCCCAGGACCCCGGGATCATGAACTGTGCCGAAGGCAGACGCTGAACAACTGAGCCGCCCAGGCTCACCTGGATTTGCTTTTTTGTTTTTGTTAAGATTTTATTTATTTGACAGAGAGAGATCACAAGTAGGCAGAGAGACAGGCAGAGAAAGGTGGGGAAGCAGGCTTCTTGCCAAGCAGAGAGCCCGATGCAGGGCTTGATCCCAGGACCCTGAGATCATGACCTGAGCTGAAGGCAGAGGCTGAACCCATTGACCCACCCAGGCACCCCTGTTTTTAATAAGAGAAATAGAAGTAGTCATTGCAGCTTGGCTTGGGACCAGCAAAATCATGTTTGCTTTCCATGGACTGACCAACTCTCCATCCATTTGTATCCTGTCTTTATTTTGGGAATATCTATAATAGAAATACTTGATTAGGGGCGCCTGGGTGGCTCGGTGGGTTAAGCCGCTGCCTTCGGCTCGGGTCGTGATCTCGGGGTCCTGGGATCGAGTCCCGCATCGGGCTCTCTGCTCAGCGGGGGGCCTGCTTCCCTCTCTCTCTCTCTCTCTCTGCCTGCCTCTCCGTCTACTTGTGATCTCTCTCTGTAGAATGAATAAATAAAATCTTAAAAAAAAAAATACTTGATTAGAGTTGTCAGAAATCTGTAAGTAAGTGTCTCCATTTGTATATCCAGCAGGCAGTAGCCATCCACTTCGTGTAGCACTTTGTATCTCCTGTTGCTAGCAAACTTGCAACTGGGTATCGAGGTTTCTTGTCTCTGCCAGAATTTTGAGGAGATCAAAGGGAACTGGGGGTAAGAGAAGAGTAATTCTAACATTTGACAAATGTGAAGTCTTAATGTTTTCATTAGTTTTCAAGTATAAAGTGAGAAGGACTAGTTTTTTTTAAAAGATTTTATTTATTTGACAGAGATCACAAGTAGGCAGAGAGGCAGGCAGAGAGAGAGGAGGAAGCAGGCTCCCCGCTGAGCAGAGCCTGATGCAGGGCTCGATCCCAGGACCCTGAGATCATGACCTGAGCTGAGGCAGAAGGTTAACCCACTGAGCCACCCAGGTGCCCAGGACTAGTTTTTTATAATTAAAGATTTTATTTATTTATTTGAGAGATAGAGTATGAGAGGGGAGAAGGTCAGAGGGAGAAGCAGACCGTGGAGCTGGGAGCCCGATGCAGGATTCCATCCGGGGACTCCGGGATCGACACCTGAGCCAAAGGCAGTTGCTCAACCAACTGAGCTGCCCAGGCGCCCGAGAGGACTAGTTTAAAATAAGATTTTGTTATAATTTTATATAGCTTGTGTTGTGTCTTTCTCATGAATAAGGCCATTCGTTTTCTTATTTAGGAAATCTGTAAAGGATCATTATATAGAAATAAGCCCTGCTCCATCCCTGCTTTAATTCTGAGAGACCATTTTTAGGGTTTTTTTTTGTGTGTGTATGTGGAGCAGTGATACACCCATACTTTTTATTATACCAGTAATAGGAACTTTATAAAGTCCCTATCTCCACATTTCTTGAATTTTAGTGACCAGTTTCCAAAATTTACCTGGCATGCACTCATTCTTGGGAAGGTCCCCGAGGAAGTACTCCACACTTACCTTTAGTAAACCTTGAAATAGAAAAACAGGAGTGCAGGGGCGCCTGGGTGGCTCAGTCAGTTAAGCATCTGCATTCGGCTCAGCTCATGATCCCAGGGTCCTGGCTTTGAGTCCCACATTGGGCTGCCTGCTTCTCTGTCTGCTGCTGCCCCTGCTTATGCTCTCTCTTTCTCTGACAAATAAAATCTTAAAACAAAAAAAACATGAAGGCAAAGCAGAACAGATAATGTAGGGAAAGGAGAATCCCAGCACGATGGCCATCTAGCCAATTCGTCCCAAGACACACACAGCGGAGAACTCGGGAAGGGTGTCTGGGACTGCCAGGTCTCCCGCTTGTGCATTAACACACTGGACAGCGTGGTTCTCATTCTGTCGGGAAGTACAGAACTAAATTGGCGACAGGTATGTGCAACTGAAGCAGATGCAAACCTGAGAGAAGTAGCTAACCTGAGAGAAGTAGCTAGCTGGCAGCTTCTGGTTCGCAGCTAGAAAACCGTGTATTACACAATAAAGGGAAACTATAAGTTGTGGAGTTTAGGTGCAAGTCGTAATATTGATTTGGCATCATGTAAACGTTGAATATTTAACCAAAGTTATTTTGGTTCTGTAGAGGGATGTTGAGGGGATAAATTCTAAAGAAACAGTTAAATGTACAAAACAATAGCCCTTAGAGGAAGGAGATTTGCTGAAGCAAAGGGCCAGGGGGCCAGGAGAGCTCATAAACTCCAGTTTTGTAGGACTGAAAATTATATACATTTCTTTGATAATGTGTTAGACTTTATATAAGCTTTTCTGCCTGCTCTTTCACTGAAGCGGAATGAGTGCCTGAGAATTAGCCCAGGATGGAAGACAACCCACTTTTCTGTTATTTTAATTTAACATTTCTTACTGTACAGCAGTGTCATCCTTAAACTCAAGGCAACATGGGAGAATAATTCATGCTTATTTATTTTTTTAAGGTTTTATTTATTTATTTGACAGACACAGCAAGAGAGGGAACACAAGCAGGGGGAGTGGGAGAGGGAGAAGCAGGCTCCCCACAGAGCAGGGAGCCTGATGAGGGGCTTGATCCCAGGACCCTGGGATCATGACCCAAGCCGAAGGCAGATGCTTAACAACTGAGACACCCAGGTACCCCACAATTCACGCTCATTAAACATCTGCAGTGTGGGATGCTTCTAAGGAATTTTTAGTTTTAGTTTTTAAAAAAATTTTTTTAGTTTCACTTTTTAAAATATTTTATTTTTAAGCAGTCTCTACACCCAGTGTGGGGGTTGAACCCATAAGCCCCGAGACCAAGAGTTACATGCTCTATCAACTGAATCAGGCAGGCGCCCTTTAAAGAATTTTTAGATGTAATTTGGACTACAAGTCATTTTTCAAAAAGATTTTATTTATTTGAAAAAGAGAGAAGGCACATGAGCAGGGAGGAGGGGCAGAGGCAGAGGGAGAAGCAGGCTCCCTGCTCGAGCCCGACACAGGGCTTGATCCCAGGACCCTCGGATCATGACCTGAGCTGGAGGCAGAAGTTTAACTCCCTGAGCCACCCAGGCGCCCCTGGACTACAAGTCATTTTTGTCTAATAGAAAGATTTAATCATTCAGTGCCATTCCATAGTTTGATAGTTGGTAAACTCTTACAAGTTTACTAATCTTTTTTTTTTTTTTTTTTTAAGATTTATTTATTTGACACAGAAAGAGCTCACAAGTAGGCAGAGAAGCAGGCAGAGAGAAAGGCGGGGGAAGCAGGCTCTCTGCTAAGCAGAGAGCCTGATGCGGGGCTCTATCCCAGGACCCTGAGATCATGACCTGAGCCGGAGGCAGAGGCTCAACTCACTGAGCCACCCAGGCACCCCTACCAATCATCATCTGATACGAAGTTGATATATTGCTACCCTTTCTTACTAAAAGACAAAAACTAAGAATCATTTAAAAATGGTCAGGACCTTTAGAATAGACTCTGGTGCGGTCCCCTTCATTTTCTGGATGACGAATGTAAGGTCCAGTATGGTTAAGGAATTTATTCACACCCAGTCAGCTGATCAGTGGCACAGTAGAGACTGATTTTATTAATAACTTACAAATTCCGACACCTAAAGCTAAAGTCTTCTGTCAGTTCACATTACACCACGAGTCTGATTTAAATTTTAATAAAGAGGATAGTAAACAAGAGCCACGTAACACGTGACCAAATAGATAAAATAGTTGCTCGGACTGTCTCCCAGGAAGGCAGTGAGTGTTGAGTAAAGCAGGGGCTCTCTGACGGAATGCGTTCAAGATCTGCACGCAGACTGCCCTCTTGGAGGGTCACAGAGCACATGACCTGTTCGGGAAGTTTCACCTGAAAGAAAACATTGTTTAATCCCAAATGATCTTCAGGAGAATGTTTTCGTAGAACAAAGTTTGGTCAAACCTAGTGTAACAAATAATTTTATACCTGAGTCTTTCGTAAGAAAAAAAAATTGAAAAATATACCTACTAGGTTCTTAATGTTGAGGTAAGATCTGTTTTGTCATCGATAACAACAATTTGCATTTTTTAAAACAATTTGCATTTTAATATATTCATTTACTTCTCGTGTACAAAAGGCTCGCACATTGTGATGACTGCTTGGACAGGACACTTTATCCCCTTCTTATCAAGAAACATTGGCTGTGGACCAGAAAATGTTTTGTTTGTAAAACGTACACAGCCAGGTAAGTGATATCTATTTCTTTCTTCAAGAATTACTGGTTTTCAGTAGTCAAGTACTTTCCATTTTTGGTATTTCGGTGTTTCCTATTTTAAATTTGAATCTGAGAACTTACACTGTGGGGGTATAAATAAAAGAAATGGTTTTATCTAGTACATAAGTGCTGCAAATTAGTAGGTTACATTTAAACAGTAAGGAAATGCATTCTGTGTAGTGAAAGTCCAGAGCTGGCTCAGACTTTGGATCTTTAGGGAGCCATGTTGTCTTTCTCTCTGCAGTCTACAAAATCAGCTTCATCCACGGCTCCTCCTCCATGAAAAAACAATACAGCATTCAATATATAGAATGAGGTCAAAATATGGGTTCATAAAATTTTCACTTTATGGGATACTTCACGTTTAGTTTGGTTTTTAACTATGGATCAGGGTCAAAAAATTCTGAGGAAAGGAGAATAATTGTGTATCAGATTTGGGGGTGGGGGTTCTTCCCACCCCGCCCCTCCCATGAGCTTTTCTAAATGATCAGTAGGAAAACATGATAAATCAGTTATCAAACTGGAAATCGGGGAATGTTAAAAATAGACCATGAGATGCAGATTCAAATAGATTGCTGAAAATCAGTCTTTCATCTTCCCATGACCAGTAGTAATGTCTCAGGCAAGAAAACATATCAATTCAGTGTTGCCCATATTCCCATTTGTATACACTCTGTAACATTTTATCCTGACTTCTAGGTAAAACACATGGTTTTCAAATTTGCCAGGACTAATTTACCAGTTAAAAAGATAAGTTACATAAAAGTTCATCAGGTCTGTAGCATCTAATCCATTTTTTCAAGATGGCCAATTACATTTTAATAGTTACTTGGAGGATAGGTTAAGTCATACCAGAAGTGTATAGGGTGCTTTCACCTATGGACTTTTATTTTGCTGTACTTACTTTTAAGAAGTCTTTCAGAGAAACAGCCTTCTGCAGGGTTTTTGTTAGTTGCCCTTTTGCCTTGCAGAGTATTGGTAGTGTATGTCTGTATATGTATACAAAATTGTAGAAAGGATTACAGTGTATTAAGATAGGATGACAAGGCAATAATGGGAATGTTATGTTTCCACATCACTACAGGTCATAATGCATTAAAGTTTGAGAAGGTTGATTGTGATGGTGTAATCTTTTTTTTTTTTTTTAATTACAGATGGGTGACGAACAATGACAGTTTTGCACCAGAGGACCCATGTTTCTTTTGTGATGTTTGCTTTCGGATGCTCCACTATGATTCAGAAGGCAACAAACTAGGAGAATTCCTTGCTTATCCTTACGTTGATCCTGGAACCTTTAATTAATAACAACAAAAAATGTACCTGTGAAGTAACTATCCTCTTGGATGATTACTTTATTTCCAGAACGTGCTACTGAAGATCAGGACCCACCTGAAATACTCAGCTAGTTACCCACATCCCTGCAAAAGTTCACATCACAGGTTTTTTTTTTTTTTTTTTTAAATCACAGGTTTTCTTATAAAGTAACTTGTTTAGAAATACATTATTTTAGTGTTCATTTCAAAATAGGGTTTTTGATGTGTTTGCCCGTTTTTTTTTTTTTTTTTTAAGATTTTATTTATTTATTTAACAGAGAGAGAGATCACAAGTAGGCAGAGAGGCAGGCAGAGAGAGAGAGAGAGGAGGAAGCAGGCTCCCTGCCAAGCAGAGAGCCCAATGCGGGGCTCGATCCCAGGACCCTGGGATCATGACCTGAGCTGAAGGCAGAGGCTTTAACCCACTGAGCCACCTAGGTGCCCCTGTTTGCCCGTTTTTTAAGTGTGTTTATTTTACTTAGTTGTAGGAGTGCTTTATATTTTTTGAATACAAATCCTTTCAGATTCAGGTATTCTGATTTTCGGCCATTCTGTGGCATGCCTATTCATTCTGTGTCCAGAGTACTTTTTGCTAATCTGTAGTTAGAAAAATTCAGTTAATCAAATCATACATCAAGTGGTGGAGGTGTTTTGAAAGTTCTTTGGAAAGAAAAAAAAATTCTTTGAAGAATGTGAGAGTTGTATCTTGTACCATGAGGCTTCAAATACCTGTGATAAAAATGAGGGGGAATAATAAAAGTAGATTTAACAAATACAGTATTAAGAGTAGCAATTCTGTAATCTGATCTCACAGTGGGCTCTTTTGTAATACTAAGTTTTTGTTGGTAGAAACTAGCAGGCATACTAATCATTTTAATGAGACTCACTGCGTGAATAATGAATATAAAAATATTTCAGTATATACTCAAACCTTCACAAAAGTCACATTTCAATTGAAGATTCATTTCTTGAGAACTTCTTCAGTTCAATATTATGATTAAGAAAATAGATTTTGGGGCACCTGGCTGGCTCAGTCGGTAGAGCATGCAAGTCTTGATCTCGGGGTTTTAAAAGTTTGAGCCTCACACTGGGTGTTGAGATTACTTAAAAATAAAATCTTAAAAAAAAAATAGAGATTTTGTGTAATATGATCCCTGGGACATGGGAAGTCAGGATCCTGTGGATTGCCAGCTCTGGTTCACTCATTCTTGCGCAATAAAAATACCCAGTATTCTGTATGCAAAAACAAAGAAGTTTTTCTGGCCCAACTCTTCCAAATTCCTTCAGCCCCCTCACCCTGACAATGCTGTGTATTCGCTTCTCTCATTCTGGGCAAAAGGACACCTGAGATGAATGCCAAGATCTAGATCATCACAGAAAATTATGTTTTCCCAAAATCTTTTTTGGTGGAAAATTTGTTTTTTTTTTTTTAGATTTTATTTATTTATTTGACAGAGAGAGAGAGAGAGAGAGAGAGAGAGAGAGAGAGAGAGATCACAAGTAGGCAGAGAGGCAGGCAGAGAGAGGAGGAAGCAGGCTCACCGCTGAGCAGAGCGCCCAATGCGGGGCTCGATCCCAAGACCCTGAGATCACGACCCGAGCCGAAGGCAGAGGCCTAACCCACTGAGCCACCCAGGCGCCCCAGGAAAATTTAGTTTTAAGACGTTTAAGAATGCTGTAAAATAGTTCCTTTTAAATGTGTTATTTAAATTCCACTTTCTCTCTCCGAGGTTATTTATTTAAATTCAGCTAAGTTCCACATTCCCTGGATGGCTAAGAACAGACATTTACCATATAAATAAAAAACTGATGAAGTCCTTTAAGCATGTATGTTAAAAGACTGGCAGTGAGATGTTTTATGGACGTAAATACTACATATCCAATTAAGTTGGTGTGCAGAGGACAAGCACCCGTTTCTGGTATGTGTAGTGATGGTCTCATTCACTGATTCACTAAACAGACTAGAGAATCAGTAAAGAGAAGAGGTGCCTCCCGTGGCTGGCTTATATTATTGTCTAAATTTTTACTTTCATGTTTCCGATGATGCTAAACTGAACAGATTAAAAATTCTGTTAGAAAACCATGTTTACCCAATTCCTGTAAGTTCCACAGGTAAAAAAGAATTTTTGGGAGATTTTTCTTAATTTAGAGAGCCAGTGAGCGTGAAGGTAGAAGGGCAGTGAGAGAGAATCCCAAGCAGACTCTGATCCCAACACAGTGCAATCCCAGGACACCGAGATCATGACCTGAGCCAAAATCAAGAGTTGGACGGTCAACTGACAGAACCATCCAGACACCCCTGCTTCCTTTGTTTTTAAACTGTATTCCTTGTAGGTCTTGCATTAGTATGCAAGGGTCTGTTTATCCTTCTTTCTCTCCAAGTTATTTAAATTCTAGTTAGTTAATATATAGTGTAATACGTTTCAGGTGTTTACTTTTATTCATTTCCATTTCATATTCTCAAAACCGCAAATTCCAAAATGTGCACTGTATTGTCCTAACAGAAGCATTAGTCCATGTGTTGTCAATTCCTTTTAGCGGACAAAGAAGAAAGCTAAAATGCTACCGCTATTGAATTTTTTTTTTTTTAAGATTTTATTTATTTATTTAACAGAGAGAGAGACATCACAAGCACAAAGAAAGGCAGGCAGAGAGAGAGTGGGAAGCAGGCTCCCCGATGAGCAGAGAGCCCAATGCGGGATTCAATCCCAGGACCCTGGGATAATGACCTGAGCCGAAGGCAGACGTTTAATGACTGAGCCACCCAGGCACCCCAAAATTGTTTTTTTTTTAACTTAAAGATTTTATCAGCACGCACAAGCAAGGGGAGTGGCAGGGAAAGGGAGAATCAGGCTCCCCACTGAGCAGGGAGCCCGATGTGGGACGTGATTCCAGGACCCTGGGATTATGATCTGAGCTGAAGGCAGATGCTTAACCAACTGAGCCATCATTTCCCCTTGTGAAATGTAGAGTTAGAAAGACTAACCTAGTCACTCCCAGAATTTGCCCATGTATTAAGTTTATCAGTTACAGGTCGAAAGACCTTCCAAGTTTGAAACAAGCCTAAAAGAGTATTTGAATTAGGGACTCTATAGCTGTAAATTTCAGTATTAAACAGGACCTAAATTATGTATGTCATTTTCTCTAATGAAGAAAAGCAAATATGAAAATACGGTAATGAACTTATTAATCAGCATCCTCTGTAGTTAGAAATGAGTTTTTTTTTAAAAAGATTTTATTTATTTGATAGAGATCACAAGTAGGCAGAGAGGGAGGCAGAGGCAGAGGGAGAAGTTGGCTCCCTACTGAGCAGAGAGCCTGATGCGGGGCTCGATCCCAGGACCCTGGGATCATGACGTGAGTGGAAGGCAGAGGCTTTAACCCACTGAGCCACCCAGGCACCCCTAGAAATGAGATTTTGGTATGACGGATGAACATGCACAAAGGCACTATTTAGAAAAGCACTGTTTATCTTTAAATATTTTTCAGCCTTTCTTATCCTTAAGGATAATTTTACCTTCTCCTAATCAAATCATAATGTCTTTATTATCTTTAAGGTTAGAGAGTTCCATAGCACACATTTGAAAACATTTCTCCCTTACAGCAGCTTCATTTCTTAAGGTTTGTAATTAGGGGTTTGCTATTTCTGAGAGATCGTCCTTTCTCTGACCAATGGGACAAAATAAGGTGTTAGTAAAGCCCTCACAGAACCTTGTAAAAGCCTTTGCTCTTATATAGGATTAGTTGGCTGACGTCATCTTGACCTGACATCTTCAATCAGGTAAGTGTGTGCCGGTACACTACAATCAACGTATCAGCAAAAACTGGGTAAAAAAGATCATCGTAGTTGAAAGCGCAGGATGTATTAGCAGAAGGTTTAATTGAGATCGTCAAGTTGTTTAGACATTCAGTTTCTCCAGCTGAGATGACACTTCTGAAATGTCTCCAGAGCAGCTAAGCAAGCTTCCAACGACTCATTCTGCAGGGCCTGCATAACCTCCTCTTTTGAATGTTAGCGAGAGGTTTCAATAGCACAAAATAGGTGGTTTATATATGCCCCCCAAAAAGAGGAAGACATTTTTCTTACTATTTCATTTAAATTATCTTAGAGAATTGTTCAGCAGTGAAGTTTTGACCAAATGCTTCTGAAAGTTCTTAGTATTTAGGACTTTATAAGAGTTCAGAGAGTAGTAGTTACCTGTGAATTAGCTTATGACCAATAGAAAATGGAAGGCTAGTTATATTTTCACACTATAGTAATCAACTGTTCTGCACGGCCAGCCCAAACAAACCACACATAAATTATCACAATGCTGGTATATGTATCTCCTGAAGCTGAATATTCTGTAGTTTCTCAGTAAATTATATTGATCTGTTGGGTCACAGAATAAAAGAGAGTGAACAAAAAATAACATTTTTAGTTTAGTTACCTATCTCCCCAGCCAACACAATCTCTATACCAAGTTAACCAAGAAATTACTCCCTTGGAAGCAAATCCAGAATTCCAAAAACACTTTTATAAATAACAAAGAATTAATTTACTAGTAGAGTTTGATAGAAAAATCCTTTAATCAAAACAAGTTTACAATGTCGACACGTATGGCTTAACTAGAATAAATCTGTCCAAATTTAAATTGTATTAAGGACCAGCTATAATGTAATATCAATAGTTCCCTCAAAACAGTAGGTCCTAGTTCCTTCCATTTTAAGACCTCTCAAAAAGAACTCCAATTATTGAAATAATTCAAACTTTCCATTTATAGATGAAAACCATTATCTGGGAGGTCAAAACATACAATGCATGTCACATGCAAACACTGATGCTAATTAAGCCTTTTCTCTGTATTCATAGTTTCAAAACATGAGAGGTGTCCTTTAGCTACTGAAAACCACCAACTGACCTAATCAAAATATCTTAGAAATGCTATCTGTTAAGTTAACCCTTAAATTTTGTTAACCTTGGTTTACCCTGATTTAGTCCATATACATGAATATACGAACTACCAAAGTACTCCTTTACTTTATCTAACTGCCTCGGAGCAACGTATTTCTACTCCTTACAAGTCTGTCACATGGAGGATCTCTAAATAATAATCCCCTTCTGATATGACCATGTTTTTCAAACAGGTTAGTTTTCTTATATAGCATTTAATTCTACTATTTACTGCATAAGAATCATGGAATTTTTTTCCCCAATTAAAAAAATACTTAGTGACTTCCTTAATGAGTGTGGCTTTTTTTTTTAAAAATTCAGAAACACGAGACAGTTCTCAAAAATAAACTTTTATCATTTTGTTTTTAGTTTCAGCTACTAGTGCCTGTAAAGGATCTTGGATGGTTGAACCCTAAAGCCAGATTCATTCCTAAACATACCTCTTCTGCTTTCTGTAGGAAAGTCCTGTGACTTCACTCAATTCCCAGCCATAATACTAAATAACCTTCAAAAGTTAACATGAGTTTTGTACCTTGTAGAATTGTCAGTTGGATATCTAGTTGTCATACAAAAAGGCATACAGACCACAAATTGTTACAAAGCAGCAGGATAATGTAGCACAACGTAGACTGGGAGATTAAAATTAACTTTTGATAAAAGGAGTACTTGTATAGAAGTAACATTTTATCTACCATAAAAATGCATAACTTCTACAAAACCCACAAACAGTGAAAAGACAGTCTGGTAAATCCAAGGTTTGTAAAAACTATGCACAAAACCCATGGTATCTGGGAAAAAAGGAAAGGTTTATACAAGTAGCAGTTTTAAAAATGTAACCTTTTTCTAATATCAATTACACATTAACATACACACACTAATTGAAATTATGCTACAACCAAATGTCTGGAAAAGCAGTTTAACATTTCCTAAATGGATTTTCCCTCACATTTACTGAATAATGTAGCTGTTAATACTGCACAAGTACAATTAGCAATAATGTTTAATTACTTTTAAACAAATATAAAGGGATTTTCTCCCTCAAAACAAGTTTTCAACATCAAAACCTATGCTTATAAAAATTTAAAACTTTCAGCAGTCTAAATATTTCAAATGAAAACCATTACAAACGTCTCAAATGTTCTTTATATTCCAGGTATATCAACCTAATTATCCAGTGTGGAATCCTTCAGAGATATTTCAGTCTCTCTCTCTTCACTGGATGACCTAAAGGAAGGAAAAGAAAGGTGTGTTAACTGGGATTAGGGACTTGACTCCTTCACGGGGGTCAGAAAACACATTAAATCCATGCATTATGTTTTTATTTTTAAAAATACGTGGATTATCACCAAATTATTTTTAAAAATAATATTTTTGTTCAAAATTTTATTTTACCATGTTAATATTCAGATCAAGCAAATTAACTCAGGGTAGCATCATGGCCCAGGCCCTTTCCATCATTTCCAACTTTAAAATGAATTCTCATGAAAATTATATCTGTAATGCCAATATATTACAAACTTTAATAAAGAGAGGGATGATACAGACACGATTTCCCTGAATTTCAAGATTAGAAGGGATGCTTGATTCTAAGTCCTTCAGATGTGTAGCAGAAAAAAACCAAGACTCGGATAACTATAGTCCAATAACTAGTTATTTAGAGGCTATAGTAGAAAATAGCCTGTGATTCTAGATCTCATTTTTGTATTACCCTGTCACAATGCAAGAAAGTATGGATGTAAGTCACTCTTAAAGCTGTATCAGTGAAGAAGTCCAAAGAAGAACAGTTATTTTAAACTGGATTCTTACTATCTAGCTCTATTCCCTTCGAATACAGACAAGTCAATTATAAAGTTTTCGTTTCCTTTTTGATTTATATCTTGCTTCCTCAGTTCAGGAATTGAGTGATCAAAATATAACCCTATACAAATAACCTTAGAACAGCAATGCGATTTAAAAATTAAAAATATAAATGATCCATTAAAACATGTCCTCACTTTTTCTTACTGCTGGCCTCGTGGTTGTCTTTGCTTTCTTCACTGCTGTCTCCATTATGTTGTGGTTGATTACTGTCTTGAGCATCAGATCCTCCATTTAGAGTCTTTGAACCTTTAAAAAGGTTCCAATGGAAAAACTGTTAGAGCTTCTAATACTTTAAGATGTCCTCTAAAGAGCCAGAATAAAAAATAAAAACATGGCCCTAAAGTTTCTAATACTTAATACACCTCATTTGAAATGACACTGTAATCTTTTGGATGCTGAGGCACACTGATAAGTCGTAGGGTTACTATAATCAGATCTATGGGTACAAGAAAGGGCGGTTTTTAAAGATTTTATTTTAGAGAGTATGTGTGCACAAGCTGGTGGGGGAGGGGCATGGGAGGGCAAGAGAGAGAGAGGAGGAGAAGACAGGATCTCAATCAGACACTGTGCTCTATCTCACAACCCTGAGATTGTGCCCTGAGCCGAAATCAACAGTCGGGGTGGGGCAGGGGGTAGATTATTTTTTTTTAAAGATTTTATTTATTTAGGCCCCTGGGTGGCTTAGTTGGTTAAGCATCTGCCTTCCTGGCTCGGGTCATGATCCCAGGGTTCTGGGATCAAGTCCTACCATCAGGCTCCCTGCTTGGTGGGGAGCCTGCTTCTCCCTCTCCTTCTGCCTGCAGCTCCCCCTGCTTGTGCTCTCTTTCTCTGGCAAATAAATAAATAAACATAAGATTTATTTGAGAGAGAGCTTAAGCACTTGTGCACAGGGAGAGGGAGAAGCAGAATCCCTGCTGAGCAGAGAGCCCGATTGGGGGCTGGATCCCAAGACCCTAAGATCATGACCTGAGCTGAAGGCAGAGGCTTAATCCACTGAGCTACACAGGTGCGCTGGGTGGGGGGGGGGATTTTTAATCCGGTCATTCCATTTTTTATAAAAATGTGCATCAAAGTAAAATGTTATATTTTTCCTTGTTATTTCACAACAATGTGTCAAAAGTACTATTCATAATTAACATGATTTTGTGTCCTACCGAAGTAAATGATAAGTATATCTTATTTCTAAGAAATCTCTAAGGAGACCTACATCATCATTCCCTGACAAATAAAAATATCCAACTCCTAAGACATAACATGGAATTGGGGGAACTGATAATGAATGATACTATGGTTCTATTTAAGAATCCATCACAGATACATCCTAACATATCTGTGGTTGAAACAGTGTATCTGGAATTCGCTTCATAGAGAAACCAGAGGAGGTAAAACAGGAATGACTGTGTACTGAGCACTGCAGGAGCTGGGCGATGGGGACACGGGGAAGTTGCTTTCTTAACTACTATTGTGTGAAAAAGAACAGCAACTGCTAATTTAAGCTTGATTATACGATTTAAACAGAAATCCTTAACCTTAGCTTCTGTTTTTCTAAGTGCCTTATGAAACCTTAGATAAGGTATTAATGAAATATATCAAAGCCATTTTTTAAAAGCAATCCCAGCAAACAACTTACATCACATACCTGTTTGTTCCTTTTCTAGCTTTTTGTTTGGCCCTTTCTTCCCTTGATCTTTGGTTTTATTTGCTTCCTCATGCTGTCTTTGTTCGGCAAGAGATTTATTCAGCACTTGTGTGATCACAGAATCTCCTTCACCAACCAAAAACATATTCTTAAACTTGTTATACAACATTGTAGACTTTTCCATGATAACCTGACTAACTTTGAATCGCCGTATCTGAGAAAACAAAATATACACTCACAATTGTTTTCTTCACTGATTTTTAAAATGTTACTTCTTAATGAAGTGATGATGAGGAAGTTTTAAAAATCTGCATGACTCAGATCACTTACTTTTTTCAGTGTTGTAATCATCTCTGTGTGTTTCTGAGCTTGTTGCATTGTGACCTGAAGTGAAGCAAGTTCATCCAAGGCCTCAATACATCTGTTCACATCCTTCACAACAAAACAGTAATTTCATAACTGTTAATTACCACAACCTATATGATCTACTCCTAAAGATCACTTTTAAAATCTCAAACAGGGCAATACAAAAGAACCAGTAATAGTCCCATTTCTCTTAAATTTACACATGTAAAACACGAGAAAATAAAATACGAAGCTATAAAGAGTACTATATTTTTAAATGAGGTATTAAAGACTTACAAGATTATCAATTTTGAGTGAATTTTTAATTTCAGCATGTATCCTTTGAAGTCGAGAATCCATTGATGTTTCTATAAATTAAAATTTGAAACACAGTAAGTAGTTTTTCCAACACCAGTATTTCTGTATAAATCTAATAAGCAAAGCACAATAAGATTTGAATTTTTAAAAATGTTCTTCATAATCAGCCTAGTTCACTAAGAAGTTATTTGCCATTTTAAGTATTTAGGAAAGCAACATTCATCATTTGAAGAAAAAAAAAAAAATCACCATCTAGCTACATAGGTTTGTAAGATAAGCAGTTTGTATCCAGTTAATAAATCCCTCTATTCCTTATACAGCTGTTTTACCTTACACACGTAACCAAAAATACAAACTATCTGAAACCATGAGATCTGTCAAAAAATGGGAAAACATCTAGCTTTTGGCAATGTTACAAAAATGTGGCCACTAGGTAATAAGCAATAAAACCGTAAGCCTGAGTCCTTAGCAAGTGCGCCTGATTATAATTAAAATATAATGTATACAGAATCCATTAGGGATTTGAAAAAGCACTTTTGCAGGATTTAAGAACATAAAATGCCTGATTTTAAAACCTATACATGAAAAATTAAGTGTATAATTTCCTTTCTATGTATTATTTTACACATCTTAGAAAGTGAAACAACTAACCTCGCTTCTTCTCCACTTTCTTAACTTCTGGCTTCTTTCCTTCATCTTTATTCTGCCTATCAAATGTTAACACAAATATTTCAAAACATTGGAACTTGTGACTGATTACCAAATGCCCACATCCCTTATGTAAAAGCTGAAAAATTTTTTTAAGATAGAAAGTCAGTAACCTAGATCATAAGGAATTGACTGTAATTAATGGGACTCTGGAATGCCACAGCATTAGTATTAATTACTAAAAACACATGCAAAAATTAACATGCTAAAATCTAATTTTTCAGTGGCATCACAAATAATTTTCACTTGTCATGGTGAAATTTTTTTCCAACAGTAAATAGTGTTGTTTAAAGACCCAATTTCAGGGTCAGTGGACAAACAGACCATTGTGGGAGAAGAATGCCTATAAACATTTCATGAGTTCTACATCACAATTATTTTTAAAAGTAGCATGTCAAAAACAGACTAATTTTTCCCACATCTCCAAAAGGGTAGATAATTGGAGGGGTTAAGTTTCTAGGTTAAATAGACTGTTCAAAGATGATACTATGGTATTAAAATGGGTTCTTTTTGGCCAGTATTTCAAACTTAAAAGGACATTCACTGACACATACCATTTCACAAAAGAAAAGGTACCATTTTACTGCAAATCACAAAAATAACCATTTTAAAATGAATTCTTAATTTCTAGTACCTTGGCTTTGAGTTCGGGCCCTATTATAAACCAATTGAAATAGACAAGAACAAAACAATATCTAAAAATCAGGTTTTTTTTTTAAAAAAAACTTTATTTTAAAATTTTGGTTACAGTTTCATTTTTGTTTTCTTAACAAGTCTACTGTTTAATCTCTCAGGATTAAAAAAAACAATTATTAAGATTCTAAAGAATTAAACAACAAAGGAATGTCAAGGGAAGGGCACAACTGCCCCATTCTCTGGGGCATCAGAGCTGTTCCAGTTTAACGCCTAGCTTCAAAACAAAATGAGTTTTTATATTTTCTAAATGAAATAATGTACAACCACCATCTTCTAACTTCCAAACACAAAGCTTCATCTTAAGCTTGGTAAAAAAAACTTAACAGGAATGATGGCCGACCTTAGTATGTAGTGTGTACCTTACAGGAATTTTTTTTTTTTTTTTAACAATCATAACACAGTAATAATGCCATTAATGAAGTCCTCAATTTAGAATCTGCAACATTCTTCCATCAAGGGGGGGGAGGGGGAAATTCAGTCCAATGAGTCTGTCTCAAGATCTTCATCTCTTGTTTGCTCCACTTGTATTCTCTTTTCAGTAACTGGATTAATGCTTTGAGCCCAAAATGAGATATATTTTTTATTACTGTAGATTACATGTTGTTTGGCTGGGAATACAATACAATAAACTTTATTTTGCATAATGCATTTCACACAAGCTGCATCTGAAATGCTTTACAGAGCAAAACTGTCCAAGTACAAAGTTTTGTAATAACAGGAGAAGGAAAGAAAACACAAATATTAGAATTTGAGAAAGTTACATTCGGAGGACATTCAAAAAGAAACTGAAACACATAAAGATAACTTTGAGATAAGAAGGGTTGGGCTAGATTTACTAAGCAACGACTAATTTTATATCTTAATTTGGGGAGCACAATAAAGTTAAAAGCAACAAACAGTCCAACAACTTTTCAGTGAAAGGATAGAGAAGGATAGGTAACAAAAAGTAATTTAATTTACAGAAATGGTCAAAATTCTAACAGAATGGAGGGAGTAACATTTTTGAGCTTTAGATAATTTTTAAATTACTCCCCTCAAGCAGATGAAACTGCTTATATAATCATCCTCCAAACAACTAAGAAAGCAGATAGTCAAACACTATACTTGTAGAGACTTTGGCTTACAAATGTATCTTATAAAGAAAAAGTACAAAATTACTTAACGAATTCACTACTTGTCATTAAGTTTGTCTTCATAACCTACAGCATGTTTTTAAAATCACCTCCATTAACAAAAAAACCAAGTTTAGTTAGAATAACAAAAGATGCTTCACAAAATGCTTTTCAAAGAAAGAATTCAGAAGTGACAGTCTGAAGAGAACTAGGAAAACAAATTAATAAGCACATGAAGTGTAATCAGTGCTATTTTCCTTTTAAGAAAATTATAGAATAAAATTGAAAGGGAAAGAAATTCCCCATGGTCTGTATATACTGTCTCCTAGTATCAAAACTTAAATCAGCTTTGAACTTGATTTATATCACACACATTTAATGCAAACCCTGTCAGCCTTTAGATTTACTGGCCTTCTCGGGTTTTCAACTGCTGCTATTATTTTTGCTGGTCTTTTGGGAGTGGCCTGCTGATGGTATGTGGCAAATAAGGGTATTTAATTCTTTCTCCACCAACATATTACCACCACTCTTTCTATATTTAATACTCAACAAGTGAATAGGAGAGGATGAGGACAGTTTCAGCAAAGCTACTAACAGCTTAAATCCTATCTGCACTCTCAGTTTAAATTAAAAATAATTCACAGAGTTGACTACTTCAGTGAATTTCATCCTCTTACTCAGCAAAGAATGAAGCCTAAAAAAAAACATGATCATCATCATATACTAGAAGATTTTTTCCTAACACCTGGGGAAAGTCACTTCTCTAAAAGGCTTCATACGGTCTGGAAAATGAGATTCTATCATTTAAAAATTTCATGCTAGCTTAAAAAGGAAATCAAAATTTAGAATAAAAAAATACTTACTGCTCAGTTTCCATCTGTTCTTCTTGCTTGCGTTTTCTATCTGCTGCTTCTTTCTCATGCTGGCCTTTCAGCATATTCCTTCTATGAGGATTCTGAAAGTTCCTTCCACCTTTTCTCTTCTGTTTTGAGAATTAGGATGAATTTAGTTAACTATCAAGTCAGTGACTAGTGCTTCTGGGATTACAATCTTGGGAGGAAAAAAAGCAACTCATTTTCTGAAGGGACAAATACTTATATTACTAATTTTAAAAAAATCTCAGAATTACACATGTTGCTATCTAAACTGAACTTGGCCTTGATGACTAGAGGAGTAAAAGTATGTCAGGCTATTTGCTGCTATACAATGGTTCTCTATACTATGGTTCTGACCTGTTTGTTTACTGACAAGTACTTGTTTACCGACAAGTACATTGCTTATGCTATCCAACTAAAAATTTTTGGCCTCTAAAGAAAGTATTAAGAAATAGGAAAAAAACCCAAAGATACAGGACCTCAGTCTGTAGATCTCCAAGGCTATACACAATACTGTGTTTTTCTATGCAAAAAGATGTATAATCAAATCCCTGAACAACAGTGGCATTCAAATAAAATATAACTGATACACTAAATAGGCCCGAAGAGTGCTAAGAATTTCATTGTAGTAAATAATAAAACTGTATAAATGCATCTCTATTACATCTGTCTTCACTGGTCACAGTCCATTTGGTTTAATTTCTACTTTTCTAAATAGGTGGGTTATTGGAAGTTTGTTATATAACATTTGATTTCCACATTATAACTATGAAAAGGTGACACAAATTTAGAATGTACAATAAACTAAAGTTTCAAATATGCTTTTTAAACACAGCTAGTTCAAGCTTACAAAGAAAGACAAATTCAGTTTTAATCACACTCATACTTTGAGATACTGAATGCTTACTAGGTATACTAGGTAAAAAAGAACTACACAGGCAACTAAAAAGAGAACAAATATTTTATTTGATAAACATTGTACCTTTTCACTTTCTTGATCATCTCCTTCTTCTTCAGAATCAGAGGTTGATGTAACCCCTGTTTTAGCTAAATTTTTTCTTTTGGATTCAACTTCTTTCTTCCCTTCCTTTTTGTCTGGCTCTTTTCTTGGCTTATCTTCTTCCTTCTGGCCATCTTCATCCTTTTTAAGCTGCTTTTTAGGTTGTTTTTCTTCTTGTCCCTTTTTCTTACTTTTGTCTTCTTCAGTTACCCTATTTTGGAGAATATAGCAAAAAAAAAAAAAAAAAAAAAAAAAGATTTTTTTTTTTTTTTTTTTTTTTTTTAGGTATCATTATGGGCTGTCTTTTAACCATACTTTACCAAGCAAATAAGTATTTTGGAGAAGAAAATTTAACATATCTTCCAGTTAAATATAATGTCTTTACCATCCATCATAAAAGGAAAAGAACATCCTTTTCTTATAAATTAGAAAATACAAAAATTACAGTGGAATTAGGGTAATAGAAGAGTAATTTTTCCCTTTGTTTTCCAAGTTTTTTGTAATGTTCTTTATTTAATGAAAAAATTCCCTAATATGATCATATGTGCCAAGATAATTCTTCACTGTGGGGATACAGCAATAAGTTAAAATGTGTGTGACACCTGGATCTTATATTCTACATAACTGTAAGAATAACATGTTAAAAAAGTGCACACATTGGGAAAAATACAATTGCAGAAGTGAACTGCTTATGATCAAATATGATCACTTCAGAATTCAAAGAAATACTCTGTAAGGTAAAAAGGCTCCCAACTTATGCATACGGTGGTGAAATATATAGCAATTATGCATAATATATAACATACCATATACAAAAATATATGGTAATTAAGCATAATATATAACATAAATAAGCATAATATATAACAAAATATATTATATGTAATTAAACATAATATATAACTGAATTCACTAGCACTAAGCATTCCCATTACCAGTGGATTTACAGACATCACTAAGTTAAAATTAACAAAACTGCTCAGTAAGCCTAATGTTACTATTGGATGACCTTTATGCTAACTAGTATAGCAGAAATAAATACAAGTTATTTTTGGTACGATGATAGGCTCTAGGAGAATCAAATGATGCCAGTATTAACCATAATAATGATTTTTATGGTATATACATCCAACTAAAGCCATCCCATTAAAAAAAACACAACTTGAGGCTTGGACAAGCTGTTTAAAAATTCATCTTTTTACCAGTCTAGGAATTTCATTGAGATTTTCAAAAACTATACAATTATATCAATGGATCTGAGAGGTGTAAGAGACGTCAGATCATTAGTCCAACCCATTCAATTTGATGAAGGAGAAAATGATGGTGTGAGGGTCAAATAATTAGCCCACCCATTATCTCAGTTCCAAATCCAGTGACAGCCTACCAGACAACGGCTTCTTGAACCCTTAAGAGATTATTAAATTGGAAGAAAAAAAATTCACTCTTTAATCTCTTCAGAAATTTGTCACATAACCATCATTGGCTATGCTTATTTTCAAATGTCACATGGGTTTCCTCATTAATTTCTAATCGACAGAAGAAAAGGCATGCATATACAATCATTTAAACTTTGTCCAATATTTTTACAGATGTGAGTATTTTGATAATTTCATGGAGATGGGAATACCTAGTCAAATACAGAAAGCATTCCCATGGCTCTTAAGACACACTGACCAATTCCTTGCCCAAAATATCCCCTCAATGGAAGGAAGCAGATATTAAAAATCCAAATACCCTCTGAACTAGCAAATCTGCTTCCAGCAATGTATTCTAACCAACATATTTGCACGTGTACAGAATAGATGACAAAGCTTTTGAAAGGATGTATCCATACTTGAGATGGATGTTAAGAATTGTATATACAATGGACTACCATGTGGCCGGGTTTTTTTTTTTTTTTTTTTAATTATTAAACACAGATTAAGAAGTGTACAATACTTCTTATCCTGTAAGAGATGGGAATAGTGGTTCAAGGGTTTTTGAACAATACCAAAGAGACTGCCACAGACTTAACTATCCTAGCTTGCTACAAACAAGTACTTTCCCAGTGGTCCTCTCACACCACCTTTCCCGAAAAACAGACTTCTCCCATAGTGACAATTTCCCTTTTTAATAGGTGAAGGCACAGTACGAAACTATTAGTAAAGAGTTAAAAATATGTTAACATAAGCAACAACTAATGCAAACACAACTCCAAACATCTTAGTGGCTTATACCAAATACTTCTTACTTTACATGAGGATTATGAGATGGCTTCAGCTTTTCGGGCTCTATTCCACTATCCTGTTATTTCAGAACTCACTGCAAAAAAGCTATCACTAACACGTACATCCTGTGCTCATGGTGGAGAGCAAAAACTTCAAGAAGGGCTTATATAGTATAGCTCTTCGCCCCCAGAGTCTGTGCTCAGGTACGCAGCTGAGAACAGACACAGCCAATGCCCAACCTGAATAGAACATGAATGAGACATCTCATAAGCTACCACTGTTCTGAGGCTGTCCATACACTGCCGTCACAAAAAGCTCATGGATACAGAAAATTTATGGAAAATTTTAAAATGTGGCACTGACTTTAGGGCTGAGAAATTGAAAATCCTAATATATTTTTATATAATGGGTAAAACTGTTATCTGTGATAATGTGAAAAAAAATTCAGTGGCTTTGGGTAAAAAGACTTCAAGACAGAATGGTAGCATCTTGAGTGGGTTGTTATCAGGATAAATTTAATAGGGCACCTCAAAAAGAAACGAGTTTAAAAAATAGCAAAATGACAGAAGGAAAACATAAAAATTCCATGCATTTCAGTGTTGAAAGTCCCCTCCATCTTATAAAAAATTTTCAAATTCAGAAAAAGGGGTCAAATATCCATCAAAGGTAGTTTACACCTTTCCTTAGGAATTCAAATTGGGCTACTTTGGTCCTTCAGATGCACAATTTCTAGGGAAGAGACCAAGGGATTCTCAGGAAAACCTATAAACTCAGAGTGTAAATTAGGTATATAATAAGATAAGCATGTCTGGGAGGGGGGCAGTGGGGGAAAAATGAATTAAAAACAAGTCTGAGAAAATCCTAGGGAAAGACCACTGGGCATGAAGCTAACTAAAACACACCCACATGCTATAAAGTATTATTACCAAAAGCAACACAGCCTCCAAGAGAAATTAATGGAGATCAAAAAAGTAATCTTGGGTCTCCAACACCCTATAGCCTAAAAGCAGACACAATACCACTCAGGTGATGAGGATAATAACCTCCAATGACCTTTCAGATACAACTAAGGAAGATACGGAGAAGTAGACAACTGTCACAACATTAGCTAAAAGCCATGGAGAGAAATAGTTTTTAGCAAGACAGAATCAGGAAAACTGGGGCCTAATCAAGGGAACCTTCCTTATACATAAAATACGGAGATCACACAATATTTTCCAGGATTCTAGATTTCTTAGGGAACAATGACTGCTGTATGGCTCTTAATATTCCCCTTTCCAAATAGGAGCATTTATTTATCATGGCTCCTTATCCCAGATCTAAGTGCATGATAAAGGGGAGAGGGGAGCAGGTAACTTGTATTTTCAGTTCCTAAGTCTCCAGATCGAGGCATTACAGCAATCACAAAATCCTAGACTTTATGCCTGATTCCATGATTAGATTAGGCAGGGAATGAGTGAGATCTTTTTTTTAATTAAAAGAAAATCTTTTTGAGAAGATTTTTTTTGAGATGGGAGAGAGAAAGTACATGAGAGAGCAGAGGAAGAGGTAGCAGTAGACTCCCTGCTGAGTAGGGACTAGGATCCTGGGATGATCTGAGCCAAAGGCAGCTGCTTAAACAAATGAGCCACCCAGGCACCCCTATTTGGTATGCTTAAAAAGAAAAACTCATCTACATGTACCTAATTTCTTAATTTCACTACAGGAGTTAAAACCATATTGTAATTTTGTGCCACAATATTTGAGAATACTTTAAAAGCTAGCTTGACAGTAAAATAAAACTCTGAAAACATACGTTAGTTGAAAAGTACCAGTGCTTCAGTGTTCTATAACTAAAATTTCCTATAAAAATGTTTCATTCAAAACACTATAAATCTCCTCTTAAACGCCCTACTTGCTTGAGCCTTCTCTATAAAATCTTTAACCACAATAGCTAGAAAAAGTTTTGCCCTTTGTCTAAATATACATTCTTTCCTTTCTGGTGAAGTTTCTACACAGAAAAGCCACATAAACAATATCCATCTGTGGAAAACAAAGGTGGCAAGAAAAAAAAAAGTATTATTTTGTTAAGTAGTTACACCAAAATACTTTAAAACTTTAAATTCACAGTATAAAAATAATTTTAATAACGCTTGTAAAGTAATCTCTATGCCCAACGTGGGGCTTAACTCACAACCCTGATACCAAGAGTCACATGCTCTACCGACTGAGCCAGCCAGGCACCCCTTAGTATTTTTTTTTTTAAAGATTTATTTATTTATTTGAAAGAGCATGTTTGGGGGGGGGGGGATGAGGGGAAGTGAGTCTTAAGCCAACTCCTGAGAGCAGAGCCAGACGGTAGGCTCGATCTGATCTCATAACGCCAAGACCACGACCTAAGCAGAAACCAAGAGTCAGATGCTTAAAGGACTACACCACCCAGGGCCCCCTCCCCCTTAGTAGTTATTTTTAAAAAGTTATTTTGGAGGAGCTAGAAAGGATTTGTGGAAACTGCCTTTCTTTGTCTAAACCTTCCTTAAACATGTATCTTGCCCAATTTTCTCTATTATAGGTTTTACCCTGTTTTATCTAAGTATCTTTACATCCTGATATACCAAGAAGACGTCGTAGATTAATGAAATGATGATCACAGCAGATTTTTTGTAAAGTAGGTACCAGGCGCAATGTTGAGCTCAATGGAGAGCCTGAACTCAGGACTCTTTAAGATCAAGATCTGGAGCTGAATTCAGGAGTCAGACACTTAACTGACTGAACCATCCAGGTGCCTCTCATCGTATCTTTCTTGATTTCCCATTAATTTTTACTTTCTATACAACAAAAAACTTTTCAATAGTTCTTCCACATAATTTTTAGAAATATAAAATAGTAAAAGCAAATATCATATAAAATAAAACTGGTATAATACAAAGAGATTTATACTTATTTAAAGTCAAATACCTCATTCAGTGTATAATTAACTATACATTGAAAATAAACTCACATGTCACTCTCTGAAGGACAGGGCTGTTTTACCATTTTGGGTCTGCCTCTTGGTTTCGGAATCTTTACTTCTGTAGCTAACATTCAGAGGGAAAAACAAAATTAGTAACTATCATTTTTCAAGATGCAATTCTCACACAAAGATTATAAATGATATATACTAAGAATATTGGTGGCTCATTACAGACATTATTTTATTAAGTTTTAAAGATAATACCCTCCAATGATTCAAACGAGCAACAACAGAATATTTAAAAGTGGTAGATCAACAGAGTAATTTTCATTCCTTCCTTAGTATAGCTGAGAGGGCTTAAAAGAATGTTCCTTATTTTAACAGAAGGATTACAAAATTCAACTTTATAATGCAGAGTACCACTTATATTCAATATTTATATGCATATTACAGCACTAAGTGTATACTCTACATTAACATCTCTGAAAATCTGTATCAGAATTCACTGAATTTTCTAACACCATTAATTGACCCATTAAAAATTAAATTCCAAATAATTATGAAAACAAATCTCAGGATTTTTCTTTTCTGGGTTTTATTGATCTTCCTCCCCTTTTCAAAGAATTCTATTATTAGGTAGAAAAACACTGGCTCTATTTTGGTTAATTTTCTTTGTTTTACTTTGTATTAGAGGCATGTCCTTCCACACTATCTTCAATTTCCCAAATTAGGACAATACTTTCTTTCTCTAAGGCAATGCTGAAGATAGCTGCATACTGTAAAGGTCCTAAACAAAGAATGCAATAATTTCCACTTGGAAAACTTATGCTTTCTACAGTGAGAGGGAAAGTAAATCCATCATTCATGGAATTTAACCTCACCACAGCCTCATGTGCCGCTATTAGGGGAAAATATAAGAGAGATAAAAACACAGAAAATGAAAAAATATCCCAAATAATTACTTTAAAATACTTTATCACACAAAGCAGAAACCAGCAGGTTTATCTCCTCTGAAATTTGTATATATATTACACATAGCCAATCGTCTATCCACTTATTCCAAAGTATCTGAGGCACAACACTGTAGCGGAATTGTATTAATCACAAGCCAGAGATTGAAACACAAATAACCCTACCTGCAGGTCGTCCTCTTTTAGGACTCACTTTTAGATTAACAGATGCTGTTGCTGTTGTCACTACTCCTGCCTCCTCCGTTTCTACTTGTTTTTCTGCCTGAATCACAAAGATTTAATTAACTTGCTTAGCAAATAAATAGTAGGCATTCCAAATTTAATTCAACAACAAAGATATGCCACCTTAATAATTTATATGTAAGCATAACTTGTAAGTTGTTATTCTTTTTCAACAGTTAACTTGTCAGAATGACATCTCCAAACACAGCTTATAACAATTTATAAGAGTGAACAATTTTTTTTAAAATTTGAGAAAGAGTGCGCAGGTGAACGGGCAGAGGGAAAGGGAAGAGAGAATCCTAAGCAGACTCCCCACTGAGCTCGGAGCCTGTGCGGTGGGGCTCCATCCCACCACCCTGAGATCATGACCTGAGCTGAACTCAAGAGCAGCCACTTAACTGAGCCACCCAGGCACCCCTCCAGCAAATAATTCTAACAAACAAAAAACATCACTTCTTAATATCCTTGGCCTAAGAAAATCATTTGTAAAAACAGAGCTAACACGCTTGATGCAAAATGGTGACCCAAGTATAATTACACTTAACCCACACGCTGCTTATAAATGTACTTTCACCAAGTATCTCAAAATGCAAATAACACTTTACACTCTGTAATTATGAGACAGAACCTAAATTAATATTCTAATATTAGTAAAGGCAAGACATTAAGTTGCCAATATTTCTTATTCTTTTACTTTGTTAATATATACGTTTTATTTTTGAATTAAATGACATCTGTTCCTCTTCTCTAGGAAGAGGATATATAAGGCAATATATTTTCCATAAAGAGTGAGTTACTATAGTAAAGTAATAAATTCCAGTGACCCTTTGGAAACTAAAAATGACCCCTGAAGAGTCAAGAGCCCCAAATGAGAGTCAGTTTAACTAATTAAAGCAGTAGAGTAGAACAAAGGTTAAAACCACCAATTAAAAAGGAAATGTAAACCACTGATCATAATTGAAATGGGAGGAAAGAAACAGTGAAGAAGAAACGAAAAAGGAGGATGGGAGGACCACAATGAGCTGCTTCCCTATGACCAATTATTTCAACTCAGCACTAACTAAACAAAAATAAAGGCAATAAAGCATGTAAAAACATGTACAATCCAATAGGACTGATAAAAAACTTAAAAATATTTTTTCAAAAGATTTTATCAGAGAGAGAGAAAGAGCATGAGCAGGGGGAGGGGCAGTGGAAGAAGCAGACTCCCTGCTGAGCAGGGAACCAGAAGTGGGGCTCAATCCCAGGACCTGGAGATCATGACCTGAGTCCAAGGCAGACACTTAACTGAAACACCCAGATGCCTCCAAAACTTGAAAATCTTTCAATCAACAATCTAATTTGCAAACATTTAAGAGATAATGCCCAGTACTGGTAAGGAAATGAAGAATCATATTATTACCAATGATCAATAGACTGGCAACACCTTTCTGAAAGATTATCTTTATGAATACCAGCAATTAAAAAAATATGCAAATTTTTGATTTAGCAATCCCACTCTTTTTAAGATTTTATTTGACAGAGAGACAGTGAGAGAGGGAACACAAGCAGGGGGAGTGGGAGAGGGAGAACAAGACTTCCCACTGAGCAGGGAGCCCGATGTGGGGGCTTGATCCCAGGATGCTGGGATCATGACCTAAGCTGAAGGCAGACGCTTAGTGACTGAGCCACCCAGGTGCCCCAGAATGTATCCATTTTTAACTTTATTTTTTAAGAGATTTTATTTATTTATCTGACAGAAAGAGAGACCACAAGTAGGCAGGGGTGGGGGGGGGAAGCAGGCTCCCTGCTGAGCAGAGAGCCCGATGTGGGACTTGATCCCACGACCCTGGGATCATGATCTGAGCTGAAGGCAGAGGCTTAACCCATTGAGCCACCCAGGTGCCCTTCCATTTTTAATTTTTAAACATGATTTTTACTTTTATAGCTGGAAAATAATGCCTGTTCAAAGTATTATTAAAAGTCAGTAAACTAAGTTCCCCCCTGAACTGTTCTCAAGGAACATTATAAAAATTGCTGTGTTAAACATTGACTAAGTTTGTATTTCTAGAATTTTAAGAACTTGCCTACTACCCCCACTCCTGCCCCAATCTTGATTCAACAGCTCCTCTGGTGGGGAGCCAGGAACATGTGTTTTTATCATGTCCCCCCGGTACCCAAGGTTGAGAATCCAAGACTGTATGACCGCTCTTTTCAGACTGAGATGTTTCAGAGGGTAAAGTTCTCTAAGATTCAGTTCAAATGATGAGCTCTTTAGTGCAAATACAAAAACAAAACAAACCCACACATCTCTTCATTTACACTTTCTACTTTTGAAAGTAAACCAAAACATTATGTAAGAATTAAAGGTAGAATGGATCTTTTGGAGGAGGTACAAATAAGAGGCAACAAATTGATCAATAATAAGTATCATAAATAAAAATATATTAACACTAATACTGCATCAAAAAACCAGTGCTACCATGGATATGTTTTCCTGACTGTTGGAAAAATCAGGCAAGTCAAAAGCATTCCTTGTGAAAATATGTATTTCATCCAGAGAAAAGACAAAAACTATTATTTTGAATATACATATATTTAAATCTTAAACGCAAATAGAGTACAAATTTTTTGTTTTACTTGATTTCCCTGAGACCTTTAACTCTTTCACACCTTTACTCCCGTTACCCCACTTCCTAGCACTACTCCCTTCGTGATCTTACCTCAAGCACCCTTCCCACCTACCAGTCATGGGACTCAAATTCATATCCTCAAACCCTCTGCATTCTTGTTTTGCTGCACTTTTCCCACAAATCTCCAGCAGAGAATTACTGTAAAACTCTACCTTCTCTGCTCTATTATTCCTGGCTGCTGAGACCTGAGGGGGGAAAAATTATACTACTACATTCATTTTATGTAATCTCAGTTGGGATCTCAAAGCCATCCATGAATATCTTTACCCTGTTGAGCAAGCCCTCTTCTCCCCTCACCAGCATAAACTTTCAATCCTTTCTTCCTGCTTTATACCATATACACATTCCTCCTTTGAAATGGGTGGTGGAGAAAAGAGAGAGTGAGGCCAGCAGGAAGGAATTCACTTAATTTCCAATTCTCCCTAGAACTTTTTTTTTTTAAGATTTTTATTTATTTATTTGACAGAGAGAGAGAGAGAGAGATACAAGTAGGCAGAGAGAGAGGGAGGAAGCAGGCTCCCCGACGAGCAGAGAGCCTGATGTGGAACTCGATCCCAGGATGCTGAGATCATGGCCTGAGCTGAAGGTGTAGGCTTAACCCACTGAGCCACCCAGGCGCCCACTCTCCTTACAACTTTTAAATAACCTCATCCCCTCCATCCTTCTCTTTACTGTTAAAGAGGAAGAAATACCCATTTCCTTCTTCCTGTTAAGGCTCTTCCTTCAAATATGCCTGCCTCCTTTCTCTCATCCAGCATCTTCCTCTATAATTATTCATATTTTCCACATCTTCAATCTTTCCTAGTTTTGCAAAGAAATCGTTAAAGCCATATTTTTTCACTTTAAACCCTCTCCTTTAACCATGCAAATCCCTGTTGCTGCATTTTCTCTCCTTCCCTTCAAAGATTTCAGAAACAGTGTAACTTTAACATTACGTATTTTATTCTGCAATCCCCTTCATCAGCCCTTACTGTCTGACTTTAAAATATCCTGGGGGAGTCCAACTGTCAGATACCTTCTAGGATCTTCTCCGTATCAGGGCACTATTGGCCATTAAAAAAAAATTCTCTCCTCCCTTGTTTAGCTTGATATCTTCTCTTTTCTCCTGATAGTTCATTCTCAACCTTAACTTTACAAAGCAACCTCTCATCTCCATTAAGTTCCCTCAGGATTCTGGTTTCTGTGTTCTTCCCATCTTTCTCCCTTGACTACCTCACCTATCGTCCTATCTTTATATCAGTGACTCTATCTTTAACTTTTACCTTTTCCCCTTTTGGTGTTAAAACAATGTACCTGCAGTCTAATTCCCCTAGATGTTTTACTTCCTCCTCCCCATGTCTCTGCTCCCAAATCAAACCAACCTTGGAGTCACCGTAGATTCCTCCCTCCCTTCACACCCACTTCCAATAAACCATCAGCTTTACCACCACCCCCCCTCCCCCGAAGTGCTCTTAAATCCTATCTCTGATTCTACACTACTAAAAAAAACCTGCTAGAAGGTCCTTTCCTTCCAATCTCATGCTAACTGCTTAGAAAAGCCTTTCATGACTTAGTTACCAAGTCACTATCATAATGCCCCATTTTAACTCTTATTTTATGTATTTATTGTCTGTCCCACAAAAATGTAAGTTCAACAAAAACAAAGACCTTATCTTTTTTATTCACTGCTTCATGCTCTGCCTGCACCAGTGATGTTAGTACTAAAATTCTGAACAAATTAATCAGTGAACTTGTCTTACTACCCCAATCCAGTCTCCATCATTCACAGTGCTTTAAAAAAGGATGCATGTGAAATTTAAAAAGATTCAATGGCTTCCTATCACTTCTCTAAGTTCAAGGTTAAGTTTAAGGTGTACCATTTTCACTCAAACTTTATTAATATTGAGATACAATGCTTGAAATAAAATTTTCTCTACACCTATGGATATACTATTCAAATTGCCTCACATGTTCTCCCCTCCTTCATTTGCCTGACGAGACTGCCTATGTTAAAGTCTTGTTAAAAATATCATAGCCCCTTCCACACACATCTCACAAGAAAAAAAAAAAAATCCACTATAATTATTTGTTTTCATATTTTACTTCCTCATGAGAAACCCAACCCTTAGTTTTCCTTGGATCTTTGGCACATAATAATCTATGACATAAATAGGTCAGAAAAAGGTGATGAACAAAACTTCACATAAGAAAGAAGAAACATTAATTAAAAAGCAGAGAGTGTACCTCCTCCTAAAATGTCACATATTCTCATTTCATTCAACAATGTTGCTAATAGTAACATTAGAATGGACAATACTGACAGCAATTACTGTATACCAGGATTTATTATGAATATTTAATGTGGTAACTCGTTTAATTTTCTCAAAAACCTTATGAGTATATGTTATCCATTTTACAAACAAAACTTGATGACGTGTCATTAAAAGGAAAGAAAGCTAATGCATTTCCTTTACCATTCGATTTATTGTAAGGGTGCTATATCACTAGAAAAGAAATAATTTTCCTAAATAAAATAAGCTATCCTTTAAAAAAGTTAAGGACTTGGGAGTAAAGGCCAACTTTAAATTTAATAATAGGGTTTCATTATCTCTACTCTTTCTCAATCTGAATAAAATAAAAATTATTTTAAGATCTCTGTGGTTAAGCAGCAAAATTACCTTTCTCTTTCTCCCTCTTCTGGCAGCTTTTGGAGTGGTTATGTCAATTGCTTTAGTAACATCCTGAAATTGGAAAAAAAAAAAAAAAAATGTGTGTGTGTATGCACACACACACACACAACTGAATAAATTATGTCAAGACTTAAAGAAAATTTCCTGAAAAACAACAGCATATTTCACTAATGGTACTAGGGATACTTGTTTTACTTCTCTGAAATTTGAGATTATCAACATTAAAAGTCTTAACATTATCATTATAAAGTGAAAGGAATAGCTAGGATCTTTGTCTACAAAAAAAAAATTATTTCCTCTGTCAGATGAAATAGAAAATTCATGCTTGCTAGGACACAAGATAGTCTTTTTAAATTTATAAAACCAATTTTTTCTACAGCAGAATCCTGAGTTTTAGGGTTGTAAATTTTAAGAAGTGACTGAAACTTTGGAGATCATCTAACAACTACTCCATGAGGCCGGAAAAGGCTCAATGAGTATCCCCACCTATAATCAAATAGAGAGATGAAAGTAAATCTAGATTTTTAAAAATTCACTTCAATGCCCTTTCCAGTACCTTCATCCCACAATACCATGCTTTAAAAAGATTCCTAACAAACAGTAACCCACTCTCCTGTATGCAGACCTCAGATATTACAAAGCAAAATGACTTCAAATAAAAACATCCATGGCATCTTTTTTTTTTTTTTTTTTTTTTTAAGTTTTTTAAAGTAATCTCTATTCCCAATATGGGGCTCCAACTCACAACCTCAAGGATCAAGAGTCACATGCTCTACCAACTGAGCTAGCCAGGTGCCCCAATATCATGGACCTTAATGCAAAAATTATTTCACAATACAGTATTTAATATTCACACAAGGAAATAAGCCTTAAATATTTTTTCATTCATTACTCAACTACTTTAAAGATTACTTTCTACTTCGTGATCAAATAATGAACCATCTTACAATTTCTTCCTTGCAACAAAATGGGTTTAAAAAATGCAAGAGAAATTAAACACACCTCATTGCTGGCTTTTTCTTCATGGTCAGTATCTTCCTTTGAAACACTTGTTTCTTTTTCTTCAACTTCAACATCAGATGATGCATTTGATTGCTTAGTTGATGCCTATAAACAACCAGGTTTATTAATCACCAAATAACACTTTACCCCAATTTAAAAGTTTTCTACCCATGAAAAAATTCAAAAGCCTATTTACAAGAAAGTTATAAAAGTACCCTCATTTCTGTTCCATAAGATGCTTTTCACATACACAATTTAAAAAGAAGTTTTAAACTCTATTTTTTTTTAAAGTCTTAAAGGGATTGTATTCCTTTAATTGAAGGTATACAAAGTGTAAAGAATAAAACTGTTAAGGCAGAAATGGGAGTATAATTACAAAGAATACCATTCTGATGTTCTTACCAATAAATATCCAATAAGATACAATGTAAATTGATTTAGAATAGCACTGCTTATTCAACTACTGACATATTCCAAAGAGAAACTTACTTCAAGACACAGAGCCTTAGGAAAAAGCATATATTAACAGCTTCATTTAAAGACTTTGATCTATATCTCATACTTAGTTTATTTAAAAGGCACTGAGTGGGAGTCCAGTAATCATCAATTTTTTTTTTTTTTTTAATTCGTGGATGGTAATTCAATCAAGCAGTGATTCATTCCTCTGGGTTTGGGGTGCAGGTGAAAACCAATCATTATTAAATTTTAATTACCCCCAGATGATAAGATACACAGATGATCTACTAAGGGCCCAAAAAGATGAGTAACAGAGGTAACACAGTACATATTAGAAGGTAAGCACAGGTCTACAAGATGACAGCACTGCAGTCCAAACTGCCCCTAATGATTTCCTTTCCAAGTCTAAACTGTAAACCCATTTCTTCTTTGGTAAAAACCCATAAAATTATAAAGTCACAAGAGAAAAATATTAAAACGCCCCCAAAATTGCTTATATAAATTTTTGTAAATGATGATGGCCAATTTTTCTGTTTTGTATGTTTAAAATTCATGGTTTTATCCAAATCCTAGGAATGTGCCACTGGGGACATGTTTGGGCTTGAACACAAAGTATATCACATCAGCACAATCATTCATACTTTTTTAAGGACAGAAAATTGCTAGGTTTCATACACACAACCTACCAAAAATTTCACCGTGGAGTGGAAAATCCCAAGCATATACGGTAAAAAACTACCTGAAAATTAAGTAGATACAAAGGAACACAGGATAGGGTGACCTTGCTGGGCTATACCAAGGATGAAAAAGGCCAATCACAGGACACATGATCCAAGTGAAATTACAAATCACTGGCTTCAGGAAATAATGAATTCAGTCTCTTTGGACTCCCACCATACAACTGAGGCAACAATGACGGGAAACCATCTAGCCTTACATTCATGCAACAATATTTAGTGAGTACCTATTCCTGCCACACATATAACTGGCATATACGACACACAACTTCTTTGTTCATGGAGCTAATAAACTGTGGCAGCTAAGTACAGAAGCAAATATGATATGGTATGATTAACAAGTAAGTTTTGGGTGATAATGAAGGTACTTAGGATCATCTAATGCAGCCATGGAGTATCAATATAAGATTTAAATCTTCCAGGGAGAAAAGCACCTGAAAAGTTCTTCAAGGTGAGAAAAAGCATGGCACATGTAAAAATAAATAAATAAATAAATAAATAAAACAGACTTCAAAGTAGTTAAGTTGTAGAATTTTCTACAGTTTCTAAAATTTTCTTTAGTTTTTACTACCTCAGTCTTATTTTTTTAAGTAAACTACGCCCCATGTGGGGCTTGAACTCACGACCCCAAGATCAAAAGTTGCATGCTCTACTGACCTCCAGTCAGGTACCCCTACACCTCAGTCTAATTGAAATGAACAAAACCTCTGAACACGTGAAAAACAGTAAGAAGGAAGGTTAAGGCTGCCCTTCTAGATACCAAAAACATTAAGTATAAATTGCATTGTGCTATAACAACTTCTGTCACATACTTAACCCATGTGAGGTTTGTATTTTAATACAATTTTATGGATTTAGAAATTAAAATGAAGAAAAAAAAACATACATCCTTTGAGTTATAATACCCAAATTTAAGAGAATAGTACATATGGCTTTAAATTCACTGATACGGGACGCCTGGGTGGATCAGTTGGTTAAGCAGCTGCCTTCGGCTCAGGTCATGATCCCAGCGTCCTGGGATCGAGTCCCGCATCAGGCTCCTTGCTCATCGGGGAACCTGCTTCTCCCTCTGCCTCTGCCTGCCGTTCTGTCTGCGTGTGCTTGCTCTCTCTCCCTCTCTCTCTCTCTGACAAATAAATAAATAAAATCTTTAAAATAAATAAATAAATAAATAAATAAATTCACTGATACATCAAACTATCAATCAGAACTTAAATAACTGAGTATTTCCCAGTTTTCTGAGATCTGTTTAACTAGGTAGGTATTATTTTCATCATTTCCTCCAGATATGAAAGATCAAGCTTCAACTTCACAAGTAAGTACAATTTAATCTGAAATTTACAAGTCTCTTAGTATTTATTTTCCTACAGCTAGCATAGTGATCATTCCTCAAGACTGACAATACTAAAGTAAATTTTATGTAATATAACGCACCTGTTGACTTGAAAATTTCACTTTCGGATTATTATCTATCTCCCATAAACCTTCATTAAAGCCTTTTCGTTTATTTGGTTTGCCGTACTTTTCCTTATTTTCTGAGTAAGGAAATATATCCTTTGGGCCTAAAAAAGCACTAAAAAAAGAGAGGGAGAAAAATGTGAGTGCAAAGCAATCTCAAATATATCTCCTTAAATAGCACTATGCTATGATGCAATTATAAACAATTCTTAACCCAAAATTGATTTAAAAAATCTTACATGAAAGGTAGACACAAATAACTCATTAGATTTAAGTTCAAATGCTTTTATTAAAAATTCAATCACATGCCCCTAGAATCCAGTCCTTTATTAAAAAAACACACAGGTCGCACAATGTGACTGCAATGCCACTGAACTGTACACTTGAAAAAGGTTAAAATGGTAAATTTTATGTATATAATTTTTAAAAATGCCCCAAAATGAAAAGAACTGTGACACAACTGCATTAATCCACTTAAATGCACTCCAAAAAGAATTTTATTTCAAAGTAATTTGCTATAATACACAACTCATTAAACACTATCAATAAGGTATATTACTATATGTATATGTCTGTGTATACACACACACACACATATATATATAGGTTTTTGGAATAAAATGTGTTAAGAATTTTACTTTATTCAATGAAGGAATGAGAGGTTATAACTGGGTCATTTGTTCATTCATACATTCATTAAAGTCAGTCTTGTATTTGTGGTAGTTATGTTCTATAAAGTTTCCACAAACACTGTATTAGGGAATAATAATACACCACCGCACCCAAAAAAATACAGGGTAGGGTTCTTGTGAGCCTCTGGTCACATTTTCACCAACAATCAATATATCATCTTGTTTTTTTGCATGTGTTTCTGTTTAAAAACACATTAACATACGTTAGGGACTCATTCACACTGAACTCACAGTGAGCAAGTTATACAACACATACTTTCTCCATATAGCACAAAACTGCCTTCTTGCACTTAGGAATGCTAAACAGCACTTCAGCTCTATATTTGGGGGCCATAACAAACTGCAAAATAACAACAACAAAAAAAACCACAAACTTGCAAAAACTATAGCACTACCTAGGACTGCAAAAAGGACAGTTTATAGTATAAGACCAAAAATAAGAAGGCAAAATACTGCCCTGGTCAACCTCTGCTAGGAACGTGTGCATCAAATTACTCACAATTTTTGCTGTTTTGCTTGCACATGAAGGCACTGTTGAGTACTGATTTGGGTATATTTTTAGTGAGCAGGCAAATTCACAAATATGGACTCTGTGAATGATGAGACTAAACTGTATGTAATGGGAGATATTCTCCAGAACAGACCCCTTATAGCTCCTACATCAGCTGGTCCTGCAGATATCAGTCAGTTCTATAAAGGAAGACGCACTGTGCCTGTGAGTTTTTGGTGATGCTGCTTGACATACATGTATTCGTCAAAGGAAAAGGAAAAGCAGATTACTACTCCTCTCCTCTAAAATGTGCTTCAATTTAAGATTATGGATTATTATTTAAGTATATATCACAAGTTCCTTATCTGGTGAAATTCTTTTAAGAATTAGGGACCAAATGATTACAGTTAACACTCGAGTATTTCAGAAGGCTTTAGGATAAAATTTTAATTAAAAAGAGACTTAGAGGGTGCCTGGGTGGCTCAGTTAAGTGTCTGCCTTCAGCAGGGTCCTGGGATCAAGGCCCTCATCCGGCTCCCTGCTCCGCAAGAAGCTTGCTTCTCCCTCCCCCACTCCCCCTGCTTGTGTTCCCTGACTCTGTCAAATAAATAAATAAATAAATAAAATCTTTAAAAATAACAAAAATAAAATAGAGACTTAGAGCTCTATTTAAATGTAACCAGTGCATATAAAAGCCAGCTTTATAATTTAAATTCTGTAATTTAGGAATTCTCACTGTATACATGTATTTTTAAATGCACATTGATTAAAGCAAATTTAAATCATTATCTCATTTGATTCAGAAATTCAGCCTTTTACTAGGAATCATTCATTCCTACCCATCATCTCTAATTAGAAAAATTAACACATTTAATTAAAACAGTAAAACAATTCTTCCTACACAATGTCTCAAATTCCAAGTAAATAATTTGAGTTAAATATCCATCAAAAACAAATATAATTCTAGTTAGAACAAAGCTATTCAACACAAAGTCTCTTACAAAACCTCACAAGAACAACTTAGAAGGCCGAAGATGACAAGAAACACAATACCATCAGAGACCTAGAAGCTGGAAAGAAAACTGAAAAAAGGCTGGATTCTAAGCAGCAACGTACAAACACAGCACCATCCCTTCCAGTTCAAAATGCCCGATGGGCTCAAAACTGGTGGCATCAAGAACTTCCAAAAGTGGAAGGGATCTTAAATACTTAATAAAATTATAGAAGAGTGTTTTAAAACTTCAAACATGGGGCATTTTTAGATATGACTTTAAACCTAAAAGCTATTCAAAAGAGAAGACTGGGGTTGCCTAGGTGGCTCTGTTAGTTAAGCATCTGCCTTTGGTGAGGGTCATGATCCTAGAGTCTTGGGACTGGTCCCATGTCGGGCTCCTGGTTCAGTGGGGAGCCTGCTTCTCCCTCTGCCTGCTGCTTCCCCACTGTGCTCGGCTCACTCTGACAGATAAATGAAAAAAAAAACGAAACAAAAAAAAAAAAAAACAAACAAAAAACAAGAGAAGACTGATTCTATCACAATGTTATTTGGTGTATAAAGGTTTGAGAGTTCACTTTATGTGAGTTATTCCTCTCTCCTTAAAACAGACAGTCCTTACTTTGCATGGCAGCATGAGACTATAAAAATGACCCTGAAAAAACAAAAAACAAAAAACAATGACCCTGTAAAGGGGCTCAGTCGGTTAGGTGTCTAACTCTCGGTTTCAGTTCAGGTCATGATAGGTCATGATCTTAGGGTCCTGAGATTGAGCCCTCTTGTCAGGCTCCACATTCAGCAGGGAGTCTGCTTGAAGGTTCTCTCTCTCTGCCCCTCCCCCCACTCACACACATAAATAAAACTTAAAAATAGACAAAGCAAGGCAATCTTAATTAACAGGGGAAAAATTATGATCATTCCATAATTTTAAATTGTCAAAACTATTATTTTTGACAGCAATAAGACATGAAAAAATAATAAAATACCTATTTAGTACATTGTAATTTAAAACATTATAAACATTGAGATTGAAGTGTTTTTCTTTGTGAAAAAAAAAAAAAAAAAACTCAGGAAGAATAGTTTGAACAGTTCTTACCTTCTTCTGATCATATAACTTATATATGGAGTGAGCATATTTTCTATGCCTTGGCGAATTGTCATATTCTTTTCTAGGTCTGATCAGCTTCCAACATTTTATCCTTTGCACTTCCAATGTTGTGAAATATGTCTAGTGTTTTTTGTTGGCATCACTTCCTCTGAGACATCTTCATCCTTTTTATTACAACCACTTTCCTCATTTATGTTGCTAAGCTTGCCTTCACTAAGTTCCTCTGGCTGCACACACAGTCTCTCCAAACGCAGCATGTCTACATTTGAAGGTTAGTTTTTATTCTGTAACTCCACTTACATTTGGTTCAAATTTCATTTCTAGTGTTATTGTTTCTTTGCTGCACTTTCATCTTTTTTGGCCAATTCCCTATATTGTTTTTTTTAAATGTAACCTGAGTGGGTATATCACTGAGATAACCATTCAATACCACTACTACACTCTCATCTATGTAGGATCTGAAAAACAGATGCACAGTGACCAATCAACAAGAGCCTTTGAAAAAAGTGACATGCTATGCATCTGTTACTTACATTTTGACCTGTGGACTGAACAGTTAGCAGCAAATTTTGTGGTTTATGCAATTACAGTTAATATTCTAGGGTATGTGAAATTTTGAACCATGTTATTGGGGGACTGGTGCTAAAATTTAACTAAAACATGGTAACCAAACTTCATGCATACTGGGCCTGTACCCTTCTCTCCTCTTCATGCTTTGACCTTAAAATTCTATTTTTATTAGAAACCAATACTGCTACTCTTGCTTTCTTTATGACTATATCATTACTTGGTTATGTCTAATTTGAGCTTTGTCTCACAAAGTAAGACACAGCTAGATTTTTTTTTTAAGATTTTATTTATTTATTTGTCAGAGAGAGTGAGAGAGCGCATGCACAAGCAGGCAGAGTGGCAGGCAGGCAGAGGCGGAGAGAGAAGCAGGCTCCCTGCCGAGCAAGCAGCCCAATGCGAGACTCAATCCCAGCACTCTGGAATCATGACCTGAGCCAAAGGCAGCAGTTTAACTGACTGAGCCACCCAAGCATCCCAGACACAGCTAGATTATTAATCCAATCTGAAAGAATTTTTCCAATCTGAAAGTCTTAACAGAATTCTAGTCATATAATGTAATCTTTATATTTGGTCTTATTCACATCTTGTTTTACATATAACTTTTGATTATGCTTGGATACCTATTATTCTTACTTTTGCTGAATAGGACTTTTTTTTAAATAATATTTTATTTATTTGATAGAGACAGCTAGAGAGGGAGCACAAGAATGGGGGAGCTGGAGAGGAAGAAGCAGGCTCCCTGCTCAGGGAGCTGACGTGGGGCTCGATCCCAGGATACCAGGATCATGACCTGAGCCAAGGGCAGAAAGTCTAACGACTGAGCCACCCAGGCACCCCTGCTGAATAGGTTTTTTAAAAATTCCGCCCCTCCATCCTCCTCTAAA
This sequence comes from Enhydra lutris kenyoni, assembly GCF_002288905.1. Taxonomy (NCBI): domain Eukaryota; kingdom Metazoa; phylum Chordata; class Mammalia; order Carnivora; family Mustelidae; genus Enhydra; species Enhydra lutris. Next base: position 10,873,123 of record NW_019154131.1, read on the forward strand.
TTCAGATTTCATGCTCCACTTTTACTATTCATTATATTCACAGTATAGCAGAATCTTGAACAAAACAGTCTGAACAGTGCAGGTCCACTTATGACGGGGATTTTTTTTAATAGCATTGTAAATGTATTTTCTCTTCCTTATAATTTTATTTCATTTTCTCTAGCTTACTTTATTGTAAGAACACAGTATATAATACATATAACATACAAGATATGTGCTAATTAACTATATTATCAGTAAGGTTTCCAGTCAACAGTAGGCTATTAGTAGTTATATTTTTGGGAAGTCAAAAGTCACTTGCAGATTTTCCACCACATGGAGGGTCAGTGCCTCTAATGCCCATGCAGTTCAAGGGTCAAGTGCATAAGTCATACTTAATTTGCATCTCTATCAATATACTAAAATTTATTTTTTTTTATATTTTTATTTTTATTTATTTGACAGAGATAGAGATCACAAGTAGGCAGAGGCAGGCGGGGGGGGCGGGGAGCAGAGAGCCCAATGCGGGGCTCGATCCCAGGACCCCGAGATCATGACCCAAGCCGAAGGCAGAGGCTTAACCCACTGAGCCACCCAGGCGCCCCTCAATATACTAAAATTTAAAGAGATGTTCAATATCATTAATCATCAGTAAAGTGTAAATCAAGACCACAAGATACTACCTTCACACCCACTAGGATAGCTATAACAAAAAAGACAGATAACACGTCTTGGTAAAGATACTGATAAATTAAAATCCTCATACACTGCTGGTAGGAATATTAAAATGATGCGTGGCTGATTTGACAATAGTCTGGCAATTCCTGAAAGGATTAAACATAAAGTTATCATTTGACCCAGGAATGCCACTCCTATAAAAGTAAAAATATGTCCCTGCAAAAACCGGTACACACAAAACTTGTATTCATAACAGCCAAAAGCAGAAACAATCCAAATGTCTATACAATGAATAAATAAAATATGGTAGATTAATACAATGGAGTATTTGGCAATAAAAAGTAACAAAGAACTATCACATAATACGATACAGATTAGCCTTGAAAACATCATAAATGAAAAAAGCCAGTCATTAAACACCACATGATCTACAGTTCCATTTATATGAAATGCTCAGAACAAGCAAGCAGATTAGTGACAGCCATGGTAAGACAGGAGACAGAACTTCAGAAAAATGAAGTATCTGCTAAGGGGCAGAGGGTTTCTTTTTGGCACGATAGAAATGTTTTAAAATTGTGCTAATGGGGCACCTGGGTGGCTCAGTGGGTTAAGCTGCTGCCTTCAGCTCAGGTCATGATCTCAGGGTCCTGGGATCGAGTTCCACATCGGGCTCTCTGCTCAGCAGGGATCCTGTTTCCCTCTCTCTCTCTCTCTGCCTGCCTCTGCATCTACTTGTGATCGCTCTCTGTCAAATAAATAAAAAAAATATTAAAAAAAAAATTGTGCTAATGGCTGCACCACTCTCTTGGATATACTATGTATCGAATTGTATACTTTAAATGGATGAATTGTATGATATATGCATTTTATCTCAATAAAGCTGTTGAAAATATTCTTTAGTTGAGTACCTCTCCTACCAAAGAAAACAAAAATGATTCATAATTTTACCAACTATAGACAGCCCCTGTTTCAGTCTGCTTTTTAGTTGTATGTGTATGTACTAATACATAAGTTAGATGTATGTACTACATACTCATCCATACTTTTTCAAATTAAAATGAACATGTCTTCATGGTAATAACTACTAACAGCTACATATTTCACTGAATGGCTATCTCAAAACAGACTGCCTATTGTTGGACTACTTTCTGTAACATATTTTCTATTATAAAAATAATGCAGGCATAAAAAATACTGCTCAATCTTTGCATCTATCTTCATAACGTATTCTCAGTAGAATTGCTGGGTCAAGGAATATGCTCAAGACTAAGGAACCCCTTAATCAGACTCAAAAAACCATGGAGGAAAAAAGAAGAATCCTCCCACATTCTCACTGTAATAAAAGAAAAGATAATTATGGAACACGATGGAGGTGTTAGCTATTGCTCTAGTGGTAATCGTACTGCAATATAGAAATGTATCAAATCATAGTGGTTATCATATTGCAATGTGAAAATGTATCAAATCAATATGTACACCTTAAATTTATACATTTTTTAATGATTTTATTTATTGAGGAAGAGAGGGAGTGAGCAGGCGTTTGTAGGGGGAGCAGCAGAGGGAGAGCGACAAGCAAACTCTGTGCTGAGCTCCACAGCCTAACATGGAGCTCTATCTCAGGACCCTGATAATCTGAGCCAAAATCAAGAGTCAGACACTCAACCAACTGAGCCACCCAGGCACTGCAAACTTACACAACAGTATATATGTCTACTATATTTTAATAAAAAAAAAAAAATAAATTGGGGCGCCTGGGTGGCTCAGTGGGTTAAGCCGCTGCCTTCGGCTCAGGTCATGATCTCAGGGTCCTGGGATCGAGTCCCGCATCGGGCTCTCTGCTCAGCAGGGAGCCTGCTTCCCTTCCTCTCTCTCTGCCTGCCTCTCTGCCTACTTGTGATCTCTGTCTGTCAAATAAATAAATAAAGTCTTTAAAAAAAAAAAATAAATAAATAAATAAATAAATAAAAGTACATGTCCATGCACCCCCCCCACACATACACAGGATTCTCCTTGGGGATGCAATCCCACAGGTCTGATGAAGAGGATTGAAATTATCGTTTAGACAGCCATCACGAGTCCCCACGGGCACAACCTGATGTGGCTATGGCTGATTCATTCTTCAAAGCAGCCCATTTTAAAACGGCATACCAAAAATAAATAAAAGGTTTTAAAATTGAGATTTAAAAAAAATAAAATGACCTACAGATCTCAAAGAAAATACATCAAAACATTAACATGTCTGGTGGTCATTTCTAAAAAACAGGAATAAAAATGACTTCTTTCCTTTATAGGAAACTTTTAAAAATTTTAACAATGAAATGATACATGTTAATTCAGAGTTACCCATCAAATTCCAGAGGTGAAAAGGAACTTAGGTATCACTAAAATCCTCATTTTAAAGATGAGAAAACTGAAGACCAGAAGAAGGATTAACTCATTCAAGCAAGATCATCTAGCTATTAAACAGCAGAGCCTCAACTTTGTACAATCTTCCTTAAGAGGGTTTCAGGGTTTCCTTTATAAGTCTTTGAAACACCTACTAAAATACTGATACCATATTCCTATATATATGAACTCTGACTTTAAATACCAATGTCCTTGCCCTTAAGAATCAAGGCTGATATAAAATGTCCTAAGAAAATAGCAAATTGGGGTGCCTGGGTGGCTCAGTTGGTTTAGGAACTGCCTTTGGTTCAGGTCATGATTCTGGGGTCCTGGGATCGAGTCCCCTGCTTGGCAGGGAGTCTGCTTCTCCCTCTGACCTCTCTCCTCTCATGCGCTCTAACAAATAAAATAAAATAAAACAGCAAATTGGGGGGCCTGGGTGGCTCAGTCATTAAGGTCTGCCTCTGGCACAGGTCATAATCCCGGAGTTCTGGGATGGAGCCCTATGTTGGGCTCCCTGCTCAGCAGAAAGCTTGCTTCTCCCCCTCCCACTCTCTCTGCTTATGCTCCCTCTCTCAGGGTCTCTCTGAAAACAAAGAAATAAAATCTTAAAAAAAAGAAAATAGCAAATCATTAACAGCTGGCCCTTGAACAACATGGGAGTTTGGGGTGCTGACCCCCTCCATTCAGTCAAAAATCCACAAATAACTTTGTCTCCCCTTAAACATAACTACTAATAGCCTACTGTTGACCAGAAGCCTTACTGATAAGTCAATCAACACATATTTTATATGTTACATGTATTATATACTGTATTCTTACAATAAAGTTAGGAAAAATGAAACATTATTTAAAAAGTCATAAAGAAGAAATACATTCACAAATACTATAAAAAGTCCACATAACAGATTTGCGCAGTTCAAACCCACGTTGTTCAAGGGTCTGAACAGACGGATCCCTCACCAAAGCTCAATTATCACACACCTGGGGCTCTCCACCTTTAAGGCAAACCAGAGGTCATAAGTAAAAAACCAGAAAGCTTACCAGAGCTGAAGATACAAAGCTCAAAACTCATTTAACTGTTGCCAAGCAGTACTATTAAACAGCCCTATTTCTGGAAACACCGATTCTAACTTGCTGCTTCATTCCTCCATTATTATTAAATCACAAAATATGAAATATACTGTTTTATAACTAGGCTTCTATTTTTTTAAAGATTTTATCTATTTATCTCACAGAGAGAGCATGTGTGCATGAGCATAAGCAGGCAGAGTAGCAGGTAGAAGCAGGGTCCCCACAAGGAGAGCCTGACGTTGGGCTTGATCCCACAGTCCTGGGATCATCATCTGAGCCAAAGGCTAATGCTTAACCGACTGAGTCACCCAGGCGCCCCTATAACTAGTTTTTATAACAGCATGCATTTATTTGTTTCTTTTTTTTTTTTTTTTTTTAAGATTTTATTTAATTGAGAGAAAGAGATGGTGAGAGAGGGAACGCAAGTGGGGTGGGGGAAGGGAGAAGCAGGCTCCTCACTGAGCAGGGAGCCCAATGTGGGGCTCGATCCCAGGACCCTGGGATCATGATCTGAGCCAAAGGCAGATGCTTAACGACTGAGCCATCCATGCGCCCCTCTTATATGATTTTTAAAGGTTTTATTTGTCAGATAAAGAGAGAAAATAAGCACATGCCAGGGGAGCGGTAGACAGAGCAAGCAGAGCAGGCAGAGGGAGAAGCAGGCTCCCCACCGAGCAGGGAAACCAATGCAGGTCTCGATCCCAGCACCCTGGGATCATGACCTGAGCTGAAGGCAGCTGCTCAACTGATTGAGCAACGCAGGCGTCCCAGCATGTGTTCTTTTTAACAGCCAACAATTCAAGAGACAACTAAATCTGTATCTGTGTGCCATAAGCCTGCTGGTATAGAGAGAAATAAACAGTATAGGGCCCACACCAACACGTGCAGTTAGTTATGGCTAAAGTACAGAAGCTGCATAGAAGAACAAGCAAAGAAAATAAAAACCCACCCTACGATTTCGTTTCTTTACTCCTTTGTCATGGACAGGTTGCAAAAAACCGCCACCTCCAGATTCATCTTCACTCCTCAAACTATGTATCAGGCTGGTTTTAAAACAGCCTGTGGTAAGTATTTTTTGGGTTCCTAGACTGAGGATCCAAATTCTTGTATAACGATAAAATCAGTTAAGGAGATAAATTCAACTAAGTAACATCTTCATTTAAATTTTCTAGACTTTAGAGATAGACCTGTGAGAGTATTTCCTTAGTAAGCGATAGCCATTAGCAAAACTCAAACTGCATTTCAAACAATTTAACACAAGTATTAGTCTTTGCAAAATAGTAGGTTAACGTTATCTTTAGTAGCTGGCATTTATTATTAAATGCATAGTATGTAGTATATCTTGTTTCATGTAGTGTATCTTTATACCCCAAAATTCTGAAGTAAATTATTCCCATTTTACAAATAAAAGGACAGAAGGCTAAGTACCTGTCCAAGGTCATGTAGCAGGTAAATGGCAGTCAGAATTCATAAACTGTCTTCTGATCTAGTTTTCTTAAATACTATATAAGTGTTGGTTAATGGACAGCAAATTCATAATCAACAAATGATTTTATCTATCACCAAATATCTACTTAACAGCTACTACGCACCAGCCACTTAAGTAAATGATGACAAGATAGACAAATGTCCCTGCTCTCCAAGCTCTTCACTTGTGGGTAAAGGAAAAAAAATTTGTCATCATAGCAATGAAGAAAATAAGTATGAAAAAGAGGGCATGAGCTAAGATCTAAATGACTTTGAAAAATCAGAAGGCGTTTCCCAAAAAAGAAAAAAATAAGGACGGACCTTAGACAAGAGAAAGTAGATTTATGTAACAGTGAACAAAATGTGGTGAAGTTGGAGAGGTAAGCATAGGCTAATTCATACAGTTCTTAATACACAGCATTTGTAGATAAATTGTGGGAGTTTTATGTTGGTAGTGTTAATTAGGAAGTCATTGAAGATTTCTGGACAGGGAAATGACGTGATATGACAATCTTTTTAAAGATTTTATTTATTTGAGAAAAAGAGAGAGAGAGAGAGAGAGAGACGGCATGAACAGGAGGGAGGGGCAGAGGAGAGAGAGAAGTAGAATCCCCTCTGGGCGGGAGCCCAGTGTGGACTCATCCCAGGACACTGGGATCATGACCGCAGGGGAAGGCAGATGCTTAACCAACTGAGCCACCCAGGTGCCCAGGTTAGGACACTATAAGAGTAATTGTGGCATGAGCTGAAGCTGTAGGGGAGGAGACAGGGAAGACCGGATAGATCATAATGCACTGTAAAAGAAAAGAATAAAACTTGCTAGCTGACTGCTCATGGGGAGGAAGGGAAGAGACTATAACATGTAATCAAAGATAACACCACAACTTGGCTCCAGCAAAGCGCTGGGTCCTTGTTAGTCTCATTTACTAAGAATCTGTCTTGAATGTTAGTTTTAAGATACTTAGCAGATGGTCACAGTTGGTATACTAAGGGCTCATTATTGTCTAATATTAAAAACTCGACTGCTAGATGAATTTACTGTGAATGTCATAAAATGCTAAGAAAAACCAAAGTTTCTACATTAGAGCAAGAATGAATGAAGCTCTAAAATGGTTCTGCACTAAATTCACATTTTAAAAATATCTTAAAAAAACCTTAATCTATAAATCAGTTACAAATAAGTATAGTTTTCCAAATTGCCATTTCTTCTCCCATGGTCTTCCCTTCCCATATCCCTAACTATGGGCTATAGAGAGCTTATAGAATATACTCTCATTTATTATGCAAAATCCACACTGAAAGGTTCCCAATAACCACCATCCCAATTTAGGGGGTGGGATGCAGCAAGACAAATTATCAGAGACCTAGTCTCTAAAAATTAACCTTAAATACAAAAAAAGTTAAGTCACCAGACCAATGGAGGTACAGCAGCCCTGCCTTTCCAAAGATAAATGGTATACTTATGTTAATACTAAAGCACAAAATGTCGCATATTGAAATGAAAATTTAGTATTAGCTTACTTCTAAAGTTATATTCTAAATCCTTGAACATATTCCAATTACTTGAATATTAATAATTGTCTTCATTAATCATTAATCATTCAGAACCACTTTTTGTTAGTAGCCAAACAATGAAAATTTGGTTATTTGGTGTTGTTTCAAAATTTACAGATATTTACAATGTAAAAATCTTCATTTTTAAATGCTGGGGGGGGAGGTATAGTCATTCCCCTAAACATAATATAAAAATAAACTATGTGTCCTGTGAAGCTATATATAAGGCCACATATGAAAGTATATAAAATCTGTCCCATTTCAGAAAAATCACATTTAAAGAATTCTAAACTTATAAAACTGAAAAATTCTAAGGAATGTCTACTCACATTACTACAGTGTTTCCAAACTTCACATGCATCAGAATCATCCAGAAGGCTTGTTAAAACAGATTACTGGGCCCCACACCCCAGTTTCTGATACAGTAGTTGTGAGGGGGGGGTCCAAGAATTTGCATGTTTAAAATTCCCATGTGATGCTGGTGCAGCTTGACCTATTACCACACTTAAGTTACTACTCCAATACCAAGTATACAAATTTTTCATCAAAAGACACCTTTTCCTATTAAATTTATGCGAATATTTTAAATGGTAGATTACCCTAGTGAGTGAGAAATTAATCATTTCTTACAAAACTTAAGTTTTTATGTTTAGGATATACCTAAACCTGACTCAAAGTAATTATGAAGGCAGATCCAATTCTAGTCTCAAAACTGCATTAAAAAAATAATAATTATGCAACACTATATAATACCGTTAATATGACATGTCCAGAATTGGCAAATCTACAGAATGGTTGTCTAATTCTTGGAAGGAGGAAATGGAAAATAAAACTGCTAATGGACATGAAAATAAATGTACAGGGAGGCCTGGGTGGCTCAGTGGGTTAAGCCTCTGCCTTCAGCTCGGGTCATGATCTTGGGGTCCTGGGATCGAGCCCCGCCTCAGGCTCTCTGCTCACCGAGGAGCCTACTTCCCCCTCTCTCTCTGCTGCTGCTCTGCCTACTTGTGATCTCTCTTTCTCTGTCAAATAGATAAATAAGATCTTTAAAAAAAAAGAAAATAAATGTACTAAAACCCACTGAATTACATACTTTAAACAAGTGAAACTTTACTATGTAAACTTCATCTCAATAAAGCTGTTGAAAGAAATTATGTGAAAGTTCCTAAGGTAGCTAAGCAACACTAAACCAAATGTTGCCATTGTAGATACTGTTAGGAACACATAATTCTAATTAGCTATATCAACAACTTTGTTTCTCCTGGTCCAAAGTAAACAAGCCTACTTTAGCAAAATTATTGCAAATTTTAAACTTCAAGTCCAGAGTCAGCAGAATTACATAAACAGTACTTCTAAGCCTGTTAAATTATAGGTATGTAGGATATCACACACCAAAATCAATGAAACAAGCCTTGGAGTAGTCCTATGCACCTAGAAGTATCAGCTCAACAACATTTGGTTGCAATTTCTGAAAAATTAATTTGCTCTACCAAATTGGTCCTCTGCCCCCATATCCACCAGGGGCAGCAGAGCAGTCGCAATGGCTCTCAGGACTGCAGAAATACAAATGAGAGAACTATCCAGACTTCTTCTCACTCTTACCATAATACACCATTTCTGTGGTTAATATCACCAAAGCCTAGAACAAGGTGCTAGGCTGTTCTCATGAAAAGCATTTAGTATACTAAATATCATTACCAAATGCGCTGTTAAGAACTTTCTTTATATACTTTCATCTATCAGTCATTCTTCTGGTTGCTGAGAGGATCCACATACATCCTCCTTTTATAATTAAGGAAACATCTATTCCAATGAAAGTTAAACCTGCAGCATCTAATTTTTCTGCCCTAAAAATATATTTTAAAAGGGAAACTTGAAGACTTTTTCCAAAATTCAAAGATGATCTTAAAGTTTCCTATTACTACTCTTATTTTCTCTGTGAGGTAATCTCTACTTGTTTTTCATTTTATGCTAAATGGCCCTCCTAAATTAACTCTGATTTGCCTTTAGAGCTAAAAGGACTTACGTCTCATGAGTTCCAAAAAAGAAAATGGGTAGTTTGTTTGTGGGTGGTTTTACAGCTCCATCAGGAACTTCATCTACCTAAAAGAAAGATCAGAAAAATTAACATCTTTTAAATCACACACACCTCAACACACCAGAATAAAGTGAGAACAAGACTTCCAAAAAGGATCTGATAAAAGTAGACCAGTTCTGTAGGTCATAATCCCTATCTCAGTTCTGAAACCCAAGAAGTTCTAAAACCCAAAATATTTCTCAAAACTCATTTCATGGCAAAACCTGGACTGACAATGAAGGTACTTCGTCATTTCTTTTATCCACCAGTGTTTCTACTGATGCTTCTCTGCAAAAATACTGTTAGATTACCATGTGCCATTCTAGAAGCCTACCAGGAGCAAAATATATATCATTATGTACCACAGATACCTCAAATTCTGAATTTTTAAATATATCTGACCCGGAGTATTTCAGATAAGGGAGCCCAAACCCATTCAAAAATCCTAAATGGTATTTCTGCAGGGAGGCTATACAAGTATCAGAGTAACGTAAAAGCAGACACAAATGAAAGTTACAAGCAGTATTTCCTAAGTTTGAAACACACGTTCTAGAAAGATCTTGCACCTAAAGATGGTGCAAATCATCTTTAGGCTAAATCAGATGAAGTGCTGTTCCTTTTTCATTTGTCAATCATTCTTATCAAGTAATGAAGAAAGTATCAGGCACTATCATGTCTAACATATCTGTTATACTTGTTACTTTCTCTTAAGAATAAAGGAGAAGCAGACCTCAAAGGTAAAGCCATCAGGCAGTAATATCAAGTCAGAATTTAACATTTCAATTTTTTCATTACTTAACTTCCTAATAACATTTCTGTGTCACAACCTTCCTAATTTCAAAGACATTTTAAAAAATCAATTAGCTTTGTTAAGAACAAAGCAGACCATCTGAGGACCTACTATGCTCTATATGCATAACCATGTTGAAAAAAAGATGGTGAAAGTGATTTGATTGTTATGCAGTCTGAAGGTTTCAGACATCAACATTATCATTATCAACTAACACTCTTAGGGACTTTAATTTCCTCACCTATACCATCATTATACTTATATACAAAGTCCTTAGAGCCCTTAAGGGATACTTTCTGTCAACCCAGTTCATACGCTTCCTTCTGCTAGCCAACAGTTTTAAATGTGCAGTACCTATGGAGTTTAATAAGCATTAGGCAATTTTTAAAAAGTTGACTGTAGAAAGTTATTACTGATACAGGATTATAAGAACATGCAAAACTTAAAAGAAAACTTAAAGTAGTTTGAAATATAGACACACAAAACATTAATATCAAAATATGGACAACTGTCATCTTCACAGACGATAATAAATACCCTAATCTCTCTAAAGCAAAGACATAATTTGTTAAGACTAGAGAAGACAGAAAAAGGAACATAATTCTCAGACACAGACAGTATCAAACCAAAATCAGCTGCCTATAAAGAAAAAAAGAAGAAACAAAAATTTCCCATTCCAATCAAGTGACCTTGTTGAATATAGAACTTATTAACGAAGGAAAATTCTGGCCCTCCTAAGGCTACTTATTCTGCTTTTAGCAGTACCAGCTCTTAATCATCTAACACAATGAAGCATGTGGAGAAGACAATTTGAAAGAAAAGTAGATAACTTTTCAAACATTTTCATTTGGCTCATAAATGTAATATAGCATCGAAATGTGAATACAGATATACCCTATAACCTCAGATTTTATAACATGTCAAAATAAATAAGGATGTTAAAACCATTGGAAAAAAAAAAGTATCTTGGAGGGGCCTTAAACCTGCTCAACTTCCCTCTCCTCTATTCAGACAAGAAAGAGTGTTTTATAAGTACATGACTGCATACTAAGGACTGTGGAGCACATGAAGAAATTCAGTTTATGTCTATTGCCCTCAAGAAGCTTACAATTTAAGAAAAAAAAAATCTTATAATCTATTTGGAAATCAAAGCACACACCTAAGAGTTTAAAATGTCATCACAAAGGAAACAGATTAGAATGTCAAATATATAGATAAGAATTATGAATAAGGATTGTTCAAGATAAGACTCCAGTGAAAAGGCAGACTTGATAGACTGTGGGGAGGGGAGGATCTTTCCAGGTTTAGGAAGGAAACCTGCAAGCAAGAACTGGATGGGAAAAACCAAGAGAACAGTAAACATTTTATACTTGGACAGCAATCGGCAAACATACTACATGATTTTCTGTAACCAATGGGTATGCTTTCTCCCAGCTGACATAATTAAAAATACAGGATTTAATTGTCTTTTAGGAAATACACCCCTCAAAGAAGAATAAACTGGTGGAAATTACAACTTAATAATATCAAGTTTATATTTAAAAAAAATATTGAGCATTCTAATCTAATAGATCTCAACAGTTTTTTGGTTCTATCATGATCTTAGAACCTGAGTCCTACCATAAGCTAACAAAAAGACCTCTTTTTCCGAAAATGGCATTTAGGTATTAGTCTCAATTCTTTAAATGTCACAAAAATCCTGGGCCTTAATTACCTCTCTGTACCACTAGATGTGAACCTAGCAATCTGCTCTTCCGCCTATGGGAAACAAAGAGGTAAAACAACTTCTTCAAGGTCATAAGGCAAACTTAACGAATACAAACATAAAAATAAATTTACAAAAAACTTATTGTAAAATTTTCAAGAATATCCAGTCCTGAATCTCTATATTAAACAAGCGAACCCAGAAGGTCTCATCAACTACAAAACATAAAAAATCCCTATGAAACCAATTTAATCACATCTTTGACATCTAAGAGTCTGCATAAACTCCACTGATACTCTGCCTTTTACTCAATATTTTTAAAATGTCAGTGCTTCATTAAACGGTAAACAAAGTCCAACCTTGATTATTTTCACCTACAATGGAACATTTAACTGGCATCACGTTTAACTATTTCCTATTAAGAAAACCTGCCCAAGTCTGTCAAAAACAAACCCACAGGGAAACTCTTAAGCAGAAACACCTGGATTTTGACAATTCCACGGGAGATTCCCGGGCAAAAAACTAAAACGAAAGGTTACAAAAGAGTCCAAAGGAAAGCGAGGGGGAGAAAGAACCCGAGAACAAAATTAAGAGAAAGGGTAGAAAGTAGGCCCCTGGGGAAGGTAGCACCGCTAAATGCGAAGGCTAAAATCACTTACTCGAGCTGGCCAATGAGGATAACCTTTCATCTTGGCGAAGATGAGGTCTCCAGGTTTGAAATCGCGAGTCATGTTTCGGGGGCGAGGCCGGGGGTCTGAAGCCCAGGGAGGAGGCGCGGCGGTGCGGACGGCGGGGGGATGCCGGCGGAGGGCGGACGGGCGCCCAGGCTCCCCGGGCGGCGGGAGGGGGAAGATGCCTCCGGGCGTCTCGACGCGCCTGCGAGGGAGAGCACCGAGGGCGGTTAATGCTCAGAAACCCGAAGGGAGGGGCCGCACGGGGAGGCCCGGGGGAGGGGGAGGGGAGGGCCGACGAGAGGTGGGGGTGGGAGAGTGAGGGGAGAGCCGCCTCCCGCTCCTCCCCCGCGAGTGCGCGGCCTCCGCAGCCCGGGAGCTACCCCTCCAGGCTTCTGCAGGTCCACCGCTCGACGACGGAAAAGACGCCACCACCTGAGGCTGAGATGCTTCTCAGCCCCCGTTCCCCTTTCTCCCGCCCCATCTTTCCCCTGGCTTTTTTCTCCGGGCTTAAGCTCCAAGAGGGAGGGAGTCTGGGGAGAGGGAAAAAGATGGCAAAGGAAGGGGGAACGTCCCCCTCCCATCCACACCGGACATCTCGCCCAACCTGCTTCCCGACGGTCGCAGCCCCGGGCCGCCCCTCTGCTCCCGGGCGGGCCGCGGCCACTTCCCCGCTACAGCCAGGAGCGAGGCCACTGAGGGGGGGGGGCGGGGCGAGTCCCCGCCGCCCGCTCACCTGCCGGGGCCGCGGGCTGTGAGGCTGCGTTGGCGGGCCGGCCGCCTCTGCCCGCGTCCACGCAAGCCACCTGCGCCACCAGCTGCCGCAGAGGCGTCTCAACGGCTCCGAATCGCAACCGCCGCCGCCGCTGCCGCCGCCGTCGCTGCGCTGCTCCCGCGCGGCTCCCGCTCGGCGCCCGCTAGCACTGGGGCGGGACCAACGGCGGGCCGAGGGCGGGGGGACAACGCAGCACCCGCCTGAGGTGTGGGGCTCGGAAGCGGAACTTCGGAAGCCGCTAGATCCCCAGCTTGGCTTCTGCCCGACAGTTACAGCCAAGCCGAGAGAGATACTGAGGCAAAGGAACAAATAAGTGGGAGAAAAAAGCTCCGTTGTCGGCAGCTCCCCCCTGCGGTTTGCAGAGTGGTCTGGCCCGGCCCGCCCCTGCTGGCTGCTCTGCGTGTGTGTATTTGTATGTGTACTGTATGTAAAAGGCGGGGAGGGAGGAAACGATTGTTGTGGACGGGGTTTGGGGGCGGGTATCCGGGCCTCCAGCCCTTGGCTGTGTGTTAGGGAGAACCTGGCAGCCTAAGCTGCATGTTCTTGCATCGTTTCCCAGGGCGGGGAGGCTTTAATGCTGCACTTGCGCGGTTTGCACCATCCATCCAAAAAAGAACTGTACAAAAACCCATAGATGAAATCGGAGCGTGAGGCTGTTGCAGGGTGTGCAGCTTGTAGGCCTCTTATACCTCGCTGAATGGGCCTTTTCCTTGAAATTGTAATATGAGAAAGCCCTATTTCTTTTCTTTTTAAATTTAAAGCACCAAGAACTATTAAAACTACAATCCTAACGAATGCAAAATGTGAAGGGAAGAGAACAATGACAGGAAAGCATAAGATTTTCAGATAGGATGTGGGTTTGGGTCCCTGCTAAATTTTAGCTGCATCTAAATTGTATTTGTTTAGTAGAATGGTAGCTGGGTGGTGGTCAAGTGTAGACGTGTTGTTAAACCTCACATGTTTTGTCTCTTAAAATACTCTTCAAGAGATTTCTAAAATTATTTTATTTTTTGATCCTTCAGCTAATACACTTTTTAAGATGTTGGCAGTAACATGCCCAACTCTTTAATATGAATTGATATTTTAATATTTTTACTGTACCAGAACTGTGTCACTAGAATTGCCTAATTTTACCTAACAATTAACATTCACCCAATACATGTAGTAAATTAAAAAGGCATTTAGAAAATTAATAAAAATTAATCTTGAGTTTTGTTTCATGCTTCACTGAATTCCCCCCCAAAAGTACCTACTGTGTGTCAAGCATTTTTAGGCGCTGGGCATACAACCACGAACAAAAGGCACAAATACTTCCCATCTAAAATAAAATATGAAAAAGTTTAAGAATATTAAAATGTATCAATAATGGTATGTAGCGCATACTCCTTTAAATGAAGAACTCACAACTGGGAATAAATCAGGGAAAGCTTTATTAAAGTAGGTAAATTTGAGAAGAATACTTTGAAAGAGATACTCCCTTAAAAAGAATGAAGGCATCCCTAATGCAAACTGTCCTGCCTAGAATCTGAAGAAACTAAATCATACCTTAGCAACAGGCAGAGGTTTCCAAGTGTTGCAAAAAGAGAAACTGACTGGCAATGAAGAGGGAAAGGTTAGAGAAAGGTCTGGAAGCCTCTCCTCCTGAATGAGTTTGATATGATGTATGCTAGGGAACTACCACTGTTGGCTGAGCAAGAAAGTAAAGATGATTCTTTAAAAAGTTATTCTTGCTTGCTACAAAGTAGATGACAGTAGAAAGAGGTTGGAGGTTACTGTTGTACTCCCAAAGTGACCATTTCTAGATGAGACTGGTGACTGAAAAAGGCAAGAAAGTGAACAACTAAGTACACAAAAGAATGATTGCCAGGCGTTAGCCATAAATCATGCACAGGAAAAGTGGTCAAAGATGTATTGAAGAAAATTCCAAGATACTGAGTAGGAGAGACCAAGGCATCATTCAGCTACCATTTCTTGCACACCTCCTTTGTTCTAAGCCTTTTAAGGCTTTGCAATTCCAAGTATGGTCCAGGGCCCAGCAGCATGGGCTTTATCTCCCCAGACCTGCTAAATCATATTCTGCATTTTAACCAGAACCCCAGGTGATTCTTATGCATATTCAACTTTGAGAGATTATTGCTGTAAACCAAGTAAGGAAAACAGGTATAATAGATAATTTGTAATGCATATTAAAAGATAACTTTTTATTAGTGTTAAATGATAAAACAAACAAAAAAAAAAGGAGTGGTAACTGTGAGTGGGGGGTGCTCCTCAGAATAGACATGAAAATAGAGGGAAAGTGGAAAAACATTGATGTTTCAGTGTGAATGTTAAAAATAGAAAGTACAAACTTAGCTCTTGGTGTCTTTAAACTTGGCAATTTCAATTTGTGATCGTCTATAGACAACAAGGGAAGCCCTGGAAAACAGTAAGTTGGGGCAAAACAGGTGGTAGTTTAAGCCTCCGGAGAACAAAAGCCCAGGATCCCTGGGAACAGCAGTTTGGAATGAGAGGGAAAGGGGGAGTGGAGAGGGAGGAGGGGGGTTGCCCTCGGCAGAGCTACTTGGAAAGCTTTTCTGAACTACTGAGAGCCTGTGTCCCTCTCCAGCTGCCCCCATACTCCATCTTTTTAGGGAGGGGATGCCAGGAAAAGTACAGCAAGATGGAGATTGAAGGGCAATGAGAAAGTTGTAAGGAGAAAGAATACAATTTCTGAAACAACTGAAACAAGGGGCGGGGAGGTAAGGTGGGAAAGGAGATCTAAATGAATTCAGGAAGGAACTTGATCTATAGTCTTTCATTTTATCAGGGTGCTCCTATCCCCATTTTACAGATGAGAAAACAGGTTCACAAAAGTTCAGCAAACTGCCCCAAATCACACATCTTGTCAAGAGGCCAAGACAATGCTGCAACCGGTCAATTCTCCAGTCCACGCCTTGGTGTGGTCCCACACCACCTCTAGGTGGAGCAGGGGGCCAGCAGTGCCGGAAGCCAAGGAGCTTATAATTAGAAAAAGATGCTAGAAGGAAAAGCAGCCAGCGCTCACTCTTCCACCTTCTGTCTTTTGACTTGAAAGTATTTTCAGCATCAAATTTCCTAACGACCTTCCTCTACCCCACCCCATTCCCCAACTTGTCCCTACATCAGCTCATTTTATTTAACTCCCCGTTTTAAGAGACTCAACCCCAAAATCACCTCTGGAAAGGTTTCAGACCCCATCTTACTGTGGCGTAATTTCTTATTTACAATCCTTCAAACTAATATTTAAACCGTTTTGAAATAGGCACCATCGCTGCCGGGGTGTCTCCGATGGTTGAGCATCTGCCTTCAGCTCAGGTCATGATCTCCAGGTCCTGGGATCGAGCCCCACATCCAGCTCCCTGGCTGGCTCAGCAGGGAGTCTGCTTCTCCCTCTCTGTGCCTCTCCCCCTGCTGGTGTTCTCTCTCTCTCTTTCTCAAATGAGTAAGTAAAATTTTTAAAAAAGAAAGAAATGGGCAACTTCTAGTCACCAGTGCCTGACATTTACCGGGCACTAAATAAAATTTTTTCTCAACAAATATTTGTTGAATAAAAGGAAGGGGCATGTGAAAAACTCCCTAGTGTTTTATTCTGAGAAAACAGATAAAAAGACACTTTAAAAGATACTTGTTTTTGTTTTGACTTTATGACTTTTTCATGTACTTAAAGGTTAACCCTTTAAAAGCACTGACATAGGGGCACCTGGGTGGCTCAGTGGTTTAAGCCTCTGCCTTCAGCTCAGGTCATGATCCCAGGGTTCTGGGATCGAGACCCGCATCTGGCTCTCTGCTCAGCAGGGAGCCTGCTTCCCCCTCTCTCTCTGCCTGCCTCTCTGCCTACTTGTGATCTTGCTTTGTCAAATAAATAAAATCTTAAAAAATAATAAAAATAAAAAATAAAAAAAATAAAAGCACTGACATGTTTTCATGGACTAAAATACATTCATTTAATAGTTTTGATGGAAATCTTTCCAAATGAGATTTGATACATATCCCCCAAATTAAGTAATGATAATTCTTTCCTTCACATCTTTTATGTAGAATATACACAATTTCCTACCGTAAATATGCAGTATTTATAACAGATGTTAAACTCATGAGTATGAACCATAATCCTGAACTTTTCTATTGTGTGATCCTTCAAGCCTCGTGATGGGGAAGTTAGCAAGAATAAGGGGAACATAAAAGGCATTAATCAAAGACCTAGTTAGGGGCACCTGGGTGGCTCAGCCATTAAGTGGCTGCCTTTGGCTCAGGTCACAATCCCAGCGTCCTGGGATCAAGCCCTGCATCTCATCGGGATCCCTGCTCAGCGGGAAGCCTGCTTCTCCCTCTCCCACCCCCCTGCTTGTGTTTCCTCTCTCACTGTCAAATAAATAATAAAATCTTAAAAAAAAAAAAAAAAGAAAGACCTAGTTCAGTCAGAGATGTCATAAATCTGGTCTAGGCCTACCTTACCCTGGCTTTCCTTAGCTTCAATAAGCATTTGGAATTTGGAATTTGTTAAGAATATGGCTAGAAGAAGGAAAGACAGACAGTATTTGTAGTGTCTTCTCATGTGTGCGTGACCCTTGTCTCCTACAATGTTTTCTTTTTGTGTGTATGTGTGTGCGTGTGTGTTTGTGTGTTTTTATTTTATTTGTGCTTATTTGTTTTATTTTTATTTATTTGTCAGAGAGAGAGAGAGAGAGAGAGAGAGAGAGAGGGAGAGCACACAAGCACAGGCAAGGGGAGAGACAGGCAGAGGGAGAAGCAGACTCCCTGCTGAGCCAGGAGCCCAATGTGGGACTTGATTCCAGGACCCTGGGATCATGACCAGAGCCAAAGGCAGATGCTTAGCCAACTGAGCCACTCAGGCGCCCCTGCTTTCTTTTTTTTCCTGCATGACCATGAATATCTCCCTATAGTTACCACCTACTTTAGAGGCATCCCAACCTCTTGCCCCTTGCCATCCCTAACTGTTGGCTATCGCCAGTCATTTCTCTGACCCTATAATTTTGTCATTTCAAATTTTGTCATTTCATTTCATTATATATATATGGAATCATACAGCATATAACCTTTGCAGAAGGGCTATTTCCATTCATCTTAATGCTTTTAAAATCCATTTAAGGGGCGCCTGAGTGGCTCAGTCGTTAAGCATCTGTCTTTGGCTCAGGTCATGATCCCATAGTCCTGGATTGAACCCCGCACGGTCCTGGGTGCTTCCATGCTCAGCCGAAAGCATCCTTCTCCTTTTCCCACTCCCCCTGCTTGTGCTCCCTCTCTTGCTGTCTCTCTCCTCTCTCTGTCAAATAAATTAATAAAATCTTTGAGAAAAAAAATCCATATAAGTTTTCTGGGTTTTTTTTTTTGAAAGGTTTTATTTATTTATTTATGTAAGAGAGCGTGAACCTGAGTGGAGGGAGAGGCAGAGGGAGAGGGAGAAGCACACTCCCCATTGAGCAGGGGCCCAAAGCTGGGCTCAATCCCAGGACCCCGAGATCATGACTGAGCCAAAGGCAGATGCTGAAATGAGTGAGCCCACCCAGGTACCCCCATTTAAATTTTTCTGTATATCAAAAGTTCATACTTTTTATATCTCAGTAGATTCCATGGCTTAGATTTACCTAGTTCCTTTAACCATTTACCTGTTGGAGGACGTTTTGGTTGTTTCCAGAATTTTGCTATTACAATGAAAGCTGCTGTAAACATTCCTGCACATGTTTTGTGTAGATAAAAGTTTTTGTTCCTCTGGGATGCATGCCCAGGAGTACAATTACTGGGTCATATTTTAGTTGCATACTTAGGTTTTTTAAGAAATCGTCGAACCGTTTTCCAGAATGGCTGTGTATTTTACATTCCCACCAACAATGTATGAGAGATCTAGTTTTCCACACCTTCACCACCATTTGGATTGTCACTAGTTTTTCTTTTCACTGCTCTAATAGGTGTGGTCTTCATTTTCATTTCCCTAATGATTTGTGATAGTAAACATCTTTTCATGTGCTTATTTGCCATCTGTATGTCCTCCTTGGAGAGTTGTCTCTTCGTGTTCCTAGCCAATTTTCTTTCCTTTTTAAAAAAAGATTTTATTTATTCATTGGAGAAAGAGAGCACGAACGAGCACACAAGCAGGGGGAGAGGCAGAGGGAGAGGGAGAGCCAGACTCCCCACTGAGCGGGGAGCCTGATGTGGGGCTCGATCCCAGGACCTGGAGATCACGACCTGAGCCAAAGGCAGCCGCTCAACCATCTGAGCCATCCATGTGCCCCCTTAGCCAAATTTCTAATTGGATTAATTTTTTAAGCATTCTTTCTATATTTTAGGTAAGAATTCTTTGTCAGGTGTGATTTGCTAACGTTTCCTCCCAGTCTATACCTTGCCCTTTCATCTTCTTTACAGGCTCTTTCACAGACTAGAAGTTGTTAATATTGATGAAATCCAATTTAGCAACTTTTTTCTTTTATACGTTATGTTTTTATTGTCACGTCTAAGAACTCTTCATCAAGTCCTGGGTTGTAAAGGTTTTTCCTCCTATGTTTTCTTGTTTAAAATTTTACAGTTTAATATCTTATGTTTAAGATCTCTCCCTGTTATTTTATTATCTATTTATTTAAAAGTGTTTTTCATTTATTTGATAGAGGGAGAGAGGGAGAGAGGGAGAGAGGGAGAGAGCACAAGCAGAGGGAGCAGCAAAAAGATTTGTTATTTATCTATTTGATTGAGAAAGAAAGAGAGAGATGGGGCATGAGTGGGAGGCAGAGGCAGAGGAAGAGGGAGAAGCAGACTCCCCACTGAGCAAGGTGCCCAACGCAGGACCCAGAGATCACCACCAGAGCCAAAGGCAGGCACTTAACTTACTGAGCCACCCAGTTGCCCCATAGTTCTTTTAAATTTTTTGAGGATTGTTTTATGGCCCCAGATATGGTCTAATCATGTGTTTTTAAAAAATATTTTATTTATTTATTAGAGAGAGAGCACACAGGACAGAGAGAGAGCACAAGCAGGAGTGTAGAAGGGGAGGGAGAAGAATGCTCCCCTTTGAGCAGGGAGCTAGATGCAGGACTTGATCCCAGGATCCTGGGATCATGACCTAAGCCTAAGACGGACATCCAGTCGACTGAGCCACCCAGGCGCTCTATTCATGTATTTGTAATGACTGTATATTCTGCAATTTTTTCAAGATTTTCTTTTTTTTTTCTTTTTTAAGGATTTCATTTATTTATTTGACAGACAGAGATCACAAGTAGGCAGAAGAACAGGCAGAGAGAGAGGGGGGAAGCAGGCTCCCTGCTGAGCAGAGAGCTCGATGTGGGGCTCGATCCCAGGACCCTGAGATCATGACCTGAGCCGAAGACAGAGACTTTAACCCACTGAGCCACCCAGGCGCCCCAAGATTTTCTTATTTTTAAGTGAACTCTGTACCAATGTGGGGCTCGAATTTACAACCCCAAGATCAAGATGCATGCTGCACCAGCAGAGCCAGCCAGGTGTCCCTATTTTGCTTTGTTAAGTAGAATTCAATAAATGTCAATTTATATCCTATCCTGCTGGTTGATATCATTGAGTTCTTGTATATACTCCATTATTTTCTATTTATTTGCACTATCAATAATTAACAGAAAGAAACTGAAGTCTCCAACTATAGTTGTAGATTTATCTATTCTCCTTTCAGTTCTATCAGTTTCTGCTTTATGTATTTGTAGCTGTTGTTTGGTATATATACATTGAGAATTGCTACGTTTTTGCTGTATTTTCTTTGTCGACTTTTATCATTATTTATTCCCCTTTATTTCTGGTAATTCTTTTTTGCTTAGAAGTCTACTTTATGTGATATTAATATAGCTATTCCTACTTTTTTCTGATAAATGTTTTCACAGTATAACTTTTTCCAGCCTTTTACTAACATGTTTTATATCTGAGGTGGATTTCTTGTAGACAGCAGATAGTTGGGTTTTCTTTCTTTTTTTTTTTTTTAAGGTGTTATTTATTTATTTGACAGAGAAAAAGAGTAAGCATGCACAAGCAGGGGGAGTGGGAGAGGGAGAGGGAGAAGCAGACTCCCACTGAGCAGGGAGCTGGACTTGGAGTTCAGTCCCAGGATCCCGGGATCATGACTTGAGCCGAAGGCAGCTGCTTACCAACTGAGTCCCTGGGCACCCTAGTTGTTTTTTTGTTTTGTTTTTAAGGTTAAAGCTTTTAAAGATTTAACTGTTTTTTAAAGATTTTTTTTTATTTCTTATTTTTAATAATCTCTACACCCAACATGGAACTTGAACTCATGACCTCCAGATCAAGAGTCACATGCTCTACTAACTGAATCAGCCAGGTGCCACAGTTGGGTCATATTTTCAATCCATGGTGCCAATCTCTGTCTTTTGGTATATTTAGAACACTTACATTTAATGTAATCTTCAGTATTTTAGAGCTTAATTCTAGTATTTTTTGTTTCCTTTTTCCTACCTTCCTGAAGGTTATTGAACCTTTATTAAAATTCCATATTGATTTATCCATATTGTTTTTTTAGTATATTTCTTCATATGAATTTTTCAGTTGTTGCTATAGGCATTATATTATATATACATAATTTATGATAGCCTACTTCTGTTGATATTTTACTAGTTTGAGTGAAGTATAGAAACCTTAACTCTTAGTCCTTTTACTCTTCACTATTTATAAGATGGCTGTCTAAATATTTCCTTTATACACACCAAGAACCACATCAGAATGTATAACTTTGCTTCAACCATCAAACATAATTTAGAAATACTCAAGAGGAGAAGTTAAGTCTGTTGTGTTTATCTATAGTTTTACGCTTTCCATTGTTCTTTCTTCTGATGTTTCAAGTTTCCTTCTTTTATCATGGGTGTTAAGACCACAGTTTTGTCCTCGGTGTTTGGTTAGAGTAGGGTAATAATTATCTAAACTTTTCCATCTTGCTAGGCTGCCCGTTTCCTGGTTCATTGGCTATAGAGGGCAGGCTCTTTTTTAATAGGTTTTGTTTGTGTCTGTTGAAATTTCTAGTTGCTGGCTTTTCTAGCTCCTATTTCAAGATGTATGAGGCAAGAAGAAAATCCAGCAGACAATTCACCACTGTATCATTCCTTGGGTCCCAAAGTCTCTAGCCAGTTTGTAATCTCTTCACCTTTCAGAGACCTCTTATGTTTGTTTTCTTTACAATGTCCTGTGGGCCTATTTTCCTACTTTCCCTTTACCACCAAGTTTGTGGGCAGAAAAATTGTTTATTAAAAATAATTTGCCTCTACTTCATCACTCACAACTTAACCTTCATCTCTAGTGGAATTGAACTTGTTTATATTCATGACTGTCTACTAAGGATACAGGGCCTGACACAAAGCAGGCTTTGGTAAATATTTTCTTTCACTATATTATCCTTCTTTATTTTCTCAATGAACCACTCCCGTATAGAAACTTCATTAGCTCATGCATAAATGAAAATATTGGTTTATGTTTTATGCTTTTCTCCCTGTGCCTTTCTTTATACCATTATCTTCCTCAGAAATGCTCTTCAATCATTCTCTGCTTATTATTATTTTTTTCTTCTCTTAAAAGTCCAGATCTAGTTTCTCCTCTTAGGTCTCTTTCTGACCTCATTATCCTATTCTAAAATCCTATATATACTACTCTCTGTAGTACTTATTTTTTTAAATTAACATATTGTCTCAGTTTAAAATACTTTCAGCTTTAATTAACAGTAGTCTCTGTTGTAGAGGCTTATGCAAAAGAAATTAAGAGATAGATGCTGGCACTGTAACTTATTACTCCTGGCCAGTGTCTCTTCAATTCACTTGACCTTTTTCTCACACTGGCTCATCTGCCTGTAAGCAGATGACTACTCTTTTGGGAACTACGTCTGAATTTTAGGTAGGAAAAAAGGGCATAGAATGAAGGGTTAGGCTTTGCTGGTCCACCTCATTTTATTTAGAAAACAAAAGTTCTGGGGTACCTGGGTGGCTCAGTCAGTTAAGCATCTGCCTTCAGCTAAGGTCATGATCCCAAGGCCCTGGGATCAAGCCTGAGGCAGGTTCCCTGCTCAGTGGGGAGCCTGTTTCTCCTTCTCCCTCTGCTCTCCCCCACCCCACTTCTACTCTCTCAAATAAATAAATAAAATCTTAAAAAGAAAAAAAAAAGTTCTTCCAAAAGTCACATTGAGCAGACTTCTCATTTTATCTCATTGGACAATATTCTGTTACATAGCCACTCATAGCTGGAAAGTACAAGTGAGGAAAATATTGTCAATAGGAATTCAGTTAGCCAAACAATGGTATCTGCTACATGGATCCATATATATCTATATAATACACTTAGGTAAATCTCTCTTCCTAATTAGCCTGGAAGATCTTTGAGATCAGAGATCCAGTTAGAATTAGTCATTTCGTACTTCACACCGGATGAATGTAAGGTCCCCCTAATTTCACGTATTTCTACTACAAACAACAAAGAAAGCTCTTCAATGGGGACTTTAAACCTAGCACAACTATTTGGGAATTATTGAGCCAGCACAGTTTCTTCTGAAATTAACAACTCTTTTAGTCAGGGAGGCAGAACCACTATGAGTTGTGGGAGAAAAGTTTCTTTTTTCTTTTTCTTTTCTCCAGGAAGTAGAACTTTTACAATTGGGGCAGGAACCAGAGAAGAAAAGGTCCAAAAAACACATTAGAATATGAGAGAGGTAGAAACTAAGGAGTCAATCTAAGAAACCAAACATGTCCAGCTGCCAAAATAGGACTGACTGGGAAGGCTTATGGGAAGATCTCTAGGAAGGTGTGCCTCCATTCAGCTACCACCCCTGAGGATCAGCTGCCAAACATCTGGTTTAGGCCACTGTTGGTCAACGGGGTCAAAAGTTGGGAAGAAGAGCCAGGTATGGATTGGAGGACAATAAAGACAAACTGACACCTGCTGGTCCTCTACATCTGTCTCTTCCAGCATCTAACCACAATGACCTGTGGAGTAATGGCTGCTGCTTCATTTCCACCTTCCAGATCTCTCTGAAATTCTTTTGACCAACTCTAATTTGGAATCTTTCAGGGAAGAGGATTTTGGGAAATGTGATCCAGCTTATTTAAATTAGCACGGAACAAACCATCACACTAAGTAAACCAGACGAATGGAAGCTGAATCTCATCACTTAGGGATTCAAAATGATTGAAATGCTTGGAGGGTTAGGACTATGTCTTAATCCATTTCTTCTGTCCCTTTTGTCCTAGCCAAGAATTTAATTCTTAAATCATATATGTTGTCCTCATTGATCTTACTGTGCAAGCTTGTTTTTCCACTGCCCTGGTACCTATCTCCTAGAAGGAAAAAAGGAGTCCCTTCTTTGGATTTAGGCTATCACATGTTGCCCAGAGTCTTGTCTTTTGACTTTGTTTTGGTTCTTATATTTCTGTTGGCTTCCTCTCCTTTTCCTCTATTCTGTTTACAATGCTTTCGTGTTCTCTAGTATATCTAGCTGCTTCTCTCCTGCCTAAGCATGTTTATGAACCATTACTTGTAGGAAGTAATTTATCATTGGGTGATGTAGTTCTCCCTTTTTTGTTTTAACTAACCAATATATATTCAACTGCAGATAATTATTAAATGTCTCAGATACTATCTTACTCTCCATTGGAGTGCAAAGAACAAAAATATCTATATAACGAGAGAAAGAGGAAAATATACCAACATAAAGCAACAAAAAAAATAGCTCTCAAAGTTCAGAGAAGGAAGTCAAATTCTGTCCTCCTATGGGTCCTTTGTTTACTTTTTTCCCAATCAAGGAACTTCGTATAAGATTTCTAAATCTTCATAATATTGCAGTATTTCTATTATAAGTTAGCTATGAATAGTAGAATCAAATTAAATACACAGAATTTAAACAATATAAAATAAAACAGTATTGAAAAAAATCTATGTACAAATGTTTGTAAAGGAAGATGTCATAATAATTTTAAACTACATAAAAATTGAAGAAACCCTGATTGTGAAAATGTAAATACAGAACAAGGAAAACTAAGCTATAATTTTATTCCATTATTTGGAAATTGTTTTCCTTTTTTGCATGGTTTCAGTGACATGGATTTCTGGGGTTCAGAATGATTTAGTGTTGCATACATTCACTCAAGCTTAGTTTTCACATCATAAAATTTGTCACTTAATGGCACCAATAAGCAATACACTGGTAGTGTCTTGGGACATTTAATCCACATGCAACATCATCACCAGTGAAAGTCAGAATGGTTTTTTGTAGACAGTGCAGATGTAGAAGGTGTTGTCTTTTTTTTTTTTTTTTTCCTAAAGATTGTATTTATTTATTTGACAAAGAGAGACATAGAGAGAGAGGGAACACAAGCTGGGGAAGTGGGAGAGGGAGAAGCAGGCTTCCTGCACAGCAGGGAGCCTGACACTTCGCTCAATCCCAGGACCTGGGGATCATGACCTGACCCAGAGGCAGACTCTCAATGACTGGGCTACCCAGGCGCCCCCCATTTTAACAATTTTTAAATGCAGTCTAGTGGCATTCAGTAAATTTACATCTGCATTGTGTTGCAACCATCACCGCCATCTCCAGAACACTTTCCTGATCCTAACATGAACACTTCTTGTCCTAATTTACTTGGAGGAGAGTAGGGTCATTGGGATAGAGAGACACCTCACAATTCTATGTGTGAGTCATGTCTCTGATGGAAAGAGAGAATGAGCAGTAACATTGGGACCTTGGTTGGTGGTCTTCCCCCAGAAGTCATGAAGAGATATATATAGAGAACAACTCAGATAATGTACATGGTTTCCTGCCAAAGAATCATGTCTTTGATTCCCTAAGGTGTAACTCTTGGGTTTATTGTGCTGGGTTGAATCTCAAGGGATCTTACAGTATTTTTTTTTTTTAAATCCCTATAGCCTTAAACCTCATTACAAACAGACTAAACTTGGTCATTCCTAAGGGCCATGAAAATTTTTCTCTACAGTTGAGAAGAGGCTCAGAAAGATAAAGCCAAGAAAAAGAGTCTTAAGGAAAATCAAGCATTTCTCTTGAAGGCATAGAGCACAGTTCTGGACATCCATACCCTCCCTGTCGTCTTAATCTTGGGCCCCACTCTGAATTCTCCTTGGTCTTCTAGACAGGAAAGAAGGATGGAAGGATGAGACTCAAGGCCTTCTTCCTACACCAGCTACATAAAAGAGGACAGGATTAAACAACCCAAACAAATAGGACATTTGAAGTGAAGAAAATTGCAAAACCAAAATAAAGACTGAAAATTCCAGACTGAATAAGTTAATAAAAAAAAGTCATCCCAAAGATTCCAAAATGATGATGATAATAATAATTTAAAAATTATTGAGAGTTTACTATGTCGTCACAAAAATCCTATGAGAAATCTACAACTTTTTTCGATACTTTTGTTGAGGGAACTGAGGCACAGAGAGGATAATAGGCTTTATTTAACTCATTCATTCCACTAACACTTAATCTGTTTGGCAAGAAGTGTTAAGGATACAGCACTAAACATATTCACTATTGGGCATTCATGCCCTCATGAAATTTACTATCAAATAGAGGAGATAAAAGAACAAACAAAAATAAAAGCAGGCACATGAATAAGTTTCAGATCAAATCAGGTGGTATGAAGAGAACATATGAAAAGGAAGGTGAGTTTGGTCCTAATTTAGGCAAGGTAATCAGTGATGGTTTTCTGTAGAGATAGGGTCTAAACAGTTCCTCAAAGGAGGAGAAAGAGCTACTCACTCCAGGGGTGAAGGAAGAGTTCCAGGCAAGATGAGCAGCATGTGTGAAGAGCTTGGTATATTCTTGAAAAGGAAATAAAACCTGTTGGGCTGGAGTGTACAGAGACAGGTAGGAACAAAGCCTTAGCTGATGTTGAAAGTCTCCGGATCATGCAGGGCCTGTAGGCTACAAAAAAGTTTTTGACTTTACTCTCTCTTTTTTATGTATACCCATATGTTAACTGTCCTTAGCTCCTGGTAGTGGGGTTACAGGTGCTTTTTAAAATATTTTTCTTTTTTTTAAACCTGTATTTTTGAAGTTTTAAGACAAAGCATGCATTGTTTGTGTAAAAACAAATGCAGATCCTTTTTCTTTTAAAAGTGGATGTGATATGATTCCATTTATGTGAAATGTCAATAAATGGCAAATCTACAGAAATAAGGAGCAGATCGGATTGTGATGATGGTTGCCCAACTTTATAAATTTACAAACAGAGAAACCAATTTAATTGTATGGACCAATGGACCAATCTGATGGCATGTAAAACAAATCTTAATAAATCTGCTTTGAAAAATGGAAGTAAATACAAATTTGGGATGATGTCTAAAACCAGAGATGAAATAAAAATAAAATAAAATAAAATAAGATAAAATAAAATAAAGAGACAACATAAACTACTTATTTAGAAGGTGAAAGAAAGGTCCGGCTGCTCTGGAGCGTGTAAAGGACCTTAAAACTTTGCACACATCTGCACCCTTTTGCAGAACTACCTGTGTGCTCCCTCTAAGTGCTCTTGTAGCTTGCTTTGACAATTGCTCTTTTTTTTTTTTTTTGTGGAGGGGGAGATTTTATTTATTTGTTTGTCAGAGAGAGAAGAGAGAAAAAGACAGGGCACAAGCAGGGGAGAGAGAAGAGAGAAAAAGAGAGGGCACAAGCAGGGGGAGCAACAGGAAGTAGGAGAAGCAGACTCCCCACGGAGCAGGGAACAGGATGCAGGACTCGACCTCAGGACCCTGGGATCATGATGTGAGCCGAAGGCAGATGCTCAACCAACTGAGCCACCCAGGGGACTCGGACACTTGTTCTTAATTTATCGGAGTTACAACAAGAAGTGGGCTGGGGTAAGGGCAGAATTTAAGAATAACACACATGATTTTGGAAGGTTTGGTTTTTTTTTTTCCCCTCTCAGAGTTTGGGAGATTTTTTCTGGTTATTTATTGCTGTGTAACAGACTACTTCAAAATTTAGGGGTTTCAAAAAAAAACTATGTTGCTATTTCTCCTAATTACGTCAAAAACTTTGAACAGGCCACAGAGGGAATATTTCATAGGAGCTCCATGTAGTATCTGCAGGGGCAGAGCCATCCAAGATGGCTTCTTCTCTTACTTATCTGGTGCCCTAGTTAGAGTAACTCAAATAGCTGAAGACTGGCTGGAAAGCTTCAATATGGGTCATATGTCTGTGACCTCGGTTCTCCCATTTGGCTGGGTTCCTCCTCAGGTCTTCCCTATTTGGTCCTGTGCCTCCACTCCTCCATGTAGTTTCTGCAACTGGTTTCTCCCCAGGGTAACTGGACTTCTTAGAGGCAGGGGGTTTCTCCAGAGTGAACAGCAAATGGTGCCAGGTCTTCCTGAAGCTCTAGGACCAGAGCTGTGCAGTATCACTTCACTGATTTTATTGGTTAAAACAAGTACCAGAGCCACTCCGGTTCTAAGGGATGTGGTATCCACAAGAGTTGGACAACCAAGATCCACGCACATTTCATTACAGGCCACGAGGTTACTGTCTCTTACACTCAATGTAGAGCTTTTTCCTTCAGCCCTTCTGGTTACTTGGTAAGCTCTTCCATTAAATATAATAAATACCTTTCTGCTTGAAATATCTAGCTTAAGGTTCTAATTGACTACAGGGGCACCTGGATGGCTCAGTCGGTTAAGCCTCTGACCCTTTGATTTTGGCGCAGGTCATGATCTCAAGGGTTGTGGGATGGAGCCCAAGGTCAAGCTCTGCACTGGGCGGCAAGTAGCTTGCAGAATCTCTCCCTCTACCCACCCCCTCCACTGACGTGCACATGTATTCTAGCTCTCTCTCTCAAATAAATAAATAAATCTTTAAAAAAACAAAAGGAAGGGCATAAGGAATATAGTCATTGATATTGTAATAAGACTGTATGTGACAGATGCTAGCTACACTCGTGGTGAGCATAGCATAACATAGAAACTTGTTGAATCATTATGTTGTATACCTGAAACTAATGTAATATTGTGTATCAACTAAAAAAATAATGCTACAATAACTTAAAAGAAATACAGCATCTTTCACAAGAGAGGGAAGCTTTCCTATTGTTTAATTACTTGATAAAATTAATTTTATTTATTAAAACTTTTTTTAAGATTTAAAAATTTTTATTAATTTTAATTTTTTTAAAAGATTTTACTTATTAGTTTGGTAGAGAGAGAGAGACCAGGCACAAGCAGAGGGGAGTGGCAGAAGGAGAGGGAGAAGCAGTCTCCTCCCCAATCAGAGAGCCTGACATGTAGTTGGATCCCAAGACTCAATCTCAGGACTCCAGGATCGTGACCTGAGTGCAAGGCAGACACTTAACTGACTGAGCCACCCAGCTGCCCCAAAAGGTTTTTTTTTTTTTTTTTCAATTTTTAAGTAATCTTTACACCCAGCACAGGGTTTGAATTTACAACCCTGAGATCAAGAGTTACATGCTTTGGGGCGCCTGGGTGGCTCAGTGGGTTAAGCCGCTGCCTTCGGCTCAGGTCATGATCCCAGGTCCTGGGTTCAAGCCCCACATCGGGCTTTCTGCTCAACAGGGAGCCTGCTTCCTCCTCTCTCTCTGCCTGCCTCTCTGCCTACTTGTGATTTCTCTCTGTCAAATAAATAAATAAATAAATCTTTTAAAAAAAAAAAAAAGAGTTACATGCTTTACCTATTGAGCCAGACTGGCACCCATTGATAAAATTAATTTTATTTGTTTAATTAATTAAAAATTTTAAAAGATTTTATTTTTAGGTACTCTATACCCAAGGTGGGGCTTGAACCCACAATTCTGATGTCAAGAGTTGCATATACTACCAACTGAGCCAGCCAGGCACCCCTGATAAAATTAATTTTAAACATTTACAAGAATAAGCAACACTATTCAAAGTCCTTCCCCTTGAGGTTGTTTTCCAATACACATAGTGACTGTGATGTGGACTGATGGTCAATGAAAGATTCGTACGTACAAGGGAAAAAACCCCCCAGAAACACAATGAGTCATGAAATAGACCAATATGCAGATTTTCAAAAGAATAGTAATCCATTTTGGACCCCATACTAACTCTAAGAACATTACAAAGGTTCAGATGTGGGGAATTCAAGGACAATTTTGAAGAGATTTCATTAGAGAAAATTTATGATATATTTTGTGTCCCAGATCACCAAGCAACAGAGGTAGAAATTTCCTCCCAACTCTCTAGTCAAGGGCTTTAAGAAAACCCCTTGGAGAATTTGATATACATCTTCTGTGGTGGGGGAACATGGGGGGGTAGGGCAGACTGGAGCCTTGTGGGCTTATGACCAAGACTCATGCAGGGCTACTGGGTAGATCAATCAGTTAAGCATCTGCCTTTGGCTCAGGTCATGATCCTTGGGTACTGGGCTCGAGCCCCGTGTCGGGCTCCCTGCTCAGTGAGTTGCTTGCTTCTCCCTCTTCTTCTTCCTCTGGCACTACCCCCTGCTTGTGTGTGCTTGCTCTGTCTCTGAAATAAATAAATAAAATATATATTTAAAAAAAAGGAAGACTCATGCAAAAGACAATGAATGTCCAAGAAAGAGACAATGTAGAGGACCATTGGAAAACCAGAAGTTGATGGAGAGCAGCAGACAGACATTCTTTTACCCATGCCATAGGAGTAGTAGGTGGAGAATACCAGCAAGGAGCCTCAGAAGAATCTACAAAAGTCTTCAACATGGAAGAAGACAGCTTTAAACATTTACTGGACCTTTGGACCTGGTATTTCCAATCCTACTTCCCATAATTAGTTTGACAGAAATGTATACATATGTACATCAAAGACATGCACAAGATGTTCATAGCAGTATTTTTCATATTAGCCCAAACTGAAAGCTTTCTAAATGTCTATCAACAGTGGAATGGATAAATAAATGTGATATATTCATACAATAGAGTATTATCCAGCAATAAATTAAAGAATGGCTTGCTGAATCATTGAATCACGTAGATAAATCTCACACACATGGAGTGAAAGAAACCAGATACAAAATAGTACATTCTGTATATAATTCCATTTATGGAAAGGTTAAAAAAAATAGGCAAAACTAACCTATATTGATAGAGGTAAGCATAGTGATTAAGAGGTGGGGTAAGGGAGAGTTCTGCAATCTGGTAATATGGAGCTTTTTGATCTGGGAGCTAGTAACAAGGATGTTCTCATTTTGTAAAATTCCACTGAGGTATATGATGTGTAATATTTTAATTTAAAAAAAAATTACAGCCACAAATTTCCTAGATCCAAAGAGTATGAGATCATCTTATGATAGAAGTTAAGTATTAATGGTATTAATTATTAATAATTAATTAATTAATGGTATTAATTTCACCTCCTTCTTCTAAATAGTTAATGAGGAAAGAAGAAATTCACTATGTTTTTCTCCGTAAAAGCAAGCATCCCACCTGAAACCAATGCCCTCACTGTGTATGGATGGGGAAATCTTAACCTTTGCATACAGATTAAAGGGTTAGTATATATTAATTTATATATTGGACAAGATGTTCTAATTGCTGTATTGAAAATAGATTTGCCTCTTATGATGATGTCTGGACTTCCAATTACATAAGAGTGATCAGAAAAGTCGAACTTGGGGCACCTGGGTGGCTCAGTGGGTTAAAGTCTCTGCCTTAGGCTCAGGTCCTGGTCCCAGGGTCCTGGAATGAGCCCCACCCACGTCGGGCTCTCTGCTCAGCAGGGAGCCTGCTTCCCTTCCTCTCTCTCTGCCTGCCTCTCTGCCTACTCGTGATCTCTGTCTATCAAATAAATAAAATCTTAAAAAAAAAAAAAAGTCCAACTCGAGTTTCATTCAGGAGGATGGAGTAAAGCTTGCCCACCGAATATATTTTAATTGGACCATGAGCAACAACACATAGGGGCATTTTTATTATACTCCACAGTTTTGCTTGTTTAATATACCAATGGTATATTAGTATATTAGTATGTAGTTCAGAAGCGTGATGATTAGGTGTCCATGCTGTTGTGTAACTTTTGTCTCCCTCAAACCTTGTTGTGACATCAGCACATTACCTGTCTGACATAAAAAGACAAAAACAAAACAAAACAAAGAAAACAAAACAAAACAAAAAACCCACTTACATTGCTCACTACCAATGCAAAAATAGGCTTTTGGTTTTAAAAAAATAGGAAATTAGTAAGAGAAAGATAATTTCTTAATGTAAAAATAATCTGTAATACATATTACAGTCAAAATTATATTTAAGGGGAGTAAATGTAAGAATTATTTAATATTAGGGGTGCCTGAGTGGCTCAGTTAATTAAGTGTCTGCCTTTGGCTCGAGTGGTGATCTCAGAGACCTGGGATCAAGCCCGGAATAGGGCTTCCTGCTCAGTGGGGAGCCTGCTTCTCCTTCTGCCTCTCCCCCTGCTTGTGCTCTCCCTCTTTTTCTCTCAAATAAATAAAATCTTTATAAAAAAAAAGAACTATTTCACATTAATGTCACAAATAAGATAAATGTTGTTGCCCTTTCGATTCAGAAACCTTCTGAGAATTCTATCTAATGTGGTTAAACTAGGTAACACAAGACTGAGGAGAAAAAACGGTCTGGGGTGTCTGGCTGGCTTATCTGGTAGAGCAGCTGACTCTTGATTTTGTAGTTGTGAGTTTAAGCCTCACACTGGGCACAGAGCTGAGTTTTAAAAAATGTCATTATTCAGAGACAATATAATTATTACCAAAATATTCCAAGAGAATGAACTAAATTGATATTAGCATTAATTTTTAACTATCTTAAGGTAATTATAAGGGGAATATAGTAGAGGTTAATAGTTTTTCTCTATATATTATATGTATATATTCATATGATTATGATATGATATGATATATGATATATAAGTATACATCATATATGACTGTTATATACTCATATGATTGTATATCATGTAAATCATATATATATCATCACATGGATATACTAATCATTGGATATAAAATATAATATATAAATATATTTATAAAAATAGGCAAAACTAACCTGTTTGATAGAGATCAGGATAGTGGTTGACTGAGAGGTCATACAGTTAGAGGTTGCTATGGAAAGGGGGAAATCCCATTCACAAGAATGAAAAACCAAGCCAAACAAAAATAAACCTTTAAAACCAAAGTAATAAACTTAGTAAGAATTTAAAAGATTCATAGGACAATAACTATTAAGGTTTATTGAAGTACATAAAAGAGAGTCTAGGATAAATGGAGAGATATGACATTTTCCTGGATAGAAAGACTCAATATCATAAAAATGTCAATTATCCCCTAAATAATCTATTTTTTTTTAAAGATTTTATTTATTTATTTGACAGAGAGAAATCACAAGTAGGCAGAGAGGCAGGCAGAGAGAGAGGAGGAAGCAGGCTCCCTGCTGAGCAGAAAGCCCGACATAGGGCCCGAACCCAGGACCTGGGATCGTGACCTGAGCCGAAGGCAGTGGCCCAACCCACTGAGCCACCCAGGCGCCCCTCCCCTAAATAATCTAAACATTTCATGTAACTCTTTGATAAATGAATTCTAAAGTTTCCCCTGAATGGTTTCCCATCTCATTTAGAGATAAGGTCCTGTACAACCTTTTCCCCTCCTATTACCTTTTATTATTCCTCGTATCCCACCTCTCTGCTGTTTACTCTCTTTTTAAAATTTATTTGAGAGGGGGAGAGTGTGAGCATGAGCAGGGAGAGAGGGGCCAGCAGGAAAGGGAAAAGCAGACTCCCTACTGAGCAAGGAGCACAATGTGGGCCTTGATCCAGGACACTGGGATCATGACCTGAGCGTAAGACAAAGGCTCAACTGACTGAGCCACCCAGGCGCCCCTGCTCACTCTCTGCTTTAGCCATATTGGCTTCCTTGTTACTTCTTCAACACCTAGGCAAGCTCCTGCTTTACACTCTTTGAAATTGCTATTCCTTCTTTCTGGAACGCTCTTTCCCTAAAAAGCTGCATGCTTGCTCTCTCACCACCAACAGGTCTTTGATCAATGTCATCCATCAGGGAGACCTTCCTCGATTACCTAATCTAAAATTGGAACAACCCCATCTACCCACCACCCACATGTACTTCCCTTTCCACTTCCTTGGCTTTTTTTTTTTTTTTTCCCATAGCACTTTAGCCTATCTGGCATTCAGTATATATTTTTTACTTATCTGTTTTTTGCCTGTATGAAGTATTGACTTCCCTTAATGTGTGTGAGCGCGCGCGCACACACACACACACACACACACACACACACACACACACGACCTGTTAATCAAAAACACTAAATTAACTTTTGTTTAAGGGAAAACATCATGACAGAGTCTAAGGAGTGCCTCAAAATGAGGAAACTAGGGGAAGGTAAAAGACACTTAGGGCCTGGGCTAGATGATTTTAAGGCAGGTCTTGCAAGGGAATGAGCAGGTTGTAGTTGAGTGTGTTTTCTGAGGGTGGTCATTCCAACCTCCACGAGTGTCAACTTTTCTTGTTCTCCTTGGTAGAAGATTATCCGGATGCCCAACGACCAAGATTCTGGAGTTCTCCATTTATACATTGCAACGCAAACGAATGCTAAACTGATGTGGGTAAACATATCCAAACTAAATTAAGAAAAGAGATTCCATTTCAACTACAAAGAGCCCGCAGAACCAGATACTCAGGTCTTAGACAAATCATTTCATGATATCTTTATTTGTTTTTCAGATCTTTTTCATGATATAAAGGACCCCAGAGAAATCCGCAAAAATGTAAGTACAATATTATTTCCTTCACATCATACATGGTCTCCTTTAAGAACAGAATACTATGTCTAATGACTGCTTTTTTTTTTTTAAAGATTTTATTTATTTATTTGACAGAGAGAGAGAGATCACAAGTAGGCAGAGAGGAAGGCAGAGAGAGAGAGGGGGGAGGAGGCTCCCTGCTGAGCAGAGAGCCCGATGCAGGGCTTGATCCCAGGACTCCGAGATCATGACCTGGGCCGAAGGCAGTGGCTTAACCCACTAAGCCACCCAGGCAACCCTCTAATGACTGTTTTGAGCTATTATCTACCTAATCTCATGAAAGTCTTAGGGGAGAAGTTCCATGGCCTTACACACATTATTTAGTTTTACTATTTTTTTTTCAACCATAGCATGTAGGATTACTCCTATTTTTTTTTAGGCATCCTGGAAAGCATAAAATGAAAAGTTTTGGGTATAGAAGAAAGCAGTCCAAAAAAAAAAAATTCACTTCCATTTTTAGTTTTTGAATTTAAATCACAGATCAGTTTCCCTCCTTGTTGAATTAAATTATTTAAATTTTTGTTGTTGTTGTTCTGGGAAGGGAAATTTGTGGACCAAAATTATTCCTGGGTGATACCAGGGCCTGTCCTGAAAGCAGGCATCATTTAACCAAGATAAGATCTCTGTCCAATCTGCCAGTCGTCTTTTGTGTAAGATCTATAAAAGTGGAACAGTCTTTAAATGTAATCCATCTCTTTTGGAACCCTCTTCAAGCTCTATTTCTATTGGTTGCAAAGGCTAGCTCCTACAAAATGAACCTACAGTGAGTCTGTCAAAATACAAATTTTGAGAGCACAGTTCTTCACAAGCTGCCTTCACATCAGATACTAGCCACAGAACTGAGGGTCTCCAGGGTGACTCTCACTTCTCACCAGCTGGCTACAAATTGAGGGGGGTTCCCATGAACACCTTCAGGTTTGATAATTTCCTGGTTATCTGTGAGAGACTCACAGAACTCACAAATAGTGCTCACTAAATACTTGTGATTGCAGTTTTGTTATGGCAAAGGGCTATAAAAGAGAAGAGATGCGTAGAGTGAAATCTGAGAGAGTTTCAAATGTGAAGCTTCCGTCATTCTCAGGGATATGTTACCTTCCCAGCAGAAAGTGTGAAGGTACTTAGTATTGTTAACCGGGGCACGTTATCTGAGCTTCAGTGTCCAAAGTTTCTATTCAAGTCTTATTACATAGGCATGGCTGATTGAATCATTGCCTGTGTGGTTGAGCTCAGTCTCCAGGCTTCCTTTCTTTCCCAGAGTTCAAGATGATACCACGTGACTCAACCCCCCGATATTGTAATCACATGGTTGGTCTTTCTGGCATGGCCATCCCCCATCTGAGTCACCTCAGCTATCAGGTGTGGTCTGAGGGGTCCACCATGAATAACAAAGATACTCTATCACTCAGGAAATTGAAAAGGCTTAGAGATGATCTCCTAGGAACCAAGGGCAAAGGTTAGCCAAATTATTTATTACACAGCCCCCAAGAATTGTTTCTTTGGAGGGGAATATGAGAAGGGATTTCTGGCTGTTTAACCTGTTGTGCTACTCTCAAAAAATGTCACTTAATGGGATACTTGGGGGGCTCAGTCAGTTAGGTGTCTGCCTTCAGCTCAGGTCATGATCCCGGGGTCCTGGGGTCGAGTCCCGCATCAGGCTCAATGTGGGGAGCCTGCTTCTCCCTCTGCCTGCCTGTGCTCTCTCTCCCTCTCTGGCAAATAAATAAATAAACAAAATCTTTTTTTTTTTTTAAGATTTTATTTATTTATTTGACAGACAGAGATCACAAGTAGGCAGAGAGGCAGGCAAAGAAAGAGGAGGAAGCAGGTTCCCCGCTGAGCAGAGAGCCCAATGTGGGGCTGCATCCCAGGACCCTGGAATCATGACCTGAGCTGAAGGCAGAGGCTTTAACCCACTGAGCCACCCAGGTGCCCCTAAACAAAATCTTAAAAAAAAAAAAAAAGACACTTAGTGATTGAATCCAATTACCCACAGCATTAACTGATTTATTACAAGGACCTAATATAATATTAAAATGAGTGGCACCCAAAGGAAAGCAAAGATAAATTCAAGAGTTGGTTTGGTTTTGCATTTTAGCCAAATCTCAAGGAAAACATAGTCAAGCATTAGGCTTTCACCAAGGGGTGACTAGGAATGTAAGAAGCATTACTGAGCATAGAGATCCCAAAGATATCATAGTTAACAACCCAAATCCTTAAAGCAACCAAGAGGAAATAAAATAGCTTGGCAAATGAAGAACAAAAGCATGCTGACTGAAAGATGGCCTTCTGTATCTCCAGTCATCCAGATTTAATTTCATGAGCCTTGGCTGGAAGCTGTCTACTTCATGCAGTCATCTTAATGATCTGAACATCTTAGATTACAACTGTACACTCCTGATGTTGTAGATTCTGGTTAGTACAGTTTTCCAGTAATTTAACAGTGACTTAAATTTCTTTACTTGAGAGAAGTGGTTCTAAGAATCAACTCTAGATTTTTGCTGTAGCATTTGTTGTTTATAGTAATGGGTAAGGTCCTTTTCATCAAGGCTCAAAGGCTCTATTTCTCCAAAGCCTCCTCCTCAAGATGAAATAATGTGGGAATAAAGGGAGTAAAATTCTTTCTTGAGGTGTAACAGAAAATTAACATAGAAGGATATAGTCAATGATTATCCTTTGAATAGAAACATATTATGAAGAGGAAGGAGACTCCAAGGTTTTTTGATTTGTACCACAAAGTGTATTATGATGGTCCCTGATTAACAAAGGCTTCAGAAGTTAATAGCCTAGAAATGAAATCTATCTGGAGACAGTTATTTTACCCGTCTTTGGACATGAACAAAAGTATGTTTCCAAGATATGTCACTCAGGAGACAGAAACCACATCAGTTTTTTTGAACAGGGAAAATTAATATAAAGAATTATTAACTAGTAGGAGGTAGAGATAAAAGAAGAATCTAAGGGAGCCAGAAGAGCTAGTACAAAAACGCAGCTACTACCTCTAGGCTGAAGAAAAAGACATTTCCTAATGTCTGGGAAAAGAGCCTCCTCACACCTACCACTCCCTGAAGGCTGAGATTCAGACCTCTTCAAAGACGACGTGACTACTCCATACACAGCCACACAACCTGCCGGGGGTGAAGAAACTTGCCAGAGGGGTCTGTAGAAGTGGTCCACCACTGCTGGAGAGTATGGGCAGGCTGGGCCAGTCTGTAGAAGTATCTAGCTTTGGCCAGAGGTGGGCTGGACCTCATCAAAGTTGCCTCAAAAAGAGAGAGCACAGGCTGAAGGTACAGCTGGAAGTCTTCTATTGGTTTGCTGTGTTGAAGAAAAATAATAGGGGGCACCTGGTTGGTCAGATGGTTAAGTGTCTGCCTTCGGCTCAGGTCATGATCCCAGGATCCTGGGATAGAGCTCCACATCGAGCCCCACATCGAGTCCCATGTTAGGCTCCCTGCTCAGTGGGGAGTCTGCTTCCCTTTTCCCTCTGCTCCTATCCCCACTCATGCGCTCTCTCTCTCTCTCTCTGTCTTTCAAATAAATAAGTAAAATCTTAAAAAAAAAAAAGAATAATAATAGAGGTCTAGAGCCTTTAAAAAAAAGAGTCTTCCAACAGCTGTGGCCATGCAATGTCACTTCATTGCCCTCTGATGATCAAAATAATATCTCATCTCCTGGCAAAGAATAAGTGATTGTTGGGTCCAGGACTAGTATCATAAGTCAAGGCAAAAAAGTGATTTGGAGCACAGCAATAATATTAAACTGATAAGTGATATAAAAAATACTCAGCCATTGAAAAATACCAAGAATTTTATTTTTATCCTAATTTCAATAAAGAGTTCTCATAACACTTTTTAAAAAAGATTTTATTTATTTATTTGTCAGAGGATGAGGTGGGGGGGAGAGAGAGAGCACAAGCAGGGAGAGGGACAGAGAGAGAGGGAGAAGCAGAATTTCTGCTGAGCAAGGAGCCTGATGTGGGACTCCATCCCAGGACACTGGGATGATGATTTGAGCCAAAGGCAGACATTTAACTGACTGAGCCACCCAGGCATCCCAACAATGTTTTAAGTTTTGTTTTCTTTTGTTTTAAACATTTTATTTATTTGACAGAGAGAGAGAGAGAGAGAGCGAGCGAGCATGAGCGCACAGGCAGGGGGAATGGCAGGCAGAGGGAGAAAAGCAGGAAAAGCAGGAAAAGCAGGCTCCCTGCTAAGCAAGGAATCTGATGCAGGACTCCATCACAGGACATTGGGATCATGACTTGAGCCAAAGGCAGACACCCAACTGACTGAGCCATCCAGGGGCCCCAACAATGTTTCAGGTTAATAAACATTGGGAGAGTGTCAAACAAGCCTAACTGTTTCTACATTCTTTTCTTTTTTAAAAGGATTTTATGTATTTATTTGTCAGAGAGGGAGAGAGAGAGCGAGCCAGGCAGGGAAAGAGAGAGAGCCAGGGAGAGAGAGAGAGAAAAAGCAAGCAGGGGGAGCGGCCAGCAGACAGAGAATCAACACGGAGAATCCCTGCTGAGCAGAGAGCCTGATGCAGGACTCAGTCCCAGGATCCTGGGATCCTGACCCTAGCTGAAGGCAGACGCTTAACCGACTGAGCCACCCAGGCGTCCCTCTACTATCTTTCTTGCATAAGTTGAGGGACTGAGTCTTTGGCTGAATTGGTTGTTATTCCAGTAAGCTCAAAGAAAGTTGTGATTCATAAGAAAGCTGAACAATCTGATTATTCTGAATTTGGGAACTGAATCTGAGAGAAAATCAAGACAAGTTGTCAGAGGAGATAAGAAACAAACACAAGTCATTTTATTAAAATACAAGGAATAGTTGTAGGTAATAAATAGGAGACACTACAATAGGTAATAATGTTAGTTGGAACTTAACTTTTTTTTTTAACTTCTTGTCAAAATGATTCAGAAGTATGCCAAAAGTCAAGAGAATTAATTGAATATTTTAGGAATGAAAAAATAACTCTTGTTTATCCAAGCCAGAATGGCTAGGTTGTGTTACAGAAAAAAATGCAGATTCCAACTTTACTTTTTGTTTTCCAACCATAATTTTTAAAAAGATTGTATTTATTTATTTATTTATTTTAGCATGCGCACACGAGAGCGCAAGAGAGAGAGGGAGAGAAAGATGGAAAGAGGAAAAAGAGAGAACAGTGTGTGAGCAGGGGGAGAAGGTGAGGGGGATAGATAGGGACAGAAAGTCATGCAGACTCTGCACTGAAGATGGGGCTCAACTTGGGGCTGGACACAGAGCTCAATCTCACGACCCTAAGATCATGACCTGAGCTGAAACCAAGAGTCAGATGCTTAACTAACTGTGCCACCTAGGTACCCCTCCATCCATATCATTATAGTAAAGAATACATAAGCCCTCAGGTTTGTTTTTTATTACCTTTTTTATTTTAAATAAAATTGTATCTTTATATACTTTTCTACATATGCATTTAGGCATACACATGTGCATATATCATATAATCATATGCATAATAGATGAATATGCCAATAGGTCACTTAATTAAGCTATTTGACTAGCTTTAAAATATATTTAACCCTATCACCATTAACTAAAACAATGTATATATTATGTTGTTGAATGTTACACCTTTTTTCTTTCTAAAATTTTTTTTATGAAGTAAACTCTAATCCAAAATGGGGCTTGAACTCACAACCCTGAGATCAAGACCTGAGCAGAGATTAAGAGTTGGATGCTTGGCCAATTGAGACACCCAGGTGCCCCTAAAACATTTTTTAAAGAGATTTTTGAACTCATCCCAGAAGCTCTGAGTGTCTAGCTTTTCTTCTTTAGGGATCAAAGCTATTGCCTAAACTCACCTCAATCATGCCTTACAATAAAGAAATTAAAGAAGAATCTTTAATAAAAAGACTTTTAAAGGTGGGATTTGCTAGCAAGGAGCTCGTTGGGATGGTTGGATTTGGGCACAGTACGGAGGAACGTCTTGAGGCAATTCTTAATACGAATGCTTTTAGTCAAAATAAATAAGCTGGTTCATAGCATTATCTTCCAGGAATAGGTATTTTGCAAATAGGTGAATTATTTTTTGTTCAGTGTCAGTCTCATTTAACATAGGGGCAAGAAAGTATGCTTGGTCCTATGAGGGTGTGACACGTGGACAGGGATCATGTTGGTTTCACTTCTCACCTGTGTCCCCTCACTAAAATGTAAGCTCCAAGAGAGCAGAGATTGGGATATATTGCTTGCTTTTATATCCCCAGAACCTACAACATCTAGCAAGTGTTCAGGAAATATTTGTTAACAATTCTAAATTAATGAATGTAGAGAAGAGCCAAGAGAAATTTGAAAAGGGAAGAGATGATCTAGCAGTTAAAAAATGTACTACAAAGGTACAATAAATAAACAGTGTAATATGGGAACAGAGATCCATTGGACAGAATAGAAAACCCAGAAATAGGTATATGTGTATTTATCTGTATATAAGTGTATAAGCATAGATAGATATCTTCCAAACTTTCACTCCCCTTTAAGAAACATCTTCTCAGGGCCCCTGGGTGGCCCAGCAGGTTAAAGCCTCTGCCTTCAGCTCAGGACATGATGCCAGGGTCCTGGAATCCAGCCCTGCATCAGGCTGTCTGCTCAGCAGGGAGTCTGCTTCTCTCTCTCTCTGCCTGCCTCTCTGCCTACTTGTGATCTCTATCTGATAAATAGATAGAAACTTTATTAAAAAAAAAAGAAAGAAAAAACATCTTCTCAAGTATGCTTTTTAAAAAGGAAGGGATTTATTTCATGGTTGCTTCTGAGCTGATGGCTTCTCTGTTGACGAGCCCCCTCTATACTTCTGTGTTCTTTTGGGCTGCTCACAACCCGGAGCTCATTAACTTGGTAGAACATTCCTCCTTCATCCATATGGACATCTCCACAAGGAGATGTCTGCTAGCTTCTACTGAGAGCTAGCAGAGGGAAATAAGGGGCAGGCCTAGCTTTCCATGAACTGGTCCTTATTTCCACCAACAACTCCAACTACAGAGTTGTTCACTTCTCCAATGGAAATGTAACATTTAAAACTATACATTCCGGGCACCTGGCTGGGTCAGTTGGTAGAACATACAGCTCTTGATCTTGGGGTCATGAGCTCAAGCCCCACACTGAGCACAGAGCTTACTTTAAATTAAAAACAAACAAACAACCAAACAACAACTATACATTAGATGTGAGGTTTCATGAGGTTGGAGACAAAGATGCTCAATAAAGTTATATACTTCTTAGGGGGCCAATATAGACTCACGGGGTCCCTAACTTCTCTTTGCAGTCTTCAGGTCCACTCTTCCTTCTGTGGTAATGCCTCGTTTTTCCTTTTGGGAAATCCTGACTTCTAACCATGGAGGCTCACTGTAGGAGACATTCTCCCCCACTAGAAGTACGGTCTCTAGATTTGAATCATTTCTTCTAGGACAGTACCTCAGAGTTTCAACAGGGAAATCTAAGGTGAGCTTTGGGAGCTGAAATCTTGCCCAGCAATCCCATGCAGGTTGTTAACAAATCTGGACCTCTTTCAGATCTTCCCTCCAGAGATAAATGCATGGAATCTCTTTACTTTGCTGGGAAGTCTATTGGGTGGGTAACTATTAGATTAGAAATATGTACATTCGTATCACTTAAGGATAAATAGCAGAGAATGATTGTCTACATTTACAAGTAGAAGAGGAACACCTTCTTATTATGTATAATTTGCAAGAACACTACTATTGCTGCAGTAATAACGTTGTTATACATGCCAATTTTAGTTCCTCTCTCCCATCATTGCCCTTACCAAACACCCTCCCACCACATTTCTGCTTTCCAGCCGTGCCCTTTAGATTGATCAAGAATAATAAACAGACTCAAGACTTAACAATATATTTCTTTATAGGATGCTACCTGACCTACAAAGACTCAGCTATGGCTTTATAATAATTCATCTTAAGGTTATGCCAAGTGCTATGTGGATTCATCTTCCTCTTTCCCCATGCCTGTGAGTCCCTTAGCTCCCGGTCACATGTCTGCCCTTCCTACCCTCTTTGATGTACCTCTTTTCTACACTTAGCTGTGCAGCTTGCTCCAGCAGTCTCTGGGGCGTTTTAAGGGTTATT
Source organism: Enhydra lutris kenyoni (assembly GCF_002288905.1). Lineage (NCBI taxonomy): Eukaryota > Metazoa > Chordata > Mammalia > Carnivora > Mustelidae > Enhydra > Enhydra lutris. The sequence goes on from NW_019154131.1 coordinate 10,916,177, forward strand.
TACACTCAAGTGAGTGTTACATAGTTACATTCATGGGAGGAGGTGAGCTTAGCTCCTCCCACTTTGCCATCTTCCTCAAAGTCTTCATGACAAGCTTATGAATTAAATTCTTAAGACTTGGCAAATTCTCTGCTCTAATTTCTGATGGCAGAGGTGGTGTAATAGTGGTTTCATGCTTCCCAGGACATAAGATAAAAATGGCATTTCTAGATGTTACTGAACTTCATTAATAAGCAGGTAAATGCAAATTAAAAAAACATTAGAACAATGAGGTATCAGAACGCTTGGGTGGCTCAGTCGGTTGGGCATCTGCCGTTGGCTCAGGCCATGATTCCAGGGTCCTGGGATCGACTCCCACATTGGGGCTCCTCGCTCAGTGGGGAGTCAGCTTCCTCCTCTCCCTCTACTCCTCCCCTTGCTAGTGTGTTCTATCTTTCACACTCTCTTTCACTCTGACAAATAAATAAATAAAGTTAAAAAAAAAAAGAACAATTTGGTGTCATTTTTTGACTACCAGATTGGAAAATTTTCAATACTGCAAAAATATCCAGTGCTAGCAGGGCAGAGGGAAGCAGACTTTCTCTCACAATGTTGTTATTTCTTTAGATTGATACACTCTTCCTAGAAGCTAACCTGGTACTCTGTATAAAAAATTTAAATACGCTGTCAAATGTTGACTCTTCAAAAGCTCATCATAAGAACTGTTGCGAAGCAAAGTCAAGTTTATTAAATTTGCAGCAGTAAGGGAGAATACCACTTGACTGAGACTTAGAGGTATCTCAAAACAGAAAATTAGGGCCAGTTATTTTTAAGATTTTAGCACTTGGGCTGAATAACTCTAGGTAAGGAAGCAAATCAGGGAAATGATCAAGATTGAGCAGAGTTTATTGTACACTAGCCTTAGCTTTGTAGGCAAAGCAGGGCAATGGTCTTGAAGCATTTTTTAAGTAAACTGTTAGTCTTCATGAGAAATCTATTTAACAAATTCAGTTTTATCTTCTAAGAACAAGTATTAACTTGAGCAAGCAATCAAGTTATTTTTGCTAGGTTTCAGAATTGTTTAACCTAAGCACAGGAAAGTATGTCTGGTGTCTAGTTCCAGTATTATTCAACATAGATGACAGATAATTACATTGTTTTCAGTTTTCAAAGCTAATTCTTTCCTGGGTGCCTGGCTGGCTCAGTTGCAATAGCATATGACTCTCAGGGTCGTGAGTTTGAGCCCCATGCTGGGTGTTGATATCACTAAAAAATAAACTTAAAAAAAAAAGCTTATTGTTTTATCTAGAAATGTCTATTGTAGGAATGTATAATATGGCTTTATTTCATTTTATTTTTTAGAAGATTTTATTTATTTATTTGACACAAAGAGCACAAGCAGGGGGAGCAGCAGGGAGAGGGAAAGAGAGAAGCAGGCTCCCCACTGAGTAGGAAGCCAAATTGGGGGTGTGTGTGATCCCAGGACCCCAGGATCATGACCTGATCTGAAGGCAAAGCCTTAACAATTGAGCCACCCAGGCATCCCTGTAATGAGACTTTAAAAGACAAGTATGCCAAGTATATCTACAGAGACAGTTTTTTGTTTTTGGGGTTATTTTTTTGTAAAGAAAAGGAATAAGTCAGAAATAACCCAGATGACTGGATAAGTAAATTACAGCCATTCACAAAATAAATTACAATGCAGCTATTAAAAATGTATCTTTGGGGTGCCTGGGTAGCTCAGTCAGTTAAGCATCTGACTCTTGATTTCAGCTTGGGTCATGATCTCAGGCTTGTGAGATTAACCCTATGTTGGGTTCTGTGCTGGGCATGAAGTCTGTTTAAGATTCTCTCCCTCCCTCTGCACTTCAATCTTCCCCACCACCCCCTCACTCTTGTGTATTTTCTCTCTCTAAAAAAAACCCCAAAAAACAAAACAAAACAAAACAAAACAAAACAAAAAAACGAAGAAGAAGAAGAAGAAGACGATAGGCTGGAAAAGCGGGTACAGACAAGTCTAGGGGCACTTGATTGATGGGAGAGGGGGAAGGGGTTAAGACTGGGTTTTATGCAGTAAGGACTGAGGAGCCATTAAAAAATTTGATAGGATAACATAAGCTGAGTTACTCTGAGTTATGATGTGAAAATTACATATATATGTGTATAAAAGTCTCATTTTCCTCCAACGGACTTCTTTTCAAATCAACTCCTTCCAATATTCTCTTTTCCTCTAGAAAGGATGCTCTCCTCCTTTTGTTCTCTGCCCTTGCTTATGGTTCACCATAGCTGGCATGTCCCAAATTGCAATTCCTCTGCTATATCTGAATAAACTCATTTGCTGCTTGATAACCTTTGTTGTTTAATATTTAAGGTCGACAATGCTTTAGAAGGATCATCCGTCATAGCACACAGAACAGGGACTGAGGGAGCAAAGGACCAGAGCCCCTGAGAGCAGCAATTATGGCAAGGCCTTGCAGTTCTAAGAATTGATACCAAAGCAGCATAATAATCAAGCAGCTGGTGTTTGAACCTTCTGAGGGAGGTTACTAAAGGGTCAAAAGGAGGCGGCTCATCTGGCGATTAAAAAACCCTAAGGCTCACGCATAAAATCAGCTCATAACACTCCCCTAGTGTCAGAAAGGTACACATGTGCCCTTAGGCCTGCTTTTGATTTTTTTTTTTTTTTTCCATTTTTTGATCTCTTCTGCTCCTATTTTCCAGTTTAACAATGCCCTAGATGTTTAGTTGTCAACTTATAAAAATGTTGAGAATTTGCGCAGAAAGGGGAGGGGAGTGACTTGCATCAGGACACAGAGCTGGTTCTGGTCACAAGTGTCTGCATTACAAAGTGGTAAAGAAACAGATCATCAAAAGGTGTAGTAGTAGGCGTAGAAACAAGACAGGAGAGTTGAAAAAAGTAAGGAGGACTTAGTGATTCTTAGATGTAGGCGTTGAGACCTTGAGATAGAAGAAAGATTCTCTGAGGGTTCCCCCCCCCCATCTGATGTCTGAGATGAGTTTTATAAATTCGTAGAGAAACAATTTGGGGGGGGCTCCACTAAGAAGTTAAGAAAGAGAATGTTTAGATATGTCGAATTCAATGTTACCACACATTCAAGTGATACTGTTCAAATGAGACTTAAAAATTCACAACCACAGCAGAATTTATGATATTATAAAGTCATGTGGACCCAGGGATGGGTGACATCACCAAGAAAGTTTATGTGGAAACGTGAAAGTTGAGGGCAGAAATTGAGAAAATATCACGTTGAGGGGCGAGAAGGGGATAACAGTTTCCTGAGCAGCAAGCAATAAAAAAGTCAGTGAGTTGGAGAAACCAGGAGTCTTTTTTTTTTTTGAAACCAGGAGTCTTACCTATGCTGCAGAGAAATCTGAGGAGGATCAAAGTGTCAGTGAATTCAAGGGGAGTGGGATTTAGCAGTGAGATCATTATTGACTTTGGAAGCTGTTCTGGTGGCGTGCTGGGGATGAATTGAATATCCTTTTTTTTTTTTTTTAAAAGATTATTTATTTATTTATTTGACAGAGAGAGAGAGAGAGAGAGAGATCACAAGTAGGCAGAGAGGCAGGTGGGGGTGGTGGTGGGGGGAAGCGAACTCTCAGAGATGTGGGGCTCTATCCCAGAACCCTGACACCATGACCCCAGGACCCTGAGACCATGACCCCGGGATCCTGAGAGTATGACCTGAGCTGAAGGCAGAGGCTTAACCCACTGAGCCACCCAGGCGCCCCGAATATCTTGAAAGTAAAAAGAATCAGGTGAGTATTCTGTCTTTTAAGGCTAAAAGGGACATGACTTTGAGAACGTCTTTATGTATAACTTTTTGTAAGTAGCAGTAGCATGTTAGGCAAACAGAAATAGCAGGGAAGGAGCCTTGTAACTATTAGAAAAACAGAAAACTGGGGCGCCTGGGTGGCTCAGTTGTTTAAAGCCTCTGCCTTTGGCTCAGGTCATGATCCCAGGGTCCTGGGATTGAGCCCCACGTGGGCTCTCTTCTCAGCAGGAACCCTGCCTCCCCCTCTCTCTGTGCCTGCCTCTCTGCCTACTTGTCATTTCTGTCTGGCAAATAAATAAATAAACTCTTAAAAAAGAAAAAAAAAAAGAAAAGAAAAACAGAAAACCTCCAAATATTTTATAAGTCTGATTTATTGTGTAATTGTTATAACTTCTCTGCTCCATACCCTTCGTTACCTTTGTTGCTTGATAAACTAAGTACAGTAGTCCTCCCTTGTCTATGGGGGTATGTTCCAAGACACCCAGTGATGCCTGAGACTGGGTGTCTTTTTCCTATGTGTATACACCTATGATAAAGTTACATTTATAAATTGGGCATAGTAAGAGATTAACAACAATAACAATACAATAGAAAATTGTAACAATAGGGGCGCCTGGGTGGCTCAGTGGGTTAAAGCCTCTGCCTTTGGCTCAGGTCATGATTCCAGGGTCCTGGGATCAAGACCCACATTGGGCTCTCTGCTCAGCAGGGAGTCTGCTTCCTTCCTCTCTCTCTGCCTCCTGTGATCTCTGTCTGTCAATAAATAAATAAAATCTTTAAAAAAAAAAAAGAGAAATGTTTAAAAAAAGGAAAATTGTAACAATATATTGTAATAAAAGTTATGTGAATGTGGCTTCTCTCTCAAAAAATATTTATTGTACCGTACACTTTAGATGATAAAACGTGGACATGATTACATGAAGTGAGGTGAATGACATTGGCATTATGACACAGAATTAGGCTACTATTGATCTTATGAATATGTTAGAGGGAGGACAATCTGCTTTCTAATCCTGGTTGACTGCAGGTAATGGAAGTCACGGAAAGAGAAACCATGCATAAGGGGGTCTCCTCTATGACCCAAGAGGGTCCCTGTGATCTGGGGTCTGTCTACTTTTCCAGCCTGCTATCTTACTCTCCACAGTTCTCCCACTCCCGAGACTACACACTGAGCTTCCAGTTTCCCCAGTGCCTCATTATGTTTCCTGTTCTGGTGCACATAGATTTCATGTCTTCCAGTTCTTTCTCAGCTTGGTGAATCTATAACCATCTTCTCAGAGTAAGTTCATAGTTCTTCATCAAAGCCTTTGGGGGGTGCTCACGGTTGTTATTAACATTTGCCTCTTCTGATTCCCATTGTACGTATATTAAATATCCTGTATTTCTATCGCCTAGCTCCAGACTGGGTATGTAGCCTCTATTCAACAAATATTGAGTGAACAACTAGGTGAAGACTCAAAACTTCATATGGCATCTATTCTTCATTAAAAAAGTGTGCAGTATAGTACATTTGTCATTTATTCTTGCCATACACATTGTTTTGTGATTTTTTAAAACATAAGAAATTATATATTTAAAACTTGTAAAGCAAAAAGAAAAAAAAAAGAGGAAAAAAACCCCTAACTCATCAGTCTGTTGTAATTTTCCACTGGATTTCTAAATGTTAGAATGGGCTCTTTTTTCCTTTCCGTAAACTCTTGCCTTTGCAGCAATTATCCTCTTTCTGGCAAAATTATTAGGAAGCGGGACGAGCTTCTTTTTTTAACCCATGACAACTCAGACCAATTCAAGTTTCCGTGTTACAGGAATCAAGGAGGTTTTAATCTCAGTTTATATTTGCATTTATGACCGTTGGCTCTCCCCAGGGAGACAGGGAAAAGAAGGCCCCTACACCTGGTTTCAGATTGATTACAATCAACATGGGACAATTTTAGCATAAAAGGTTCGTTTTGCATCAAACACCTTTTTGAGGGGAGGAGGTGGAGGTGGTGAAGATAAAAATCCTCAATCAAAATCCCGCCAATTTGCGTTGTTCTTTGGGGAACAGGTTTTCAAATGCCGGGGAACAAAAGAGCGTTTGATTTTCCAATCTCCCTGGGGCGGCAGCAGATTGTGAAGCAGCTACCGGAAGAAACCAAAGTATAAATTATCAACTAGAAGAAGGCGTGTGTGCGCGTGTGTACGCGCGCGTGCGCTCGGGGGCTTGGAGGAGGATAGGAAAGAGATGGAGTCCATGCTAAGGCTCCGAGGATTTTTTTTTTTTTAAGGTACCTCGTTATGTAATATTTATAATGAAAGGCGCTGCAACAGCGTCAGCGCGCTGACCCGCGTTTTCTCCACTGTTCACAACACCAAGCTGGGATACAACGGGTATGGGAGGAGGGGAAAAGAGGCGTCTTGCAGGCGAGAGCGGGCTGCACAGCGGGAAGCCAGCCGCTTACGCAGAAGCCGAGCCAGCAAAATTTACCCCCGGCCCTTCCACCGATCCACAGACCCCGCGGGGGCTACATCGGCAGTTTAAACGCACAATCGGGGATCCAGCCTCTCAAGAGTTTTACTCAGTAGGCGTGGAGAAGGGGTTAGGGTTAAGAAATCTGCATTGTCTGGCGCCTCTGGGGATTCTGAGCCCGTGACCTGGAGACTTCACGCTGGGAACAGAACATTGGAGAGTGGGCCGGGGCGTTCTCGTGCGGCAGGGACGCGTGCGCCGCGGGATCGCGCGTGGTCAGGAGCGCGCCGCTCCTCAGCAACGGCGCATGCGCCTGCTTGCCTTCCCGCACGGCCGCGCAACTTCGCGGGCCCTCCTCTTCCAATCGGAGCGCCGGATTCTCCGAGTGCGTATCCTGGAGCTGCAGGCGGCGAGAGGCGGGAGGAAAGGGGCCGACTGGGGCGGGGCCGACTGGGGCGGGGCCGGGAGGCCTGTGAAAGTCTCTGACGGTCTGCGAGCGAGGCCGAGCCTCCGGAAGTGGCCGTTGTAAACACCGTCTCCGCTGTGTTTTTCCCCTTCTGTCTCCCTTTGCTATTCGTTCCCCCTCCCCGGGTCCTAGAGTCCGTCGGGTTCCGACAGTTTTTGCTCTGACCCCGGCGATCTGCCTAGGCGTCTTTCTATACCATTGAGATTTGGAGCTGCCCTTGGGGTCTGGGGTGTGCGGTCTGGACCACGGGAGCCCCCTGAGGTAACCACGGGATATGGGGGCTTCGAGGCGAACGATTTGGGCGGGGAGGTGTTGAGGAAGGTATGGGTGGTAGCAGTGAGAGTTATGGGGAACCCCGAGTTACTTCGTGGTTGTCCTGGCGCTGTTGGGGTCCTTTGTGGGGACACGCCTCCACCTCGTTGGGCTGGGCCTCTCCGCCCACCTGGGGGAAGATCTTGGAGCGTCCTAACCGGAGACCGCTGCAGCAGCACCGAGTAGGGACCAGAGGAGGCCTGGACTTGGAATTTCTAAGGTTTACAACTCCGGACTGCCGGCTTTTCCCCTCCAAGAATCAGTAAACTACTCGAGGACAAGGACCACGTCTTTTTCATCCTTTAAAAAAAAAAAAAAAAAAAAAGCCAGCCACACACTAGACACTCTATCAATGTTTGATAAATGAAAGAATGAGTTGCTATCTGTAGTTTCTACTGCTCATCCACTAGGACTCCTAGGAGACAGAAAATCCAGCTGTTTTTCCAAGGCTGTAAATTTTCTGCAGAAGTAGAGCCTCCTTTTGACTGTTCTTTACTCCGTCATGATATTTATCCTAGGCAAATGCATATTTTTTCGTTTTAAGGAGATCTCTAATGATTCTGCCTAGCTTACTTGAGCAGCAATTTCGGTTGGTGTCCAACGCTTTCAAATACAGAACACATGAGTGTTTTGTATACTTCGCATGATTTTGGAGAGAAGACCGTACCATTTCGTCACCTGTTTTATTGAACAGTTAGCGCCTAGTAACAACAAACAATGGTAGAGTAGAAACGAACAGTGGTTTCCCTTAAAATGAAGATGAAATAAATATAGTGGAACCTGCTAAGAGGAAAGAGGGGACTAATTTTAGTTTGGCGCTTGAAGTTTTTTTTTTTTTTTTTTTTTAAGATTTATTTGACAGATCGCAATTAGGCAGAGAGGCAGGCAGAGAGAAAGGAAGGGAAGCAAGCTCCCCACTCAGAGAGAAAGGAAGGGAAGCAAGCTCCCCACTCAGCAGAGAGCCTGATGCGGGGCTCAATCCCAGGACCCTGAGATCATGACCTGAGCTGAAGGCAGAGGCTCTGAGCCACCCAGGTGCCCCATGGAGCTTAAAGTTTTAATTGCTGGGTGACCTTAAGCAAATCACCTAAACTCACTAGACATTAGATTCCTTATCTCTCAGATAAGGAGGATGAACTTGGTCTTTAAAGTCCTCTTTAATTCCAAAATTCTTTGTCTCAGCCCCCTTGTCATAGCCTTTTTAAAAAGCTTTTATTTCTTTATTTGAGAGCGAGAATGAGCAGTGGGGAGGGGCAGAGGGAGAGAGAGAAAGAGAGAGAAGCAGACCCCCCCCCCCCATAGCAAGGAGCCCCATGTGGGGCTGGATCCCAGGACCTAGGGATCATGACCCCAGCCGAAAGCAGACACTTAACTGATGGAGCCATCCAGGCGCCCTGCCCTGTTATGGTCTTGTTTTGATGAAAGAACCAGACATCCTCTTTAAAGGTGAAATATGTAAGTCTGCAGATAAAGAGTCCCCCATCACAGATGTGGTTATTATTGAAGTTTAGCACTGTGTTATGAAAGAGAATGGATTTAGGAAGTCAGCCAGATGTGGGTTTGAATTCTAACCCTCCCACTGAATATCTTTTTTTTTTTTTTTTTAAAGATTTTATTTATTTATTTGACAGAGATCACAAGGAGGCAGAAAGGCAGGCAGAGAGAGAGAGGACGAAGCAGGCTCCCTGCTGAGCTCAGAGCCCGATGCAGGGCTCCATTCCAGGACCCTGGAATCATGACCCGAGCTGAAGGCAGAGGCTTTAACCCACTGAGCCACCCAGGCACGCCCCCCCCTCTTTTTAAAAGATTTTATTTATTTATTTGACAGAGGCGGTGAGAGAGGAAATATAAGCAGGGGGAGTGGAAGAGGGAGAAGCAGGCTTTCCACTGATCAGGGAGCCCGATGTGGGGCTCCATCCCAGGACCCTGGGGTCATGACTCAAGCTGAAGGCAAACACTTAATGACTGAGCCACACTTAATGACTGAGCCACCCAGGTGCCCCTGAATATCTTTTTTTAAAGAATTTTATTTATTTATTTTAAAGGTGGGGTGAGGAGCAGAGGGGGAGGGGAGAAAATCTCAAGCAGACTGGGGTTGAGTGCTGAGTCCCCCGTTGGGGCTTAATCTCAAAACCCTGTGATCATGACCTGAGCTGAAACCAAGAGTCAGTTGCTCAAGCAACTGAGCCACCCAGGCATCTCTCCCACTGAATGGCTTTATTTATTATAGTTAGTAGTATTGTAGCTTTATTATCGTTACTCATCCTCTCTAAGCATCAGTGTTCTCGTCCGTGAAATATGTGTAATCATCTTATAGGGCTATTGGGAGGATTCAGTGAGATCAGTTACAGTTAGCCTAGTATCTGGCACATAGTAAGTGCTCAATAATAGTGGTTTCTATGTTTTTATCCTCAGACACACTGAGAGATGAGATTCCCCAACCCCACCCGCACCCTTCCCTTTTCCCCTGATCTGTACAGACACACTGAGAGATGAATACATTCTGTACGACCCACTGAAGGACTGAGCTGTGAGGTAGGAAACTTTGTACCAGCAGTGGCTCTGCAGCCTAAAGTAGAATGGTCTTTCTGGCTGGTGCTGAACTCTTAGGATGTTGAGATCATTGATCCCTTGGCCTCGATCACCTATATTTGGCTCTTTTACCTATGTCTAAAAAACTTCTTATTGAAGAATGATATATATAACATCCCCTCATCTATTTTAGTAGGAATGGTGAGAGAAGTCCAACTCCATTATTAAAAGAAGATTCGTCTATTAATAGAGTAACAAAAAAGCTGATCTAAACTTTGCCTTTATCCATCACTGCTACAGAATGGCCTAGATTGGGCCTGAGCCTGTGGAAGTGCCATTTGTATTGAGAATCCACTGGAGGTCTGAGTTATCTTTCATTAACAGGACTCTGCCTTGTAGTTAGTTGGGGGGTGGGGTGGGGTGTGGGTAAGAATGAGCTGTATTTGAAAAATCTGTGGTAGGGAGAAATGCTTTTCTGATAAGCAAAGTCTCATGTGCTCTCTGGCTGGGGGTGAACCATGTCTTGATGGCAAATAGCAAGACACAGCAGAACTGTGCCGTCTGCTAATTTGGGCTTGAATCCAGATTCTGTCACTTGCTAGAGCTGAGACTTTGGACAGGAGATTGAATGTCTTTTTTTTTTTTTTTTTTTTTTAGTTTTATTTATTTGACAGACAGAGATCACAATTAGGTGGAGAGGCAGGCAGAGAGAGAGAGAGGAGGAAGCAGGATCCCCGCTGAGCAGAGAGCCTGATGTGGGGCTTGATCCCAGGACCCTGGGATCATGACCCGAGCAGAAGGCAGAGGCTTAACCCACTGAGCCACCCAGGCGCCCCTGAATGAATATCTTTAAGCCTCAGTTCTTTAGGTATAAAGTGGGAACATTAAAAAGTATCTTCCCCTTGAGGTTGGTGTAGAGTGCCAGTGTAGAGATATAGAAAGTTCTTAGCATACTGTCTGGAGAAGGGATGTTTGTCATGGTTGGCATGATGAGAGTAGGAGTGGCTTTGAGGTATTGGATAATTTTTTTTTATAGATAATGATGTATTGAATGTTTTCAAATGGAAAGCGTTATTTACAGAGTTAGCTACACATTGGAGAAAGGCTGATGTTGATTGCGTATCATAAGGAATTTGTAATTACTCATACAGATTAGCTAAAGTATTTATTTTGTGGAGTTTTTTAGGGAAGTTTCAAGTAAGGCTTGGAACACATTATGTGTGAACCTATAATTCTTTGACCTAGCTCCCTATATCACTGACATTTCTATTACTGTACCTAGCTACTTTCCTCATCATTCATTACCTTTTCACTCTGGTGTATGAAAAGGGAGTTTTACTACAACATCTCTGCCACATTCAGTTGGTTAGAACTCTACTCAAGGTTTAAATTCAGCCACAGATCTGACTTCGGCTCTTCATTGATGTTGTCTTCCTAATACATGCAGAGGTAGGCCCTTGAACCCTAGTGTCATCAAGAGCTGATATCAGAGACAGAGAAGAAGAAAATAAGATTTTGCTAAAGGAGACTTTTTAGATAGGATTTCTTTTTGGATAATGAATTTGAAAAATTGAGATGTAACTCATCTATCAAAATTCATAGTATTAAAGTGTACAATTCATTGGTTTTTAGTATATTCACCGTGTTCCACGGCAATCACTGCTATCCAATTCCAGAACATTTCCATTCCTCCCAAAAAGAAACGTCATACCTTTTAGCAGTTAGATCCAATTCCCCCTCTCCCTACCCTCCGACAACCACAAGTCTACTTTTTATTTCTATGTGTTTCATCATTCTATACATTTCATATACATGGAGTCCTACAATCTGTGGTCTTTTGTGTTTGGCTTCTTTCACGTAGCATATGTTTTCAAGGTTTACCCATGTGTCATGTATCATTACTTCATTCCTTTTAATGGTTGAATAATATTTCATATTTTATTGACCCATGGGTCAGTTAATGGAGATTTGGGTATTTTTTTACTCTTTGGCTATAATGACCAATGTCACTCAGACATTTGTGCACAAGTTTTTGTTGAAATCCAATAATTACCTTATAATGTGTCTGGTGGTCAGTATTCTCTGGTATACAGTTTGCTTTTCAAAATGTACATTAAGGGGCACCTGGGTGCCTCAGTCGTTAAGCGTCTGCCTTTGGCTCAGGTCATGATCCCAGGGTCCCTGCATTGGGCTCCCTGCTTGGCAGGAAGCCTGCTTCTCCCTCTCCCACTGCCCCTGCTTGTGTTCCCTCCCTCACTGTCTCTCTCTCTGTGTCAAATAAATAAATAAATGAAATCCTAGAGAAAAATGTACATTAAAATCTTTTTGTTACTTCAGGAAAGTTTTCCTGGATTACAGTTTTTAGTATTCTGTTTCCTTGCTTTTGTCTTCTTACTCGGGGACTCCTGCTATCTGCACGATGGTTATTTGCCTGGATTCAGTATTTTGTCACTTTCTTTTGAATCCTTTTGATCTCTCCTTCATTTCTTTTCACTCAGAAAACTTTCCTCTTTTTATTTCCTGTGTCCTTTCAGGCATTTTCTGTCATGTGTATTTACTTTGTGTCCCCTCTTAGTCTTTATCACTGAAATTTCTTTCTTTCTTTTCTAACTCTGATGGTTGTCACCTTCTTTCGGAGTTTTCTAATTCTAATTCTTTCCTGTCTTGTACCATATTGTTAGGGTCTTTTAGCTTATCTTGAAATAGTACGTTACAGGTTTCATCTGTTTTGTGGTCATGTCTTTCTGTCATGCTTTCATTTGTAGCATTCAATTCTGCTCCCTTTTTACCTGTGTTCACTTCATATGGGATTTGACCACATACTTTTCTGTTGCTTATTTTTTTTAAGATTTTATTTATTTATTTGACAGAGAGAGATCACAAGTAGGCAGAGAGGCAGGCAGAGAGAGGGGGGGAAGCAGGCTCCCCATTGAGCAGAGAGCCTGATGTGGGCCTTGATCCCAGGACCCTGAGATCATGACCTGAGCCGAAGGCAGAGGCTTAACCCAGTGAACCATCCAGGCGCCCTGTTGCTTATTTTTATGGAAGATTAGTTTACTTGAACTTTGAGATTGGGGCAAGCTTCAGGAAAGCGTCTCTGACTTCATGGAACTGTGTCTTGTGGTGTTTTATTAGTGTTAAAAACTGCGGTGGCTTGTTTCTGAGATTTCCTGACTCTGTTTCCTCCTACAGTTTGGTTTGGGCCATTGCTTTGACTTTATTTTCCTTATCCTGCTCGGTTTTGATTCCATTCTTTGCAGTTTCTCTTTATTGGGGTCCTCTGTCCAGGAAAGCGACCTTGGCAGGTCAGATCTGAGAGTTCATAGATCGGACTGTACCAACCCTTTCAAGACTTTCTTACCGTATGACTGTATGGCATGCTGACTTGTGGAACGGGCAGACTTCTCTCAGATTCATCTGCTGTTCCCAGATTGGCTTGCAGTGCTCCCCACTGAATATCTGCTGGCTCTTTTTGGTGTTCTTTCAGATGTAGCCTTGTTATTTCCATACTCTGCTTTCTCCTCCTTATATACTTCTGTGGCTCCCATATAGGTTTTGTGGCTGTTGGTGGTTTGCCCTTATTCATTTGTATTTTGTAGCTTTTTGTTGTAAACAGAAATGTAAATTAGATTTTTTAGTTTCTCTAATTACCTTAGATAGTTTTTACAATGTCCCTCATTTAAATTAATAAATTGTAGAATAATGACTTTATGAAAGACACATGCAGGCAGGGCTGATGTGAGAACTCATTTTTGTACCTTTCTTGTCCCTCAACTTCTTTTTCTTCTTAACCCCACAAGAGTGTTTTCCAAATTTCTTATCCATATTAATTTTTTTTGAAGTTTATTTATTTTTTAGTAATCGCTATACCCAATGTGGGGCTCAGACTCATGACCCTGAGATGGAGAATCGCATCCTCTTCAGCCTGAGTCAGCCAGATGCCCCCCCCCCCCACCCCGTATTCGTTTTCTTTTGGTGTAGGACAAATTACCACAAACTTAATGGCTTGAAACAGCACCTAGGTCAGGAATCTGGGCACAGCTTAGGTGGATCCTCTGTTCAGAGTTTCACTGGGCTGCAGTCAGGGTGCTGGCTGGGCTGTGTTCTCATCTGGAGGTTTGACTGGAAAGAATCCACTTCGCAGCCTATTTCGATTGTTGGCAGGATTTGTGTCCTGTTGGCATCTGTATGACTGAGGCATCTAGCTTTTTGCTGGCTGCGGGGTGGAGGCTGCCTGCTGTTTCAGTTTTGTAGGCCTCTCTGTAGGTGGTTCCCAGCATGGCATTTTGCTTCTTCATGCCCCACGGGAGATTGTCATTTTGGTCTTTTAAGACAGAGTCTTACATAACATAATGTAATCATGGGAGTGACATATCACCATCCCTTTGCCATATTCTCTTGGTCAGAAGCAAGTCACAGGTTCTGCCCACAGCAAAGGGGGGGCTATTATACGAGAGAAAAATACCAGTGGGGGCCAAGATTGTGGGGACCATCTGTCTACCACATTATCTGTGTCAATGATCTGGAAATTGATGAAACTTGCTCCTGAGCCATAGAAGACACTTTTCTCTCTAGAAGACTACTCCCATTTGAAGATGTTAGCTACCAAAATGATGGGCTAAAAAAAAGATTCTCTTCAGTTTAGCTTTATTGAAACAACTTTATTAAAATTTGGTTAACTACCTCTTCCCACAGTTTTCTGCCCCAAATAAAGCCAAAACAAAACACAGCAGACATTATTAAAGTCCTATCTATGTAAATTCTTTTCTTGTGGGTGAGAGATTCTGTTTGTGCCTATTGTGACACATATGCATACCCGTGTGTGTTTGATCTTTTGCATAAAAGTAGAAACATTTTACAAACATGCTTTTGAGCCCGGGACTCCATTCTAAGTTTTAATTCTTTAACTTCCATTCTGAAGACAGTTTTTCTGGAGTCTGATCTTTGGGAGTATGGTGGTAAAGTGAAAAGACTCTGGGACTCAGTATCAGAAGAGCTTGAGTCTTTAGTATCCTCCATTTAGTAGCAGACTAGCCATAAGCAAGTCATTTAGCCTCTTTGAATCAGATGAGCTTCCTTAATTGCAGTGAGGACAATAAACCTCAGGTAGGACAGTTTTTACATTGCAGTGTTGTAAGGATCAGGGTTCACTGTATTAGGTGCTCAATAAATCGACAGTGGTATGTTTGTCTACCACTGTTTCCAAACTTAGTCTTTCAGGTCCCTAGAGAAATAGGATTTTTCCCTCTATCTTGGTAAAAACTCCATCTTCTTTGTTCTGGGGCAAAGTATTCTAGTATCAGCTAACTCACTGTTTCAAAGATCTGTTGGTGGGTGTCTGTAGAAATCATTACTCAGTTCGTAGCACCTTGGTTTTGTCTCCATCTTGGTTGGCTTTTCTTTCAGTGACATCTTTGAGGGTTTATTAGGAGCAGGGAGAGAGAGTTAGCTTTTTTTTTTTCTTCTAGATATCCCTGTACACTGATAATTCTACTAAATAATTCTTTTGATACATCTTTCACCTAGACCAAATCACCTTAACTATTACTTACTCCCTTCCTTTATCAGGGACTATAATATTTTCCCAGAGGTTTTGTATTCGTGTTAGAAACTTACAATGACTGAGCATTGTATAATGCTGTATATATTAAATGTCAAATATATGAGATTGATGTAATTATCCCCTTTTTATGGTTGAGGAAACCAGTGCAGAGAGTGTAAATGACTTGCTCATGACCACACACTTGGAAGATACTTAAAGGCATCCTAACTCAGATCCCTCTGAATCCAAAGCTTATGGTCTTTCTTAGGCTATTGGAGTTCTGCTAGGAATACCAAGAGATGCTTGTGAGATCTTGATATTTGTGTCTGTCTGAACTTAATCCTTGTTATCTGTTTAAAATATTCACTCAGAGATTCCTTCATACCATATATATATATATATATATACATACACACACATATGTATGTGTGTGTGTGTGTGCGTATAAAAGCAACTTACTTTAAATGGTTAGCTTTGTATAATTTGGAGTACCTCCCATAGAAGAAAGTTCTAGACAGGCCAGTGTAAGTGACAACTATTCTCCTCTTTCCATATTCCTTATTTCCTTATTCCTCCTTGATCTTTAACATAAGGACTTTGAAAATTACCATGAGATCATTTGTGGGAAGTACTTTGGTCTCATTGATTGTAGCATTGCATTAAAAATATATCATTTATGAAAATGGCTTTAGGGACTTAAAAATGTCCCTGGATTTCATTTTCTTTCAAACTGCATTCTATTCTCTAGAAATAGGCTCTACATTCCTTTTCTAGTTCAAGATTAATTTGTCACTATTTTATTAAGATCATTTTTTCTTGGGGCATGGGTGGCTCAGTTGGCTAAGCATCTGCCTTCAGGCTCGGGTCATGATCCTGGGGTCCTGGGATTGGGGCTCATGTGGGGCTCCCTGCTCAGTGGCGAGTCTGCCTCTCCCTCTGCCTCTGCCCATCTCCCACCTTGTGCTCTCTTTCTGTTGAGTAAATAAATAAATAAACAAAATCTTGAAAAAAAGAAAAAATTTTCTCTTCATTTGAGAAATTAAAATAATCTAATAGAATTTTTTTGTATAATAAGGAATATCTTTTTAACATTTTGTCATTTTTGCTTCTAATCTTTTTTTTATTTTATTTTTATTTATTTATTTATTTTAAAGATTTTATTTATTTATTTGACAGGCAGAGATCACAAGTAGGCAGAGAGGCAGGCAGAGAGAGAGAGGGAAGTAGGCTCCCTGCTGAGCAGAGAACCCGATGTGGGGCTTGATCCCAGGACTCTGAGATCATGACCTGAGCCTAAGGCAGAGGCTTTAACCCACTGAGCCACCCAGGTGCCCCTTAATCTTTTTTTTTTTTAAAGAAATCAGGGGTGCCTGGGTGTCTCAGCTAAGCAGCTGACTTTGGCCCAGTAGTGATTCCAGGGCCTGGGATCACACCCTATATCAGGCTCCTTGCTCAGTGGGCATCTGCTTCTCCCTCTCCCTCTGCTTGTTACTCTCCCTGCTTGTGCTCTCTCTCTCTGTGTCAAATAAATAAAATCTTAAAAAAAAAATAAACATAATAGTTTTTAAATGTTTTCATGTTTGTTATAAAATAATTTTAAAAATACAAGTAAGGTGGGTCTGGGTGTCTCAGTTGGTTTAGTGTCTGCCTTCCCCTCAGGTCCTGGGATCAGCCTGGTGTCGGGCTCTCTGCTCAGTGGTGTGTCTGCTTCTCCCTCTCCTCCTTGCTTATGCTCTATCTCAAATAAATAAATAAAATTGAAAAAAAAATACAAGTAAGATGAATGAAAAGACAAAAATCACTCATAGTCTCAGGACTCTTATTATAACTCATACAACTCACTGTTACATTGTTTACTATTTTAACAGACTTCAGCCCATCTAACCTGTAAGCCACAGACATCTGGGACAGGTATAATCCTCAATAACGAAGTACACGACTCAGAAATAGTGGGCTGTTTTCAGAGAGTTGGAAGAGACTTACCATGAGTTTAAACGCTTCAAGTAATGCCCCTGGTGACGCCCAAAGGTAAGCCACCCGTCCTTTCCTGTAGTCGGGGAGTGCTTTTGGGTTGCGGGTAGCCGGGAGAAGTCAGTGGTTGGGGGTGCTGATTGTAAGGATTCTCGTCGTGTGCTAAGGGAGGCCAAAGCTTCAGGTGCCTGGAGGAGCAGGCAGGATGCATCCAGCAACAGGAACGGGATGTAGGGAGTGTATGCTGTGGTCTGTGCTCCTTTGTTAACTCATCCCTGAAAGTCAGTGTATGTACTTTCTCCTGCCCTTAGAGAACCGCTTATTCTTCTCTCCTTTTCCAGTCTTTTCTCCTTCTCATTGTTTTGCTTATTCCCAGTTGTGTGTGGTCATTACTCTGGCCTGCCCTGATCTCTGTAACTCCAGTTGTTCTAACTTCGCGCCCCAGCGGTAGTTCATGGCTACTCTCAAGGCCTTCTTTGGGTTTTAGCTCCTGTTCCACTGCTCTTGAACTTGGAGTTTATGTTCCAAGAATTGCCGCTGTTCCTCTTTTTTGTACCCTTGATATCTGCCTTTGGGTGAGGTGCCTGCTTTGGGTTGATTCACCTCTGATGTGAAAAATAGAAAACTCTGAGTCTAGAATATAAAACTGAGCCAATTCAGAGAGTGCAGTCCAAAGTGTTTTGGTTTACAAAGAACTAAAAAAGAAATTGAAAGTGTTTAGAAACTTTTATAATCATGTAGCAGAGTAATTTTCTGTTTGTTAAATCTAGTAATAAAACACTTGGGGTTGCATTTGATCTCTTTTTAAAATTTCTTTTCTAAACAATTTCTTGTTCACTGTGGAAAACAGCATGGAGTTTCCTCAAAAAGTTGAAAATAGAGCTACTCTACAACCCAGTAATTGCATTACTGGTTATTTACCCCAAAGATACTAATGTAGTGATCCAGAGGGGCACTTGCACCCCAATGTTTATAACAGCAGTGTCCACAATAGCCAGACTATGGAAAGAGCCCAGATGTCCCTCCACAGATGAACGGATAAAGAAGATGTGGTGTATACACACAATGGAATACCATGCAGCCATCAAAAAGCCTGAAATCTTGCCATTTGCAATGGGGTGGATGGAACTAGAGGGGATTATGCTAAGTGAAATAAGTCAATCAGAGAAAGACAATTATCATATGATCTCACTATGAGGAATTTGGGAAACAAGACAGAGGATCATAGGGGAAGGGAGAGAACAATGAAACAAGATGAAACCAGAGAGGGAGACAAACCATAAGGGACTCTTTATCTCAGGAAACAAACTGAGGGTTGCCAGAGGGGAGGGGTGGAAGGGATGAGGTGGCTGCGGGGTGGGCATTGGGTATGTGCTGTGATGTGATGAGTGCTGTGAATTGTGTAAGACTGATGAATCACAGAAACCCTGAAACAAATAATAAATTGTATGTTAATAAAAAAATTTCTTGTTTAGTCATTTTAAAGATAGTTATTTTAGTTATTTTAAATATATTTTACAAAAGCACCATTTGTTGGGGGGAAGAGTCCTTGCTCCTACTTAGTTTGAGAAGAACTGATCTAGACTGCCTTTTCAGCAAGGATGTGTGGGTGGGGCAAGGACCATGACTAACATGTACTTCACCTATAAATAGGATTTGCCACAGAAACATTTTCCACCTATCTTTAGAAGCTACCTTCAATCTTTTGTGGAGCAAGGTATGAAATACGTGAATAAAACATAAACTTTTGACTTCAGTAAAAACGTTTTCACTTTTGGAGGGAACATCTTGCCATACAAGTATCTCTCATTTTTTTTTTAAGATTTTATATATTTATCTGTCAGGGGGAGCGAGAGCACACACAAGCAGGGGGGAGCAGCAAGCAGAGGGAGAAGCAAGCTCCCTGCTGAGCAAGGAACCTGATGCAGGACTCGATCCCAGGACCCCAGGATCATGTCTGTCCTGATTTTTAATGACTACATTGCTCTTCAGAATTTTAGAATCTGGCTAAATGAAGTTAAACTTTGCTATTTACCACTAATTTACTTTCTGTAGATTTGCCTTTTCTGAACAACTCATACACATGGAATCATACCGTATGTGGTCTTTTGTGTCTGGCTTCTTTCACTAGGCATGTTCTGCAGGCTTATCATGTTGTTAACAGGTATCAGTACTGTTTCTTTTTTATTGCTGGGTAGTATTCTGTTGTATGGCTGTAGCACATTCCGGTTACCCACTCATCAGCTCATGGCCTTTTAGGTGGTTTCCATTTTTTGGCTGTTATAAATAATGCTGCTCTGAGCATTTGTGTGCGAGCCTTTGTGTGGGGATGGTTTCATTTCTCTTGGGTAGATTCCTTTAATTTGTATTTTCCTAATGAGTAATGAGATCCTGTATGTGATTTTTTTGCCATTTGTATATCTTCATTGGTGAAAAGCCTATTCAGATCTTTGGCTCGTTTTGCTCGTTTTTAAATTAGTTGTCTTTTTGCTGTTGAGCTTTAAGCATTTTTTAAAATTTATTTTGGATACAAGTCTTTTGTCTTTTATCAGATATATAATTGCACATATTATCTCCCATTTGTTGGCTTGACTTCATTTTCTTTTTTTTTTTTTTTAAAGATTTTATTTATTTATTTTACAGACAGAGATCACAAGTAGGCAGAGAGGCAGCAGAGAGAGAGGAAAGCAAGCTCCCTGCTGAGCAGAGAGCCCGATGCGGGGCTCGATCCCAGGACCCTGGGATCATGACCTGAGCTGAAGGCAGAGGCTTTAACCCATTGAGCCACCCAGGCGCCCCTTGACTTCATTTTCTTAATAATGTCTTTAGAAGTGCAAATGTTTTAAATTTTTATAAAGTCCAATTTTTTTCTTTTTTCTTTTTTTCTTTTAAGTAGGCTCCATGCCCAATATGGGGCTTGAACTCATGACCCTGAGATCAAGAGTCACATGTTGTACCGACTGAGCCAGCCAGGTGCCCTTCCAATTCTTTTCCTTTATGGATTGTGCTTTTGGTTTTGTATCTATGAAATCTTTGCCTAACTTTAGGTCATGAAGATTTTTCTCCTATGTTTTCTTCTAGAAGTTTTATAATTTCAGTTTTTACATTTAGGTCTATGCTCCATTTGAACTTACTATTTTTTTTTTTAGAGAGCAAGCATGCATGTAGGGGGTTGGGGGGACGGACAGATGGAGAGGGAGAGAGAATCTTCTTGTTTTAAAGATTTATTTATTTTAGGGGAGCCCGGATGGCTCAGTTGGTTAAGTGTCTGCCTTTGGCTCAGGTTGTGATCCCAGAGTTCTGGGATTGAGCTCTTCTTCATCTGGCTCCCTGCTCAGCAGGTAGTCTGCTTGTTCTCTGCCATTGCCCATGCCCCCTGCATGTGTGTGCCTGTGCGTGCGCACGTTCTCTCTCTCTCTCTCTCTCTCTCTCTCAAATAAATAAATAAATAAACTCTTTAAAAAATTATTTATTTCAGTGAGGGAGTGCATCTGTAAGTGAGCATGGGGGGGGCGGAGAGGAAAGTGACAAAGGGGGAGAACCTAAGCATGACACTGAGATCATGACCTGAGCTGAAATCAAGAGTCCAACACTTAACTCACTGAGCCACCTAGGTGCCCCTTAAGTTACTTTTTATGTATGGTGTGAGGTGAGGGTGTAAATTAATGTTTTTATCCAGTTGTTATCAGCACCATTTATTGATAAGACTGTTTTTTCCCCACTGAATTGTCTTGACACCTCTGTTGAAAATTAATGGACCAAATGTATATAAGTTTATTTCTAGAGTCTCAAGTATGATACAATGAGCTACCAATGAGCTACATGTCTCCTTTTTTGCTTTTTTTTGTTTATTTTTTATTTTTTATTTTTTATTTTTTTTAATTTTTATTTATTTTTTATTATTATTATTTTTTAAAATATTTTATTTATTTATTTGACAGACAGGGATCACAAGTAGGCAGAGAGGCAGGCAGAGGGGGAGGGGGAAGCAGGCTCCCCTCTGAGCAGAGAGCCTGATGCGGGGCTCTCTATCCCAGGACCCTGAGATCATGACCTGAGCTAAAGGCAGAGGCTTAACCTACTGAGCCACCCAGGCTCCCTCTAAATCTATTTTTCTGATGCTATTGTGAATGGAATTATTTTTCTAAACTTCATTTTTGAATTATTCATTGTTAATATGTAGAAATGTAATTGATTTTTGTATATTGATTTTTACATTCTGTGACCTTGCTAAAATTATTGTTTTAGTTCCAGTGTTTTTGTTTCTTAATGAATTTCTTAGGATATTTTTACAGGATCATGTCCTTTGCAATTAAGGACAGTTTTACTTTTGAGTAGCCTGGCTGGCTCAGTTGGTAGAACATGGGGTCGTGAGTTTAAGCTCTACTTTGGGCATAGAGCTTACTTTAAAAAAAAAAAAAAAAAGGATAGTTCTATTTCTTTCCTTTTAATATATATATGCCCGCTTGTCTGTCCGTCCTTCCTTTCTTTCCTCCTTCTTCCCTCCCTCCCTTCCTTCCTTCCTTCCTCCCTCCCTCCCTCCTCTAGTACAGTCTCAAATAGAAGTGGACAGGTTTGTTTTGTTCCCAGTCTTAGGGGAAGCTTTCAGTCATTCACCAATAAGTATGCCACTTGTAAGTTTTTCATAGAAGCTTTTTACCAGATTAAGTAAATTTCCTTGAATTCCTAGTTTGTTGCATTTTTAAAAAAATCACGAATCGATGTTGAATTTTATCAAGTGCTTTTTCTATATCTATTGAGATGATTATGTAATTTTTATTTTTTATTTTAGTAAAATGATATATTACATCAATTGATTTTCAGACATTAAGTCAATTTTCTGTTTTTGGGACAAATCCCACTAGGTCATGTTGTGTAATCCTTTTAAGATGTTGTTGGATTTGGTTTGCTAATGTTTTGTTGACGATTTTTTTCATTTCTGTTCATGAGGGATACTGGACTGTAGTTTTCCTTTCTTGTGCTGACTCACTTTGATCTTATGTAATCTGGGTTAATGGAATGAGCTGGGGAGTGTCTCCACCTCTTCTAAAGTGAGGATTGATATTATTTCTTCTTTAAATGTTTGGTAGAATTTACTAGGGAAGCCATATGGATTTGAGTTTTCTTTGTGTTTAGATTTGTAAAATTATTATTTTTTTTTAAAGATTTATTTATTTATTTATTTGTCAGAAAGAGAGAGAGAGAGAGCACAGGCAGACAGAGTGGCAGGCAGAGGCAGAGGGAGAAGCAGGCTCCCCACAGAACAAGGAGCCCGATGTGGGACTCGATCCCAGGACGCTGGGATCATGACCTGAGCCGAAGGCAGCTGCTTGGAAGGCAGCTATGCTAACCACTATACCACCAACGCTCCGGCCCGAAGGCAGCTGCTTAACCAACTGAGCCACCCAGGCGTCCCTAGATTTGTAAAATTATTAATCCAATATCTTTAGCTCTTATAGATCTATTCAGATTTTGTTTCTTTTGGGGTTAATTTTGATAACGTCAGTTTTTCTAGGAATTTGTCCATTTGATCTACATTGTCTAACTTGTCAGCATAAAGTTGTTCATTTTATTATAATCCTTTTAGGTCGGTAGTGTCATTTCCTCTCTCATTCTTTATTTTTATAATTTGAATCTTTTCTCTCTTTTTGTCAATCTAGCCAAAGTTTAGCAAGTTTGTTGATCTTTTCATATTTGTTTATTTATTTGTAAAGATTTTATTTATTTGTAAGACAGAGAGAGAGAGAAAGAGAGAGCACAAGCAGGGGGAGTGGGAGAAGGAGAAGCAGGCTCTCTGCTGATCAAGGAGCCTATGCTCAGATGCTTGATTCCAGGACTCTGGGATCATGACCTGAGCGGAAGACAGATGGTTAATCCAGTGAGCCACCCAGGTGCTCAGCGGATCTGAGTGCTTGTCGATCTTTTTAAAGAGCCAACTTTTGGTTTCATTGATTCTCTTGTGTTGTTTTATTTTAGTCTTATCTTAAAAAATTATCTTAAAAAAATTAAAGTTACATAGGTATGTTATTTAAAGAATCTCATGTTCTGAAAGGCTTACTCACTGACATTAGGAAAAAAGAGCAGTGCTCATTTGCTTGTGACAAATTACCCTCTTGATCTCTAGAAACAATCATTTTCAACTCTGAGATGATTTTTATTTTAAAATATTTTTAATTTGATTTAATTTATTTAAAATTTTGTGTTTTTTGTACGGAGGTATGGTTGACACACAATGATACATCAATTTCAGTACAAGATAGTGATTCAACAAGTCTGTGTTACGCTGTGCTCACGAAAAGTGTGGCTGCCATCTGTCACTATACTCTGTGCAGGGGCCAAACTCATCTCTGTATCGTTCCAATTTTAGTATATGTGCTGCCAAAGCCAGCACTGTCACCATTATGAAATGATTTTTAAGATCTAAAGCTCTCAAAAATTTTTTTTATATTGCTATTTGATTTTTCAGGTTTAGCTGTTATTCTGCTGATTGCCCACACTACAAAAGATCATGATTTAGTTTTCATTCATGTTTCCCTCCTTTTTCTGTCCTCTCTATATTTAGTTTTTCATGTTTACATTATTATAATTTAAAAAACTTTCCAGTTGATTTTCTCCATTTAGAAATTTTTTTTTTGTCTTTTTCGTACATTGTTTTCCTTGGATTTGATCATTGTTTCATTGATTGTTTAGTTTGCTTAATTTCTATGAATTTATCATGAATTCAGCTTCGTACTCCAGTCAAGTGGCATAAATCTTTCAGTATGTTCAGACAGTTGAAGTATTCTGGGTTTATCTTTATTTTATTTTTTTAAAAGATTTTATTTATTTATTTGACAGAGATCACGAGTAGGCAGAGAGGCAGACAGAGAGAGAGGAAGGGAAGCAGGCTCCCTGCTGAGCAGAGAGCCTGATGTGGGGCTCCATTCCAGGACCCTGGGATCGTGACCTGAGCCGAAGGCAGAGGCTTAACCCACTGAGCCACCCAGGCCCCCCTCTGGGTTTATCTTTAATTGTAATTCTAACACAATTAACACACAGTGTTATATTAGTTTCAGATGTACAATACAGTGATTCAGCAATTCTATACGTTACCTGGGGCTCATCAAGATAAGTGTATTCTTAATCCCCTTCACCGCTTTCACCCAGCCCCCTGAAGCCTTCTTTTGTCTTCTGTGTGCATCTTCTTCAAGAAGTCACTCCTGGAGGCTTTGGCCAGTCCAGTAGTCCAGCTGGGACACATTGCCCATTAGGTGTTGTGCTTTCGTCTCAGGGTCACACTTGTCACCTGCTGTTCCTTTCTTCACTCTCCTAGAAATTCCATTGCTGTTTTTTCTGTCTTGAATTCCTTATATTTGGGATCCCATGTCTTTCTCCTTCTCAGTTTAGGTCTTCTTGAGAAAATTCATGGGAGGTAATCGTTTTGGAGCCTTGCAGATCTGAAATAGTCTTCCTCATTCCCTTGTAACTTGTTGGGCATAAAATTCTAAATGGAAATTATTTTCCCTTGGTATTTTTTCAGCATCCAGGAGATTTTTTTTTTTTTTTTTTAACATTTACTTATTTAGCTTTTCATTCCTTAGTTTGTATTTTGATTTCCAAGAGTTCTGTTTTCTGTTCTGGGAATATTTCATTTTTTTTCAATCACATTCAGTTTTTGTTTTATGGATGTTCGTTCTTCTCTTATTTTTCTGGAGGTTCCCCCCCCCCTCTTTTTTATGTTCCCTTTTCCCTGCATAATCTTTGAGGGTTCTTCCTCTCTGTCCCCTGATTTGGTCTCTGTCTTTCTAAACTCTTGCTTCCTAAATTCTGGTGATCCTCAGCTCACTGCTCTCTTATTTAAAACTAGGGGCCTAACAAGCTGATTGGAAGCCCAGTGTGTAAGGTTTGTGTTTATGGCATTCTCTATAGGGTGATATGGTTAAGGTGTTTGTTGAAGAACCCCTAGCGTTGGGGTGCCTGGGTGGCTCAATAGGTTAAGCCTCTGCCTTCAGCTCGGGTCATGATCTCGGGGTCCTGGGATCCAGCCCTGCATCGGGCGCTCTACTCAGCGCGGAGCCTGCTTCCTCCTCTCTCTCTGCCTGCCTCTCTGCCTGCTTGTGATCTCTATCTCTCTCTGTCGAGTAAATAAATAAAATCTTAAAAAAAAAAAAAAAAAGAACCCCCAGCGTTAGCATCTTTAGGTCTTTTTCACTTTGCTGGTTTTCACCTTCTATTCTCTGCTTGGCTGCCATTATTCTGGCATACAAGATGTTGTAGAAGACTAGCATAATTTTTGACTCAAGTCTCCTATTTTTGATGTGGGGTCTTATACCATTTCTATCTGATGTCTCTAATCCACAGACCTTCTGTTTTATCCTCACCCGGGAATAAACTGTTACTTTGTGCTTGCCAGAGTAAGAGAGATTGGTACCCAGTTGTGTGGTGTGTAGGGTAAAGGATCCCAGGATCTCATTTCTTTGGCAGACTTTCAACCAATTATCTTGTTTTTGCTCTACTTTTACCCCGTTTTCAAAGCTGTTGTCAATTAATTGAGCTTTTGGGTGTAAACCAGGTGGTGGAGGGCATTTATTACATGGAGCACTGGGTGTGGTACATAAACAATGAATTTTGGCACACTGAAAGTAAAATAAAGTAATATGGGTGTAAATCAGGTTGCTTTCCCCATCTTTGGCTTTAAATTCAGTTCTCTTATATAAATCAATTACCACTTGTCCACCTGATTCCAACTTCTGATATTTTATAGCTGTTACTCATCTTTGTGCTCTTTTTCCTTGTGGATTTTTATCTCTAAATTCTCTTTGCTGATACTTTCATTAAATTTTTAATTTTTGGGAGAGAGGGCTTTAATCTGCCTTTTTTTTTCTTTTTAAAGATTTGTTTATTTGTTTCAGAGAGAGAGGGAGAGTAGGGTAGGGGGCAGAGGGCAAGAGAATCCCAAGCAGACTCTGCACGCAGCATGGAGCCCATCCTGGGGCTCCATCTCATGATGCCGAGATCACACCTGAGCCAAAACCAAGAGTTGGAAGTTCAACCTACTATGCCACTGAGGCACCCCTAGTCTGCTCTGTTTAAGCCTAAATCTATGTTCTGTCACTCATGCTTTTTCTTTTTGTAATATATATTTATTACACTTGCAATAAATAAAATATAGTACTTAAAAACGTAAAAAGATCTCAGTATTTTCCGAGTATGCAGTCAGTGGGGTATCTGGGTGGCTCAGTCAATTAAGCATCTGCCTTAGGCTCAGGTCATATTCCCAGACTCCTGGGATCAGGACCTGAGTCAGGCTCCCTGCTTAGCCGGAAGCCCGCATCCCCTCTCCTTCCTGCTTGCGCTCTCTCTCTCACTACCTCTGTCTCTCTTTCAAATAAGTAAATAAAATCTTAAAAATGAAACACAACTGCACAGCTTGTGATAGAATCATTACTTTAAGTAGCATCTTGAAATGGTAGTTTGTTTCTAGCCACACACTATCTAGCTTTTGCAGTCAACATCTTTTACTAGATTGTACATTTCTTTAGGCCCAAGACCATATCATGTTGCTTGTGATTTTGAAAAATAACTTATTAGAAATACCAGGAATAGACTTAGTGAGAATTAAATCTTATTATCTCATTTTATAGGTTGAAGAATGCCTCATCTGATATAAAACAAATGTTTAAAAATGAAACAGACTTGGACATCACTGCTGAACTCAGAAAGAAGCTCCACAGGGCTAAGAAGGAAAAATTAGAAATAACAACTAAGCACAATGCAGAGGTAAAATTTTTTTCTGTCAATGTTGAAAGTAAAATTTGGTTATTTTAGATTCATTTTATATTACAGGCTCTATGTTTAACATTACCATGGCATTCTTGAGCTTAAAAAAGAAATTATAATAAAGAAAACAGGTTTTTTTTTTTAATATAGAGGAACTGTATGGGAGTGTTAAGTAAAAGTTTAATGAATTACTATATTTGTATGTTGTCTTAAATTTAATTAATGGGTTAAACTTGACAAAAAAGTAACTGATGAATGCCTTTAGTGACTAAAGGATTTATGAATTAGACATTTTTGAAATTTTAATTTAGGTTCTTTATGGCTCAATCATGGAACAATCTTAAGTAGATCTCAGTATGGGATTTTTTAAAAGATTTATTTATTTATTTTAGAGAGAGAAAGAGAGGAGAGATTGCACGTGG
The DNA here is from genome assembly GCF_002288905.1 of Enhydra lutris kenyoni. Lineage (NCBI taxonomy): Eukaryota > Metazoa > Chordata > Mammalia > Carnivora > Mustelidae > Enhydra > Enhydra lutris. Next base: position 10,943,406 of record NW_019154131.1, read on the forward strand.
GTGAGTAGGGGAAGGGGCAGAGGGGGAGGGGTAGAGAGACTTGCCAAGCAGACTCCCTCAGGGAGCCTGATGAGGGGCTTGATCCCAGGACCCTGTGATTATGACCTGAACTGAAATTTCAGCAGACTGAGCCACCCAGGCGCCCCCATGTTCATATCACTTCTGTCAGTTGTGTTTTTTCTCTGTTTTCTCTTTTTCCTCTTTTTAAATCTCACTCTTTAAGTTCAGCTTAGGCAGGGACACCTGCGTGGCTCAGTTGGTTGGGCAGCTGCCTTCGGCTCGGGTCATGATCCCAGCGTCCTGGGATCGAGTCCCACATCGGGCTCCTTGCTCGGCAGGGAGCCTGCTTCTCCCTCTGCCTCTGCCTGCCACTCTGTCTGCCTGTGCTCGCTCTCTCTCCCTCTCTCTCTCTCTGACAAAGAAATAAACAAAATATTAAAAAAAAAAAAAGTTCAGCTTAGGCAGCCTGGTGTGGTGGGAAGAATATCAAGTTACACAAATCTGGACTCATTCTTGGCTCTTCCATAATTACAAGATAATGTGACCGTGGGCTAGTTGTTTATCCTGTACCTCATTGTTTTCCCACTGTGAAATGCTCGTCCCAAAGGGTTGTTGTGATAATTAAGGGAAATAAAATTTATAAAGTGCCTGTGTTCTATAATAGTGGCCATAATTTATTGACATTTAAGTATAAACAGTGTTGTTTCCTTCCTTTTTTTGTTGAATTCTAATGCTGTCCTGTCAGGAAAACTTTTAAATGCCCCCTAGGTGCAACAAATGACTCCTTCGCTCTGCTATAATGTGGTGCTATTACAGGTGCTTTAGAGCCCAAACATTTATTTCATGCTTCCCTGCTCTTTTTAGCCTCTAGGCGTCCTGAGAGCTGAAAGCACTGATCATGCTTTGTCCCTGTCTCTCTCACAGTTCTTCCTGGCACGCAGTAGGTCTTCAGTGGCTGTGCGTGGAATAAAAAAATGACTTTTTTCAGAGTCTAAGGAACAGGAATTTCTGATTAAAATAGGCAGCAGTGAATATGTGACCGTTTTATTTGTTCTTTTAGTGGCAGTTGAGGTCATTTTAAAGGGTAATTGTAGTAATTGCTTTGATGGACATTGTAATATTACATAGTGAATAGAAAGTAATGTTTGTTAAATGTATGTTAATTGTTTATAATCTCTAAAACTTATTTTTTAAAACCAAATATGTATTTTAGTTGGGAATAATTGTATTGTAATAATCATTTATATATATTCTTTCACATATATTTGCAGTTGTCATCAGAGTTCTTAGACCACACTCTTCTCTCTTGTTTGATCAAAATGTTTTGAAATATATGTTCACATTAAAGAGATAGGACATTATTTTAGGGGAGAATGATAATTTTCTTGGGGCGCTTGAGTGGCTCAGTTGTTAAGCGTCTGCCTTCAGCTCAGGTCATGATCTCAGGATCCTGGGATGAGCCCTGCATTGGGCTCCTGCCTTGGCGGAGAGCCTGCTTCCCCCCGTCTTGCTCCCCCTGCTTCCCTGCTTGTTTTCCCTCTCTCTCTCTCTCTCTCTGTCTCTCTCTTTGTCAAATAAATAAATAAAATCTTAAAAAAAAAAAAAGGAATGATAGTTTTCTTGCAATAGGCCGTTATCAGCTCAACTCCAGTTTCATGTTCCTGTTCATTCTTATTGTTTCAGTTATTTGTTTTGATGATTTTACTTGTATTATATACTAATTTTTTTAGTTGTATAATATGTAAATGTGCCCATTATAAAGCAGGGAAGAGAAGAATGAAGTTTTCTAAAAACTAAGGCCATATATTTGCTTTATTAAATACTTCTAATGCTTAAACACATCATACTGGTGATTGGCATAAAATATCTTTAAAGTCTGGGGTCCCTGGCTGTCTCAGTCAGTAGAGCATGTGACTCTTGATTGCTGAGTTGTGAGTTCGAGGCCCATGTTGGGTGTAGAAATTTCTTAAAAATAAAATCTTAAAAAAAATAAGATCTTTATCCATTGGTGGATGAATGGATACAGAAAATATAGTGTGTATGTATACACACACACAGGCATACAATGGACTATTATTCAGCCATAACAAAGAATGAAATCTTGCCATCTGTGACAACATGGATGGGCTTTGAGGGCATTAGGCTAAGTGAAATAAGTCAGACAGAGAAAGACAAATGCAGTATGATCTCATATGTGGAATCTAAAAACAAAAACCAAAAAACCAAGCTCATAGATATACAGAACAAATTGGTGGTTGTCAGAGTTTGGGGGTAGAGGATGGGTAAAATGGGTGAAGGGGGTCAGAAGGTATAAACTTCCAGTTATAAAATAAATAAGTCATGGGATTGTAATATACAGAATGGTGATTAGAGTTAATAGTATCATGTATTTGAAAGTTGCTAAGAGAGTAGATCTTAAAAGTTCTCATCACAAGAAAAAATTTATAATTATGTATGGTGACAGATGTTCGCTAGACTTGCGGTGATCATTTTGCAATATATACAAAATATGAAATCGTGATGGGCACCAGAAACTAATGTGTGAGTTATATCTCAATGAAAAAGAAAATAAAATAAATACCCTTAAAATCTCTAGGAATATTATTGTTATGGGTTCTTGGATAAATTATTTAATTTTTCTGAGCCTCAGTTTTCTTCGATAGGTTTAGAAATAGCAGATTACTTTTGAGATTAATTAGTAGGCAGAGGGTATGGAGAGAGGAGTTGCTTGTAAGGCTCACTGCTTCTAGTGAGATGAAGTTGCACTGATGCGGATGATTGGGATGTGAAAGTGCCACTGGATCTTCAGTGTTGCAGCGGTTGTTGGAATCATCAGAACATGGTAATAGAGATGTGTGAAAAAGAGATGTGTGAAAGAGGACATGGTAGTAGAGATGTCTGTTTCAGGACATGTGTGAAATTGGACAGAGCTGCTTTATTCAGATATCTCCATGGCCCAGACAGTGATGATAGAGCAGGGAGATCTCCTAGAGAAATGAGGATGGAATAGGATAAAGAAGAGCCATATAACTTTCTTTAGCCAAAAGGTACTGGAGACTTAGGACCAAGCAGAAGACATTGTTTGACTGATCTACCCAGTCCTTTTAAGAGTAAGGGTTCTTAAGATGGAATCCTTAGAAACAGAGACACCAAGGAATCCATATACTTAGATGTGGAAAAATTATAGTTTATGTTTACTAACCTCTAAGTCATTAAGCATTTCTTTCAGTTATGAAAGCCTTAACCTAGTTGGCCCTCCTTTAATAAGCCATCCTAGTATTAACAGTACTCTCTTTTTTTTTTTAATTTTTATTTTTTTTATTAACATATAATGTGTTATTAGCCCCAGGGGTACAGGTCTGTGAATTGCCAGGTTGACACACTTCGTAGCAATCACCATAGCACATACCTTCCCCAGTGTCCATAACCCAACCCCCCCTCCTCCTCCCCCTGGCAACCCTGTTTGTTTTGTGAGATTAAGAGTCTCTTATGGTTTGTCTCCCTCCCGATCCCATCTTGTTTCCTTTATTCCTTTCCTACCCCTAAGCCCCCCACGTTGCCTCTCAACTTCCTTATATCAGGGAGATCATAAGATAACTGTCTTTCTCTGATGGACTTTTTTCTGCTCAGCATAATACCCTCTAGTTCTATCCATATCGTTGCAAATGGCAAGATTTCGTTTCTTTTGATGGCTGCATAGTATTCCATTGTATATATACACCACATCTTCTTTATCCATTCATCTGCTGATGGACATCTAGGTTCTTTCCATAGTTTGGCTATTGTGGACATTGCTACTACAAACATTCAGGTGCATGTGCCCCTTTGGATTACTACATTTGTATCTTCAGGGTAAATACCCAGTAGTGTGATTGCTGGGTCATAGGGTAGCTCTATTTTCAACTTTCTGAGGAACCTCCATGCTGTTTTCCAGAGTGGTTGCACCAGCTTACATTCCCACCAACAGTGTAGGAGAGTCCCCCTTTCTCCGCATCCTTGCCAGCATCTGTCATTTCCTGACTTGTTAATTTGAGCCATTCTGTCTGGTGTGAGGTGGTATCACACAGTGGTTTTGATTTGTATTTTCCTGATGCCGAGTGATGTGGAGCACTTTTTCATGTGTCTGTTGGACATCTGGATGTCTTCTTTGCAAAAATGTCTGTTCATGTCCTCTGCCCATTTCTTGATTGGATTATTTGTTCTTTGGCTGTTGAGTTTGATAAGTTCTTTATAGATTTTGGATACTAGCCCTTTATCTGATATGTCATTTACAAATATCTTCTCCCATTCTGTCAGTTGTCCTTTGGTTTTGTTAACTGTTTCCTTTGCTGTGTGCAAAAGCTTTTGATCTTGATGAAGTCCCAGTAGTTCATTTTTGCCCTTGCTTCCCTTGCCTTTGGCTATGTTTCTAGGAAGAAGTTGCTGTGGCTGAGGTCGAAGAGGTTGCTGCCTGTGTTTTCTCCTCAAGGATTTTGATGGATTCTTGTCTCACATTGAGGTCTTTCATTCATTTTGACTCTATTTTTGTGAGTGGTGTAAGGAAATGGTCCAGTTTCATTTTTTTGCATGTGGCTGTCCAGTTTTCCCAACACCATTTGTTGAAGAGACTGTCTTTTTTCCATTGGACATTCTTTCCTGCTTTGTCGAAGATTAGTCGACCATAGAGTTGAGGGTCTATTTCTGGGCTTTGTATTCTGTTCCATTGATCTATGTGTTTGTTTTTGTGCCAGTACCATACTGTCTTAATGATGACAGCTTTGTAATAGAATTGGCAGTACGTTTAACCTTGTATTCACTAGAAATCACAGATACACAATTCCGTTATTGCAAGTTTCAAAATATTGTTTATACCTGTCACAACCTTGAAATTATACTGGTTGTGAGACTGTATGTAGAGCTTGTTATTTAGTGGATTATTAAAGAAGTACATTATGGCATCACAGATTTGCTTTTGTCTGACCTATTTGTTTTTATACTTTGATATTTTAATTGTTTAATGCATTTAATCATATTATTCTGAGAAGGCTTTGTGAGATTGCAAGGAGGATCATGGCATAAAATTGTGAAAAACCTTCCTATGAGAGGCTGAGGTATGCTGTAGGGGACTTGAAGAGTGCCACAGAGAGGAGCTTTGAAGATAGCTGGTTGAACATAAAGATGTTAAAGAATGCAGTCCTGTTTTCAAGGAGGGAAATCCCATTTTGCTGCTGCTGCTGCTGTAATGAATACATATGTAAGAAAGCAACCTCAAGAACAGAGGATAGGTTCCTAACAGCTGTGTGGGTAGCTCGAGAAATCAAATATGGTCCAATCAGGCAAGAAGAGGGACCTTAATAGAGGGAATTGGTTGTACAAGTGTTGGAAGTTGAATAGAGAATGGTGAGGTCACCCAGAGATTAGAGAATCCAAATAGAGAATGGTGAAGTCACCCGGAGATTAGTAACAGCAAGAAGCCACCACTGCCTATAGGCCAGTGGGCCAATGGGAAGAGAAGATGTGACCAGAGTCCTGAAGTTGGGGCTGTTTGGGGGAGGTAGAGCCACGGTAAGGGCTGTTCAGTGTTGGGATGCTGGAGGGGAGGGAGGGGGGTTGGACCTTGAAAGAGATACAGTTCCTGCCAGAGATACTACTAGAAGTCGAGCCATTGGGCAGTGGAGCATGGGAATTGTATAATAGAGTAGAGCAGATTAAGTGTGTTGGGGAAATGGATCAGAGATCAAACAGGAAAATGATTGGCTGTCCACACTTTTTATCACCCCTGTGCTCCTATATATCTCCCACACAGTAATATCTTTTTTCTGAGTAATGTAGCAGGTTGCAATTCAAATATCCTCTATACAAAGGTGCTCCCACCCTTGCCAAAATGGGGGCACACCAAGGCTTATTTGTTGTTGCATCCATCTCACAGATGATACATATCCTCACTATCAGGTCTTTATAATTTGCAACCTCATGAATTTAATTGAAAAGTTGCTATTTCCAGTATTTTTCATGTGAGGCCAGAGGGGAGGAGCCAAAAAAGTCAGTAATATATGCATATAACAGAGATGCAAAAAGCAGCTGCAGTTCTTATTCTTAGCGATGGTCCTAAGGTTACAATGATAGAAAGGTTAAGACTTCATATTTCGGAGGCTCAAGTTAATTGCCAACACTTGGACTTCATCACTCTGGAATTCCATGATTTTGATTGAAATTGGGGAGTCATCCATCCTAGCAAACTGTTAGAACTGGATTATTAAATCCAAACCAATCCCATGTATGTTCTTCAGGTTCCTGCTAAAACAAGATTAGAAAGATCTTGCATTTCTTTTGCTACATAAGCTATTTTCTCCTGGGCCAGGATATGCATGTCTCCTCCTACGGCATACTGAGATCTGAATTTATCTTTGGTGACAAAGAGTGGTGGACGTGTGCTTGCAAATTCTTTTGCAACGCAGCTGTTTCAGGCGTGCTCATTAGTAAGTCTTTAAGCAAAGGAAGGCTAATTATCTCAGACAGGGAGGCGAAACTGCTTTTGTTGGTAAGGGATGTTTAGAGGGGATTTGGAAATTTATAATTTTCAGGTTTGTCTAATTCCAAAAGCCCTCATCCCATCTTCTACCTTCCTACTTAGTGCCCAACGGCTACATACTATTTTTTTTTTTAAGATTTTATTTATTTATTTGATAGATCACAAGTAGGCAGAGAGGCAGGCAGAGAGAGAGAGGGGGAAGCAGGCTCCCCGCCGAGCAGAGAACCCAACTTGGGGCTCCATCCCAGGACCCTGAGTTCATGACCTGAGCCGAAGGCAGAGACTTAACCCACTGAGCCACCCAGGCGCCCCGATACGTACTATCTTAACATTAGAAACTTAGTGAGACTTTTCATTCAACTTGTAATGTAATTCTGCAGTCCCCATAATTAGATTTTCTGTGTGGTCTTTAAAGCCTTGTCAGCCACAGAGCTATAAGAAATAAGAGATTCTTTTAAAGTCAACATGGAAACTCTGGCTTTCTGACTGTTTTGAACTGAGATTCTAAAGATCTAAGATTATCATTTTGTTTTTAAGATTTTATTATTTATTTGAGAGAGAGGGCAGGGTTAGGAACAGAGGGAGAAGCAGACTCACCGCTAAGCAGGGAGCTTGATGTGGGGCTCAATCCTGGGATGTCCTGGCATCATGACTTGAACCAAAGGCAGGTGCTTACCTGACTGAGCCACCCAGGTGCCCCATTGTTTTGTTTTTGTAAGTTCTCTAACATAGTCGCATTTGGCCTTCCTACCCTACAGGTCTTGAAATAAACAATGCTGCCCTAATGGTTAAGCACAGTTGCTACTTCATCTCCCCAAGGCTTGTCCTCAACTGGCATTTTATTCTAAACTGTACATGATAATATAAATAGTTGTGATCCCACTGTATGCCATGGGTCATTGCAAAATTATTGCATTTCTACCTGCAAAGAGGCCTTCATTGATTAACAGGAGGGACTATCCAGGAGAATGTGAAGCAACAGGGAAGACAGGGATGTTGCTGAAGGTAGATATTGGAGCAGGAGAACTACCCTGGGTTCACTGCTTCTGCCCTTCTAAGCATATCACAAGTGCCTCCTATTGGCCAGACCTGAGACGCCAGTTGTCAAGGGAACCTGGGAAATGTAGTTCCTACAATACAGAGCATTGCTGTAGGAGAATAGGGAGGGGGTCTAGGGGCAAACAGGTGAACGCCTGGCACAACTGGGAATGTTCAAATGTTAAACAATGTTAGTCTTATGATGCGGGGAGATAGTGGGCAGGGAGGGATAGAGTGATTCTGAAACAAAGTGAGTTATCTTGAGTATATAATTAAGATTCTATGATTTTTTTTCTTTACTATTAAAAGATATTTGTAAATTCTTATTTTGTAAGCATAAGTATTTAGAAGACTTTGCTAATATTTTTTAAAAATAAAAATTACTACTTTTTATTCTTTATACGTACAAAATGTGTAACTCTGCTACACTCCATGTGTTAACAGCTACTTATGGTAATTTCTGATGTTGCTCTTTTGAATTCTTTTTTCTTATCTGATAATGGGACCATCTTTTTCTAGTCTGGTATAGTAGCTCAGTGCTTTCCTGCATGATGCCTTGCTAGCATTTTCTCTCATCCACCATCTCTTTCTTGACCACCAACAATAAATGAGTTTGCTTTTCTTTGAACTATTGTAACATTTTCACCTCTTTTATAAAACATCCTATGTGCCTTTCTACAGCATTTCATTACTTGAGGTCAGGGGCTCTGTAATGTTTGTTTTTATATCTTTCACTGTACTTGACACATAGGAGTGTTTAATATTATTTAATGAATTGTTGATTAGATTATAGAATTTTGGAGTGGGAATGGACTTTATAAAATCATTTAGTTCTGACTTTGACTTATCTTCTGTCCCACTACTCATGGAAGGTTGTTAGATAAATTAGACCTAGTTATTAAATATCTAGTTGTCTCAATATTAGATAAATTAGATATTAGTTCATTAAAAATCCCTGCAAAATTGGCACTTTTATTAGTTCATGCTCTGTCAGTAATGTCATAATCAAGAGAAATAATGTAGACAGTACTTACCAACTATGCTTTCATGCAATTTGCTTCTTGACTTCATTTAAGGAATAGGAAGCAGAGAGGGAAGAATGAATTTTAAAGTATTTACTGTGTGTCATTTTTCACTTCTTAGGCCTGATTATTTCTGATTAAAACTTGCAATTTTAAAATAAATTAAAAAAAAAAAGATTTTGTGTATTTATTTGACAGAGAGACAGTGAGAGCAGGAACACAAGCAGGGGGAGTGGAAGAGGGAGAAGCAGGCTTCTCGCTGAGCAGTGAGCCCAATGTGGGGCTTGATCCCAGGATCCTGGGATCAAGACCTGAGCCAAAGGCAGACACTTAATGACTGAGCCACCTAGGCACCCATAAAACTTGCGATTTTTAAGGGACGCCTGGCAGGCTCAGTCGGTAGAGCACGTGACTCTTAATCTTGGGATCATGAGTTCAAGCCCCACACTGAGCCTACTTAAAAAGAAAAAAAAAACCTTGTAATTTCTCCTTATTTTTATAAGCTCGTGAAAGCATTTTTTGTTTTTTTTCTCTAGTGGATTCTCTAAAATTAGAAAACTGAGTGTCATTTGGTAAGGCTATAGTCCTTCTTTTCCAGTCTTCTAGAAAATTATAAATTCATGAATTCTTGTCTTATCAATATTGTAGAAACATGTTTCTCTAAGACATTTAAATGTTTGGGTGCACGATCTCATTATCTTGGTGCCATATTTTAATATTGGTTCATGATCTCGAAATCTATTTTTAGCTGGCAAGCTATGAAAGCCAGATTGCCAAGCTGCGATCCGAGGTGGAAAAAGGAGAGGCATTGCGACAAAGTCTGGAATATGACCTGGCTGTTGCTAGAAAGGAAGCTGGTCTCGGGAGACGGGCTGCTGAAGAAAGGTTAGCCGAAGCACATAGGATCCAAGAAAAACTCTGTGGTAAGACTACTGTATTTTTTCCCATGTTTAGGGTTTTAACTTTATTGCGTAGCAGTAACACAGTGCTTACTGTTGTATGTGTTCACCACATAGGGGCAGAGGTAGGCCTTTGATGGACAGACTTCACCAGGTGTGTATAAAGTCTTCTAGCACTCATGTGAACATTCACCTTCTTCACATTCATTTTTTGTATGTTGTGCATGTATGGGAAAAAGGGGTTCAAAATTCTCTTAATCATTTTGTAGAGTAGTCGTTCCCTGAATAATCAATCAGCAGAATCATATAGAGATTTTAAAATAAAACAAAATCAAACCATTCACAGGCCCCCTGTCACATGTTTTCTGAATTAGAATTTCTAGCTTGAGACAGTCTATATGTTCAAGAAGGACTGCAGGTATTTTGTTGATTGGCTAGGTTTGGGAACCACGGGGTTAAAGAGTGGTGCCTAGAAAAGTGGAATCCTCAAAAGCTCTCTGTTATGTAGCATATGAGCACTTAAAAATATTTTTATTTGAATATAATGTATGTGGGTGCCTGGGTGGCTCAGTTGATTAAGCGTCTGCCTTCTGCTCAGGTCATGATCCCCCGGTCCTGAGATCAAGTCCTAGGTCAGGCTCCCTGCTCGGTGGGGAGCCTGTTTCTCCCCCTGGCTGCCACTCCCCCTTCTTGTGCTCTCTTTCTCTCTGTCAAATAAATGAATAAAATCTTAAAAAAGTATAATATATGTAAAGAAATGTGCCTAATATAAGTGTATAACTCATAAGAAGCACCCAGATCATGGAATGGAACATTTCCGGAAGTCCTTCCACACGGATAACTACTATTCTGATTTTTAATAGCGTGGATAAATTGTGCCTCTTTTTTGTACTTCATATTAAACGGAATCATATAATATGTACTCGTTTATGTTTGGCTTCTTTCCTTTGACATTGCATGTGTGAGTTCATCTATATCGTTGTATGAACTTTGTACTGATACTTAGTATTACACTGAATGACGTATCACATAAATTTATCAATTTCTGTTAATGGGCACTTGGGTAATATCCAGTTCTTGGTTATTAAGAATAATGTTGCTATGGACATTCCTTTTTTTAAAGTTTTTACTTTTAAGTAATCTCTATACCCAGTGTAGAGCTCAAATTCACAACCCTGAGATCAAGAATGGCATGCTTCACTGACAAGCCCGCCAGGCGCCCCGATGCTCCTGTGAACATTCCTGTATGCAACAGGTTTTAATTAAGAGAACATCGAACATGAATTCAGAAGATTTAGATTTAGATCCTGGTTTTACCACTTACCCTAGGTTGCTTTAAGGATGAAGTGAAAAAAATGAAAGTTCTTTGTGGTTACATGGGACTAAATGAATGTTAACTTGCAATTATTGTGAGGTTCTGGGCCCGAGTTGTGGCCAGCTGTTTTGGGTTATTTCCACTGGTCAAAGTATTTTTTTTTTTTTTTTTTAAAAGATTGTGTTTATTTATTTGACAGAGAGAGAGAGAGAGATCACAAGTAGGCAGAGAGAGAGGAAGGGAAGCAGGCTCCCCGCCGAGCAGAGAGCCCGATGTGGGGCTTGATCCCAGGACTCTGGGATCATGACCTGAGCCAAAGGCAGAGGCTTTAACCCACTGAGCCACCCAGGTGCCCCTGGTCAAAGTATTTTTGATTACCTCTGGCATTTAATAACCACAACACTACCCGGAACTTATAAGAATTGAAAGGCACTAAATATACAAGTTAATGACTTTGATTTAATTTTGAGGAGGTTGAAGTCCAGGGAAGATGGGAAGTTATTTCCCAAAGTCAAATGATTTCAACAGACACTTCATAGAGGAAGAGAGAATAGCCATTAATGAGATGAAAAATACTTAATCTCACTTGTCTTCAGAGAAACGTAAATTAAAGCCACAGTGACTGTTTATTACATATGCATTAGGTGGTGCTAATTGGGAAGACTGTCAATACCAAATGTTAGTAAGGATGTAGAGCAACTGGAACTCTTCTACTTTGTAAGTGGGAGAGTAAATGGTCTAACTACTTTGGAAAAAAACCTGGTAATTTCTTTTAAATAAATAGTTGGGAGACAACTTGTTAGATAGTCAAAATGTTTGTGAACTGGAAGCACCAGATACCTCTGGAATTAGGAATTGGAATAGCAGTAGTAGGTAAAAAAAAAAGGAGGTTAAATGAAAGCTCTTTGCTTTAGAAGCAGTTAGGTTCTTAGATCTCCTTCCCAAGAGCAGTGTACTCTGGGATTGCTCTCACTTTCTAGAGGGAGCTGGGTGGCTTAACCTCTGGAGATGATAAAATATAGGGTCTCCAGACTAGCAAAAACAGGAAGATAGCATAGTCAATGCCGAATATTGAGAAACTATTCCTTCCAGTCTCCTTTTTCTATTGGTTTCTCCAAAAGCTAGCACCCGGATTTCTATACTCCTGGGGCGCCTGGGTGGCTCAGTGAGGTAAGCCTCTGCCTTTGGCTCAGGTCATGATCTCAGGGTCCTGGGATCGAGCCCCACATCGGGCCCTCTGCTTAGTGGGGAGCCTGCTTCCCCCTCTCTCTGCCTGCCTCTCTGCCTGCTTGTGATTTCTCTCTCTCAGTCAAATAAATTAATAAAAAAATATATGTATATATACTCCATGTGGGAGCTTAAAAGACTCTTCTATAGATCATCGGACCAAACCAAGAGGAAAAACCTAATGATACTAATGTTGGGAGTTTCCTAATAAATGGCCCAACCATATCCTTCTCCAGTGCAGGACGACAGTTATCAAGCCTCCCTTTCAGAATCTAGTGTTGGCTATATGAGTGTGTCACCTTTACAGTTATTTTAATTGAGAGAACAGAACTAAGAATTACCAGATGCTTGGGGAAAGCCTCTAAAATGGAGAGAAAAAAATAATAATTTGGAAGAATCAGAAACTGCAGGGGAAAAGAAGATTTAACAAACAAGGAGCATTAATATCTACAGAGCTGAAAGAGAATATATTTTATCCATGAAGCAAGAATCAGATGCTATAAAAAAAAGGGGGAAGCTCTTAGAAATTAAAAATATGAAATCAGGAATGAAAAATATCAACAGAAACATTGGGAGATGAAAATGGAAGAAATCTCCCAGCAATTAGAGTAAAAAAAGCAGAGGTAGAGAAACAGGAGAGAAAAGGCAAGAAAATTTGAGGGTCAATTTGAATAATAGGTAATATTGAAATAAGAGATAAGAGACAAAACAGGGAGGGATAAATCCTCTATGAAATTACGCAGGACGTTATCTCAGAACTAAAGGTTACGAGTTGCCAGATCGAAAGGGCCCATTGAATATTCACCACCATGACAAGAAATAGACCCACCTGAGGGCAAAGCATTATGCAATTTCAGAAAAATAGAGACAAAGTGAAGATCTCAAAGCTTTTCAAAGAGAAAAGACACAAAAGAAAAATAGGCCACATGCAAACGAACGGGAATTAAATGGCTTTAAATTTCTTGCCTATAATCTGGGATGCTAGATCATGGAATAATGTCATGTCGAAAGAATAACTGAATTAGGGGAAACTTTTTTTTTAAGATTTTATTTATTTATTTGAGAGAGAGAGAGAATGAGAGGTCAGTAGGAGAAGCAGACTTCCTGCTGAGCAGAGAGCCTGATGTGGGACTTGATCCCAGGATCATGACCTGAGCCGAAGGCCATTGTTTAACCAGCTAAGCCACCCAGGTGCCCCTAGGGGAGAATTTTTGTGCCTCTTATACCTTTGACTATTGAAACTTTTGTGTTTGAAACACAAACATTGTTTGTTTATTTTAGTTTCAGAGGAAGAGTTTAGTGATTCATCAGTTGCACGCAACACCCAGTGCTCATCAGAAGTGCTCTCCTTGGTGCCTGTCATCCAGTTACCCCATCCCCCAGCTATCTCCCCTCCGCTAAACCTCAGTTTGTTTCCTAGAGTTAAGAGTCTCTTATGGTTTGTCTCCCTCTCTGATTTTGTCCTTTTTTATTTTTCCCTCCCTTCCCCTATGTTCCTCTGTTTTGTTTCTTAAATTCCACCTGTGAGTGAGATGATATAATATTTGTCTTTCTCTGACTGACTTATTTCACTTAGTATAATACCCTCTAGGTTGCAAAAGGCAATATTTCATTCTTTTTGATGGCTGAGCAATATTCCATTGTATTTATGTATGTATTATATACATATTATTATATATACATGCGTATATGTGTATATATATATTCCACATCATCTTTATCCATCATCTGTTGATGGACATCTGAGCTCTTTGCATAGTTTGGCTATTGTGGACATTGCTGCTATAGACATTGAGGTGCACGTGCCCCTTTGAATTACTATATTTGTGTCCTTTGGATAAATACCCAGTAGTGCAATTGTTGGGTCATAGGGTAACTCTATTTTCAACTTTTTGAGGAACCTCCATGCTGTTTTCCAGAGTTGCTGCATCAACTTGTATTCCCACAGTGTAACAGGGTTCCCCTCTCTCCTCATCCTCACCAACATCTGTTGTTTCCTGACTTGTTAATTTTAGCCATTTTGACTGGTGTGAGGTGGTATCACATTGTGGTTTTAATTAACTTTAATATACTTTAATATAACTTAAAAATAATACTACTAACTGTGGCTTTTTTTTTTTCTATTTTGGTTTGTTTAACAAGTGTGTTTGTGTGTATTTTCTCATTTTATCTTCACAACAGCTTAACTAGGAGACATTTTATTCCCACTAAAGGTTAGAGAGTCAGAGAGGTTTAATCAGGTGGTAGGTGAGGGAGCCAGACCCATAAAGGGTTCCATTGCTTCTTTTCTAGATGTTGAGGTGAAGCAGCAGCTGTAGTGAGTTGAGAGGTGTTAGTTAATGTCGGGGTAATACTAGGATGAGAGATGTGTTGAGCCTAACCTCGGTAGAGTCAATAGCTCGAGTTCTGAGGGCTGGACCAGTGGCTCCCAACCTCAGTTTTGTGACAGCCTCATGTGTAACTGTGTCACAACTAATTTCTTGCCAATAGTCAAATATCAAAATTTGTAATCTATTAAGTATTTTACAAAAGTAGTCCTATAGACCACAGTTTAAAAAAACACACAGCGTTTGATTTATTTTCTTGAATAGAAGAAATGTAGTAGATTTGCAGTTGGTGAAAGAGGTGCACCCAAACATGGGGACATAGCCTACCATTTCATGCAAAATCACCTAGGTCTGGAGGGGAAGAAGAGATTGAGAAATTAGAGAATGGATTGTTCTGGAACAGGGAGTTTTTCTGAGTTGACTGGTGTGAAGTGGTTAAATGTTTTCTTCAGAGATCAAGCTGTAAATGGAATCAACTCCAGCGCCTAGGTGTTTGAATTCCTAGGAATTTAATTTGTGGTTATAGGCATACCCATTATTCTTTAATATTTTTAATAGCTCAGAATGCAGAACTTCAAGGAAAGGCAAATGAGATGGAGAAAGCATTCCAGACTTCCCAGCTGAAGTGGAAAGAAGAATGCAGAAGATTTGAACATGATTTGGAGGAAAGAGACAATATAATTCAAAGTTGCAATCGAGAATATGATTTACTTATGAAAGAAAAAAGCAGACTAGAAAAAACTGTACAGGTAAATTATTATTTTTTAAAAGATTGATTTATATCAGAGAGAGAGTGAGAGAGAGCACGTGGGCATGCACATGAGCTGGGGGAGGGGTAGAGGGTGAGAGAGAATCTCAAGTGGACTCCCTGCTTAGTGTGGAGCTGGACCTGGGGCTCGATCCCAGGACCCTGAGATCATGACCTGAGCCGAAACCAAGAGTTGGATACTCAACCGACTGAGCCATCCACCAGGTAAATTATTTTTATGAAATAATTTTTTTAGATTCATTGAGATGTATTACACATTATTTGAACTTATGCTTGGAAAGGAAAGTATCTACCAGAAATCAAAGAAAATCTGATTTCCTCCTGCCCACCTTCCCTTACTCCCTCTCTTCTTTCCTTTCAGGGGCATTTTTATGGGTCTCTTTTGTAATATTTAACAATATATTGATATGTATGCTGTTTTCTTTTGTGAAAAAGGTTGAGATCTCTGGTCAAGCTAGAAGAACTCACTTATGTGAAAGTATCAGAAAATGAGAACCTCTTGTCCTTTAAGTTTAGCCATATGAAAGTTTGGAATTTTAGAAATGTGGGCATTAGATTTTAGTCTTAGTATACAATAAATATAAAAAAATTACATATCTGATATGGATTTCATTATATATGTAGAGTACATTCTATATAGATAAGACATGAAAAATATTTGGTGACCCTTTACTGAAATTATTTGAGCTATTTATTTTCCATTTTTTGTTCTTTTTTTTCTTTATCTCTCTAAAGTAAAAGTATGGTTTAACTTGAAGTTGCCAACCCCTTAAAAGATAGATTTTGAATTGCTTATATTTGTCATTTTTTCTGAAGCACCAGTTTAAATTAAAAAAAAAAAAAAACAACAACAACATGATAGAAACGCTTTTATTTACCGCTGGTGTATATGGGTTTTCAGAACTCTAGAGAAACGAATCTTTATTAGAGGTAAGTTTACACAAGCATTTCCTAAATGTGAAAGTTTCAGTACAAGGTTCCATGGCATTGTCACCAGATCTTCTGATTTCCTCCATTTCAGACACAGTTTGTCTCTTCCTTTAGTGTTATGTTCCCAGGTCCTTGAACAGTGCCTGGTGTGTGCAGGGGTTCCCCCATCTGAATGGGGGTAGTTTAGGTGGCTCCAGGTGCTCCGAGTTCCTGGGCGGCTGTGTATCACCTTGCTCATGTAGAATGTCTAGAGCTACGGGGAAAGAAGCATAATGGCCGCGGCATTCCTTATAGTCAGTCAATCAGGCACCTCAAGTTATAAAATCTTTCCGTGATCTGGCTGAGCTGCTTGATAAGAGAACTTTGCTTGATTTTATGCTACTGGCTTTGAGCTGATTTGTATAGACTAAGTAGGGGAATATAGGGTTCAATAAGCATCATACTGTTTATCCCGAAGGGGGAAAGGCTCAATGCCCTTTGTGAAGACTTTCCATTAGTGAAAGTTGTAAGGGTAATATTCATGATGCAGATCCCAGCTACTGTTTATATGGACACTGAAGGCCTTCCCACCTTCTCATATCAACCACACAGTCTTTCTCCTTGTGTTAATGGGAACTTAGTTTTAAAGGGGGCTTCTTGCTTTAACCAAGTTAGATCTTATAAATGTAGTACAACTAGGAAAACCCAAGAAGAAAAGTCTTTTGTGAGTATTATCTGTAGAACAAGAAATTAGTCATGGCCCAAACCTTAAAAATTTTTTGACTTTTAAGATGTTTAACACTTTAGTGTTTCCTTATCCTGATCTGTTGCACGAAATATCTTTCTTATCACTTTTGGTCAATACAGTGTATTCTGTGAGTTTTATATGTAAATTACCAGGGTTGATCCAAACAGTTTGTTCATAGGTAATTAGAACTTCCCATATTATCTACTTTACATAGAAGATGTACATATAGATTACATATAATCTACATTCTGATGATCAAAATATATTATAGTTCTATTAATGATTTTAATATAAATTATAATGAGTTTTAGCTATAGGTAAGGAGAACCCTTGGTACAGTTGAATTGGGGAAAAAGGAAGAAAGATGACTTTCATTGATCAAATAGTAAAGCAAGATTTTATTCGTATAAAGGAAGCGTTGGAAAAACATCAGCAGGAGAAGAATGAGATGGAGTCTCATATCAGGGAGACAGCACTGGAGGAGTTTAGATTACAAGCAGAACAATGGGAAGCAGAAAGAAGAGAGTTACAATTTATAGTACAGGTATTTAAAAAATAATAATTCAGTTCCTTAAATGTGTCTTTTTAATGCTTAGGATATTAAATATTGCATTAGTGCAATAACTGGCTAGTTTACTCAACACAAAAATGATTCCTAATCTTTGATCTGTCTAAGGCCATGTTTCATTTGGGGTTACATGACAATATGGGCAACTCTTATGAGCATATACTATCTGAATTAGAGTTGGGTGACTTCTGTTGCATAAATTATGTGATTTTTGAGACATATGTACATTTGGTATTTTATTTTTCCAGTTTAAAATATGAGACTGTTCACAGCCTTTAACAGCATAAAGAAATAGAATGATTGGCTTTTAGATATTAAAGGATGCGTATAAATTAATATAGCATAGTGATTTTTCAACTCTTTTTTAAAGAAGAGCAAATTTTTTTTTTTTTAAGATTTTTTTTAATTTATTCATTTGACAGAGAGAGAGATCACAAGTAGGCAGAGAGGCAGGCAGAGAGAGAGGAGGAAGCGGGCTCCCCACCAAGCAGAGAGCCCGATGTGGGGCTCGATCCCAGGACCCTGGGATCACGACCTGAGCTGAAGGCAGAGGCTTAACCCACTGAGCCACCCAGGTGCCCCTAAAGAAGAGCAAATTTTTAAAAACTTTTTATTTAAATTGAATTAACGTATGATGTATTACTAGTTTCAGAGATAGAGATCAGTGATTCATCAGTCTTATATAACACCCAGTGCTCATCACATCATGTGCCCTCCTTAATGTCAGTTACCCAGTTACCCCATCCCCCCACCCACTCCCCTCCAGCAACCCTCAGTTTGTTTCCTATGATTAAGAGTCTCTTATGGTTTGTCTCCCTCTCTGCCTTCGTCTTGTTGTTTTTTTCTCCCTTAAGAAGAACAAATTCTTTTTTTATTTTTAAGATTATTTATTTATTTATTTATTTATTTGACAGAAAGAGAGAGAGAGAAAGAGCACAAGTAGGGGGAGCAGCAGGCAGAGGGAGAGAGAGAAGCAGGTTCCCTGCTGAGCGAGGAGCTCTATCCCTGGGACCCCAGAGATCATGACCTGAGCAAAACGCAGCTGCTTAACGACTGAGCCACTCAGGTGTCCCAAGAAGAGCAAATTCTTAATCATGTCCTATTTACTCCTTTTCCCCATCACACAGAATCCACAAGCCTTCAGATAGTCTGGTTGGAAAATAACTGATTATACCCAACCCCCATTGTAGATGAGCAGATGGAGATTTATGATTTACTCAGATCATAGTCTGAGTAATTAATGTGGGAAGAGACTACCAGTCACCAGATTCTCATTTTGGTGTATTGTGCATTTTTTTCAGGAGATTACATGTAAATTATTTTGAAAGAGAGAGAAGAGAAATTTAAACTGTTAATTCACTGACCAACTTAACTTAAAATTTAAAATAAATTTCTATAATTTCTTCTATTACTTATTTGGTTATAAGATATTTTCTCTGTATAAAACAACAAATTGAAATACAGTCTTTGTAGACTATAGGCACACCAAGGTACACATTCTTCACAGAATGAAGAATATCCATCTAAAATGAATTTTGGAGTAGTTTTATGTTAGAAACCACTCTGCAAGACAATGGCAGCC
The DNA here is from genome assembly GCF_002288905.1 of Enhydra lutris kenyoni. Classification (NCBI taxonomy): domain Eukaryota; kingdom Metazoa; phylum Chordata; class Mammalia; order Carnivora; family Mustelidae; genus Enhydra; species Enhydra lutris. The sequence continues at coordinate 10,962,321 of NW_019154131.1, forward strand.
CAAAACATGCAGAGAATAAGAGCCACCTTATTTCTTTAAGAGTGAAAGCAGTGGAAATATTGAATTCGTTAACATTTGTAAGTATTCAAAATACCAACAAATCCACAGCTTTGCCAAACCTTTGGTCTTGGATGTTGTTTTCTTACCAGTCACTCCATTTGTAGAATCTGGAAAGATATTATAGTCATTCTTTACACCTCTTGGTATTCTTAGAGTCTGTTTGTAATTTGTATCCCTTCCTTTCTTCCTTTTTCTCTCCCTTCTTTCTTCCTTCCTTCCTTCCTTGTACATACTGAGTTTCTGCTATGGGTGCTGAGGATACAAAATTGATAAGACCCTTGAAGATCTTAAAACAGAGAGACATGTAAAGAGAGAAATTGGAATATAATAAAAGTTTGAACAAAATACTATGGGGTCATGAAAGAGAAATTGATTAAGTGCCTAGGAGATTGGGGAAATCATCACAGAATGGCTGACATTTGAACTGTTGTTGATAATTGTCTTAAAGTCTACCTGAAACAAACAAGTAAACATAAGTAAATGAAAATAACCTCTTCATTTCTGAACACTCAGAAATCTCCAGTGCCAATAGTCAGAAGCCTTAAACTTGTAAAATATGATTCAGAAGCCTTTATATTTAAATGTGGGAGTGATGCGATTTTAGATGCAGTTTCTTGGTCAATCCTATAAACCTTAGATGAAACGTATGTGACTTTATATTATGAAGTACTAAAGGAATAAAGTGTTAGTCTTTTTTTTTTTTTTAAGATTTTATTTTTTTTTAAGTAATCTCTACACCCAACATGGGGCTCGAACTCACAACCCTGAGATTGAGTCTCATGCTCCCCCGACCAAGCCAGCCTGGCACCCTGGTATCAGGCTTTAATTATGTATGGGAAAGAATAGGGAATATACTCCTTAGTTACTATGACCTTTTGTAAGATAATTTTTTAAAGGTTTTATTTAAATTCCAATTAGTTAACATATAGTGTAATATTAGTGTAAGATACATTTTATTGTATTGTGTCACTGAAATGTTCGGAGCTCAGTCTCTCAATTTCCTGTCCTTTTAACATTAACAAAATAAAACTGTTTTTCCTTTTTAAAGCAAGTTTAAGAAACTATTTGTATTTTTTTAGAAGTCTTTTTTTAAACAAGTCGAGGGATAGATTGAAATTCTCTTCTCTGTTGGCTATTGATGGATTTAGGTTTCCATCGTATAATTAGATGTTAGTATGGTATAGTGTTCTCTTTGTGTAACTCTCTAAGGGAATTCAGCTTTTAAAATACGTTAAAAAAAAACAAAACCCTCCTAAGTGAAATCCCATCTTTAACAGACAAAGCAGGTGTAGTATTTCTTTCATCTGGGCTTTAGAATTCAGTCCCACTACTAAAAAAAATCTTAATTTTATGCCATGTCTCTTTTCTTTCCTAGTAATTGAAAAGCTAAATAGAGGTGTACTTCTCTGGAATATTAATGGGAACTCTGCAGTTACCTCATTTAAAAAAAGTATTTCTCATTTTTTTAAATGCATGTCCTCTTCTGATAAACATAAAAACTCCATGTCTTCCTTTAGCACTATTTGAAATTTCAAAACAAATCAAAGCCAATTTAATTTAAAAACAAAGTATTTATATTGATTTTGAAACACATATTCTTATTTTTTATCTCTGCTTATTAAATTTTTAACTTAAAATGACTCTGTTATGTTTTTATTTTTCTTCATTCCTGCTCTAGCAATAGGAATTTTGAGGATGCTTACTTGCTTTTGTTTTTAAGACTTTATTCATTTATTTGACGCAAAGAGCATTAGCTTGGGGCGGGGGAGGGGAAGGGAGGAGCAGAGGAAGAAGGAGAAGCAGGCTCCCCACTGAGCAGGGAGCCCAGATGGGGCTTGATTCCAGGACTCCAGGATCATGACCTGACCCGACCTGAGCTGAAGACAGATGCTTAACCAACTGAGCCACCCAGGTGGTGCTTCAATGTATAATTTATCAGTAGGATTGAGAGCATTTAGAAGATGTATATTTTTTCGTATTTGTTTCCCAAATTCTAGAACTCAACCAGGGAATAAAATGATCCTTTCCTCCTTCATCGACTAAATTCAGCTTAAGTGTCTAGTGATAAAGAGATGGCAGAGTCTGTAATGGCAAAACTCATGAGGAATGTAGACTGAAAATAACAACATACACTGAAGAGGAGGGAGAGTGGGGACGCAGTAAAGAAGGTATCAGGGTAGGCTTAGGCATTAGTAGGCCAGATGTTAGGGAGTGGAGGGCAAGGTGTGGAAGAATGACCCCATAGACACAGTTATGATCTAGGGACAGCTTGGAGGAAGCTCCACTGGGAAGGAAGTATTTCAGAAGTTTGCCTGAAATGGTCTAGAGCGGCAAGGAGCATTTCTTTGCAGTTACCTAGGAAACTGCCCACTGGTACCTTGTGTAAGAGAGCGGTATAGATAGTGACTCAGGCGCTGGGTATACTGCCTTGTTTCCAATCAGGAAATAGCTTTATAGTCAATTCATAAAATGACTATATATTGTGCTCACTGTAAAAAAATGCCCTCATCTAGGGAAACTTAAAAGCAAAAGTGAAGGTCCTATGACTCCCCCTCGAATCCCACTCCTTATCTAAGGGGATATAAACATTTATCACTGTATTACATAAACGGAATTCTATTTCTTGGTGTGTTTGGTGTCCATCTTTTGACATCCTTGTATTATTCTTGTAGGGTTTGCATGGTTTTCTGCCATGTGGACATTCCCAATATGTATTGAGGAATCCCTTATTGAAAGACATTTTATTTCCTTCAAAAATTTTTTGCTCTAATCGAGATTTGGGGTGCCTGTCTGGCTCAGTCCATAGGGCATGTGACTCTTGGCTTTGGGGTTGTGAGTTCATGCCCCGTGTCGGGTGTAGAGCTTACTTTATAAATTCTTAAAAAGATTTTATTTATTTATTTGAGAGAGAGAGACAGAGAGCATGAGAGGGAGAGAGAGCAAGCATGAGCAGGGGTAAGTGCAGAGAGAGAGGGAGAAGCCGATTCCCCACTGAGCAGGAAACCTGATGCAGGGCTGTATCCCAGGACCCCAGGATCATAACCTGAGCCAAAGGTAGACATCCAACCAACTGAGCCACCCAAGCACCCCAAGCTTACTTTAAAAAAGAGAAAAACAAACAAACAAACAAAACGGAAGAAATGATTCACTAACATTCCTGGCCATATCTTTGAGCTGTAGGACAAGTGATTGAACTGTGTAAATGCCTAAACGTATCACTGCTTAGTGTGCAAGCTTATGGATTCATCATGATCGGTACTACACAAAGTACCATTTTATACTTTGTGGCTGCAAACACTATTTCTTTTTGTAGAACTGTGCTGGCTTTGGGGATTTCAGGAGATAAGCATGTACTAGGTTGGGGTGGTAACTAACTAAATTGATATATTTTGTGAGGTAGGGAGGAGGACTACTTTAGCTCTGATAGGTTTCTAACCATACTTTTGTAATTCTTCAGACCTAAAAACTGTATTTTGGAGTCTGAGAAATGTTGTTTATATAAAAGTTACATATAAAAAATTATAGTTTGGGGGCTATGTTTCTGAAACATGTGGACAGAAAGCAAGTTTATTTTCTAGTAGTGTAATGTGGTTTCCTGTGATGGTAAAAGTCAGTTCAAAGCCTCATTTTAAAATATTTTAAGTTCAACACCTCCCTCTAGTGGATAAAAGAAAAACTCCTTCAATTTCCATTGTCCTTAATAATGATTGTGTTACACACCCACACACATCATACTTACTTTTTCACTGTCAGGATCCCGGTAGCTTTTTGTTTTATTACAAAATAAATTCTGTGACAAAATTTCTAAACCTTTATTTGCAAGGAGAGAAATTATTCTTGATATATAACTGCATGAACTATTTTATAACTCTTTTGGAATTTTCTTATATGTTATTTAAAGCACCCCAGTCTTGGATTGTGTTGATAAAACCATAAACTTAAAACATACAAACAATAGCAGGGGTTAATATAACCAGTACCTGGCATAACGTACCATATCATTAAATACTAAAATTTATCATCAAGATCATGTTTGTCGTATTTGTTTCAGAATTAAAAACAGACAAGCAATAAATTGCTACATTATTAAGACTGACTATTCTGAATTACTTCATTATCCCACCATCACCCTATTCACAAAAGATACCAGTATTCTGAAGTTAGTGTTTAGTATTCTGTCTGTATACATTGACAGTGTATCCAATTATTTTGTTATTTTTTGTGTTTTAAAAATATACATAGAGTATTGGAAGGTATGAATCTTTGTCCAGCTTATTGTTCTCACTTGTGCTTTTGAGATTTTGATAACATATCAAACTGATAAATCTTGATGCTAAATTGACAAGGATACAGGAAATGATGATTATAACCAATCTCACTAATGAATATACATACAAAAGTATTATATAAAATATTAGCCAAGTCAGTGCAGCAAAATATGAAAAGATATAAAAGACCTTTATACAATAAAATGCCGAGTTTAACATTAGAAAATTAATCACTGTTCATTTGAAATTAATATAATCCCTTAACTATATAAATTTCTTGAATATGTAAACAGAATTCCTAAAAAATCTACACTATTTGAGAAAGACAGTTTTTTAAATAAAAACTGTGTATGTGTTTTTATATGCATATCCAAAGATATATAGTAATTGTCACATATTAGTGATTAGGTGACCTCTGCATTGAAACTGGAATTGTTAGGTCAGAAATTTCACCTACATCTTGAAAGACTTTTATTTAAAAGCCATATTACTATAAGTAATATTTAATATAGGCCAATTATCATAAAGTTAAAATATCACCAATGAATAGAATAAGCTCTAACTGATCCATCACTGATTTTCCAGGTGTTCCTTTTTATAGGATTAAATCGAAAGTGTTACGGAATGATGGACATGCTCTTTGTTTAGTGTAATGGAAGGACTGCCTGTTGTTTTCTGTACTGTTTGCCATTGGGAATCACAAGTCATATTTTCTTATAAGTAAATTTCATGAGACTTCCTGAATAATTCAGTTTCTTTTGCTTTAATAAGTATTATTTGAAATAATTGCCATCAGCTACAATACAAGCATTTTTGGTTATAGATTTTATTTTGTTTTTATTTCAGATTATTTGGTTTACATTGTGATTAACCTTGTAAATTACTGTTTATTCATTTAAAAATATACATAGTACTTTGTGTGGATGATAGAAAGTTAGAGATGATGTGGCAGTCAAGAGGGCATATAATTTATTTTAATTTTTAAAAAAGATTTTATTTAATTATTTGCAGATAAAGGGAGAGAGCACAAGCAGGGGGAGCAGCAGAGGGAGAGGGAGAAGCAGGCTCCCCGCTGAGCAGGGAGCCCGATGTAGGGCTCCATCTTGGGACCCTGGGGTCATGACCTGAACTGAAGGCAGACACTTAACCAACTGAGCCACCCAGGTGCCCCAAGAGGGCATATAATTTAACAGTGAATTTAAATTGACATTGGCGATATTAAGTGGTTGAAGGAGGGGAGTTATCATGCAGAATAAAAATAGTATCTTATATTTGTATACTGCTTAATGCTCTTAAAAGTACTTTTGTATATGAAGGTACTGTTATGGTGAACTTAGATTATGGCTATTCATAAAACCATTCACTCCTGAATCCACACTGCCATTAAATAACTGCAAGTGCTGGGGTGCCTGGGTGGCTCAGTGGGTTAAAGCCTCTGCCTTTGGCTCGGTCATGATCCCAGGGTTCTGGGATCAAGCCCCGCATCAGGCTCTCTGCTCAGCGGGGAGCCTGCTTCCTCCCCTCTCTCTGCCTGCCTCTCTGCCTACTTGTGATCTCTGTCTGTCAAATAAATAAATAAAATCTTAAAAAAAAAACACAAAAAACTGTGAGTGCTGGCTGCTGGCACACTTTTGCTCTGTTGTCCAGGTTTGCTCTTATCTGTTCTAGTTTAAGGATTGAAAATGTGTGAGGAGATGAGTTTCTGTATATTAAGATGTTTCCATTACCTGAAGAAAATCATTCTTAAGAGTTCATGGGTAGTCAGCTACAGAGTGGTAATTTCATGAGTGAGGGGTATGGAGAGAAGGAATTATGTGAGGTTTTGTTCTTCATCCTTTGACTGTGGACGGTACTGCCCCGTGCTTTCCAAGTTAGAGTCTTTTAGAGAGAATTGTATTTGGTGCTTGGGACATTCTCAGTCATCTTCTGATGATACCTTTTGAATGGCTGGCAATACTTGAAACCATTTTGGATCCATATGTGTGTGTCTGTCCCGGAATAAGATTGTGCTGGTGAAGGAAGGTGAGAAAGGACTTGCCTCAGAGACCTAAGTGGGAACAATGAATGTAGACATTGACCTGTGGAAAATACTTGGATATGCGTGTTAACTTCCTCTTTGAACTTTCATAACGTTCAACTCTGATTTCTGAGTTTAGTTGGGAAGGGAGATTGAGAGATTTCAGTAGAACACTACCTGATGTTATTTTTCTTCCAATAATACAGCAAAGATTTGAAAACTTGAAAACTGAAAGAAATGAAACACAGCCATCTAGTGGATGCAACTCGAAGAACCATAGCCATAGTTAAAGTACCAAGAGCTCACATAAAAACCTCTCAAGGGCCGTTATCAGGCATTCAAGCTAATCACTTCTCCTCACACAAAGGAGCCATGTGCATCTGTATTACAAAATATTTAAAAATTTTAATGAGCAGGGAAAACATTATAAATGGCATTTGGACTACAGCATTATGTAAATACCCTCAGAGGTCAATTGAACTAGTCTAACGTTATAGTATGTTTTATACATTTTCAGCCGTAACATGTGTTAACCAGAGCTCTAAAATTGTAAAACTCCCATAACTCTTTTTTAAAAATTTTATTTTAAGTAATCTTTGCATTCAGCCTGGGGCTCAAACTCACGACCCTGAGATCAAGAGTTTGATGCTGTACCAACTGAACCAGCCAGGCGCCCCCAAATTATAAAACTCCAGTCGTGCTTTTTTGAATATGTGTATATTCTGAAACATTGCTGGAATATCTAGATCTCTTTTGCCTATGAGAGCAAGTGTCTATAAGGTCCTTGAACAACATGGGTTTGAACTGTATAAGTCCATGGATTTTTTTCAATGAATATGTAGGAAGGTTTTTTAGAGATTTTAGACAATCTCAAAAAACTTGGAGATGAACTGTGTAGCCTAGAAATACTGAAAAAAATTAAGAAAAAGTTAAGTATTATAAGAATACAATACATAATACATATAAACCTAGAAAATACGGGTTAATTGTGTTATCAGTAAGGCTTCCTATCAACAGTAGGCTATTGGTAGCCAAGTTTTTGGGGAGTCAAAAGTTATATACTCATGTGTATAACTGCTCATGTGTGGGTGTCCCTAATCCTCATATTGTTCAAGAGTTAACTGTATAAATTAACCTATTTTTGTGGTTGAAGCACGGGTTTACTCACTGTCTTCTATGAAATACATTTTTGTCAATGTTGGCTTATAAACTGTATTGATGCAAAAACGAATTACTTTCCAGGAGCAAGATAATGCTGTACAAAATATGCACAAGAAGGTAGAAAAATTAGAAACTGAGCACATGGACTGCTCTGATCTTCTACGGCGACAAACAAGTGAACTTGAATTTAGCACTCAACGAGAAGAACGTCTTAGAAAAGAATTTGAGGTATATTTTTTCATTCTTTTAAAACATACATATGTTGTCCAGTTAGTAATTTAAGGTCAGAAAAAGTTTTACTCTGCTATCAAATATAAAACTTTTTTTTTCAGCATTTATTTGTGTTGAATATCTGGCTGCTTTGAAAACTTTGTATTTGAGTAAATTATATTTTGCCCCTAATTTTTAAAATCTATCCATTTTTAACAGTTAATTCCCATGGAATATTTGGAAAGTTTGAGGGTAATTGTTTGCATGATAAGATTGAGGAAGCAACTCAGGAAAGGATTTTGTACACATAATATTAAATTCTAATATTGTAGATTGGATCATATACTAGCTGCATGGTTTTGTGGAATGCATTTCAGGTGAGACTTTAGATGGGAAAGAAACATCAAGTTACAAATGAAAGTTATGATTTTGATGAGAGAATGATATAATCACCTTAATTTTGAGAGAAATCTATTTGTTAATTCTTTTTAAACTTTCCTTTTGTTTATGGGAAATTATTTCAATAGGTAAAGAAGTTTTGTCTTAGACATAATTTATAATTGTAATTAGGTAAATAAACATTTATAAGGAGAATTCAGTGATGAAATCCAGAGCTAATCCAGTTAAACTCACTGCTGTCATTTAACATTGTTCTGGAAGTTTTAGCCAGAGAAGTATATGATGGCAGAGCAGCAATAAGAAGTACAGTTGTTGGAAAGAAGGAGGCATGACTCTTAACATTTTCAGGTGATGCACTTATACTGTAAATAGTCAAAAAAATCAACTTTAGAATTATTGACACTGGTAAGAACATTCAGTAAGGAGGCCAGGAAGAAAAGAAAAGTAACAATTTTATTTACATTCTTATATTCCAGCAATAGTCAGAGAATAAAACGTGTAAAAAATTTTCTTCACCACCGTGACAAGAATAGGAATATAATTAACTACAGACACATTAAAAAGTTACCAGATTTAACTGAGAGTCTTCAAAGAAAATGGTGAGACATTTTGGAGATACTCAGTACTAAAAAGATATGAATCCTTCCTAGATTATATTATGGGTTAAAATAGTTCCAATAAAAAACTCAGTGGAATTATTTTGGGAATAAAGATTCAGATATTCATGTGAAAGACTAAAGAGCTACTACACAAGAGTCTCTCATACATTTTTAAAAAGATTTTATTTGGGGCACCTAGATGGCTCAGTTGTTCGGTGTCTGCCTTTGGCTCAGGTCATGATCCCAGGGTCCTGGGATGGAGTCCCATGTCGGGCCCCTGCTCAGCGAGAAGCCTGCTTCTCCCTCTCCCACTCCCCCTGCTTGTGTTCTCTCTCTCACTCTCTCTCTGTGTCAAATAAATAAAATCTTAAAAAATATTGTATTTATGTGAGGGAGAGAGAGAGAGCGAGTGTGAGCACCTGAGAAGGGGGAGGGGTGGAGGGAGAGGCAGAGAATCTCAAGCAGAGTCCGCTCTTAGCATGAACTCCAATGTTGGTCTCCATCCCACAACCCTGAGATCATGACCAGAGCTGAAACCAAGAGTTTGATGCTTAACTGACTGAGCTACCGAGGCGTCCCTAAAATATTCTGTTAAGAGAAATGAGTGGAGACTTACTATATCAGAGGTTAATAGCTATTATAAAGCTTTAGTAATATATCAGTGGTGGTTTTTTCCTTGTATGCAACAGAAACCAACTTTGGCTAACTTCAATAGGGAATTCACTGGAGGAATATGGGAATCACATTTGCGATTAGGATGAAAGTTGGGGAATCATGCTCAGAAATGAAACCCAGAGCATCCCCAGACGTCTTGGGAACAGAAATGATGGAGGAAGTTAGGATGAATTGATATCAGTAATTTTCATTTTATTTGTTTACCAGTAACAATTGGTATCATTCTTTTTGTCACTTTAGGATTCAAATCCCAAAGAGAAAATATTCGATTGAAAGAGGTGGTTTGCCCCAAATAAATCTCTCTCAAGTCTGCTAAAATTAAAGCCCCCCCAAAAGAAATTTTTTCTTTTTTTTAATTAATTTTTTATTATTTTATTAACATGTAATATATTATTAGCCCTAGGGGTACAGGTCTTTGAATTGCCAGGTTTACACACTTCACGGCATTCACCATGGCACATACCTTCCCCAGTGTCCATAACCCCACCACCCTCTCCCTCCCCCCCTCCCCCCGCAACCCTCAATTTGTTTTGTGAGATTGAGTCTCTTATAGTTTGTCTCCCTCCTGATCCCATCTTGTTTCATTTATTCTTTTCCTATCCCCAAACCCCACGTTGCCTCTCAACTTCCTCAAATCAGGAAGATCATATGATAATTGTCTTTCTCTGATTTACTTATTTCACTCAGCATAATACCCTCTAGTTCCATCCACATTGTTGCAAATGGCAAGATTTCATTTCAAAAGAAATTTTTATAAAGAAAATTCAGTTTCTGGTACCAAAAGAAGGGGAAAAGAGATTGTTGAGTGGCCAAAAAGTACAGTTACTCTAAGACCAGATTTTCCATGGTACAGATTGAAAGGCCAGTAGTAGACTTGTAGAATATATATAAAATCTAGTATATGAAGATACCACTTTAAATTAATGAGGATAGGAAAGATTATTCCATCATCTTGAAACATGGTTAACTATTTAACTATTTGGTTAACTATTTAACTAAAATAAAATTAGATTCCCAGCTTACATCATATTGTAAAATAAGTTTCAGTTGGATTAAAAAGAGTAAAAATATTAAAAAGCTAATAAAAAAGAAAAAAAAGTGTTTTTTGCTCTCTGAGTCTAGTATGACTTGTTATTAATCATAAAAGCAGAGGAGCAAAATCAACAGATTTATAGCTTTGACTAGGAGAAATTAAAGTCATATATATGTAAATTCTTCACTTCAAATAAAATAAAAAAAAACACATGAGAAAAATATTTACAGCAAAAGGTAGATCTATCTCTGTCTCTACATCTCTTTATCCAAATTCTCTCCACTATTTGGTAAGAAAAAGGAGAAAACCTTTATGAAAAAAAATCTACCAAGGACTTCAAAGAAGATGTGAAAGATGTTCAGATGAATAGCAAACATGAAAAATGCTTGACGTCAGAAAGGCTGTAACAGTCATGATACCAAGACTAAAGAAAAGGTAGCACCCAGTGTCAGTGAGGGAGCTGTTAAAAGTTCCTGGGTCTTGCTGCTGAGAGGGCAGGTGGATAAAGCCTTCCAGGAGCTGTGTTTGGCAAATTTATGTGGTCTTCATCAGAAAATCATCACACCCTTTGAGGCCTCCAGCTCATGGCTCAGCCATCACCTGGGACTTCATTTTCCTCTGTTGGATCTCCTGTTTCCTAGGTCCCTGTGTGTTTTTTACGCCAGTGGCGTATGTAGTCTAGTAGCTGCTAAAGAAAGGGTATATGAGAGCCCAGTTTTAGCTGATCTTGTGTTTCTGAGTGTGATTTTTATGAATAAAGTATTAGAGTAGATATAATTTGGCCAAATATAGAATTTTAGGTTTAAAGTCATTTTCTCTTAATATGTGAAGGCCTTACCTTCCTCATTCCCAGGCTCTTCTGTTGCTGTCGAGAGGCCTAATGTTATTCTGGTTTGTGTTTCTTTGATAGTGATCTTCCTCCCTCATTCTTGTCATCTCTGTAAGTTTTCTTGGTCTTCTGTTCTTTTCAAACTTTTTTTTTTTTTTTTTTTAATGGAAAGCTTTAAACAAACATATTTTAAAAAGTGAACAGAATAGGGACGCCTGGGTGGCTCAGTTGGTTGAGCAGCTGCCTTCGGCTCAGGTCATGATCCCAGCGTCCTGGGATCGAGTCCCGCATCGGGCTCCTTGCTCGGCGGGGAGCCTGCTTCTCCCTCTGCCTCTGCCTGCCACTCTGTCTGCCTGTGCTTGCTCTCTCTCTCTCTCTCTGACAAATAAATAAACAAAAAATCTTAAAAAAAAAAAAAAAGTGAACAGAATAGTATAATGAACCTAATGTATCCATCACCAGCTTCAACAATGATCTATATATGGCCAATATTTTATCATTTATGTCCCCACTCACTTTTCCCACTCCCATATTATAGTGAAATGAATCCCAGTCACAGTATTTTAACTATAAATATTTATTACAATTTAAAAAAAATGAGGGGTCTTTATTTAGAGTCACGTTTTCAATATTAAAACTAAATTAACAGGAACATCACTTAATAAAATCAAATATCCAGGCTTTATTCAAATTTCAGATTGTTCCACAGTTTGATATAAATGGTGTAAATGTGTGTAAATGCAGTTTGAGTCAGAATTCCAGTTGCACATTACAATTGGTTGATATTTTTTTTCTCTCTCTTTTAAAGAAGATTTTATTTATTTATTTGAGAGAGAGAGATTGCGTGCGTGAGTGGGGAGAGGGACAGAGGAGGAGGGAGAGAGAGAAAGAGAGCACACTCCATACTGAGCTCAGAGCCCTACACGGGAGTCGATCTCATGAGCCTGAGATCACGACACCGAGATCACTACTGGAGCTGAAACCAAGAGTCCGTTACTCAAACTACTGAGCCACCCAGGCACTCTGGTTGATATGTCTCTTAAATCTCTTTTAATCTACAAATTCTTTGTCTATAGCTTTCTTTTTTCCTTATATTTGTGAGGACACCAAATTATTTGTGCCATAGAGTTCCCACTGACTCTGCAATTGCAGGACATCAAATATAAATAATGTTTCTTAGTATAGATCTTTTTAAATTCATGGTGACCATTTTAGTTAGGGAATACATGCCCTTTATTTGGAAGAATTCTCTTGTGTTATTCTCTTGTGGAATTTTTTTCCTCAGGGCTTTCGCTGTTCTTTCTCTCTGGCTTTTATTATTCAAGTGTCAGATCAACTGGATCGATGGTTTACTTCTTTTGCTTTTCTGTTGTCTTTCTCTTTGTCTTTTTGTTGTGGCTTCTTGGGACATTTCTTGACTTGACTTTCTAATCTTCTTATTGAATATTTTCCTTTTCATTTTTAATTTCTGAGAGCTCTTGTTCTCTGTACTTTTTTTTTTAAATAGCATCCTGTTCCTATGACTACTGTATTCATTTGTTTGTTCAGTAAGTATTTATGGAGAGTATTAGGCACACTTTTTGGTGCTTGAGGCATTAGCAGCGAACAAAACAAAGTCTCTTCCCTCTTAAAGCTGACGCTCTAGTCAGGGAGAATCACACATTAAATGAAACAAAGCATGATAAGCCCTGTGGAGAGTAATAAAGCAGACTAGGGTTGGGGTGCTTGGGTGGCTCAGTCGGTTGAGTGCCTGACTCTTGGTTTCAGCTCAGGTCATGATCTCAAGGTCGTGAGATTGAGCCTTGTGTCAGGCTCCATGTTCAGCCGAGAGTCTGCTTGTGATTCTCTCCCTCTCTCTTTGCCCCTCCCTCCAACTCTATCTCGAATAAATAACTAACTCTTAAAAAATAAAGCAGACTAGGGGAAGTAATGAGTGATGAGACAGGTGGGTTACCCTTTTATGTTAGTGGTCATAGAGGGCTGACTTGATAAGACGGCATTTGAATAGAGACCCAGAGAAAGAAAGGGACAGCCATGTGGATATCTGGAGGAAGAGCATTTTGGGTAGAAGATATAGAAAGTGCAAAGGCCATGAGATGTGAGTGTGCTTAGAAGGTTTGAGGAATAGCTAGTAGGGCATTGCAACTGAAATGGAAAGGCTAGTAGGATAGACAGAATGGTAGGCAGATTTTACAGTCTTGATGATCTTCTGTAATTCATGGTAAGAACTTTGAGTGAGATGAAAGCCATTGGAAGGTTTTGAGTGGAGGCCTGACATGCTTCCTGTTTTTTGTTTTAAAAGCATTGTTCTGTATATTCTTTAGAGAATAGATTGTAAGAGACCATTTAGGAGACTATTATATTTACCTTGATGAGATATATAGTGTAGAGGAGTTTGGATTTGTATGTATTTTGGAAGATAGAACCAATAGAATTTGCAGATCAATTGGACCTGGCTTGTGAGAAAAAAGGAGGAAGTAAAGGATAAGGCCAAAGATTTTGCCATGAGCAAATGGGCGAATGGCCTTGCCATTTACTCAACTGGCAAAGAAGGCAAGTGGCATAGATTTGGGAGAGGTCAGGAATTTGCTTTAGGTATGTTACATTGGCATGCCTGGTAGCCATTCACATGGAGATGTGGAGTAGACAGTTGAATACGAGTATGGGGCTTCGGGAAGCATTACTGTAGGATAATAGGGAATTATGGCAGATATTTCACTGTACAACTTTGAATGTCATAATCTGTAGGTCTTCTCTGCATTTCTGTAGTTTCTGCAGAGTGCTCTGCTATTTTGTCTTTGGTGGTTATAACATGGAAGAAGGACATGGAGAAAGAATCTGCATATTATACTGTTCGATACCCAGACTTTCCCCTGGTTTCAGCCTTGTGTACCCCTCGCCCCCCACCCCCTCTCTGTGTATCCCTGTGTGCAGCCTCTGGTTCAGATTCACATCTTCCCGGTAATAAACCTCCAGTTTGTGTAGTGGTTAAGAAAGGGTTATTGTTTGGCTGCTTGGCGTGGAGGTGGGCATCTGGAGGTTAAACTTACTTCTCTCTCTCTGTCAAATAAATAAAATCTTTAAAAAAAATCTTATGTTTATATATATGTTTATATGTAAATTTATATATTTATTATATAAATTTTATATATTTATTTATACTTATTTATAAAAAATTTATGTTTATTAAAAATATAATATATACTTGTATATTTATATATTTTTATATATTATATATTTATATATCTTATACTATACACACACACACACACACACACACACACACACACACACACACACAAACATACAGCTTTGGTCCAGGCACATTAAGAAATCCATTTCGTGAAATGCAACTGTTAAAAAGCTTCACTAAAATTTAAAATATTGATTGGGCTACATGTCTATTATGCTAGTTGCTTTACTCTGATATTACTGACAATAAATAATGTGTTCTATTAAATTAAAACATTAACAGTTTTCCTCTATTATCCTTACTAACATTATTATCTCATTTATTTTATATTAATCCTTATATTTCATGTATCTTATAGCAATTCTTTTTTTAAGAATACCACTGACAGTTACTTAAGTCCCTAGAATTACTAGTAGTCAATGCTTCCACAACTGAATGCAAAACTAGCATAAAATCCTCTTTAACTTCTCTTTCACTGTGTCATCATCTGGCCAAGAGCCAAAACAAGATACATTCACTTAAATATAAAGCAAAAAATTTTTTAAGATTTTGTTTATTTGTCAGAGAGAAAGAGAGAGCACAAGCAGGGGGAGCAGCAGGCAGAGGAAGAAACAGGCTCCCCATTGACCAAAGCACCTGATGCAGAACTCAATCCCAGGACCCTGGGATCATGACTTGAGCCGAAGGCAGACACTTAACTAACTGAGCCACCCACGCATGCCATAAAGCAAAATTTTGAAAGGTGTCTACATATGAAGAATTATAAATGAGTCAGAGGACTATACAAGTCCACTTATAAAATTCCTATAAATAGAATAAAAATTGGGACTACCTGGACTACCTTTCAAAGCTTCAAATTCTCTAAAAGCAGAGACCCAGTATTACCAAAAGTAATTACAGAGCAGCTAAGAAGAACCACAAAGTAAAACTAGTCTAAAACAATTTGATGTTTATAACATCAGTCAGTAAGAAGAGAAATTGGGGCAAATATTTTACAAAGAAAAAAATCAATATTGAGTTATCCAAAAATAAATCCTAAAGTTTAGACATTAGACATTTCCTCAATTCAGTCAAAACTGGCTTAATAAAAATTTTATCAATGAAAAAGAAATCACTGTTACCTAGTACTTCTTCAAACCTATAAGGAATTAAAATGTGTTTAGTGATGATCATAAGGTTGCATAGCATCCTAAAAGTGACTTCTAAATGAGATCTTTATTTTTTTTTTAAAGATTTTATTTATTTATTTGACAGAGATCACAAGTAGGCAGAGAGGCAGGCAGAGAGAGAGGAGGAAGCAGGCCCCCCACTGAGCAGAGAGCCCGACGCGGGGCTCCATCCCAGGACCCTGGGATCATGACCCGAGCCGAAGGCAGAGGCTTTAACCCACTGAGCCACCTGGGCGCCCCATGATTTGTATTTTTAAAAAATCTGATAAACTGTATACCATTGTGTGGCTTAATCATCTTAACACAGGTCAATGGTTTCTTAGATTTAAAAAAAGAAAGCAAACTCCAATCCAATTTTATAAAAATGGTGCTGGATACCACAGAACCAAGGGAAAAGTGAACTGGAAAAAGAAATATCTGTGGCTTTTATAAACCTCTTTACAAATAGGGGAGGTTTTTTTTTTATCATGGGAAATATGCTTAACTCAATAAGAAAAAAGAGAAGATGCAAACCTAATAGTAAGGACTGAGGAATCTTGCGAAGATTACAGTGGAGAGAGGACTGGCTGCAAATAAATTCTGAATTGCTTCTGTCAGTCATGTTCTGTATTACAGTAACGAAAGCAGGGTAGAATGTAGCTTTTTCTCTGTACGTAGACTATACTTAAGTGAAAAAGGAAAAGAAAAATGACTCATGTTTCCTATTGTCTGTGAAGCCAGCCTTATCTGATTTCACTTGTTCAAGCCACCATGTGTTTGTAGGAATTATTTTTCAACACCTATTTGTGTCAATTACTACTTACCAAATGGGTAAATGATGAAATCACCTGGGTTATAAGATTGTGCTTAGAAGTATTAGACATTTTTGTATTTATAACGGACTTTAAAATAGGGAGTTTATTAAAAAATTTGTTAAATACTGAAGTTTCTGTTGCCAGGAGAGCTAAAGACAATTTTTAGAGAGGCTAAGTTGATTTATGGCAAGAATTTGTGTCCTGTAAATTCTGAAATTTCCTATTTTCATTTTTTATGGTTCCTTTTATTCTACCCAATAGTAATAAAAGCTCTTTTTTTCCATTACACTGTTTTACAGTCTGGGTGATAGACTTCATTATTCATTCCTGGTAAATAAAAATTCACTGTATTCTCCAGTTTATACCTCTAGTCAGGTTGTCCTCAGATGTCTGTTCTTAAACTGTTAAAGCCCTGATTGTTGCTGCCTTCACTGACTAGCTTTGAGGTTAACTGCAAAGTCAACCACAGCTGAGATGATGGGCATGGGCCGGCCGCTCTAAATATTGGTACATTTCACTATTTCTTGAAACTGCTGTGTAGTTTTATTTATTTTTAAATTATATTAAATTAAGTAATCTCTACATCCAACATGGGGCTTGAACTCAGTATCCTAAGATCAAGAGTTGCTGCCCTGCCGACTGAGCCAACCAGCTGCCCCCAGGATAATAAATCATAAAGGACTCAGATTTTCTTTGCTACCGTCTTTCAATACATGACTCAGTTTAAGTGATGGGATATTATGGTGCTTCTCTTGTCCAGATACTTGTCAAATACTTTGAGACTTTGACCCTTTAAGATTTTTTTTTGTTGTTCTATAATAAAAAGTACTTTGGGATCTTCACTTTACAGTCTTGAAGTACAATGGCTGCTCTTTATTCCCCCCACACAGGTAGGAATAAGTATTGTAATTAATTGTTAACAAACATATAATAAATTATTTACAGTCACCTATAGCGAAATATACTTACTATTAAAATTTAACAATCAGTCTGTGATGATTCAGTTCCTTAGAATTACCTTTCTGAGGGTGGATTATTACTATATTGGTTACTGTGAAAGTGTCCATCGATGGGAAATATCAGGTGATAAAATCTGGAAAAACAGTTAAATAAACAGCCACTTTCTATTTATACAGCTGTTGACATTCTGCGGTAAACTTTGCACAGCTGTTTTGGAAACAGTGCTATGTAACCCACTACTGAGAAATCTCTAGGATGCATTTCTGTGATATTTCCTCCCCCGTTTTTCTTGTGCATTTTAGCGGATGAAATTTTGTGTATCCAAATTTTGCTGCTTGACCGATTCCTTTAAGTTCACTTATATCCTCTGAGCTAGATCTGTTCTGTTTTGAGGAGGAAATAATGTAGTTGGAGGAGTTTGGTCCAGTCCTTCAGCAGCATACACATCTGTTTTCATAACTTTTGTGAAACTTTTGGAACAGGCCTGTGGAAGCCAGGGGAGCAGATGTGGCATGAGGAACAAACGTGGTCTGGATATGTTTTGTTAGTTCTGCTGCTGAATCGGATTGGCAGCTTATACCCTGTGTTATGATAAAATAATGAGTAACAAAGGGTGGAACAGGAGACATCCTTCTGTTTATTACCTTCTTCAAAGAATAAATGCCCCCTTTCTTAAATGGAGTAGATTATCTAATTGGGCTTAACGTGATTTAATGAGATATAAATCATGAAATAAAAAAATAGGATGAACATATAGTATTTACTGAAATAAAAATCTCTTGGCAATATTTTGCAGTAGGAAAGGGGATGAAAATCAGCTAATAAATGATAAAATATATGCTCATTTTGTGTTACACAAAGAACTCCCTTGTTCATAATGGTGGGGAACAGACATAATATAGTGTAATATTTGTATTCCAAGCAAACCTGTATATACTTAAATTGACCTGTGGTATATATGAATTTGTGTTGGATTTTGTATTTTAACCTGAATCCCATTATGATTTCTGCCCTTGCTTTGTTGATTACAGTATGATTGGATACTAATGAGACAGTTTATGATTCCACTGGCTCTCTTAGGCAGTATTACGGAAAAAAAATTTTTTTTGTGAACACTTTGATGTTCCTCTAGCACCCTCTGCTGGATATAAGAATTAATTCACCAGGCAAGAAGATTTAAAAAAATATTTATTAGGAGGGCTTTAATTTAATTATGTCTGTCAACAAAGCCCATTCTTGGAAGGAGTTTGTTTAAAGATTTGAAGATTTTGTTGTTGTTGTTGTTGCCCTTACTGATTAATCAGTAGTTTTAGTAATAATAGTTTATAAAGTTGTTTTCTTCTGGACATTACATGCAAAGCAGGAAGGTATGAAAATAAGGACGTGATCTCTGGTGTATTATTTTAACCCATTTAGTTTTGGCCTAGGGAAAGAATAACAGAACCTCTTCTTGACTTTTGAAGTGAAAATCAGATAAATAATATGACATAAGATACATACAAGAGATGAAAAGAAGACTTGAATTGTTGAATCTTTTATCATGGAATGACAATATTCTGTATTTTAATAAAATGTAAGACTATTATTTTGATAAGAGAAGCTTTATGCATATGCTTTTTGGAATCTGAAAAGAAAATGAACATTGTTAGACTAGTTTCTTCCCTCTATTTGTCTTTCTTAACTTTTTGCTTGTTCTGATTTTTTATTCTCCATGCCTACAGGCTATTTTCTTATCACTGGTTAGACTTCTTTTGACTTACAGAGTCTAAGGCGAACATACTGAGAAGTCATTTTTAATTTTTTGAGATCAGAGACTTCATTTTGTAGGGTTTACATTTAAAAAGTTTGTTTTAAAGTAGTATTGGGCTTACCTAGAGTAATGCTCATTTTAATCTGGCTAAACATAATAATTTTTGTGCTAAAATAGGTACCATGTTTTAGACCTAAAGTCAATAGGGATCCCTTATTCTAAGGACTCGAAGTCAGCATTTAGAGGGAATTATCAAGAAGCTTGACTTAGGTGGCTGTCACTACTTTGACATTTTCCTTCTTACACTCAGGATTCTTTTATCTTTTATTGAAATATATTTCACACATCATAACATTCATCCTATTAAAGTATACAATTCAGTAGTTTTTAGTATATTCACAAAGTTATGCAACTATTCCCACTATCTAATTCCAGAATATTCTCATCACCCCAATAAGAAACTCCGTGTCCGTTAGCAGTCACTGCTCATTCTTCCCTCCCACCCTGGCTGCTGGCAACCACTTAACACACTTTTTATCCTTATGGATTTGCCTGTTTTGGACATTTCATATAAACGAAGTCATACAATAATACTTGGTCTTTTGTGTCTAGTTTCTTTCACTTAACATATATCTTCAAGGCTCATCTATGTCATAGCATTTATTAGTACTTTTTTTTTCCCGCTGAATACATTCCACTGTAGGAATATACCATATTTTGTTTAGTTGATGGACATTTAGGTTGTTTCTACCTTTTGGCTATTATGAAAAATGCTCATATGAACATTTGTGTATAAGTCTTTGTTTGAACATGTTATTATTTTGCTGGAATATATACCCAGGAGTGGAAATGCATGGTCATATGGTAATTGTTTAATTTTTTAAGAAACTGACAAACTGTTTTCCAGAGTGGTGGCACCAATTTACATTCCCACCAGTAATGTAGGAGGTTTCCAATTTCTCTACATCCTCACCAATACTTATTACTTTCCATTTTTTAAAATTATAGCTAGCCTAGTGTGTGTGAAGACATATCTCTTTGTGGTTTGGGTGTGCATTTCCCTGATAGCTAATAATGTTATCCATCATTTCATATACTTATTGGCTATTTTTGTATCTTCTTTGGAGAAATGTCTATTCAAGCCCTTTACTCATTCATTTTTTTATTTGTTTTATTTTTTCTAAAGATTTTATTTTTAGGCCATTGATTCTTTTGAATTCATATTTCTATATGTTGTGATGGAGGTTTACAAGTTTATTCTTTTGCTTGTGTATATCCCATTGTCTCAGCACTGCTTAATGAAAGAATGATTCTTTCTCATTGAATGGTTGTGGCTCTATTGTCAAAAATCTATTGACCATTGACACATGGGCTTATTTCTGGACTCCCAGTTCTTTTCTTTTTTTTTTTTTTAAGATTTTATTTATTTATTTGACAGAGAGAGATCACAGTAGACAGAGGCAGGCAGAGAGAGAGAGGGGGACGCAGGCTCCCTGCTGAGCAGAGAGCCCGGTGCGGGACTCGATCCCAGGATCCTGAGATCATGACCTGAGCTGAAGGCAGTGGCTTAACCCACTGAGCCACCCAGGCGTCCCTCCCAGTTCTTTTCTATGGATCTATATGTGTGTCCTTCTGCCAGTTCCACAGTGTTTTGATCATTGTAGCTTTGTAGTAGTATTGAAATCAAGAAATGTGAGTCTTCTAACTTTGTTTTTCCTTTTCAAGATGATCATGTTAACTTTCTGAGAAGTGCTTTAGTAAAATTATTTGGCTTTAATCCTGTGTTTTTCACACACTTATGATGAAATGGCTTTTTCATATAATAGCTAATCACATTCCATGGGACTAATATTTGGTATGAAACATGTTTTGAGAAAGTAGAGGTGAGTATGAAGGGAATATTTGCTTTGATTATCTTAATATTTAATGATATATGTAGGAATTGATTGATTTAAACTCCCAGCTTCCCACTGACTTTTTCTGCTTAGGCATGAATTGCTTAATTCATTCTAATGATTTTTTGTCATCAAAATAGAATTTTGTTAGGTAAATAATGATACCAGCACCATACTTTCCCACCATACTTCCTTTGCTTTTGTTTTTGTTTAAAAATTTTTTCAGTATGGAAAATTTCAATCATGCATGAAAGTAGAGAGAATACCAAAATGAGCTGCATGGGCCTATCACTCAGCTTTAACAATGATCAACTAAGCTTTAACAATGATCAACTAATGGCCAGTATTATTTCATGAATATCAACTTCCTCTGGTAATGCCCACCTTGATTATTTTAAAGCAAATCCAGATATCATATAATTTCATCCATGAACATTGTAGTATATATTTCAAAAGGTAAGAGTTTAAAAAAAATACCAGTTTCTTAAAAAAATTTTTTTAAAGTAAGTTTTATGCCCAATGTGGGGCTGAACTCATGACCTTGAGATCAAGAGTTGTATAATCTACCAACTGAGACAGCCAAACACCTCAATACCAATTATAATTACACCTAAAAAAGTAATAATAACTCCTTAGTTTTAAATTTTTCATTACAAAATTTTTTGAATCTCGAGTCTTGAGTTATAATATTTGCTAATACATGAATATTTACCAGTTTCATCTTTCAGTGGAATGCCAGTTATTTCAAAATACTCTAGTAGTATAGGATATAAATGTCAGATTTTACCTTTAAAGATGTTATACTCTACTAACTTAAAATATGAATTTTTGGATTTAAATTATCTTTAGACCCAAAAGATCACATTTAGACTTACTGTTTCGTTTGCCTTCTAGAAAAAAAGTCTGTGTAGTAACTCATTAAGAATGAATTAACTCATTAACAAATATGATTGACAGGGTTGCAAAATCTAAGTAAAGCAAATAAGTCAGTGTAAAAAATATTTTGTGAATTTCATAGTTTAAAACACAGAGTGATTGAATCCTGAAGCAAAATTGCTTCTTGACTATGAAGGCCATTAGTTGCAAGAGGCATCTACAAAGGCCTCTAGAGAAGAAGGGATATTTGTGTTTATGCTCTATTCTATAATGAGATATTATGGGAATCTGTTTTGCTTGAGGAAAGGTGTAGTCATTTCTTACTTATTCACAGATGGCTTGCTTAATTTATGAATTATCCAGTTTTTGCTTATGCTCCTTCTTTCTGTGATTCTGTAAAAAAAATTGTGGAAGGAAAGAGGAAAAAGCAATTAATCAAGTTGTGCATTAAAAAAAAACTTCACCTTAAGCTAAATGATAAAGTAAATATAATTAATAAAAACTTACTTCTTGTCCAGATTTTACTTGAAAAGGAAATGAAATTAGTAATGCCTTACTCCATCACTGTTGAACCATCCTTATTTGACAGACAGGACTTTAGGCATGGTTTTCTTTACTACTGTTATCCTGAGACATCTGCAATGGGGGGGGGGGTCCCTTTAACCCTACTTGCCCAGCCCCCACCAGGCTTTTGGCCATGACCGTTCCCTCTTTGAGACTAGAATCCAGTGCTTCCCATGGTTGCATTTTCTCAACAGAAATAGCTTTCAGAAATAAAGCTTCTGACTTCTAATCCTGGCCAGAAGTTGACTCTTGCCTGAAAATTGATAAATTGGACTTAAGGATAATGAAAACTTCTGTTTCATGAAAGACGCTTTTAATGGTATGAAGAGACAAGCTGTAGACTTGGAGTAAATATTTGCAAATCACATATCCAGTAAATGACTTGTATGCAGATTATATAAACTCTTAAAACTCAATAATAAGAAAACAAACAGGGGCGTGTTGGTGGCTCAGTCAGTTAAGGGTCTGCCTTTGGCTCAGGTCATGATCCCAGAGTCCTGGGATAGAGCCCCTCATCAGGCCCCATGCTGGTCAGGGAGTCTGCTTCTCTCTCTCTCTCTGCCTCTTTCCCAGGCTTGTGCTCTCTCTCTCTCACTCTCTCTTTCTCTCTCAAATAAATGAATAAAATCTTGGGAAAAAAAAAAAAAAAGAAAACAACCCAATTAAAAAGTGGAGAGAATGAAAAGACAACTGACAGAATGGGAGAAGATATTTGCAAATGACATATCAGATAAAGGAGTAGTATCCAAAATCTATAAAGAACTTACCAAACTCAACACCCAAAGAACAAATAATCCAATCAAGAAATGGGCAGAGGACATGAACAGACATTTCTACAAAGAAGACATCCAGGTGGCCAACAGACATATGAAAAAATGCTCCACATCACTCAGCATCAGGGAAATACAAATCAAAACCACAATGAGATACCACCTCATACCAGTCAGAATGGCTAAAATTAACAAGTCAAGAAATGACAGATGCTGGTGAGGATGCAGAGAGAGGGGAACCCTCCTACACTGTTGGTGGGAATGCAAGCTGGTGCAACCACTCTGGAAAACAGTGTGGAGGTTCCTCAAAAAACTGGAAATAGAGCTACCCTATGACCCAACGATTGCACTACTGGGTATATATCCCAAAGATACAAACGTGGTGCTCCGAAGGGGCATGTGCACCCGAATGTTTATAGCAGCAATGTCCACAATAGCCAAACTATGGAAAGAACCTAGATGTTTTGTTTCCTAAATTCGACATACAAGTGAAGTCATATGGTATTTGTCTTTTTCTAAGTGACTTATTTCGATGGCATTATTATACTCTCTAGCTCCATCCCTGTGGTTGCAAAGATCTGTAGCCACTTTAAATACCAATGTTTGTGAGTTTAAACTTTGAATTTGTTTTTAGGCAACTACTCTGAGAGTGAGGAAACTAGAAGAAAATATTGAAGCAGAGAGAGCAGCACATTTGGAATCCAAATTTAATTCTGAAATTATTCAGGTAAAATGTAAACAAAAATTCTTTTGTATGGATTTTATTAAGTTGGGAAAAGGAGCATTCTGTTTAGACAGCTCAGGTTTACATTTAGAATGGGTAGCATAGGGGCACCTGGTGGAGCTCAGTCAGTCAAGGCCCTGACTCTGGGTTTAGGCTCAGGTCATGATCTCAAGGTCATGGGATTGAGCCCCACCAGGGGTTCTGAGCTCAGTGCAGAGTCTACATAGGATTCTCTCCCTCTTTCTTTGCCTCTCCCCCACGCACACTCTCTTTCTCTCAGATAAATAAATAAAAAAAAAAAGAATGGGTAGCATATTATTAAGACACTCATTATTCTGTTTGCTATCAGGATATGGCTGAGCATGGTTTTGTTAGAGGAGGGATTGGCACACTCTAGCCCACAGGCCATATCTCAACCACTGCCTGTTTAAGGGGGGTTCTGTCTTGTCTGTGGGGCTTTTGGGCTGCAGTGGCAAAGGGGGATGGTTATGACAGAGACATTATGGCCTGCAAAGTCCAAAGTATTTACCATCTGGCCTGTTACAGAATGATTTGCTGATCAGAGTTTTCTTTTCATCAAGAGCCATGGGATGAATTTCTTTTTGAAAACATTAAAAAAATATGCACCTTTTATAGAGTGTATATCCTGTGCACACTGCTTGTCACTTGTATTAAGAGCTGAAGGTATAACGGCGAAGAAACGACTCTTGGAACTTACTTCTGTTATCTGAAATACTGTATATTTATCTGCTTCTGTATATATATATGGATAAATGTACAGGTAGAAACATAAAATACTAAAATATAAAATGCTATGAAAGCATAATAAAAAAGGTTATATCTGAGAGGGGAATTAATTGAAGGCATCCTAAGCAAAGTGTCCTCCAGGTCTTAGAGAATGAGAAATAATTTCTAAGGGAAGTGAAGGCATTCCAACTGGGGCTTGGCAAACTACTGCCCATGGACCATGTCTGGCCCATGGCCTATGTTGTGTATAAAGTTTCATATGAAGTTCCAGAAATCTAACATCTTAGTTTAACTTTTTTTAAAGTAGGCTCCACACGCAGCATGGGGCTTGAACTCAGAACCCTGAGATCAAGAGTCGCAAGCCCTCCTGACTGAGCCAGGTTCCCCTCAGTTCCTTAATTTAATTTGAATTTTTTTAAGATTTACACTTTTCCCTTACATCAAATTTTAATAAACTTGCAAAATTATACCTTATTGTTTAACTGGGTCTTAATATAGGGTGCAATTAAGCTTATAAGAATTATATAATAAAATTAAAAAAAATTTTTATCTTTAATGAAATGTCCCCCTTACCTGTAAAATTCTCAGGTCCATGTATTTGAGTGCATTTTGTATTTTAAGCAAACTTGTGCAAGTTAAGCATGGATCCTAATGAGGGGCTTGAGCTCATGACCCTGAGATCAAGACCAGAGCTGAGATCAAGAGTTAAACACTTAACCGACTGAGTAACCTAGGTGCCCCAACCTTTTTTTTTTAAACGATTGAATCACCCAAAATGGCATCAATAAGCAATAAGGCTAAAGTTTTAAATTTATGAAGGAAGTATAATTCAAAATTAAGTTTTTCAGTGTAGTTATAATTTATACCTGGGGATATATAGTTAATAGCTACAAAAATAAAGATTATTACATGTATATTTTTTAATCACAAGTTCAAAATTTATAGTTGATATTTCACTCCACATTATGATGCAGAAAAAAGCCAAAGTTTATATTTGACCCATATATCTATAAATATTGACAAATATTTTCAGTGAGGTACATCTAGTAAAATTCAGTTTCAGATTAGTTTAAAAGCAAATGAGACCATTAAATAGTTGTAATTAATCACCATCTTAGTATAAACTGTAGTTAAATGTATGTTTGAAGTATGTTGTTAATTTTATTCTCATAAAAATGAGAAAATAGAATCAAAGAGTTGACTCAGAATTATTAATTTGAAGCCTACTTCTCTTTCAGTTGGCTTGGTTTATCATTTGTGATTGAGTGTGCTTATTTTCTGAAAGAAGATAGCAATGCAGACAGAAGAAAATGTTTTCTAGATCTATTATTTCACTTGTCAACATTGGATTCAGACAAAACAGAAAAGAAAGATAAAACTTAAAAGACCAAATTTGAAAATTTACCAAGCTGTATCTCCAGCTCTATTCTGTGTCCTTACTTTAGTGCAAGAATGTTTTGATTATTCCAAAATATTTTTGAAGAATTACAAATAATAATTCTGGTGCTTATTATTTGTATGGATTGATTTACAAAACACTTTCCTGTTGTTCTAGGCTTCTTTTCTTGGTGACTTTATCTTTCTTACCTTGGATTGGCTTTTGCCCTCCCAGGAGACTTGTTCATAGCTTTTCTCTGATTTCATGGCCCTTTGTGCCTGTTTCTGTGATAGGAAACACCACATTTTGTCATGATCTTTCCTCTCCTAAAGACTAGGAGCTCCTCGAAACTAAGACTGTCTATTTTCATGATTATTGTATATCTTGAGCACTAGCTCACTGCCTGGCACATATTAAGTGCTGAATAAATATTTATCCAAAAATTTATTAAATAAACATATATACATATGTAATATTAAATATATATTATTATCTCATCTCAAATATATATACATATTTATATATATATCAAATATATATATCTCAAATATATAATATTATCTCATTAGATCTTCGTAATAACCCTGTAGATTGTTTGTTATTATTATTACCACCATTATTTATTGTTTACAGATGAGGAACCTCTGGCCTTTTTGAGGTTTAGTAATATACTACAGGTCACAAAAGTTTGTAGAGCTGGAAGTTAAATGTGAGCTTTATGGTTCTAAAGCCCATATTCTGTTTAGTGTAAAACATTTTCTACCACTCCCCACTTTTTCTGGCCTTAGCAGTCTACTTTTTAGTTTTTAAATTTAATTTTCTGAAAAAGTTAAAATATCCACATAGTTCAAAAATCCAAACAATATTAAATGATCGAGAACTCTTGCTTTCACTCCTATTGCTCCTTTTGCTCCACCATGTTGCCTGCTACTTAATTTTTCCCACTTGTTTACCCAAAATATAGCAGACTGTGTACACTGATGTGGACTTTGCTTTTTCAGTCTGTGTTAACACCACTTGGAGAGCCACATGGAGAGCTTCCTTTTCAAAAGTTGTTTTACAGCTTTTTTAATAGCTACATGTTATTCTTTAATGGGAATGTACTTGTTTATCTGTTCTACTGTCGATGTTTATGTAGAATCTATCAAAGTGTTTTATTATGTAAAGTTTCAAGTATATGCAAAAGTAGAGAGAATGGTACAATGAACTCCCCCCAACCCCTCACCGCCCCCCCATCTACTCCCCAGCCCCATAGCATTTTGAAGCAAATCCTAGATATCATATAACTACACTCATTAATATTTTAGTCAAAGAGTATTATTTGGTAATACAAGTAATAAAAACAAGTAATACAAGTTTTACTTTTCTATAGTAAAAAATCTCTAGGAATAAAAAAGATGTTAACTTTCATGGGCTTCTAAACATGTGACTGTAATGATGTTTCTCATAAGAGGGGAAGACTATTTCCCTTTTGTTTCCTCAAACCACTAATTTCATTATGTTTTATAAAAGAAGTCTCCAAATGGAATAGTAGGTCAAAATTCAGCACTTTGATCAGGCATTTCCATAGCACAGTTAATTATTCTTCCCCTCTTCCTCCCTTCCATTAAACACATTGAGAAAGGGAATACACTGTCTTTTGTTTATTTTCCTTTTTAAACCAAAGCAGAAAGGAAGAAGTGTTTGGATGAATGATAAACTGCGGCTGATAAAGAACTCCATTCAGTCTGACCAGACTTTGAAGCCAGCATTTCCTTGCTCGTTTTAACTACTTCTCTGTCTTCTGGCAGTTGCGGATTCGAGACCTTGAAGGCGCTTTGCAGGTGGAAAAGGCCAGCCAAGCGGAAGCTGTTGCAGATTTGGAAATGATCAAGAATGAATTCAAAGAAGTTGAAAGTGCATATGAGCGAGAAAAGCATAACGCGCAAGAGAGCTTTGCAAAACTGAGTTTGTAAGTGTTTTATTGTAGAATTCTTTATAAAGAATTTATGAAGCTTACATGAGTATGACTGTGTAGTATTTTAGATATAGCTCTCATTGGTGTCTGTGCTAGATTGCGGATAAATGATTTCATAAAACATACCTAGACTTCTCTGTATAGGTAAACATGGAAATGCTTTTTTTGGCTTTTGAAGTATAATGGCTATTCCATGTAGTCTCTGAAGTGCAGTTTTTACACTAGAGAGTAAATGTGTTAATGTATTTTACATTTATTGATATAATACAGTATCTTAAAGATCTTGATTTCTAGGCCACCTAAAAAAGGTCTATATGGAGATGGGCAAATGTTTGAGATTTTCTCATACTACAGAAATAATAGTAGTAGGGGCTAATAGCACTCTAAACTCACCTGCTTTCTAGCATTGCGTGATTTCATTCAATTTATAGAACGCACCATGAGGTAGCTGCTCCTTTAATCCCTATTTTACAGATGTGAAAATTGAGGCTTAATGGGGACACGCAACTAGTAAGTGGTAGACAGGGTCTTTTTCACTCTTCCTGATTTTTAATGTTTTTCAATTCAAAAGCCTTTCATCTGGAAAGTTCTGTGGCATGCTTTAAGAAGTTTATAATTCTTTAATATGTTTCCAAAAAATTTGATAGGAGATATTCTAAACCATTTCTTCCTATAGGCTGGAATGCATACCACCATTGGTACATGACATGATAATAGGTTGGTACATTAGAGTTATGTATTTATATTTAATGTTAGTTTGTCTATGACAAATAGATAATGGTTTCCCACTTACAATAATAATATCAAGATTTCTCTTAAAATACTTCATTTAACTTAAGAAATGAATTAAAGTATTATTAAATAGTAGTGATTATTATGGGTGTGGCAAAATCATAAATATGACACTTGAAAGACTGACTTGAAAGAATGATGTTGAAAAACAGACTCAAAATGGATGAAAGACCTAAATGTGAGACAGGAATCCATTAAAATCCTAGAGGAGCACAGAGGCAGCCACCTCTGTGACCTCGGACACAGCAACTTCTGGCTAGATACATCTCCAAAGGTAAAGGAAACAAAGGCAAAAATGAACCATATAGTCTTCATCAAGGTAAAAAGCTTTTGCAGAGCAAAGGAAACAGTTGACAAAACCAAGACAAAGGACAGAGTGGGAAAAGAAATGTGCAAATGTCTTATCAGATAAAGGGCTAGTATCCACAATTTATAAAGATCTTCTCAAACACCTGAAGAATAAGTAATCCAATCAAGAAACGGGCAGAAGGGCGCCTGGGTGGCTCAGTGGGTTAGGCCGCTGCCTTCGGCTCAGGTCATGATCTCAGGGTCCTGGGATCGAGTCCCGCGTCAGGCTCTCTGCTTGGCAGGGAGCCTGCTTCCTCCTCTCTCTCTCTCTCTCTCTGCCTGCCTCTCCATCTACTTGTGATCTCTCTCTGTCAAATAAATGAATAAAATCTTTAAAAAAAAAAAAAAAAGAAACGGGCAGAAGACATGAACAGACATTTCTACAAAGAAGACATCCAAATGGCCAACAAACATATGAAAAAATGCTCAACATCACTCAGCATCAGGGAGATACAAATCAGAACCACAATAAGATAGCATCTCACACCAGTCAGAATGGCTAAAATTAACAAGTCAGGAAATGACAGAGTTGGAGAGGATGTGGAGGAAGGGGAACCCTCTTAACACTGTTGGTGGGAATGCAAGCTGGTGCAGCCACTCTGGAAAACAATATGGAGGTTCCTCAAAAAGTTGAAAATAGAGCTATCCTATGACCCAGCAATAGCATTACTGGGTATTTATCCCAAAGATACACATGTAGTGGTCCAAAGGGGCACATGCACCCCAATGTTTACAGCAGCAGTGTCCACAATAGCCAAACTGTAGAAAGAACCTAGATGTCCATTGACAGATGAATGGATAAAGAAGATGTAGCATATATATATAAAATGAAATACTATTCATCCATCAAAAAATTAAATCTTGCCATTTGCAATGACGAGGTTGGAGCTAGAGGGTATTTTGCTAAGCAAAATAAGTCAGTCAGAGAAAGACAGATCTCACTCATATGTGGAATTTGAAAAACAAAACAAGATCATAGGGGAAGAGAGGGAAAAATAAAACAAGACGAAATCAGAGAGGGAGACAAACCATAAAAGTCTCTTAATCACAGGAAACAAACAAGGTTGCTGAAGGGGAGGGGTGGGGGGATGGGGTAACTGGGTGATGGACATTAAGGAGGGCATGTGATGTAATGAGCACTGGGTGTTCTGTAAGACTGATGAATCACTTACCTCTACCTCTGAAACCAGTAACACATTATATATTAATTAATTGAATTTAAATTAAAAAAAGAGACTGATGAAAAATTTAAAATCTCTGAGATTACTTTTAGTAGTAATGCTTATAATATTTTAAACCAATAATTCTTTATTTTTTTCCCAAGATTTTATGTATTTATTAGAGTGAGAGAGAGAGCACAGGCACAAGCAGGGGGAGAGGGATCACCAGATTCCTTACTGATCAGGAAGCCTAATGCTGGGCCTGGTCCTAGGATGCTGAGATCATGATCTGAGGCAAACTCAGATGCTTAACCAATGGAAACACCCAGATACCCCTAAACCAGTAATTCTGAACTGAATTTTTTTGCTTCCTCTGGGATGACTTAGATGACATTCTGTGAATGTTATTCTTAAGACTTATCCTCTTAATTTCCTATGAACCACTGTTTGAATCTGTCCATTTATATATAAATATGTTTAGGAGCCTTTATGTAGAATATAGTGCAGGCTTTTTTTTTTTTTAAGATTTTGTTTATTTATTTGACAGAGAGAGAGAGATCACAAGTAGGCAGAGAGTCAGGCAGAGAGAGAGGGGAAGGCAGGCTCACTGCTGAGCAGAGAGCCAGATGTGGGCCTCGATCCCAGGATCCTGAGATCATGACCTGAGCCGAAGGCAGAGTCTTAACCCACTGAGCCACCCAGGTGCCCCAAGAATATAGTGCAGGCTTCTTTACTATTGCTTTGAAGTAATGATTAGGACCTACAAGTGAAACTGTTAGAAGCCAGACTGTACTCCCCAACAATTCTTTCAATAAAGAAATAATAGGCTTTTTTGGGGACGTAGTGAGCTCCTTGCCTTGGGAAGTTCAGAACAGAAGGTGGGTGATTCTTTGTTATGGATTTTGAAGAAGAGAGTCCTGCAAAAGTTGGACTAGAGGAATTTTAAAGGACCTGCTAACAATTAAGCTAAGAATTTTTGTTTTCTAAATAAACTCTACCCACAACATGGGGCTCGAACTCATAACCCCAAATCAAGAGTTGCATGCTTCACTGACTGAGGCAGCTAGGAGCCCCAAGCTCCAAGATTTTGACTTATGTAACTTTCCTTTCTTTTTTTTTTTTTTTAAATTCAAATTCTAGTTCATTGACATATAGTTCAATATTGGCTCAGGAGTGGAGTTCAGTGATCTGTCATTTACATATAACACCCAGTGCTCATCCTAACAAGTGCCCTCCTTAATACCCATCACCTGTCTATTCCATCCAACCTACGTACTTTTCTCACTGGACCCCAAAGCAGATTTTTCCCTTACTTGTTTTGCTATTATTTGTGTTTTGGTGCTTGAAAAATTTTATGCAAATTTTGTATTCCAATAAGTAAGTGTCAACTAATAATTCTAAGTACTAGTTACATATTTCAACTAAGCACCAGCTAACAATCCTAAATACTTTAACACAACATCTCCTATCTGTTCTTTATCCCTATATATCTACTATAATAATAAAGTTAATAATAATAATAATAATTAAATAGTAGTTAAAACCCACTTCTCATTTTGCAACTCAGTTCCTGTGACTTCTCTTCCCCATCATATCTTCCTTTTCTCTGCATTCATTGCCTCTTCCGTTCCAGTGAGGTGTGGTGTTAGAAGAAATGGTATGACATGAGGGGTGATTAGTTCAGTTATTTTATTTTCTATTTGTGCTTCTGACTTGCCTTCAGAATCCTCTTTAAAAAACATTTTAAAATATTTTAGAGTCACAAACTGTCAAATATTGATTTTTCAAAGTAGCTCTAAGTTTTGGATAATGTGTTCCAAAAGGAACTTGGTAGATTTTAGTTCTTTAAGGTAAGTGATACCTTTATTTTACAACTCTGAGAGTAGGGAGTTCTGGGGTAGAACATGTTTTACCTGTTGGATAGAACTAATTTAGCAACTGGTAATGATGATGTTATAGAGAAAATGCTGCCTGAACTTTGCCTGTGGTTAAGGTTCTTAAGCTTGTTTTTTTCCCGGGTGGATCTAGGTCAAGAGAAAAAAGCTATGTGTCTAGCTTGGATTTATAATTTTGGTCGACAGTTTCATAACAGTGAACTTTTCTGCATGAACTTATTTGAGATGGAATATATATGTATCCATGTATTTTAAATGGAATATATATATATATATATATATACTTACATATATTTTACATATGTATTTTAAAGAGCTCAGTTAAGAATTTGATAACAATAACAGGCTATTTTGGGGTGCTTGGTGGCTTAGTCATTAAACGTCTGCCTTTGGCTCAGGTCATGATCCCAGAGTCCTGAGATCGAGCCCCACATTATGCTCCCTTCTCAGCGGGAGGACGGCTTCTCCCTCTCCCATCCCCTGTGCTTGTGTTTCCTCTCTCGCTATGTCTCTCTCTCTCAAATAAATAAATAAAATCTTTTAAAAAAAGGGCTATTTTAATAAATATATATATTCAATATATAATTTTAGATAGGATATATATCTGTTCTTTATTTCTATAGTTAAATTTTCTTAATTATAAATCTTTTTTTTGCATCTAAAAGTTATAGTATGAAACTAAAGCTTTTCAATAAATTTTTTATTTTAGAGTTTTCTGTATGTCAGGTGTTCATTAGCTGTGGTAACTGGTGGGCAGTGATGAGGGAAGGAACTCATGATAACTTTAAATCTAGTTTAAAATTAAATTTAAAACAGGACTATCAAAGATATACTGAAAGGACTGAATCTCAATTTATTTATTTCATTACACTCAATATTTAGGAATTTCTTTATTTTTCTAAATATATCATCCAAAAGTATAAAAATAACAAAAGTACTATGATTTATTAGCAGTATTAGTGTGTACATTCTGTATAAAAGACCAAAGATGATTATTTGTTAAAGCAGCCTGTAGTGAAGTTTTTAGTTGAGCTCCTTTAGAAAAATAATAGAATGGGAATCTAGCAGGAAAGAAGGCACCTTAGCTACAGGTTTCCTTTCTCTCCCTTCACTTTTCTAGCTAAATCCTCCACCGGCCAAGTCCTGATGCTTCTCCTTTGGAATTCAAAGAGTTGGGGCTCCCTTTAACCTTTGTTATACTCCTGCCTAACTCCTTACCCTTGGTGGGGCTTTGCCAGACTCCTAGAACCTGACAACTTCCTGGGTTGTATGTGACATTGGTGACAGCAAGGAGTGTCACCCTATTTCAGTGGACCCAGTTTGAACTTGAACCCAGCACCAAGTGATGGAGTCATTTAATTTTATATTTGTTGAGTGGTAATAATTTCCATTTAAAATTTTGACTTTATCAAATTAGCTTGTACATAGCCTAAAAAGTAAAAGAATATGGCAAGGTCAACAGTTTCATGCCCCTTGCTCTCTACTACCCGTTTCCACTCCCTTGAGGCAACTGCTTTTAATTCTTATTGCTGTTTCTTCTGATGTTTAATTTCCTGTTTCTGAATAACATGCACATCCTGCCATGTTTTTAGTTCCCACTGTTAGATATTATCTGTTTTACCTCCCCCCACAACTGCTTACTTATTATCTCTATTGTACCCTTCTCCCACACAGCACACACTTAATTCCGACCCTCCCCCCATCCTACCTAAGGGGTTCTATTTGGGGGTATTATTTTCTATAACTTATTTTTCTTGGTAAGTTATCTTTATTTTTCTTCATGGCACAGTTTATTATATTCTTTGTTGTTTATTGCACCAAACACTGAATTACTCTTAAACTCTCTAATATGACTGAAAAATCCCTCATTGTGTTCCTATACCTCAGCAATTCTATTGTTTTAAGTTTCTTGTAAGAGACTTCCATCCTGGACTCTTCTCCCCACCTTCTCTATCCTGGACTAATTGTTTTTTAGGCTCCCTGCCACTGTCATCCCTAGGACTTCCCATCCCCATCTTTCTTGGGATGCTCTCTGCTTCTCTACTATTTTGGATCTCTTGTTGCTGGTCTCATCCTTTCCTCCCTGTTTGATTTACTCCCTTTGTAGGACAGCTTCTTGAGAAATTCTACATCAGATGAAAAATTTTGAAATTTGCATTTTGAAGATGTCTTTATTTGATCTTTTCTTTTTTTCTTAGTTCACTTGGGCATTAATTAAGTTCTAGTGTCAAGAAATCTAAAGTTGTTTGATTCCTGATATTTTTTATATGGTCTATGTTTTCCACGGGAAACTCGTACAGAGTGGTCACAAGTATGGAAACATGGGGAAGTATCTAGAAATGGTTTACCGATCTTACATTATAATGTTTGACAAAGAAATAATGTGTATATATTTTCATAGTCTATGAACACTAGAATTTTCTCTATGTTCCCAGTGTTCTGAAATTTCATGGTGATGGGCCTAGCATGGATTTTTTTTTTTCATTCATTTTGGGCACTCATATAGCTCCTTCCATTTTAAAGACTCAAGTAATTCATTTCTAGGAAATATTTGTATTTATTACTTTGCTGAATTCTTCTCTTCTGTTTTCTTTACCTTCTCATTTTTGAAACTTCTATTACCTATATGTTGGGATTCCTGAATGTATTTGTTATCTTTTCTCTACTTCAATCCATTTTTACTATTCTCCTTACTTTCTGGGAAGCGTATGTGTGTGTGTGTGTATACACACATGTATACATATATATATACACATATATATATTTAACTATTCTACTTTGGAATGTCCTTGATCCAAAGCAGAACATACAAAAGGGTTAGCACTGGAGTTGTCTGTATTTCATCCTAGAGAAATGATTTTACTCTCTTGAGAGTAAAATCTTCTGCCATTCAAGAATTAGCTCTTTATTTGATTATAACCTGAATGTAGTGGTAGATTTGGTTATACTGAATCACTTTATTTCTGCATTACAGCTTCAAAATCATAGGAAACAGGTCTACTATGTTCATCAGGAAGATCTCAGATTAAAAATAGTGGCAACACTTTAATTTGAATTAAAATTACCCATTTAGTGGATTATCTACAACAAATTCTAAACTGAAATAGTTCTAAGCTGTCTTTCATCAGATGTCCATACAAGAATGTAAATACAGTTTAATGCCAACCTGAGCAAAATTTAAATAGGAAGGCAAATCTTTTGAAAAGAATTTCATGTAGTGGTTGGGCGGGGGGCTAAGATGATGTATTAGGCTTGCCTGGTCCCTCAAACACAGTAGATAAATGTCAGATCATTCTGAATTCCCAAGAAATTGATCTGAGCACTGACAGAACAAACTGCACAACTGGAGGGAGAGAGGAAACCACTTTGTGGAAGGTAGGAGATGTGGAGATGTGGTTTGGGGGAGAAATGGCTTGTGGATGCTGCAGAGGGGAAGGAGCCCTGGTCGTGAGGAAAGGTGAGTGAGAGGAGAGTGCATAGAGATAGGCACAAAGAGAATACTTACCCAAAGGCATTGCCTGGGAGAGTGAGAGGAGCTGATTTTTATGAGTTTTTGCAACCCGTAGGGCTCAAAGACTGGAGTTTTAGAGATCCACAGTGTGGCTGGTGTGGAGCCATGTGGATGCTGCCATGCTCCTGTGGAGAAGGCAGCCAGGTAACCTGGGGACAGATGGTGTGATCTGAGGATTGCCTGAGATGCATGGGGAGAGAAGGTTTCCCCTTCTTGGAGCACATCTTAAAGAGGTGACATTGCCTCTCTGGGAATGAAGGTGCCAGTAGGTGCCATTTTCTCCCCTGCCCCTCAGCATAAGTGCAGAGACCTGCTGAGGGCCGCTAACCTGGACACTGGCTCTTTAGTGTGTATTCCCTGCTTCTGTGCTCTGGTGTGACTGTTCTTCTGGGTCAGACCTGCATCAGTCCCGGCACTTATGACCCTCCCCCAGAAGACCAGTGCAGGTCCCTGCCACACCAGGTCCTTAAAGTATGGAATTTTATTTTATTTTATTTATTTATTTATTTTTTAAAAGATTTTATTTATTTATTTGAGAGAGAGACAGTGAGAGAGAGCATGAGCGAGGAGAAGGTCAGAGAGAGAAGCAGACTCCCCGCGGAGCTGGGAGCCCAATGCGGGACTCGATCCCGGGACTCCAGGATCATGACCTGAGCCGAAGGCAGTCGTCCAACCAACTGAGCCACCCAGGCGTCCCAAAGTATGGAATTTTAAAACTCAGCCAGCTTGGCAGTGATAGAGCCCACAGTGCACTGCATTGCTCCAGGTGATCAAGCAACCTGGACACAGACAGTGTGAAGGCAGTGACCTAAGGAACAGCTGGGACTCATGAGGGAAGATTGTTCAGTCTTCTGGGAGGGCTTCCCAGCAGCAAGCAGGAATTCCCCTCTCCAGGGACAAAGGAGCTGGCTGGCACCATTGCCCTTCCCTGCCCCTCAGTATAAACTAATTTCAGGAAATACCACAACACCAACACTGGCTGCCTAACCTGCTCACACCAAGACCCATCCCCTGTGCTCCACTGGTACTGCTTTTCTCAGGCAAGTATGCCAAAGAATCAGTGCAGTGGGCCCCTCGCCCCAAAGACCAACACAAACCCCTTCATGTACCATGTCTACTGACTATACAGTTCTGCAAAGCTTCAGTTCTAGTGGGAATAGTATCAGTTTTCTTAACAAGCAGACCAGAGCACAGCTAGTTAAAACACTCCATACCCTAGCCAGGGTCCGAACACCCCCAACTGCAGGCAAGGAGAAACTCTGCAGACTACTGAACTGAAGGATAGAGCAATGAAAACAAGCAGCAGAGTGCATGCAGTACACACTAGAGCTACTTCCTGAAGTACCAGGCCCTGGACATTATATGACTTTTCTTAATTAGGTCATTACTCTCAGGAGTAGGAAACATAACAGGTTTTACTAACACACAGAAAAAGACAGTGACCTAGACAAAATGCCAAAATGGAGGATTTCATCCCAAAAGAAAGAACAAAATAAGATCATGGCCAGGAATCTAATCGAAACAGATCTAAGTAACATGCCTAATCCTGAATTTAAAGCAACAATCATAAGGATAGTAAGCTGGGCTTGAGAAAAGCATAGAAGACATCAGGGAGACCCTTACTGCAGAAGCAAAAGAGCTAAAAACAAATCAGGCCAAATAAAAAATGTGATAACCAAGATTTGAAACAAACTGGGTGTAATTACCTCAAGGATGGAAGAAGCAGAAGAAGGAATAAGTGATATAGAAGATAGAATTCCTGTGCTTGCTTTGGCAATACATATACTAAAATTGGAATGATACAGAGAAGACTAGCAAGGCCCCTGCACAAGGATGACATACAAATTCATGAAGTGTTTCATATTTTTAGGGAGGGGTGGTGATGGACATTGGGGTGGGTATGTGCTATGGTGAGCGCTGTGAATTGTGTAAGACTGATGAATCACAGACCTGTGCCCCTGAAACAATACATTTTATGTAAAAACACCAAAAAGATAGAATTCCCTCAGAAGATGGAAAATAATGAAGCTGAACAAAAAAGGGAAAGAAATCTTGGATCATAAAGCTAGACTTAGGGAATTTGGTGACTCCAGAAAGTGTAATAACATGCATATAATAGGAGTCCCCCCAAAAAGGAAGAGCTAGAAAAGGGGGCAGAAGGTTTGTTTGAGGAAATTATAGCTGAAAACTTCTCTAATCTGGGGAAGGAAGAAGGCATCCAAATCAGGAGGCACCAAGAGCTCCCATCAAAATCAACAAGAGCAGGCCAACACCAAGACATAGTGTAGTTAAATTTGCAAAATACAGAAATAAGGAAAAAATCCAAAAGCATCAAGACAAAAGAAGTCCCTAACTTACAAGGGAAGACTAATAAATTTAGGAGCAGATCTTTCCACAGAAACTTGGCAAGCTAGAAGAGAGTGGCATGATATATTTAACATCCTGAATGGGAAAAATCTTGCAGCCAAGAATACTCTATCCAGCAAGGCTGTCATTCAGAATAGAAGGAAGAATAAAGAGCTTCCCAGACAAACAAAAACTAAAAGGAGCTTGTGACCACTAAACCAGCCCTGCAAGAAATATTAAAGAGGACTCTTTGAGTGGGAAAGAAAAACCAGATGCACAAAGACTAGAAAAGAACAGAGAAAATCTCCAGAAACAGTGACAAAACAAGTAATAAAGTGGCGCTAAATTCATATCTATTAATAATGACTCTGAATGTAAATGGACTAAATGCTCCAATCAAAAGACATAGGGTATCAGAATGGATTAAAAAATGACCTATCTATATGTTGCCTACAATAGACTCATATTTATTTTTTATTTTAAAGGATTTTATTTTTAAGTAATCTCTACACCCCACATAGGCTCAGATTTACAGTTCTGATATCAAGAGTTGCATGCACTACCAATTGAGTCAGCCAGGTGACCCAAGAGACTCATTTTAATCCTAAAGACACCTGCAGATCGGAAGTGAGGGGATGAAAAAACATTTACCATGGAAAAGCACATCAAAAGAAGGCCAGAGGATCCATACTTATATTGGACATACTAGATTTTATTTATTTATTTTAATTAAAAATTTTTTTTAAAAAAGATTATTTATTTTAGGCATGAGTGGGAGGAACTGAGGGAGAGGGAGAGAGAATCCCAAGCAGACTCCAGCTGAGCTCAGAGCCTGATGTGGGGCTTTATCCCAAGACCCTGAGATCACGACCTGAGCTGAAACCAAGAGTCAGATGCTCAACCAACTGCACCACCCAGGCACCTCCAGACAAACCAGATTTTAAACCAAAGACTGTAACAAGAGATAAAGAAGGGCATTACATCAAAAAAATTGTCTGTCCAACAAGAAGATCTAACAATTGTGGGTATTTATGCTCCCAACTTGGGAGCACCCAAATATATAAAACAATAACAAACATAAAGGAGTTCATAATAATGTAATAATAATCGTAGAAGACTTAACACCCCACTTGCATCAATGGACAGATCATCTAAATAGAAAATCAACAGGGGAACAATGGCTTTGAATTACACACTAGATCAGATGATCTAAACAGTTATATTCATTCAGAACATATCATCCTAAAGCAGCAGAATTCATACTCTTTTTAAGTGCACATGGGACATTCTCCAGAATAGATCACATACTAGGTCACATATCAGGTCTCATCAAGTACAAAAAGATTGAGATCATATCATTCGTATTTTCTAACCATAATGCTATGAAACTTGAAGTGTTCCACAAGAAAAAGATCTGGAAAGCCCACAAACAGATGGAGGTTAAAGAAAAAGAATGAATGTGTCAACCAAGAAATTAAAGAAGAAATAAAAAAAAATACATGGAAACAAATGAAAATGAAAACACAATGGTCCAAATCCTGTGGGATGCAGCAAAAGCGGTCCTAAGAGGGAAGTGTATAGCAATACAGGGCGACTTCAAGAAGCAATAAAGATCTCAAATAAGCAACCTAAACTTAAAGAAACTAGAAAAAGAACAACAAATGAAGCCTAAGGCCAGCAGAAGAAGGGAAATAATAAAGATTAGGGCAGAAATAAATGATATAGAAACAAACAAAAAACCCCCAGTAGAACAGATCAATGAAACTGGGAGCTGTTTCTTTGAAAAAATTAATAAAATTAATAAATCCCTCACAGACTTATCCAGAAGAAAAGAGAAAATACCCAAATAAATAAAAGCATGAATGAGAGCGGAAAAGTAACCGACACCACAGAAATACAATTATAAGAGAATATTATGAAAAATTATATGTCAACAAATTGACAATTTGGAAGAAATGGATCAGTTCCTAGAAACATACAAACTACCAAAATTGAAACAAGGAGGAATAGAAAAATTGAATAGACTGATAACCAACAAGGAAATTGAATCAGTAATCAAAAATCTTCCAACAAACAAAAATCCAGGGCCAGATGACTTCACAGAGGAATTCTACCAAACGTTGAAAGAAGACTTAATGCCTATTCTTCCCAAACTATTCCAAAAAATAGGAAGGAAAGGAGAGTTTTCAAACTGATTCTATGAGATCAGCATTACCCTGATTCCAAAACCACATAAAGACCCCATTAGAAAAGAGAACTACAGGCCAATATCCCTGATGAACATGGATATCAAAATTCTCAAGAAAATACTAGCAAATAAAATCCAAAGTACATTAGAAGAATCATTCACTACAATCAAGTGGGATTTATTCCTGTGTTGTAAGGGTGGTTCAATATTCGCAAATCAATCAACATGATAGATCACATTAATAAAAGAAAGGATAAGAACTATATGATCCTCTCAATAGATGCAGAAAAAACATTTGACAAAGTATAGAGTCCATTCTTGATAAAAGCCCTCAACAAAGTAGGGATAGAGGAGACATACCTCAACGTAATAAAGACCATTAACGAAAAAACCCACCACTAATATCATTCTCAATGGGGAGAAACTGAGAGCTCTTCCTGTATAGTCAGGAACAAGATAGAGATGTGCATTCTCACCACTGTTATTTGATGTAGTACTGGAAGTCCTAGTCTCAGCCATCTGACAACAAAAAGAAATAAAAGTCATCCAAATTGGCAAAGTCAAATATTCACTATTTGCAGATAACATGATACTTTATGTAGAAAACCTGAAAGACTCCACCAAAAAATTGCTAGAAGTGATACACAGATTCAGTAAAATCTTAGGGTATAAAATCAACATATAGAAACCTGTTGTATTTCTATACACCAGTAATGAAGCGGCAGAAAGAAAAATCAAGGAATCAGTCCCATTTACAATTACACCAAAACCCATAAGATACCTAGGAATAAACCTAATGAACTCTGAAAAGCTATAAAACACTTATGGCAAAACTAAAGATGACACAAAGAAATGGAAAAACATTCCATTTCTTACGGATTGAAAGAACTCAGTTCCAACTGGGAAAGATCTCAATTCCAATCTCATGGATTGAAAGAACAAATGTTATTGGAAGTGTCTATCCTGCCCAAAGCAATCTATACATTTAATGCAATCCCTAGGGCATGTATTTCATGGAGCACTGAGTGTGGTACATAAACAATGAATCTTGGAACACTGAGAAAACTAAATAAAAAAAAATACCACCGCATTTTTCACTGAGCTAGAACAAACAATCCTGAAATTTGTATGGAATCACAAAAGACCCCAAATAGTCAAAGCAATCTTGAAAAAGAAAGGCAGAACTGGGGACATCACAATTCTGGACTTGAAGTTACATTACAAAGCTATAGGGATCAAGATAGTATTGTACTGGCCCCAAAACAGACATAGATCAATGGAACAGAATAGAAAACCCAGAAATGGATCCACAACTATATAAGGTCAATTAATCTTCAACGAATCAGGAAAGAACATCCAACAGAAAAAAGACAGTCACTTCAACAGATGTTGTTGGGAAAACTGGACAGCAACATGCAAAAGAATGAAATTGGAACACTTTCTCATGCCATACATAAAAACAAATTCAAAATGGATGAAAGACTTAAATGTGAGAGAGGAAACCATCAAAATCCTATGGGAGAACATAGGCAGTAACCTCTTGGACATCATCCTTAGCAACTTCTTTTTCTGTTTTTTTTAAAATGATGTATTTATTTATTTAAGAGAGAGAGAGAGAAAGTGAGTAAGAGAGCACAGTGGGAGGGGCAGAGGGACAGGGACAGGGACAGGGAGAGAGAATCTCAAGCAGACAGGCTGAGCATGGAGCCGGACATGGGGCTCGATCTTACAACCCTGAGATCACGACCTGAGCTGAAACCAAGAGTCAGATGCCCAACCGACTGTGCCACCCAGGTGCCCCAGTCTATAGCAACTTCTTACTAGATATATTTCCTGAAGCAAGGAAACAAAAACAAAAGTAAACTCTTGAGACTTCATTAAAATAAAAAGTTTCTTCACAATGAAGGAAACAATCAGGAAAACTAAAAGTTAGCAACATATGGAATGGAAGAAGACATTTGCAAATTACATATCTGATAAAGGGTTAATATCCAGAATCTATAAAGAACATATAAAACTCAACACACCCAAAAAACAAATAATCCAATTAAAAATGGGCAGAAGTCATGAATACAGAATTTTTC
The DNA here is from genome assembly GCF_002288905.1 of Enhydra lutris kenyoni. NCBI lineage: Eukaryota > Metazoa > Chordata > Mammalia > Carnivora > Mustelidae > Enhydra > Enhydra lutris. The sequence goes on from NW_019154131.1 coordinate 11,004,673, forward strand.
CAAAGAAGACATAAAGATGACCAACAGACACATGAAAAGATATTCAACATCACTCATCATCAAGAAAATACAAATCAAAACTCCAATGAGATACCACCTCACACCTGTCAGAATGGCTAAAATTAACAACATAAGAAACAACAGATGTTGGTGAGGATGAGAAAAGGGAACCTTCTTGGACTGTCGGTGGGAATGCAAACTGGTGCAGTCACTCTGGAAAACAGTATGGAGATTTCCCAGAAAGTTAAAAATATGATCCAACAATTGCACTACAGGTATTTACCCAAGGGTACGAAAATACAGATTCGAAGGGGTGCATTTACCGTAATGTTTATAGCAGCATTATCAACAATAATCAAATTATAGAAAGAGCCCAAATGTCCATCGACTGATAGATAAAGAAGAGGTGGTATATACAATGAAATATTGCTCAGCCATTAAAAAGAATGAAATCTTGCCGTTTGCAATGACGTGGCTAGAGCTAGAGATTATCATTCTAAGTGAAATATGTCAGAGAAAGATAAATACCGTATGATTTCATTCATATGTGGAATTTAAGAAACAAAACAGATAAAAAGAGAGAAAGACAAACCATAAGAGACTCTTAACTATAGAGAACAAACTGAGGGTTCCTGGAGGGGAGGTGGGTGGGGGATGGGTTAAATGGGGGATGGGCATTAAGGAAGGCACATTAAGGAAGGCATTAAGGAAGCACTGGGTGTTGTATGGAAGTAATGAATCACTAAATTCTGCACCTAAAACTAATATTACACTGTATGTTAACTAACTGGAATTTAAATAAAAACTTAAAAAAGAACAAAAAGTAAAGAATTTCATACGTTTTCACAGTGAATGTGGATGAATTTTGATGATTCTTTCTTTTGGATTTTAATTTTCCATCATATTTATTTGCATGGACATCCAGGAATAAAACATTTGTTCCTTTTCTAATGTTATAGTTTAATTTGAAAATTGTTTGATAGAACGGTTTTCTGTCTTGAGGCATGTTCTGAGCTAATTGAACTGTGGTAGGTGGGTTTTGTTCATCAAAAATAATGGTGAGGGGCACCTGGGTGGCTCAGTGGATTAAAGCTTCTGCCTTCCGCTTGGGTCATGATCTCAGGATCCTGAGATCGAGCCCCGCATCGGGCTCTCTGCTCAGCAGGGAGCCTGCTTCCTTTCCTCTCTGTGCGTGCCTCTCTGCCTACTTGTGATCTCTGTCAAATGAATAAATAAAATCTTAAAAAAAAATAATGGTGAGACCAAATCAACACTAACCAAATCGATTTTGTTTATAACCTCGGGCTTAGTAAAATATCTGCTAATGAAAGGGGTGAGGTATTATTCCATTAAAGTCTTTCATTTAAGAATATGCAACCCTTTTTGTTTGAAAAAATGAGAGGTGGCCTTTGGCACAAAAACTTGATAGATAATACATCTGCCAGTCATGTTAAAGTGTATAATAGGACTTGATAAAACCATATTTGAAAACTCTGCTCTGACACTTTAATTTTTCAGATTAGAAAGAGAGTATGTCTCCAAAAACAAGAAACTAAATGAAGAGATCGAGGAACATAAGAAAGTAATTATAGACCTTTCAAAGAGACTCCAGTATAATGAAAAAAGTTGCAGTGAATTACAGGAAGAACTTGTAATGGTAAGGATAAAAAAGAAAACCCTATGGCAATTACTTTATTGGGTCAAATTTGATGTTTAACAGGATTTTTTCCCCTCACTACATGCCATGAGATAATAGCACGAAAGTAATTTTAGTGCCATTGATATAAAATTTCAAAACCAGAGATGCTGATTACAACAAAGATGTATGTAATAAAACTTCTATCCTTTAGAAAAAGTGGGAAAATTAATTGAATTAGTAAAAACTGAATTATAGACTATTTTAGAATTTATTCAGGGCCTGCCTTTCTTCCTTCCTTCCTTCCTTCCTTCCTTGGTGCATTGTTACCTAGGTGAGAGGGGGATCAGGATTTATAATCAATAGAGCTAATGATTTCAAAGACTCCCTTTTATAGTAATTTCATACCCTATCATTTTGTTCCCATTCCCCAATAATCCAGCTTTCACACCATCGCCACATTTGTCTTCCTGAGATATTGATCTGATCTTGTCATCCTCACTTTATTAAAAAACCATCAATGTCTCCTTGTTGTTTTCAGAATGAAGTTCAGCTTCTTGCCGTATAATCTAAGGCCCCTTTCTTTGTGGCTCCGTGTTAACTCTTCCAGCTTCTTCTCTGTCCCTTGCCCTTGTTCTCTTGCTTCGGCACCTTAGGGTGCTCTTGGCTTCCTAAACACGTTGTACATTTTCATGTCTTCTTGCTTTTGTTCAGGCTGTTCACTTTTTTTTTTTTTTTTGACCTGTATTGTCTGAACTTCTTTTCTTTTGTTCCATTAGTAAACTCCTATCCTGTAATGCCCTGGTCTGACAGCTTGCAATCTGTGAAGCCTTCCATGATTTCCTCTTTTCCCATCTCCCATCCTCCTAGTCAGAAATTTGCCTTTTCTCAACTTTGTGTTTCTTTCTTTAAAAATTTTTTTGGGGGCGCCTGGCAGCTAAGTGGGTTGGGCCTCTGCCTTCAGCTCGGGTCGTGATCTCAGGGTCTTGGGGTTGAGCCCCGAATTCAGCTCTCTGCTTGGCAGGGAGCCAGTTTCCTCTCTTTCTCTCTGCCTGCCTCTCTGTCTACTTGTGATCTCTCTCTCTCTCTCTGTGAAATAAATAAAATCTTTTTAAAAATTAAAAAAAAATTTTTTTATTTATTTGAGAGCAGAGAGAGAGAGAGCGAGCAAGTGAGCACCATTGCAGGGGAAAGGCAAGGGAGAAGGAGAAGAAGACACTGCGCTGAGCAGGGAGCCTGATGTGGGGTTCAGTCCCAGGACCCTGAGATCATGACCTGAGCGGAAGGCAGATGCGTAACTGATTGAACCACCCGGTTGCCCCCAACTTTGTGTTTCTTTCATACTTAGTTTAACATCTTCATCACAGTTTAGCATAATACTCACCCAAATCTGACATGTGTTATCTCTCTCAAGAGAATGTGAATGCATTGAGGTTAACATAATTCATTTTACTTTACAGACGAAGATTCCACTGTAGCGCTTGCCTCCATTAACGTTTGTTGGATGCATGTATTTGGTTGATGCAACACACTGTGATTCTGCAGTTTACTGGGAATCCCAAGAGGGAGGGCATAAAATCTAGAGTAATACCCTGTGCCTTCTTTGTCTGTCCCCACATGAATCCCTTCTGCAGAGACTTGGTTACTTCATTTTCAACTCTTGGTGATAGTTGTTATTGAAGAAAATGAATATTTTTTCTCCTTGTCAAAAAAGATGGAGACTCTGGCATATATTAAGAAGCGGTGGCCAAATCCGTGCTGCCCAGATGGACATGTTGTGATGGGATAAAATTTAAACTCTATCACTTTCAGATGATCTAATGTTATATGTGGTCTTCATTCAACCCAAGATACTCCATGTGTTTTGATTCAGGGACTGATAGTATTGTTCAGTGTTTGGTTACATTTGTAGCTGGAGTACTTTGGATGTCAAGTTTAAGGACGTTTAGGGCTCTCTGTGTAACATACTTACTGCCTATTCACTCTCACGTGCTACCCCAAATTTCACGGGCTATTCTACTTCTTGACTCCTGGCTCAGGACATGAATCAGTGGTGGAGAAAACCATGTTGGAGCCATTGAGCTGAGTCAAGGATTTGGTTATAGACCCTGTATTTGGAGTTTGGAAAGTTAGCCAGAGTTACAACTAAGAGTGCAACAGTGGAGACAGTCACCAATATAAATTGACAGACTTAACCCTAATTTGGTCTTCTAGCATTCCAGTGACTAGATACAAATAAAAGAAGACTGGCTTAATTCACCATGGAGGGTACTAGTGCTTGGTGATGAAAAATTTCACTTGATGCTAACAGGTTTTTCTTTTTCAACTTTTACGATTTGGCACATTGGTCTGAAATAAGGCAAGTTAATAGCTCATGGGCAATCTCCGTTGGCTTATTTGGGCCTCATTCTATGAAGCACCATTGTTCTGATCATAGCACAGAAGATTGAAGACTAATTGTTTCTGCAAAGCTTGATGGATTACTAGATGTTGTTGCAGATCCGTGAGTAATAGCTCCTTGCTGAAGAGCTAATGATTCAGGTTGCACCTGAGTGATCTACAGTTTATATGCTTCAACCTAACTTATTTTCCTATTTTTCATCTCTTAAACCCATAGCTTTAGGTCTTATTTTCTTCCGTCTTTGTTTCTTCTGCTCCTCTTTCTTTTCCCCTTCCCTATAATGAAATTTCTAACTTGTTCTGTTTTCTGATTAGAACTGTTGTTCTCTCTCACTTTACCTGGCTGTAATATGAAATTTAAGAATTATTTAATGAAATTTTATTTAATGAAAATACTGTTACTTTACCTAGTAAATACAGTGTTTTTCTTTTTTATAAAAAATTAATCTAGCACTTTTCCTAAATATATTTTTCTTATATATATTCCTTTATTGCTTTTTTTTCCCTAGTAGATTAGTGGCTTTGGGGTGGGGGGGGAAGTTTTTGAGAAATTTTCTCGAGTTATCTGTCAAATTAAAAATGTTAAATCATAAAAAATCAAGTTTTTCTAGTTTTGCACCCTCAAAGCTAGCTATTATTATCTTTGCTTTGAATTCATAATTGGTTTTGACTGAAGATGAAATGACTTGACAGGAAACTTTTACCTTTTGCTTTTGGAAATGAAACTTTGTTTTAATAATATCTCATGATGCCATGTACCTCAGTGTGTCTTTCCCATACTTACATTTCTTTTGAATATAATAGTTTCAGTATTTTATAGAATATTGATGGGAAGCATAAATTACCTACAGGTAATTTTTCTCTCCCTTTGAGGTAACAGCTTGTTTTCCAGTCTAGGTCATGTTCATGGTCATTATTCAAGTCTTAGTCTTTATTTTCTCTGTTGCATTGCAATAGAGAAATTAAAGCCACTTTCCTCTCTAGGTTTACTAGTGAGATCAAGGTGTTATTAATAATATACAAAGGCTTCAGGAAGTTTTGAGACTTAAAAATAATAGGTGTATAACTTAGTATAACTAAGTGTGTAACTAAGCTTTTTAGAGCTGGAGGGGATCAGGATACATGAAATGTTAATAAACCAGTTGGAAAGTGATAGTTTGTTTCAGAAAATATAATATAAATATAGAACATAATTTTGGGGGCAACTGGGTGGCTCAGTGAGTTAAAACCTCTGCCTTCGGCTCGGGTCATGATCCCAGGGTCCTGGAATCGAGCCCCACATTGGGCTCTCTGCTCAGTGGGGAGCCTGCTTCCTCCTCTTTCTCTGCCTGCCTTTCTGCCCACCTGTGATCTCTGTCTGTCAAATAAATAAATAAAATCTTTAAAAAAAATATAGAACATAATTTTGGAAAGGTCCAAACTAAGTATGTTGAGCCCGTTGTTGGTATTTAAGAAATATAAACACAGATGACTTTATTTGTTATTTATTTTATTTTTTTTAAGATTTAATTTATTTATTAGAGAGAGAGAGAGAACGAGGGAGAGGGAGAAGTGGGGGCGCGATCCCATGAACCCTGAGTTCCTGACTTGAGCCAAAGGCAGGCACTTAGCCAACTGAGCCACGCAGATGCCCCCGGATGACTTTAATTTTACTTTTATATTAATGAAATTCCTCCTATTCAGTGTATGGTTTTGATTTGATTGGTAAATGAATGGTATTTTGATATGATTGGTAAATGAATGGCATATTGTTATTATATTTAATGCCATAGAATTAATAGAATTTAAATATAGGACATCTAAAGATTTAACAAAATTAGTTTTGTGTTCTGTGTTATACACTATCAAACTTGACTTTAAGAAGTTTTGATTAAAATTGAACTATTAATTTCACAATCTATGAATTTAATAAAGATTTAATCAACTACTAAATAAAACTAACTTTCTAATTTAAGTTGCTTGGTGATTATGCTTATTAAAGTCCATCAGTCTCAACATATCCGGTTGGGTCTTTTAGTCATTACTGTGAGTATTTATATTTGCTTCTCTTGAAGCAGGGGAGCTATCATTTTAAAATTGGTATTATTAGGATTTGCTTTGTGCTTTCTACAATGAAATTTTTTTAAGTCCATCATTTCTTGAGATTTGTTTTTCTGCCACTCAGTAATATTTAGTTACAGCTCTAGGAGAGACCATATATTGAAAAGGGAATTCTTGTTCTCATGAGGTTTTGTTCAAAGAATATTTTATTCTCTAAAGAACTTGTGATTGAAAATGGTCAAGTATATGCTTTTTCCCTATACTTTGGGGGTTTAACTGATTATATAATACAATGATTGCTAGCATTAGATAGGATTTTAGAAAGCACTTTGATTGCTATGCTTTGTGGTAAAGTTAATGTTTCTTGATAATATTTGTGCTTCAAATGATCTCTTAGGTTTACTTTAGAATGACATGTCTCTGATTTTGAAGGAGGTATTAAAAACTAATGGGCTAGTAAATATTCTTTTCTGATTTTTTACTAAAAAATAGTTGATTCCTCCACAATAAGAGTAGTATTTGTATATGAACATTAATTTTGCTAATATAAAAGTCACTTTCTGTCTTTTTAGTGGCCCTTAAAAATATAATACTATTAAATAATACTCACCGAATGTGTACGTGTGTATCTGTGTGTTTAAATGTTCATTGTATGGCTGGCTTTCTAAATTTATAATGTGGGCATAAAGCTCCTTTACTAAGCTTTTTGAAATTTATTTTTTTCCTTTTTTTGAAATTTATTCTTATATAAATTACTAAGTTTTGAATATTCAATCTCATCTTTGACCTGGGGGGGGGGAAATATGTTTGTGTGTGTGTGTGTGTGTGTGTGTGTGTGTGTGTGTTGTGTTGTGTGTGTGTGTGTTGTGTTTTGTGTGAGAGAGAGAGATGTTTATCGGTTAAGGCCTATATTCAGTTTGGAGAGTAGCATCTGTAGAAAAATAAACTAATTGTAAAGCCATGTATGGGAGGATGGCATTTTGTCTTATGATGTAAGCAATTGGGACCACATAATCCTCACATCATGGAAGGAGCATAGGCAAACAAAGCAAGGAGGGGAAGAAATAATAAACTTTTATGAAGAAGTAAGAGCTATTGGTTATCATTAATATGACTGGGGGAAAGCTGCAGATAGTAATCACTATGATAGCTGACCAGATCAAAGTCAGTTCCGCTGAGCAAACTCCTTGTGTCTCACAAATGCACTGGGTATGTCATGGTTTTTAGGTAGAAGATACGATGAAACGGTGAGACAAAATATGTGATGCTGATTATAGGTTCTGATACTCCCGCATTTTTGCTCAGAATTCCTTCATAATGGCTTCAAATATACTTGAATCAAAAGTTTTAAAGCTTACTTGAGTTAAAAATGTTCAGAAATTTTAAGGATTGTGTATCACTGCTCTTAAAGTTCATCCTATGTTTAAAGGGAGAATTTCATTAAAAAATGTAGTGATTAATTAAGAGTATTTATTTTTTACTTACTTGTTTTTCCTACTATTTTTAACCTTATTAACAGTGTCCCTTAACTATTTCTACTGTTATTTAGAGCTTGAGTCAACTTTTCCCACTGCAGATCAGCAGCGCCCATTTGCCATTTTCTAGATAGGAATATTTGCATATTCTTTTTATATGTTTCCTCAAGGGCTGGGATTAGAAATTTTTATTTACATGCATATCCATTTGTGATATTCATGCATAGCTAGTAAAAAAGTGAGTGATGTGTCTTTGTAGGGTCAAAGAAAGATACGAAAGAAACAAAAAGAATGACACATTAGATTAAGCCAGAAATTCATTCATTCTAGCAGTGTGTGGGATAGAGTATACCAAATAAATGTGGAAATATGATGTGGGTGTTTGTCATCTCACTGTGCTTTCTGATTAAAGGTAGTTTATAAACCACCTTGACTCCTCTTTAAAAATACATTAAGGTCTGCATGTCACACATTTTCTTGAACTTTCTTTGGATATTTTCATATTTTTAGTCCCCTGTATACACTGCTTAGATTCATCATGACATCTAAAGTAGTCTTTGGTTCATGGTGAGTAATCAATAAATATTCATCTAAATATCATCTGGTTACCCAACACGGCATTAAGAGACTTTGATTGCTAGGATAACAAACTATGTGGATTATGTCCAAGGCAAAAAGAAGTGGGTCCTTTTATCCTACAGTTTTTTTTTTTTTTTTTTGGAAGATTTATTTATTTATTTATATTTGAGAGAGAGAGAGAGAGAGAGAGGATGAGTGGGGAAGGGACAAAGGGAGAGGTACAGAGAGAATCTCCAGCTGACCCCCGCCTGAGCAGAGAGCCTAATGCGGGGCTTCTGGGGCTCCACCCCATGACCCTGAGGTCATGACCTGAGCCGAAATCAAAAGTTGGTTGCTTAACCAATTGAGCCATCCAGGTGCCCCTTATCCTATAGTTTTGCCTTTTAAACTTCTGTGGATGTTTAGAATTACAGAATTTCTTAAGTCAACAATGTAACATTTAACCTAAACCTACTCTTTATGTCAGATGATAAAACATAGAAATTAGAAACTTAGTATTTGTTCTGGCTTGGCACTTTCTTTTCGACCCAACAGTTTGTTTATTAAGCAGATAAATTCTGGTTTCATTCTAGAATTTTTTTGTACATCAAAGAGCTATTAAAAGAGCTAAGAGCTTTGGTAATAGAATTTAAATGTAAGTGCAATCCACATTTCAGAAAAGCCCAAACACTTAACTATATGAATGAAGAATGAAAGCTGCATTTATAAAATAAAACCAAAATGATTTCTTGGGAAGAAAAATGGTCAGCTGTGAAACAATGACAGTTTTTCTTGTCAGCAGTTGGTTCATAAACCTAGTTATTAAATCTAAGTTGCATCTCTATTAAAAGTCTATTTAGCCAAGTATCTTTGTAAAAAATTATAATACTACTAATTATGAATATAATAGCAACTTTTAGGTATAGTTAGTTCTTTTTAAGCCATTTCATTGGTCAAACCTCTTCCTTTATTTTTTGAAAACATTTTCATTAGTAGTGTTTCATGGCTAATTTGACATGAAATTTGTTTTTAAACTCTAATGGTATTGAAATTATAGTTTATTTTTTAGTCAGGATTGAGCCCTATACTTGACAAGAGAAGAATTATTGTTGACTAGGAATTTAATTGAAACTTTTCATTAAGCTCACTCCAAGTACATAGTTTGGCTTTTTACTTGTATATTTCTGTAAATTTTTAGTCCCTTGATATGATAAAGAATTTGCCCCCGTCAACATATATCTTGGAGATAGATTGATCTGCATTTCAATCCCGGCCCTATCTCATAATAGTTGTGTGACCTTTAGTGATATTATCCTTCTGAATCTGTTTCATTTGTGCTAATAATCTTGACTGTGGAGGATTTTTGAGGAGAAATAAAGATTATATATATAATACTTATAATAATTATATTATAATTATATATTATTTTATAATTACATTTTATACATTTATATATAAAATTTACATATTTATATATAAGATATATATTTTGTATATTTATTATAATTCTATAATTATATTAATTATAATAATATAGTAATTATAATATATGTTATATGTTTCTATAATATATATGTAAAAGGGGCATTTTTGTGTGTGTGTGTTTGCATGTAACTTGTGAATATGATGCTGGCATTCTTCTGGAGATATAATTATGTGATAATACTAGGAAAACTCTGAGTAAGAAGACTTAGGAGACTAAACCTTTAGGATATTAAAACATATTATAGGGAATAACCTCTGGAATAATGGTATAAGGAGCTTGGTGAACTCTCTACCTAGAAAAACAATAATTTCACTGATGAAAAGTTAAAAAAAACCAACAGTCATATAAAGCTCTGAAAATTGTCCTAAGGGCAAAGGAGAAAGTATCGTTTAAGAAAATCTACTAATCATCAAAATTAAAAACCTTGGTCCTTTAAAGGACAGCATGAGAAAAATAAAAAGACAACTCACAGAATGAGAGAAAATATTTGCAGATCATATATCTGACAAAGGAATTTTATCCAAGATATATAAAGACCTCTTATAATTTAATAATAAAATCCACTTGAAAAATGGACAAAAAATCTGAACAGAGACTTCTCCAAAATGTGTAAGTGGCCAATAAACACATTAAAAGATGCTTAGTATCAACAGTCATTGGAGAAATGTAAATCAAAACCATGATACTCAAAAGAATTTAAAAAACAAAATGACATGTTAGGTCACACATACTTGGATGCTTATAATTAAAAACCAGGTAGTAACAATTTGTTATTAGTGGGGATGTGAAAAAATTGGAATTATCAGACACTTGAGAATGTATAATGATGCCCCCCACTTTGGAAAACAGTTTAGATGTTTGTCAAGGAATATTATTCAGGCATAAAGAGAAATGAAGTACTAACCAGTGGTTCATTATGGATGAACCCTGAAAACATCAAGCTAAGTGAAAGAACCCGGGCACATAAAGCCACATAGTGTATGATTCCATTTATATGAAATGCCCAGAGAAGGCAAATCTGGAGAGCTAGAAAGCACGTTAGGGTTGCTGAGGGCTGAAGAGACTGAATGGGGAGTGATTGCTGATGGGTGTGGGGTTTCTTGCTGGTGTGATGAAAGTGTTCTAAAATTAATTGTGATGTTGGTTGTACAACTTGAATCTATTTAAAAAAAAAAACACTGAATTGTCTATTTTCAATGGTTGAATTAGATAGTATGTAAATTATATCTCAAGCTATTAAAAAGAAAATTGATCAATTTTCAGTAAGAGCTGTGAGAATCTATAGCATTTGAATGGTGGTCTGTTCCATAATCCCCTTTTCCACCCTGCTCTGTGTTATAGAAGCTGTATCCAGGCACTGTAGACAAGAAGATGGGCGCTTCCTCTCTCCTTGGCTCTTAGCTGGGGGTTATGATTTCTTCTGGGGAGAGGCAAACAGTTGTACTATCTCATCCCTCAGAGCCCTGTGTTGCAGCAGTTCTATTCCAGGCAGGCATGGGTGAGGGGACCAGATCGCTCTTCCTCTACCTACACCGCACTTGTAATGCAGTCTTGGCAGGCCAAGAAAATTGGGGCCAACTGCACTCTTCTTTAACTTCATTCTTCTTTCCAGTTACTTCCCTTCATCTCTCCTTCCCTTCTTATCAGGGAATGGTTGTCTAAACTTCCTGTTTCCACTGACATCTCTCTTGCTCAATTAGGACTAAAACATGTTACTACTTCGTCAACCTATTTCAGTCTGAGTTATAGCAGATTTTATCAAGGTCACCAATGACCTCTAAGTCCATTGAACACTTCTTAGTCTCCATTTTGCTTGAATATTCTGTGACACTGGACATAATTGACACCTCTGTCCTTCAAATGGTCTCGGTTTCCATGACGCTATACTTTCCTGTTTTTCTTCTTCTTTTTTCAGTCTGCTTTGCTGGTTTTTTATTTTCTAACTTTTTTTTTTTTTTTTAAATGTTCAGTTGGTTGACCATATAGTACATCATTAGTTTTTGATGTAAGGTTCAGTGATTCATTAGTTGTTCTCTGGAGTTCCTTAAGGCCTTGTCCTAGGCTCTTTCTCTTCAGCCAAACGCTTTCCAGGCAAGCCTCAGGTAATATCTGTAGGTGATTCCCAAACCCATTCCTGACTTCTCTTCTGAGCTTTATACCATTATACCTAGCTGCCTCCCCTATTTTTCTATTTTATTTGTTGTTTATTAATTCAAATATATTTATTTAGGGCCTGTTATTTTCCAGGCATTCTGCTGGTACTGAGAGTGTCTTCAAGGTATTTCCAATGGAATGTGATTGAAACAGAATTCATGATTTGTACTCTCTGCCAAAAAAAAGCAAGCAAGTAAATAAACAAAAATACCCCAGATAAGACCTTCTCTACTACCATTGTTCTCACTGTACTACTGAAATCTGCCAGTTCTTTTAGCCTGAAACTTGGGATCACTCTTGACTCTTCTTTTTATCTGAGCATGGACCCGACTTCATCAAGTCCATCCAATCTGATCCAATTAAATTGAATCCAATTTAATGCAATCAGTGTAGTCTACCCCAATTCAGTATCACCAAGGGCCTGGCCATTCCATTTTCTAGGTATTCTGCCCCCCACCCCTTTTCCTTTTCACAGCCAAGACCCTAGCCTATGCTACTGTTACCTCTTGAGTCAACCGCTGTGGGCACCATCCGGCAGTTTGCCACATGACTGCGACTTTGATCTTTTAAAGTATTTCCTAATTCCTCTCTGTCTCAGTTTTCTTATCTGTAAAGTTGGGATAATAATAGCCCTTCCCTCTTGGATTGCCATGAGGATAAAAAGGATTATTATATATAAATTAGTGCCAGGCACCAAGACCTCAGTAAATTGTTATTGAGACCTTATACAGAATTACATTAAACCAAGGAAAAGGTATGATTAAGACAGAAAGAGGTTTATTAATAATAGATTTGAATGAGGGTAATTATTAGCTTGCTTATCCTTAGCAATGCTGTATATATTCACACAAATCTGCAGCTCTTATAATACATGACCTTATTATGTGTATATTGTTTTCTTAATTAAAAGGCTAAGAAGCACCAGGCCTTTCTAGTAGAGACATGTGAAAATAACGTGAAAGAATTGGAATCGATCTTGGACAGCTTTTCTGTGTCGGGCCAGTGGACATCAGGTTAGTTGAAGGTATAAAATGACAGATGCATCTGTCAATGTTCCAAAGTCACTACATTTTGGGAATTCTGCAGATGCCTCTTCCAGTCCCTCATCTCAACATGTTTCGATCTGATGACATGATAAGAGCAGTTCTCACAGCAGTCAGTTGGCCTAGCTGGCTGAGAAAGGGTGACGGAATGTGGACCTGCTGTTGTCCTCCCAGAACTTGATTTACAAGTGTTGGGGTCTGTATGATTGGACAGACAAGGGCTCACTTGCTGTGTTCTGAATCCAACTGAGAAAAAAGTCCTTACAGTATACCTGCAAGGGGAACAGATGTTTCCATCAAACTGAGCCAAATTCTGAGGCAACCTTCAACAACTTAAAGGTCATGCATTCAAAAGGTTATGTAGGACACAGCCTGTAACAGCGTGCATATGCTAAGCCAGTTTTCTCCTTCACTTCCTACTACCACACATACACTCTCCAGAGAAGAGTGCTTAGGTGAAATATTTTGGTTTTCGTATTAGCACGGTTAATAAGATAAAGAACTATAAAAATTGCATATTAGGTAGGCATATTTTGGGAACTAGAAGCAGCACTAGCTGGTTAACGAATGCTGTCCATGATTTCAACTTTCTTAATTTTTTTGTGTATATGCCATTATGTGTGTAATAGGAACTTTGACCTAAATCCTTTTACCTTGCTACCTCAATTTTCTTTTGCCAAATCATCAGCCTCGAATTACTCTTTTTTTCTGACTCAGTTGTATTCTTCAAAAGGCATGTAAAATTAAATTCATTACAATTTAAAATTGAGCTATTGGGCTCTGTTTTTTTAAGGAATCAAACAGATTTTGGGCCAATTAGTTCTTTAAGGAACTTGTAAGTTATAGAAAGTGTGTCATGCTTGAAAAAGCAGAAGGATATGACCAAGGCCCATTATTACTTTATGGATCTGCGGATTTGTGCCGGTGAGCTATTAGAGATTTATTGTGTTTTATTATTATCTGGTTTTTTGGGTCTGTTTTTAGCCTTCCTACTAGTTTAGCAGTCTTTCATGAAATGAACTTGTAATTTTTCTTAAAATTTAATCTTTTACCCAAAGCATTAGTGTTTTGTGGTTTGTTACTGTGGGGACATAAAAAATATAGATATCCAGTGTTCAATTATATTTGCTAAAGCTTTGGAGAGTAAAATTTTCTTTTGTAATTGTACTGTTTTATTATTGAGATGTGTCATTGCTTAATGGTTTTAGGAGCTTTAAAAATTGTTAAATTATTATCTTAGTATAGCTTATGCTTCAATGTTATTTTAAATATTTCTTCAGAGCTGAATTCAAAAAACTAAAAATAATGCCACATCTTTTTTGAATTTTAAAATGAAATAGTTGATAACAAAGTAACTCACAGGCTATTGCTAAGCCTATTGAAGAAGACTATTAAAGTTTTTCCTTTTCTTTTCATCTTTTTAACTCCTAGTTTCCCATATATAGGCACAGCCTATATATTATAGAGAAAGGGTTTCTGGAAAAGGGACTGTATGGTGAATTAGTGATTTTCGTATTGCTGTAGAGTTGTTTTGTTTCCATATGGTACTGCTTATTCACTCTTTCACCCACCAAGAACCATTCTTCCCTGATCTGTTAAATGGAAGCCCAGGACCAGAGTGAAATCAGGTCCTAAGCAGGTAAGCGTGTCAGCCAGCATGCCAGCAGGAAGAGATGGCACTCTCTAAAGAGTTAGTCAGAAGAGAATTTAATCAAGCTATCTATGGAAATGTGGACAGGATAAGAGAACCAATAAGGTAAGGTAAGACAGGGGCACCTGGGTGGCTCAGTCAGTTAAGCGTCCAGCTCTTAGTTTCAGTTCAGGTCATGATCTCATGGGTCATGGGATCAAGCCCCCCGTGGGGCTCTGCACTCAGCAGGGAGTCTGCTTGAGATTTTCTCTCTCTGCCCGTCCCCCCACTTGTGGGCATATGTGTGCATGCGCGCGCTCTCTCTCTCAAATAAATCTTAAAAAGGAAAAAAAAAGAGATAGGATAAGACAGCAAGAAGAAGCCAGAGTGGAAACCCCATGCCTAAGCCTAAAGGGTCCAGTGGAGGGCACATTGTCACCATAGTCTGATACAAGGCACAGGACCTGCCTGACGAGAGCTGTGGCTGCTAAAAAATGAGGAACGCATTGGAGCAGAGGAAACAGAAGAAATGAATACCCTGACATTCTCTTCTTTCCTTTTGTTTCTTTCTCCCTCCACCCTCTTGATCACCTACAAGTACACTCACTGCCCAAATCCAACCAGAAGCCAGAGGGCAGAGGAGCCCAGATCATGTAGTCTCTAGAGGTCAGCCTTCACCACAAGGTGAAACATTGTTTGTTAAAATAATTTAACAAAACCTGTCACTTCTGGAAATACCTTGATGAAATTCTCTTCTGAGAGTTTAGAGAGTACCATCTCTCTTCCTGCTGGCACCTGGGCTGATCTACTTACCTGCTCAGGACCCGCTTTCCCTCTGGACCTGGGCTTCCGTGAGGCAGCCATGGGAGACTCCGATGGATTCCCTTTCTGCTTACGCTGGTTCAGGGTGGGGTTTTATTACTTCATGGAGGGCTATAAATAATAAGCTTTATTGCTTAATATGGAAGGACCTGCACAATTAGGATTGTCTGCTATGTCAGGCCTGGCTTTGTCTCCATGAAGATGAACAAATATTTTGCTCCTCACAAATAAGGTCACATAAGAACTTATCCTAGACTAACTTGTCCTCTGTACCTGTGTGATATAAACATGTATATAGCTCACAGTATATATGTTTTTGAGGACAAGTCTGTTTCAAAGAGAAACAGGGTGTTACTATGTGATGATAGGGCAGCCTTAGAATTTGTTACAGAATTAATTCAGTCACCTCCAGAAAGGTTTTCCAGAGAGATCCTCTGCTCTGCAGTATGGGCAGTAGACAACAGTGCTTAACTTCCTTTTGTTACCTCTTCCTACCTTTCAGTTCAAGATACTGGTAGCAATCCATGGTAGAAATTTTGATGGTCACAAAATTTGTTGTTGTTGTTGTTATTTGTTTGTTTTGTTTTTACTTGCTTTTTAAAATGGGGTGAATGAAAATTATTTTCTTGGATGAATTTTCATCCAGAGTTGGCATGAGTTGCCAGCTGTTCTCTTCCCCATCTTCTTCAGCTTCTGCGGTCGGTCCTCTACGTTAAGTGTTTCTGAAGTAACAGTAACCCATCCGCTTATCTTGGTGTAGCAAATGAGGCCAAGTTTCAGTTAGTGTCAGACCTTCAGGAATTTATTTACTTAGAGGATTTACTTTGATTTTTTCATGGGTGATCAGTGTGGTAGTTCACACCTTGTTTCCTAGTGCCTCCAACCCTGCTCCCTCTGGCTGCCTTTCTCTCCGTCCACCCTGCTCCCTCTGGCTGCCTTTCTCTCTGTCCACCCTGCTCCCCACTGCAGTCTGTTTTCTCTGTAGCCACCAGGATGATCATTTGAAAACCCAAGACAGAGCATGTTATTTCTTTGCTTTAAATCTTCCTGGGCTCTGCATTTCATTAAGCATAGAAGCTGAAGTACTAGCAGTGGCTTGGAAGACCCAACATGGTCTGCCCCTGTCCTTTATCACCCCTTTGACTTCCCCTGTACCTCTTTCTGTTTTGGCCCCTCTGGCCTCTTTTTGCTTCTGGAGCACACCAAGCATGCTCTTGCCTTGGGGGCCATTGTGCTGGCTATTCTTTCTGGAAACTTACCTGGAAAGTTCTTTACTTAGATGTGTCTGCATAGCTCTCTCTCATCTTTTCATTTTATTTATTTAAAAATTTTTTAAAAAGATTTTTTATTTTCTTAAGTAATCTCTACCCCCAACGTGGGGCTAGAACTCAGAATCCCAAGATCAAGAGTTACATGCTTTACTGACTGAACCAGCCAGACCCCTCTCTCTTGTCTTTGTAAATCTATGCCCAGGTCTCACTCTGATGCGTACCTGCTACTTATTCCCATGCCACTTGTCTCACTACCTCTCCCTTTTCTCTTCTACTTCTTTTCTTCCCCATAGCACTTATTGCTGTCCAACATTTTTAACACACTACATGGTGCATTTTTTTTATCAGTGTTAGAATTCTCTGAAGAAACAGAACCAGTTGAATAGATGTAGGAGTGGCTCACGTGGTTATAGAGCCTGGGAAATCCCATGACCTGTTGTCTGCAAACTGAAGACCCAGGAAAGCCAGTGGTATAATTCAGTCTGAATCCAAAGGCCTGAGAACCCGGGGCTCCTGGGGTCCGAAGGAGGATTTGGAAGTCCCAGCTCGAGAAGAAAGAGAGAATTTGTCCTCCTTCTGCCATTTTGTCTGTGATGGGGGGATAAGGAGGCAATAGATTGGATGATACTAGCCCACATTGGTGAGGGCAGAGCTCTACTCAGTCTACGGATTCAAATGCTAATTTGCTTCAGAAACACCTTCACAGACACACCCAGAAATGCTTTGCCAGTTATCTGGGCACGCTTAGCCCAGTCAAATTGACACATAAAATTAATCCTGACAATATCCAAGCTCCATGAAGTCAAGGGTATTTGTCCCTTTTATTTACTAATGTACTTTAAGCAGCTAGAAGATTCCTTGGCATAAAGCAGTCACTCAGCAAATCTTGGTTGCATATTAATGAATAAAAGTGTGAATGAATTAATATCAGGTCAAAAGTCCATTTTGCATTTTAATTTTTGAGGTTATAAAGGTAGTCATGGGGCACCTGGGTGGCTCAGTGGGTTAAGCCTCTGCCTTCAGCTCAGGTCATGATCTCAGGGTCCTGGGATCGAGGTCCCCATCGGGCTCTCTGCTCAGTGGGGAGCCTGCTTCTCCCTTTCTCTCTGCCTGCCTCTATGCCTACTTGTGATCTCTCTCTCTGTCATATAAATAAATAAAATCTTTAAAAAAATAAAGGTAGTCATGGAGTTTCTTTCCAAATTATAGCAGCCTTTTGGGTAGCAATCCATATGGAATCATCAGGAAGATTGACCTTAAGTGGAAAAGATGTGTGATCTTCCATGGGCCATAGAAATAACTTGATTGAATACTATCATCAGGCAAGATAGTCTCAGTTTGCTTGAACAGGGACATTTATTTCATATTTCTGCTTCCTACTGAAATTGAAGCACTACAGCTGTTCTTGTCTCATTTCTTTTCTTGTGAAAATTCTTCTAGTAGGGTGTATGTGGGGAAAAATCCTTTCTCACTTTGAACCTATGTAGTCTTTCTGCCCCAAGTGTTTCTTCTAAAACAGTTTCACCTCTGCCTGAGGATGTTAGCAAACATACAGAATGTAACTTTTCCTTCCTTAGGTTCACAAAAGAAAGTTTTTCTTGTGGCTCTGTCTTGGAGCCTCCTCAGGGTGGTTGACTTTCCTGTTGACTGAGAGCCCTCTGACCTT
Source organism: Enhydra lutris kenyoni (assembly GCF_002288905.1). Lineage (NCBI taxonomy): Eukaryota > Metazoa > Chordata > Mammalia > Carnivora > Mustelidae > Enhydra > Enhydra lutris. Next base: position 11,022,854 of record NW_019154131.1, read on the forward strand.
CTTCAACCTTTCCTTCCTTGAGGAAATCATTTGTAACACTCCCGAGGTATTCTTTTTCTTTCTACTGGAGAGGACCCTGGGAAGTTATAGCAACAGCATTTGATGCCTTTAGGCGTATTTATATATGTATCACCCAGGAATTGGGCAGTCCTAGGGACGGCTCTTAGGATAATCAGGACAACAAATTGGACTTTTCTTCTCCTCCTTTACTTCTTTCATAAAAGGCTATGGTCTAGATCTGGTATCTTCTTGAGAATTCTAATTGTTCTTGTGAACCTCATGGCCAGTACCTTTTAACTGGAGATTCATGTGTCACCGAGAAGCTGAGGATGCTTCTGAGAGGCAGAAGGGTCTCTTTTGGTTTCATTTGGCGAATTCTTCTCACTTACTTCTCTCACCTCCCTGTCTACCGAGGTTTACAAACCATGACTGGCCTACTTCCTCATGCTCTTGTTTCAGTTTGTAAAGTCCAAGGGAGTGACTTCGGTAAGATTGCTCAACATCCTCCAATGAGATCATTAATTAATCACACAATTATGAAGACTAAGAAACCCAGCACCTGCAGTTGGCAAGCTGGAGATGCAGGAGGCCTAATGGTGTAGTTCCAGTTTGATTCTGAAGTGCTGAGAACCAGGAGAGCTGCCGGTGTAGATTGCAGTCGAAGTCTGAGTCAAAAGGCGGGAGAAGACCAATGGCCCTACTTGGAGACAATCAGGCAGAGAAAGAATTCCTTCTAATTTGGCCTTCTATTCTATTCAGACCTTCAGTGGATTGGATGAGGCCCATCTGCTCTGGGGAGGGTGATCTGCTTTCTCAGTCTACTGATCCAAATGTCAGTCTCATCCAGAAACATCCTCATAGACACATCCAGAAATAATGTTTAACTGAGTATCTGTGTCCCAGTCAAGTTTATGCATAAAACGAATTACAAATTACTACATTATTAATATCCCCTCTCTGCCTTACTCTTAGCCTATGGTAACCACCATTCTACTTTCTGTTTGTATGTATTTGACCTCATAGAGTGGAATCTTATAGCATCAGTCTTTTTGTGATCGGCTTATCTCACCTAGCACAAGGACCTCCAGTTTCATCCATGTTATAGCATGGGACAGGAATCCTTCCTTTCTGAGGCTAAATAATATTTACATTTTATTTATCTGCTGATGCACCTTGGATCACTTCTACCTTTCGGCTCTTTGACTAGTCCTCCTATAAACATGGAAATATCTCCTCAAGACCTTGTTTCAGTTCTCTTAGATATTCACCCAGAAGTGAAATTACTGGTCTATTAGCTTTTTAAAAAATTTGATTTTTAAGTAATCTCTATACCCAACATGGGGCACGAACTCAGAACCCCAAGATAAAGAGTCGTGTGCTCTATGATTGAGGTGCCCCTGATCTATTAACTTTAATCACAGATGATTAGTGAAATGAGCCCATTTCCATATTTTATCCGCTATAAATTGAGTTTCCTGGTTAGAAGCAATGCTATGTGGAACATGTAATTGTGAATAAGATCTCTTACAAATTCACAGATGGTGATTTCAGCAGAAATACTATGGTCAGGGAAGGAAAATCTACACCCAGAGTTAGTGTCTACCTTAGTAGGAATGAAGCATTGCTCCTTCCCTGATGGAAGTGACTTAAGATAATCCGCTTGCCACCAGGGCCTAGAGATGAGGTCCTAGATGAACCCTAGCATGGGTTCACTTTCTCTGCTATTGATAGATTTTGCATTTAACAGGGGTTTTAATCCTATCAGTCATGGTGAATGGAAGTCTGTGTTGCTGAGCCCATATATTCTCTGCATCCTTGCTTCCATGACCCTTTTGTTGTAAAGAAAACAAAGGTGATAAGGACGAAGGTGGCTGAGAAGAGATGCTAGGTAGTAGCCACAGAATGCCTCATTTTGTCCTCCTGATTGTTAAGATCTTCTTCTACTGATTGGTCTGAGCATAGTGCCCATTTGGATACATCTTTCCACGTACTCTTGCCCATGTCATCTTGTTACCGATTTTCCAGTTGTGTTCTTTTCGGTCCCTGACCATTTTTGTTAAATTCTTAGCTACTGTCCACACATCGGTGTACATTTGTACTTTTGGTAATTTCTCATTCCAGGTGAAATGGCGATCAGGTCCATTACTTGTTCTGACTACTGGCAGAATTTCACTTCATCCCCATCCTTCAGGGCCATCCTTGAGGGGGGTTGTAGAGCTGCGACTGTCTACTTTTAATTAGTGTCAGCATATACAGAACCGTGTATATACTGAACCCAATTTTTTTTCTCCCATGAGTCAACGGGTCATTGGAAACCTTCCATGGATTCAGGTTGTGGATTAAGAGGGGAGGCAATATAACAGTCATAGGGCCCATTCAAATCTGGGCTATTTGCTCATAAAACTTAATTGAACCTTCCGGATTTACTTGAATCCAGTTTTGTATAGACCACTTTCACTTGACGATGGAGTGCTGTTGTGCATGCCCAAGTTTATGGATTGCCAGATCAGACAATAGTGATTTTGTGATGGGCAATTCTTGTCTCATGGTAAATTGGTGGCCATGAATTTATTATCTGCTGAGAACCAGTAGCAAGTGTAAAGCTTGATTCTCAAGAGGAGAAGAGTTATCTGCAGAGGATGACTTGCTTTGTTCCAATACCCTAAAAGTTTACATGTGGTTCTACAAGGACCTGCCAAACTTGACCTGCAGGAGCTTGAGCCATCAGAATGCTGTCATCAACTTGGTAGAGAGCTAAGTAGGACGTGTGATGTGATGTTCTTGGAATGGAAAGTTGATTAAGATTTCTATAGACTAGATTCTGCTGGAGTTGATACAGCTCTGAGGAAAGCTGTGAATGAGTATTGCTGGCCCTGATGGCTGAAGGAAACTGTCTTAGTAGTTTTTACTAGGAAGATGGAAGAAATAGCTTCATTCCAATTGCCGGGAAATGTATTGACTGCAACAATGAAACTACATCTCCAACTGCAGCTGCAATTGCAATCATGTGTAATTATGCTTACGGTAATTCACTGTCATTCCCCAAGATTCATCTGTATCCTGCACAAGCCAGATAGATGAGTTGAAGGCTGATGTGGTTGGAATCACCACCCCTGTATCTTTTAAGTCCTTCCCAGTGGCACTGATCTCTGTAATCTCTCCAGAAAGGTGACATTACTTTTGACTTACTGTTTTGGTAGGTAAAAGTTCTAGTGACTTCCACGTGCTCTTTTTCTATTCAGTTTTCCTCTGTAAATCCTCCACTCCATGCGTCAGGGAACTAGTATGGATATGGTGCCAGTTTCTGCATTTGTCTTTTCTTAGCTCTGTATTCCAAACCAGGGAAATAAGGTGAGTTCAGGTACCTGCTGGGGCCACTGGTAATAGAAATTTAGCCAAAACTCAGTCCATCCCCTGACCTTTATCAGCTCCTACCCTAACTATGAACCACAATGGCGTGTTAGTTCTCTAAGTGTCAGTGTCAGCCCAGATCCAGTGCCCAGTTATCCTAGTGATAATCCCCTTTTTCCGGTGCATAGTCACCTTGGTAAATGGTTCCATGTTTCTTTGAGGAAGGTGAGGAGGAAGATTTACAGTATGATCTTCTGGCAGTATGTTAGGGTTTCCCAAGGGAACCCCTCCTCTTTATTCAAGAGACACTGGGTCTGTGAACTAGCTCAAGTCTGATCATTGGTTGAGAGCCAAGACTCTTTTCTATGTTGATTGCATTTAGACCTCTGGCAATTAGACCTAGAGCTTTTCTACTTATACGAATCAGATAACATTTAAGTAGAGTGCCTACCTATTTTAGTCCTATGAGCGCTAAGATCAGTTAGCCAACACCAGCGATCTCTGTGGGTAAAACCATTTTGTTTACTGCTTTGATTTCAACCATGTCCAGTTTGTTTCTGGAAGTTAAGTGCTACTACTTGGCCTTTGTCACCCAGATCCGGATCCCATCATCTTCACTGAATTCAGGGAACCTAGCTTGATTGCTGTTATCCCTGCTACACAGAACTTATTGAGCCCCACAGAGCTAGGTCATCACGGATGCTGGGGCTCCCCTCAACAATACATATCTCAAACATTGGTAAAGAAAGTGTTTTTGTGTTTTGTTTTTGTTTTTGTTTTTGTTTTTAACTTACCCTGGAGACATAGTTAGGGGTTGAGTGAGCATGACTTACATCATAACTACTCTCCATATGTTAGGGAAGTTAGAAGCCATTTTCCTTAGAAACTCCAGAGTGGGTACCTGTGTTTATAAGATAAGGAAGATGTTTATGATCTCAGTGAGTAAAACAAATTAATATGCAGAATGTAGTCTCAGTTTGACAAGCATAACTGCCAACAAAATGTTTATATTTAATGCTTTTGGAGTGAAAAAGGAATTTTCTTGGTCATCAGTGTATTTCGATTTTCTTAGGTGAAGATATAACCCATTTGAATGTATTTTCTTTGTCTTACTATGTGATTAAAAATCCACATTAAAATAAAATAATAATAAAATAAAATAAAATAAAAATCCACATTTTTTTCCTATTCTGAGGTTGAACAGGACTACTCATGTTCTATATGTATGTATACATACATTTATACACACATACATACACATATGTATTCTTAAAAAAACTCTGTCTTTTGCCTTCTGTTGTCTCTCTATTCTTTTTCTTTCTTTCCTTTTTTTTTTTTTTTTTTTAAATCTCATTTATTTTAGAGAGAGAGAGTGAGAGAGACCACTAGTAGAGGGGAAAGGTAGAGGGAGAAGCAGACTCCCTGGTGAGCTGGAGCCCCATGTGGGACTCGATCCCAGGACCCTGGGATGCTGACCTGAACTGGAGGCAGATGCTTAAACAACTGAGCCACCCAGGCACCCTCTCCATTATTTCTTTTCTTTTTTTTTTTTTTTTTTAAAGATTTTTATTTATTTATTTGACAGACAGAGATCACAAGTAGACAGAGAGGCAGGCAGAGAGAGAGAGGGAAGCAGGCTCCCCGCTGAGCAGAGAGCCCGATGTGGGACTCGATCCCAGGACCCTGAGATCATGACCTGAGCCGAAGGCAGCGGCTTAACCCACTGAGCCACCCAGGCACCCTCCATTATTTCTTAATAATTCTCCCCTTTTGGGGTCTTGCAGGAAACTGAAGTAGATAAGAGAATGTTTGAGATGGTTGAAGAGATAGAGTTACCTTATTCATGACAACTTACTGTGGAACTATAGGTTACTGAGGTAGTAACATCGGCTTGAGAAACTGTGGTTTATTTGGGCCAGGTAAAAATACTAAGTTTTTGAGTTTCTTTAAAAGAAAACATTTAAATTGAAGGCTTGGAACCATTTATCCTACCTCCCTCTCTGCAGTGGGCTACTCATTCAAAAAAAAAGATTTGCCTTTATGTAATCATTCTAGGTAAGTGTATACCTAAGAAACATAGAAATTGGGTGCTCTTTATTAGGATAGCAGTTTCTAATCCACCATGAGATCATGAAAGAAAGGTATGCCCTTGACAGGAGATTGATTAGTCCCACACAGGATGGAAAATTCATTCTTCCCCAAAAATCTTCTCTGGTCAGAAGCATTGCCAGTTAAGGTTGGCCTTTTTAGCCAAATAATTATACCACAACCCAAGTGGAATTGTTAATCAGAATCAGATTCAGGTGGTTTGCTTCAAATCACAAAGGATAATAATGCTTAAAAATAAAATCATATGATACATACCAGAAAAGAAGAATATCACTATAAATAATAAAACATTCACTGGTTATGCCATGGTTACACACACACACATATTTTTATATTTAATGTAAGTGTTATGATGTTGAGTAGAAATACAAAATAAAATATGAAAATTCTCAAATACAAAAACAAAAACAAAAAAAGATTTGCCGAGGTATACCCAGAGTTGAAATATACTTAATAATCAAAGTGAATAAGAGAGACTGAAACAGGTGGCGGTGATGGGAAAGTATAGGCTGGCCTCCAGGTACTGAGACATACATGTATGGAGAGAAAGTTGGAAGGTTTTGAGTTGGTATTTTGAAATATAAAGTGTTCTAACATATTCCGTTCTTCGTTTGGACTTTGACCTTTGAAAAGCCATTTATGACCACTTTTCAAATTATTTTTATGGCTCTTCATCTGTGGATTTTTAGAGCTTTCTTTGATAAGATATCATTAATAGGTTATTGTTTCTTATAATATTCAAGGGTTAGAATATTATTAGGTTAAATCAAATTGTCAGTAATGTCCTGAGTCCTAGTGACCCTTTCTTCTTATTTATAAGCATTTTGCCATGTTAAGGGACCAGAAACAATTTCTTTTTATAATGGATGTGGGTGAGACTTAATGCATACTTTGTATTTCAACTGACTTTATTATAAAAGCATTTTCAAGCAAAGAGACTTTATTTTATGTAGAGTATAAGAATATGCATGGGTCAGTAAGGACAGGGCATTTTGTCCTCTTACCCTTTAACACTCATATTAAAATGGTTTTATTCTTCTGAATTTCTAAGAGGAAGTTTTCTCCCTTATTGTAAAAGCCAGCAGATTTCCCGAGTGTCCTTGCATGATTTATTCATGGCCTACTTGTGTAGTAGCAAAAGAAAAGAATTATACATTACATTTTTTTTATCTTGTGCAAGAGCAATTTAAAAAATATATATTTGGTAAGGCCTTTAATAAAATTTTTAATGAGTTGTCTTTCTAACTCATAGTAATTATAAAGAGTACTGTCTCTTCCATTATCATGGTTCAGAGCAGGGTCTCTCTCTCTTTTTTTTTTTTTTTTTTTTTTTTGCCTCGCTGGGATATGTGTTGTTTCCATATTACTTCTGGTTTTTTTTTTTGGTTAAATATTCTTTTGTTTAAGAAAATCTAAGGTGAACCCATACTTAAGATAGTGTTTAAATTATACCTGGATGAGTGTAATAAATTTATTAGTAACATTTTGTCCGCGATTAAAACACTAAATATCACCAATATTCCGAGGTAGTCTGTCATTTACCAAAATTTTCCCTCCCTTTCTTCCTTCCTTCCTTTCCTCCTCTCTTTCTTTCTTTCTTCTTTCCTTTATTGCCTTCTATCCTATCCTCCAAAAGTTCTAGCAGTTGAATACATGAGGAATGGATAAATAGTCTCATGTAATTATTTGTTTACTATTCTTCCTCCTCTTTTTTTTTCTTTAAAAAGATTTTATTTATATATTTTAGAGATAGAGTGAAAACAGGAACAAGGCGGGGGTGGGGGGTGGGGGGAGGGGGAGGAGTAGAGGGAGAGGGAGGGCAGACTTCATGCTGAGGCTCTATCCTACCCCCTACAGATCATGACCTGAGCTGAAATCAAGAGTTGGGACCTCCAACTGATTGAGCCATCCAGGGGCCCCTCTTTCCTCCTCTTTTTAGACTGTAAATTCTCTGAGGACAAAGACTACACTAATCTTATTCACCTCCATTTACCTAATGCCTTGGATTAGTAAGTAGTAGGAATTCAGTAAAGTATTTGAATGAAAGAGCCAATGAATAATAAAACATATATTATGAATGCTTCTTTTTGAAATCATCCTTGTTAAAAATATGTTTCTTGTCTATTGCAATAGATTGTAAAATATGCTGGGGAGAAATTATAATAGGAAAAGAGAAATATTTTTAATAGAATATTTCAACATTTGCTACTTGTTTTTTAACAGTAAAAGAGAAGTACAGTGAACAATCAATTTAAAGTGGTTTTTAAAACTAAACTTTTGATGATTTTGGATTAATCTTTTGAGCTACAGTTGACCATGTGACCTTGATTGGCTCGACTAACTTATGGCCCAACTAAATTAAAATAGTTTGAGGGCCTAATATGGAAATACTCATATTTTTATAATAAGTATCAGTTTTAAGGGTTTTAATTCAAACATGATGTGGGCCTATGTAGATAATAGCATTTTTGTTATTTATTTCAAATTGTAACTTGAGAATTTTAAGGGTTGAAGAGTGTTTCCAAGCATAACAGAAAATTATGTGCTCTTGGGTTCAGAAATTATTATTTAAGCAAAATAGGCCTGACTGATCAGAAACACAAGGACCAAAGTAACTGGTGTGTAACTTCCCAAAACAAGGTTAGTATTTGGGCTGTTCATTTAATTGTTGGATAGCAGGTGTGTACAAATACTTCAGTTAATTAGGCGATGGAGAGAAAAGAAGCTCACTACTAACTACAGTGTGGGCCTCGGTAAGGTAGGGAGTAGTCGTAAATTTGCACTTGATACCTTATGAACTTAATTTGATCATTTGTTTAGAAAGGCTATTAATACTTGGCTATACAGTAGTATACTTTGGAGAGGAAGACTCTGCTCAGTGTTTCATAACATCTTTTCAGCTCTATCTAATTGTAATATCTCTGTTACTGTTTACTTAGCTTTTGTCTCCTTGTGACTTTAGGATATATTTTCATCTTACATTTTTCTCTAGGTATCCACAAGGACAAAGATAAACCTCCCAGCTTCTCTGTTGTCCTTGAGACTTTGAGGCGTACCTTGACAGATTACCAGAACAAGCTGGAAGAGGCGTCTAATGAGGTAACACTTGCACTACTTGGCTCCACACTTCTCGCCTTCGGCCTGCAGCACTCCGGTTCTGTGCTTGTTACAAAGGTCAGAAAGATTGGGAATGTTGAATTGACAGCTTCCCAGATACAAAAAATAATAAATCGTCTGTCGCTGTTCTTTCTTTAAGTGTGGCCTACAGTCGTGTCTCACTCACGGTTTTGTAACTCTAAAGTCATACCTTTATTTTCAAAGTTACGAAGACTCTGTCACTTCTTGGCCTTCAAAATTTATCTATTTGAAGTTAATAAAAACGACACAAGTCATCTAAGGTAATATGTATTCTATTTGAATGTTAACATGGTTTTAGGAAATTAGGACTATGTAGTGGAAATTCCGGTTTTGACAAGATTTGAGGGTAAGATTTCAACAAATTACGGAAGTCTTAACAAAACGAGAGAGGTTAGTTCTCATTCTCTGAAGAACTGTTAAAGAAGCTTTCAAAAACCAGTGTCTGTCTGATGTAGCCTGGTAGTTTTTGGTTTGCTGATTAAAAAAGCTCGTGCTTCTATTTTTCATCTCATTTGTGTTGTTTATTGTGCGGGTTGGTAATTTTCTTGGGTATTAAAATGTTTTATGAATTTGTGCTTTAAAAATTGAAGAGTTTGTTTAGTTGGCTCTTGTCAAACTAGAGAGTATGAAATAATTACATGAAATACAATTAGTTAGCAAAACAACCAACAGATTGTTCAAACCAAAGACAAGCCACAGAGCATGGAATTCACTGTCTATCCTTTTGTTTGTTTCTTTCAAATAACACAAGGCCACGCAATCATTCTATTTCACATTTCAGAGGAGGTTTATTTTACTATAGTTTACCACGGTCAACAAAGAAGGAAAAGTGAGGTCTTCTTAATACCCTCTGTAATTGTTCAAAGGGCAAAAAGAAAGTGACCATGGAAATAATTAAATTTCTATAAAGAACACACTGCTAAGTCTTTCCTAGTGAGACAAGACAACCTGTATTGTTAGTAGTTTATGCAACTCTTCTGAGGCCTAGGTCTGGACGCTGCAGGGTAACTAGGAACATATTACCCACAGCGAATTGTTATTTGGGAGGATGAATGTCACGTGATCCTTAGCACAGTTGAAAAGTCGACTCAGCAGGCTTTGGCTTAGTAATGTGCTTTGTTGTGAACCAGTGCCAGAGACAGCAGTGGGGAGACCAAGGGGGTGGCTGCAAAGAAAGCAAAAAGAGCAGTCTGACAGAAAGAAGAATGAACTGTCAAAGAAAATAAATCACAAGCGGAGCAGGACCAACTGATGACCTGCCACAAGCCTTCCCAGTAGGACTGCATGTGACCGACCCTGAAGTTGTCATATGGAGTGAGAGACCCCTGAATACCCCCATGATGTATAGAAACAACAGTCTCCTGCTCTCTGTTTTTTTCTTCTCTCTGTATAGATGCCACCGCTTTTGGCATTTTGGTCCGGTAGGAGTTTAAGAATAAAGTTGTATTTGTTTACAGTAAGCACAAAATCATTTATCCAGCCATCGAGGAAAAAACAGGAACATCACTGACATTTTAAGCTTGAATACTTTTTCTTTTTTACCACGTGAACTCATGACAGAAATGACAGGGTTAACCAAAAGAAATAATTTTTCAAGATTCTTAATCGCTATTGGAACATTGGCGTTTAAGTAATTGCCTAAAACAACATTTAAAGATTAGCTTTTGAATGACTCACCCCTGGAAAACATAAAAAAAAGTAACTTACATTTTCTTTCATCAGCTAAACAGCATGAATGATGCTAAAGAAAAGGCATCGGGTGAACTTGATTCTACCAAACAGAAGATAGAGTCTCACACTAAAAATATAAAGGTATTATGACTTAGAATAACCTTTTCCTTTTGTATTCAGAAACAAATATGATTATCTAGGGGATACTTTTAAAGTAGAGATATCTGAAAATGTATCTCCCTATTTTTTATTAAGTACATTTGGATACAATTTTGATTTTTTATTGTTGATCAAAGTAACAAGAATGTATTTTTCACTAAAAAATAAAACTTGGTTGGAAATTATTTTGGTTAAAGGAAAGATGTATTTCCCAGATTTAATAATTAGAATACCATAGATTCAAAAAATGATTTAAGATTTAATGCCCAGCCCCAGATCCGTATTCAACATATTTTACATAAGCACATCAGTATTTGGAGTCCGTTTTCATCATTTTAGGGTGGAGCAATTGTTTTTAGAGCATCATGCCTAATAATGGGCTGAGACTGCGTCTGGCTAAGGTCCAAGGCAAGAGTTTATTTTATTTTCTGCGGTGGGTTTTTATACTACATCTTTGCAAAATTATACTGAGGGAAGTCTCAGAGTTGGAAATTTTTTGTGTCGGTTTATATTGAGTTTGTCATGGACATACTTCAGTAGAATTTGTTAATAAGGTTGAAGAAGAAATAGTTCAGAATTTTATGTCACACACTTGAGATTTCTATTGGTATTTGAATGTCATTGGGAGGTAAATGTTCTTATATTAAATGTAAAACATTTAAAAGTTTTTTGAGCTGCCAAGCTATTTTTTTTTTTTATAATGAATTGAAAACTCCTTTTCAAAGAGCTTTCTGGAATTAGCCATCTTATGAACATTTGATGTTTCAGTGTTAAAACAAAATAAATTAAAAAAAAAACTTAGTAGTTTTTTCTAACTTTTGAGCGAAAATGGTATACTTAGAAAGTTGATTCAGTAAATTACTGTAATGTTTAGCATTGTAGCCAAATGCTTGTGCTTGTGATTGTTTTATGGTAAAGTGTGGGAGGTCTTCATTATTATGTATTTTGTCTTTGCAACCTCAGCCCCTTTACTGGCCAGCCTTCATGCAGTCTCTCTATTTTGCATCTCGGACAGGACCTTCAGGATAAACTGGCTGATGTGAGTAAAGAGTTAAGTCATTTACGCACGAAATGTGCAGACAGAGAGGCTCTCATAAGCACTTTGAAAGTGGAACTACAAAATGTGCTGCACTGTTGGGAGAAAGAAAAGGCTCGAGCAGCCCAGTCGGAGAGTGAACTGCAGAAGCTTGCCCAGGCTTTCCAGAAGGATACTGAGGTATTACCTGACACAGGATGCCTGGCAGGAAAGACCTTCACTAATCTCAGTTTTCTAAATTTACATACATCAAGTGGCTGCTTTTACTGTGATTCAATCTAATTCACAAAATTGTTCTGAGCCGACTCTTTTGAAATATTCATGCCAGCCACGAAATTGGTCACTCCATTACTCTAGTGTCATCCCATTTTGGAGAGAAGTAATGGAGTTTAACCTCTCTGTCACTTGTGTGGCTTCATCTCTCTAGAACATCATATCCCAAGCAATGAGGCTCCCAACAGTTTTTTCAAAATGTGCCTCTTTGCCGGTGACAGAATTATTTTTTATTTCAGTAGTTTAGTAGCTGAACATGGTGGAAAGAATATGTTTTTTGTAATCAGAAAGGACCGGACTTGGCTGCTGGTACCCCTGTTTACAAACTGTGAATATGGACAAGCCACACACCTTAGTCTCCCCACATCTTAGTTTCCTTATGTGCAAAACAGGAATAACATCTTTAACAGTCTCCTTATTCTTTATAACTGTAGGATATTAACCAACATTTTGGAAAAGACAAGTCCCACAATATTGAAACTTTATTTAGACGCCCTGAGAGTTGTCTATCTATTTTTATTTATTAATGAGTTCTTAAAATATTATGACAAAAACTTTTCTATTCTGTATGAGCCTGTGTGAATGGAATTGTTATCTTATATATTCGTTTACCCATGGGATATAGAGCTAGTTTAGCTAGTGTGGAACCGGTGTATCTGAGTCGTCCTGCATATTGAGTTCATTACTCCAACAAATATGAACATGAATGCCAAGAGAGTAAAAAGGAAACATTCTTTCCACTCTTCTTACAGTCTGGGATTTAAATTGTGTCCACATGAAGGGGCTGGAATTGTTCTGCGCATCAGATAATGATTAAAGGAAAGGAAACTAGAAGCCTGCTTGTATTGTAAAGTCAGCATGTCTACAGCGCTGTGGTTGGGTTCGGCATGTGTGAATTGATCTTGGATCTTGAGATTCTCTTTTCACGCCAAATGGATGATTATCATGCATGGTTTATCACAGCCCAAGCAAAAAGGACATAATGGCGACACAATGAATTACCCTTTAGGAGGAACTCAATCACTTGGCAAAATGTGGAGGGCGAAGACTTTTAGTGCCTGAATGTTACATTTGGTTAGTTACATTTAATAAGATTTTTAAACATCTCAACCCAGTTGAAAATGCAAAAGACATATTTAATTGCTTAAATAAGAAAAAGGTGTAACATACTTATGAGGATTCTTCTGATATCCTAACTCAAGTTTGTGGTTGTAACTACATATTAAAATATTTTTGGTTTTAACTTACTATATTTGGAAAAAGGCAAGGTGGCATATAGAGACAATTAGAGATACACATTTTTATATTATATATGTATTATATATATACACATATAATACATATATACATACATAATATATACATACATTCATATATATAAAAAATTTCCCCACAATTTATAATTATACAACGTTTATATACAGTTTTCCTTATCTAGAAGATTAGTATTTCTATTTTTCCCTCTCAAATTTTCTCCTTTTTAACATTTTTCTTGCTGATCTACTAAAAAAAAAAAAAAATAAAGGAACTTAATTTATCTACATAAAATATTCTTTTACAGCTTTACACTGACCTTGTCTTGAGTTCCACTCTCGGGCACTTTATAGATGAAGCACCTTATAAAGAGAACCGTTTGGCATTTGAGTAAATAAACTCTTTCTGTGTGTTCAAGATGGGATCAGCTTTTTACTGAATTCTATCGCATAGTGTTTCTGGGTTGTTAAACAGTGGATGGTTTAGTTACTACAATGGCAACATCATTTTGAGAACTTTTTATTATGTATTTCTAATTGGACAGTTTGGAAAATATGTCTTGGGCAGCTGTGTCCATTTCTTTTTGCCTGTTACTTCATAGTATTTAAACACCTTGAAAAGCCCAATGTGCCAAATACTATATGAACTTACCAGGAAAACAAATGAGCCCCTCTTCCCTATCTCTCATATCACTGTCTGCTTTGCCTAAGGGGCCGAGGATAGATTTCCTATAAGTGGTAAGCAAACTAGAGTCTCTGGAGGAGGAAGAAAGCTGAGTAATTGTGTACATGTAAAGCACAGATATTGGTGTAACTTTGTCTTTAACAGAGCTGAGTAGCACTCTTCTCTCTATAATGGTTTTCTGACTTAAATAACATCTGTTTTGGCAAATGTAAATACGAAATTATAGGATTACTGTCCTGATAGCTAGTCAGAAGGGCTTAGAAACAGTTAGTGCAGATATGTCCTGTCAGTGCTGAGAAAGCTGATGCCCAAACAGTTACTTAGGACACATCCACAGGAGGAGCAGAGCTGGGGTCAGAACCCTGGTCTTCTGGCTTCTAGACTACAGATTTTGTTTTTGAATGCCAAGTTTAAGCAATTCCAAGTTGTTTTTTTTTTGTTTGTTTGTTTTGCTTTGTTTTTTTAAGATTTTGTTTATTTATTTGACAGAGATAGAGAGAGAGGGAACACAAGCAGGGGGAGTGGGAGAGGGAGAAGCAGTTTCCCCACAGAGCAGGGAGCCTGATGTGGGGCTAGATCCCAGGACCCCGGGATCACGACCTGAGCTGAAGGCAGACACTTAATGACTGAGCCACCCAGGCGCCCCAGCAATTCCAAGTTCTTATCTGATGCTTTTAAATGTCAAAAAAGTCACTCAAAATGACAGTGTATTTCAAGACTTGGGTATTTTAATTCCTTTCCAAGTTTTTGAAACAAATTCTTCCCCACATGTAATATGTATTTTACTTCTTACAGTGTTGATATACTGGAATTAATTTCTTTCCCTTTTTTCTCACAGGAGAAGCTAACCTTTCTTCATACCTTATATCAGCACTTGATAGCAGGCTGTGTGCTCATGAAACAACCAGAAGGCATGCTGGATAAATTCTCTTGGACTGAGCTTTGTGCAGTCTTGCAGGAGAATGTTGATGCCCTGATCGCAGACCTCACCAGGGCTAATGAGAAGGTAACTGTCCTCAGGCACCAGATACCTCTATTAAATTCAGTGACATTTGTCCACATCACAGTATCATTAAGAGGGGCTGACATTCATCTTATTTCAAAAAGAATTTGGATGTTAATAATTCAATACCATTAATTATGGCTTGTCTACAACTCAGTTTGATGCCATTGCTGTGGGCATGTAAATGTGACTGAAGTCTGTATGAAGTCTCTAAGCTCCACACTCTGTGCAGGACATGCTAATACTACTAGCCAGTATTAGCCACAGGGACCTAATTAAAAGAAAATAAATTAATCTTACTGATGAAGCAATTCAAAGAACTTAGTCATTTACATTAATAAACCAACTCTTTATGTTAGCATAAAATAGAAACAAGATACAGTTATTCAAAAACATGATCTTAACATTTTTGCCCAGGAAATAACGAGGTGTTACTTTAAAAGCACTTAAAAATTTAAAATTATGTTTATGGTATTTCTTGAATCATAACAAACTGTGTATTAACAAGCCCCATTCAGTGCTGTAGCGTGTTCAAAGTGTACATGGTAGCAGAAAACAGGGGACTTCACCAGCCCAGGAATTCAGTCTTTCAAAAAAAAAAAAAAAAAACCACAAAACAACCCCCGCCCCCAAAACCCCAACAAGCCCCCTTTTGGTTATGGAAAATTTAAATGGCTTAGCAGACCAATGTATTCCACTGATAAAGATACTGATTTTCATCTCGGCTCTACTGACCTGGTCAGGACTGTATTATGTGGTCTAGTTTCTAGATCTTAGTTGCCATGGCATTTGCTCTTACGCGACATGAAGAAAAAAACCTGTTACCTGAGTTTTTTTTTTTTTTTTTCCCCCTCCTCCAATCTGTTGAACTAATGAAACAGCATCTTGGCCCAATTTTATAGTGAGAACATTTTACCTTGGTTCGATTGGCAAACACAACCTTAGGCACTGAGAAGTAGGATTAAGGAAATGAGGGAACACATTGTGAGAAGCACAGATGCTGTTCATGATTGAGAATGTGTGTGTAATGGGTTTGAAAATTACTGATAATTAAAATGAGTATATGTTTGAACCCTCTGAGATGGTATTATGTTTTAATAGTTTTTCATAGTTTCAAAACATCATTAATTGTCGTACATGTTAGATGATGATTTTCTTTCTGGTGTTTTGAACGTGAAATAAAAAATGGTTGTCACATTCTGTTTTATTATATGTAAAATGTTTGTAGATTTGTAAATCTCATTGAAATACTTCATTTCCCATTGAGATATGTGAATAGCTTGAGCTTTGGTTCTAGAAGTAAAAATATTCTTAATTTTCTCAGTAAAGTTGATTATAGAATGAGTAACTTTATTAGAAAGAGAAAAAAGACTTGTCATCTAAGCACAGATACATACAAATGACCCCATTTTCTCCTATGATATGATAATTTGTCCTACCAATTTGTTTCTTTTTTTTTTTTTCTTTTCCATTTTAACTTAAAATTTTTATGTGAACTTAAGGACCGAAACATAATAGAAGATTCTGGATGGTGTTTGGGGGGTTGCTACAAAGACATGTTTTGTGAACATACCTCATTCTCTGTTGCGTAACCCTATTTAGATAAATCACCTGGAGTATATCTGTAAAAACAAGTCTGATACGATGAGAGAACTTCAGCAGACCCAGGAAGACACTTTTAACAAAGTGGCGGAGCAGATCAAAGCCCAGGAGAGCTGCTGGCACAAACAGAAGAAGGAACTGGAACTGCAGTACTCGGAGCTCCTCTTGGAGGTGCAGAGGAGGGCACAGGTGCGCTGCTTCTGCCAAGAGCTTTACCAGTACGGTGCTTGGTATTTTGTTATTGCCAGTGTTTTCTATGAGTAACAAGGCGAAATCAGTTTAGAACTTTTTGAGAACCACATAGAACTTGTCAGGCACACATGCATATGATTGTGCAAACACACACATATATGTTGGATTTGATTGAGAACATAAGTTATGGGTAGTTAACATGACTGAATTTTTTCATATACAAATTATTGTCATCACAGTTTATATTGTTAACTGTGATCCCTTCCCCATCAAGAATAACGTACTGATAGTGTCTACTTTTTTTTTTTTTTGTTACTGACTTTAATAATAGTTCATGTGTTCCCAAGATAAGATACTTAGAACCTGACTCAGTATTTAACCTCTTTATTTGGACCGTACTTATACTGGCTCATACTTGTATTGGCAAGTTTAATTAAAGGAAAGAAACCTTATTATTTTTATTTGCCAATAAATAGTTTCAGATTGCTTAAAAGAACACCATTCTGCTTTCCGTATGTAAACTTATACCGTTCTCTGTGAATTTGAAGAGTTAATACATTCACTAAAAGTAGCCATGTGTTTGGTGTTGCAGGATGCCATGTGATATGGTCTGCATTTTCTACTACTGAAATAAAAGACCTAAACCATTTATTATATTTTCTTTAGAGGTACCATTGGCATTCAGTGACGTGAACAGATCTTGAGTGTATAGCTTGATGTTTGGATTGTTGCAAAGACCTATGGAACCATATTCCACTTAAAACTTAAATTATTTCGTTACCCCAGAAAGTTCTTCTGTGCCCTCTTCTAGTTCCCACCCCATAGGCAGCCAGCATTCCGATCCTGTCATCATAGATTACTTTCACTTGCTTTTGAGTTTCCTCTCAATGGAATCATTCAGTATGTACTGTTTGGTGGTTGGTTTATTTCACCCAAAATATTTTCTGAAACTCATCCATGTTGTTGTGTGTGTCAGTAATGCATTCTACTTTTATGGTCAAGTAGCATTCTATTTTATAATTAAACCACAATTTGATAGATTGTGAGTTGATGGATATTTCAGTTGTTTCCAGTTTTTGGCTATTGTAAATGAAATTGCAACAGATATTATAGAAGTATTTTGTTGACATATGGTTTTCATTTCTCTTGGTTAAGAGTGCAATTGCTAGGTCATAGGATAGCTGTATTTTTTTTTTTCTAAGTCTCAAATTTTTTTTCAAAATGATTGTATTATTTTATATTTCTACCACCAATATATGAAAGTTTCTATTATTCTTCATCCTCTGCAACATTTGGTATTGCCAGTCTTTAAAATTTTAGCCATTCTAGTTGTTTTAAAAAGGTATTTCATTGTGGTTTTAATTCATATTTTCCTAGTGATTAATGATGTTCAGGACTTTTCATGTTTTTATTGGTCATTCATATATCTTCTTTTGTGAAATGTCTCTTCAAGTATTTGCCCATTAAAAATTTGGGATTGCTTGTGTTTTATTAGTGATTTGTAAGAGTTCTTTAGATATTCTGGATATAAATCCTTTCTTATACATGTGCATCACAAGTTCCAATACTCCCTTATCTTTTCATGTTTTAATATTTCTTTTGCTGATCACAAATTTTAATATTTTAATCAAGCCCAACCTATAAATCTTTTTGGGTATTTATTTTTATGTGGTAAGCAACGTTTCTGTACTCCAAAGTTGTATGGATAATCTCCTATTATTTCTTCTAGAAGTTTGAAAATTTTAGTTTTCATGATGAGATCTATGATCCATCTCAAGTTAATTTTTGTATTTAATCTTAGAAGCTGATTTTTCCCCATATTTATTGTTCCCATACCATCGTTCACGACTTTATTTTCCTCATTGAATAGCCGTGGTCCCTTTATGAGAACAAAACAAAAACAACTGATCATATATAAGAACCACAGGTTTGTTGGGTATCTGTAAAGTTTTGCCTTTTCCAGGATGTCATATAAGTGGAGTCATATGTCGCCTTTTGGTCTGACTTTTTTTTCACTTAGCAAAATATGTTTGGGAATTATTCATGTTTTTGCATATATCAGTAAATTCCGTTTTACTGCTGAGTTATATTCCATTGTATGGATGTATCACTGTTTATGCTTGCTGATGGGCCTTTGGGTTATTTTTATTTTCTAGTAATTATGACTAAAGAACCTATCATGGATAGGTTGTTGTGTGATCATAAGTTTTCACTTCTCTTGGGTAAATACTTAGAGGAGTGTGATTTCTGGGTTATATGGTAAGTACATATTTATTATGTTATATAAATGGTTATATGGTAAAAACTGACACTGTTTTCCCAAGTGGCTGTACCATTTTGATTTCCCACTAACGTGTAAGGGAGTTCTAATTAGTCTGCATCTGTGCCAGCATGTGGTTTCATAATTTTTTTTCCTTTTTAGATAGCCTAGTAGGCGAAGGAGTGGTTGTGGTTTTAATTTCCATTTTTCCTGATGAATGGTTTTTTCATATGCTTATTTGCCATCTGTACATATTTTTGGGTAAATAACTTGTTCATATCTTTTGCCCACTTTTTAATTGGATTGCTTGTTTCCTTGTAGTTGAATTTTGAGAGTCATTTACATATTCTGAATAGAAGCCATTTGTCAGGTGATTTGCAAATATTTTCTCCCATTCACTTAAAAGTACTTTGGCAGAGCCAATATTTTACATTTTTATAAAGTCCATCTTACCAAATTTTTTCTTTTATGACTTATGCTTATAGTGTTGTATCTAAGAAGTGTTTGCTTAGTGCAAGGTCACCAAGATTTCCTCCCATTTTTTTCTTCTATATGTTTTGTAGTTTTAAGTTTTGCAAATAGGTCTATGACTCATTTTCAGTAAATTTTTGTAAAGATGTGAAGTATGGGTTGATGTCCATTTGCTTTTCATATGGATATCCAGTTAATCCAGCATTGTTTATTGGAAGATTACCCTTTCTCTATTGAATTGCCTTTGAACTTTGTCAAAATCAATTTGCTATATTTGTACAAGTCTGTTTCTGACTTCTCAATAATATTCCATTTATTTGTCTGTCTATTCATTAAACTATACTGATTTGATTTTTGTAGGTTTTTAGTTAAGTCTTGAATTCAGGGAGTGTGACTCTTCCAACTTCCTTTATTTCCTATCAGTTTTTTTTAATTGAATAAATTTAACATGTAACATTATGTAAATTTAAGGTGTACATTGTGTTAATTTGATACATTTATATATTGTAATATGATTGCCATTGTAACAATATTTATCACATTGCATACTTACAGTACAACATTTTTATTATTGTCTATATTCAATAAACTGTGCATTTAATCTCCATGGCTATTTTAGTACTCATAAAAGTTTGTACCCTTAAGCAACATCAGTTTAACCCCCCTTTCCATTCCTCCATCCCCTATCCCCTGGTAACCATCATTTTGCTTTCTTTCTTTCTTTCTTTCTTTTTTTTTTTTTTTTAGCATGTTTGATCTTTTAAGATTCCATGTATAAGTGATACATTTAATACACCTCTTTGTCTGGCTTACCCCCTTTAGCATAATGTGCTCAAGGCCCATTTATGTTTTTGCAAATGATAGGATATCCTACTTCCTCATGGCTGAATAATATTTCATTGTGTATATACAACACATCTCTTTTATCCATTCATCTGGTGATAGGCATTTGGTTGTTTTCATATCATGACTACTGTGTATGGTGCTGCAGTACTATGCATGGGGATGCATATGTCTCATCGAATTCCTGTTTTCACTTCCTTTGAGTATATTCCCAGAAGTG
Source organism: Enhydra lutris kenyoni (assembly GCF_002288905.1). Lineage (NCBI taxonomy): Eukaryota > Metazoa > Chordata > Mammalia > Carnivora > Mustelidae > Enhydra > Enhydra lutris. Next base: position 11,043,120 of record NW_019154131.1, read on the forward strand.
GAGTTGATGGAATGTATGGTAGGTGTATTATCAAGTTTTTGAGTGACCTCTATATTGTTTTCCATAGTGATTGAACTAATTTACATTCCCATATTCTCACCAGTACCTGTTGTCTCTTATCTTCTAGATGCTAGCCATTCCAGCAGGTGTGAGGTGATATCTCAGTGCAGTTTTTATTTGCATTTCCCTGATGATGAGTGATGTTGAGCATCTGCTCATGTGCTTGTTGACCATTTTGATGTTTTCTTTGGAAGAATGTCTACTTAGTTCTCCTGACCATTTTAAAAATGGGACTGTTTTTTCATTATGAAGTTGTGTTAGTTCTTTATGTATTTTGGATATTAACCCCTTATCTGATAAAGATTTGAAAAATTTTTTCCCATTTTGTAGGCTGCTTTTTCATTTTGTTAGTTTCTTTTGCTGTGCAGAAGCTTTTGAGTTTGATGTAGCCCTGTTTATTGGTTTTTGCTTTTGTTGTTTGTGCTTTTGACATCATACCCAAAAGATCATTGCTAAGTATCAATGAGCTTCTTTCCTATCTTCCAGGAGTTTTTTGGTATCAGGTGTTATATTTAAATCTTTGACCCATTTGGAGTTAATTTTGTGAGTTGTGTGAATTAGGGGTCCAATTTTCTTGCTGTGCGTACGTTCCTCCGGCTTCTCCCAGCACCATTTGAAGAGAGTATCTTTTACCCACTAGGTGTTCTTGGCTCTCTTGTCCAATATTAGTTGACTGTATATACCAGGATTTAATTCTGGGCTCTTTATTCTGTTCCACTGGTCTATGTGTCTGTTTTTGTGCCAGTATCATACTGTTTTTATAACTATGACTTGCTGATGATTTGATCTTATATATAAAAAACTTTAAAGAGCCAATCAAAAAACTGTTGGGTTAATTAATGATTTCAGTAAAGTGGCAGGTTAAAAAATCAACTAACAGAAATAATGAAATACTGGAAAAAGAAGTAAAGAAAACTATCCCATTCACAAAAATCATAAAATACTTAGGAATAAATTTTATCAAAGAAGTGAAAGATCTGTACAATGAAAACTGTAAGACTTGGCTCAAAGAAATCGAAGACACAAGCAAATGGAAAGACTTCCTGTGTTCATGGATTGAAGATTTCACATTGTTAAAATGGCCATACCATGCAAAAGCCATCTATAGATTCAGTGCATTCCCCACCAAAATACCAAAGGCATTTTTCACAGAAATAGAAGAAACAATCCTAAAATTTGTATGGAAACACAAAAGACCATATTAACCAAAGCAGTCCTGAGAAAAAAGAGCAAAACCAGGGGTATCATACTTCCTGATTTCAAACTATCCTATCAGTGTTATGAATTCATTTTTATTCTTTTTTTCTTCTTTAAAATGTAATTAATTAACATATAATGTATTATTACTTTCAGATATAGAGTTCAGTGATTCATTAGTCTTATATAATACTCAGTGCTCATTACTTCCCATGCCCTCCTTAATGTCCATCACCCAGTTACCCTATTCCCCCTCAACAACCCTTAGTTTGTTTCCTAAGATTAAGAGTACGGTTTGTGGGGCGTCTGGGTGGCTCAGTGGGTTAAGCCGCTGCCTTCGGCTCAGGTCATGATCTCAGGTCCCTGGGATCGAGTCCCGCGTTGGGCTCTCTGCTCAGCAGGGAGCCTGCTTCCCTCTCTCCTTCCCTCTCTCTGCCTGCCTCTCCATCTACTTGTGATCTCTCTCTGTCAAATAAATAAATAAAATCTTTAAAAAAAAAAAAAAAGAGTACGGTTTGTCTCTGTCTCTGACCTTGTCGTTTTATTTTTCCCTCCCTTCCCCTATGATCCTGTTTTGTTTCTGAAATTCCACATGTGAGTTAGGTCATATGACAATTGTCTTTCTCCGATTCACTTATTTTGCTTAGCATAATACTCTCCAGTTCCATCCACATTGTTATAAATGGCAAGATTATATTTTTTGATGGCTAGGTAGTATTCCATTGTGTGTGTGTGTGTGTGTGTGTGTGTGTATGTCGATGACATCTTTACCCATTCATCTGTTGATGGACATCTGGGCTCTATCAGTAGTTTGGCTATTGTGGACATTGCTGCTGTAAACATCGGGGTGCAGGTGCCTCTTCAGATCACTACATTGTCTCTTTGGGGCAGATACCTAGTAGTAGTTTAATTGTTGGGTTGTAGGATGGCTCTATTTTCAACATTTTGAGGACCCTCCATACTGTTTTCCAGAGTGGCTGCATCTGCTTGCATTCCCACCAATGGTGTAAGAGGGTTCCCCTTTCTCCACATCCTTGCCAACATCTATTGTTTCCTGACTTGTTAATTTTAGCCATTCTGACTTGTGTGAGGTGGTATCTCGTTGTGGTTTTGATTTGCATTTCCCTAGTGCTGAGTGATATTGAGCATTTTTTCATGTACCTGCTGCCCATTTGGATGTCTTCTTTGGAGAAATGTCTGTTCATGTCTTCTGCCCATTTCTTGACTGGATTATTTGTTCTTTGGGTATTGAGTTTGGTAAGTTCTTGATAGATTTTGGATACGAGCCCTTTATCTGATAAGACATTTGCAAATATCTTCTCCCATCTGCCAGTTGTCTTTTGGTTGACTGTTTCCTTTGCTGTGCAGCAGTTTTTATTTTGATGAAGTCCCAACAGTTCATTTTTGCCTCTGTTTCACTTATCTTTGGAGATGTGTCTAGCCAGAAGTTGCTGCAGCTGAGGTCGAAGAGGTTGCTGCCTGTGTCCTCCTCTAGGATTTTGATGGATTATTGTCTCACATTTAGGTCTTTCACCCATTTTGAGTTTATTTTTCTGTATGGTGTAAGGAAATGATCCAGTTTCATTCTTCTGCATGTGGCTGTCCAATTTTCCCAGCACCATTTATTGAAGAGACTGTCTTTTTTCCCTTGGAACTTCTTTCCTGCTTTGTCAAAAATTAATGGACTGTAGAGTTGAGGGTTCATTTCTGGGTTCTCTATTTTGTTTCATTGATCTATATGTCTGTTTTTGTGCCAGTATCATACTGTCTTGATGGTTATAGCTTTGTAATAGAGCTTGAAGTCCGGAATTGTGATGCCTCCAGCTTTGGTTTTCTTTTTCAACATTCCTCTGGCTATTCAGGGTCTTTTCTGGTTCCATACAAATTTTAGGATATTTGTTCCATTTCTGTGAAAAAAGCTGATGGTATTTTGATAGGGATTGCATTAAGTGTGTAGATTGCTCTACGTAGCATAGACATTTTCACAACATTTATTCTTCCAGTCATGAGCAGGGAAGTTTTTCCATTTCTTTGTGTCTTCCTCAATTTCTTTCATGAGTGTTCTATAGTTTTCTGAGTAGAGATCCTTTGCCTCTTTGGTTAGATTTATTCCTAGGTATCATGTGGTTTTGGTGCAATTGTAAATGGGATTGACTCCTTAATTTCTCTTTCTTCTGTCTCATTGTTGGTGTTTAGGAATGTAACCGATTCTGTGCATTGATTTTGTATCTTGTCACTTTGCTGAATTCCTATATGAGTTCTAGCAATTTTGGGATGGAGGCTTTTGGGTTTTCCACATATAGTATTATGTCATCTGGGAAGAGTGAGAGTGTGACTTCTTTGCTGATTCGGATGCTTTTTATTTCTTTTTGTTGTCTGATTGCCGAGGCTAGGACTTCTAGTACTGTATTGAAGAGCAGTGGTGAGAGTGGACATCCCTGCCATGTTCCCGACCTTAGGGGAAAAGCTATCAGTTTTTCCTCATTGAGAATGACATTCACTGTGGGCTTTTTGTAGATGGCTTTTACGATATTGAGGTATGTTCCTTCTATCCCTACACTGCGAAGAGTTTAAATCAAGAAAGGATGCTGTACTTTGTCAAATGCTTTTTCTGCATCTATTGAGAGGAGGTTCTTGTCCTTTCTTCTGTTACACATTGATTGATTTGTGGATGTTGAACCACCCTTGCAGGAATAAATCCCACTTGGTCATGGTGAATGGAGAGTACTTTTAATGTACTCTCAGATTGGCTAGTAACTTGTTGAGAATTTTTGCATCCATGTTCATCAGGGATATTGGTCTATAATTTTCCTTTTTGATAGTCTTTGTCTGATTTTAGGATGAAGGTAATGCTGGCTTCATAGAAAGAGTTTGGGAGTTTTCCTTCCATTTATGTTTTTTAAAACAGCTTCAGAAGAATAGGGCTCATTTAGTGATCACAAATTCTTTTAGTTTCTGTTTGTCCTGGAATCTTTTTATCTCCCCTTCTGTTTTGAATGACATATTGCTGGATACAATATTCTTGGTTGCATATTTTTCCCATTAAGCACTCTGAATATACCATGCCGGTCCTTTCTGGCCTACCAGGTTTCTGCAGATAGGTCTCCTGCCAGCCTGATATTTCTACGCTTGTAGGTTATGGACCTCTTGTCCCAAACTTCTTTCAGGATTTTCTCTTGGTCTCTGAGATTTGCAAGTTTCACTATTATATGTGGGGTTTTGACCTATTTGTATTGATTTTAAGGGTAGTTCTCTGTGCCTCCTGGACTTGAATGCTCGTTTCCTTACCCAGATTTGGGAAGTTCTGCACTATAATTTGCTCTACTATACCTTCTGCCCCTCTCTTTTTCTCTCTCTTTCTTCTTCTTCTGGGATCCCAATTATTCTAATATTGTTTTGCTTAATGGTATCACTTATCTCTGGAATTCCCCCCTCGTGATCCAGTAGTTGTTTATATCTCTTTTTCTCAGCATCTTCATTCTCCATCATTTGGTCTTCTGTATCACTAATTCTCTCCTGTGCCTCATTTATCCTAGCATTTAGAACCTCCATTTTTGATTGCACCTCATTAATAACCTTTTTTATTTTGACTTGATTAGATTTTAGTTCTTTTATTTTTCCAGAAAAGGCTTCTCTAGGGTCACCTATGCTTTTTCAAACCCAGCTAGTATCTTTATAATCGTTATTCTGAACTCTAGTTCTGACATCTTACTTGCATCTGTATTGATTAGTTCCCTGGCAGTCAGTACTGCCTCTTCTTCTCTTTTTTTAAGCTGAGTTTTTCCATCTTGTCATTCTGTCCAGAGAAGGATAGATGAATGAGAGAACAGAGTATGAAAATGGCAACAATGACCCTAGAGACATATACACTAAACAAATCAGAAGAGCCCTAAAACTGAAAAAAGAGAGAGAGAGAGAGAGAGAATAATCAGACAGGTAAACAGAACAGAGTAATACTGTGTATTTTGGTTTGGTTTGTTTGTTAGAAGAAACTACAGCACAAAATTGTAAAGAAAGAAAAAAAATATATATATAATTAAATACAATGAAAGGATAGCATGTAACTGTAAAAATGAAAACTAAAAGACAAAAAAAAAAAAAGAAGGAATATAAACAGACAGGTGAACAAAACAGAGACATACACTACATCCTGGGTGCATTTTGGTTTGTTTGTTAGAAGAAACTACAGCCCAAATTGGTAAAGAAACAGCAACTTATATATATTAAAAAATACAATTAAATACATTGAAATGATAGGATAATTGTAAAGATGAAAATTAAAAAAGGCTTTAATCAAAAATAAAAAAGAAGGGGCGCCTGCATGGCTCAGTGGGTTAAAGCCTCTGCCTTGGCTCAGGTCATGATCCTAGGGTCATGGGATCAAGCCCCACATCGGGCTCTGCTCAGCGGGGAGCCTGCTTCCTCCTCTTTCTCTGCCTGCCCCTCTGCCTGCTTGTGATCTCTGTCAAATAAATAAATAAATAAATCTTAAAAAAAAAAAAAGAAAAAGAAGAAAAAAAAAAAAAGAAAAAGAAGGGAAAAAAAAAAAAGAGAGAATGTGATCAGACAAGTGAAGAAAACAGAGCCATACACTCAATTCTTGGTGTATTTAGGTCTGTTAGAAGAAACTGTATCCCAAAATTTAAAGAAAGAGAAACTTATGTATATGCAAAAATAAAATTGAATACAATGAAAGGATAGAATGTAACTGTAAAAATGAAAATTAAAAAAGGCTTAAAAATGTTGATAAAATAAGAAATTGGTTGAAAAAGGAAAGAGAAAACAAATTAAAATGGGAAGACTAATGAATCATGGGGGGAAAAAAAGTGAATTCTATATACTATTTTCTCCCAGCACAGGAGTTTTGCAGTTATGTCTGATTGGTAAACTTGGTCTTAGCCATAAGTTCTTGCTGATCTTCTGGCGGAGAGGCCTGTTGTGTTGATTCTCAAGTGTCTTTGTGCCAGGCAGAATTACATCACTCTTGCCAGGGGGCCAGACTAAGTAAGTAGCTCAGGATTGCTCTATGTGGCTTTTGTTCACTGAAGCCTTTTCCTACAGCTTTAGAGGTTGAGAATGAAAATGGCGGCCTCCCAGTCTTCAGCCCCAGAGCTGAAAGCTCATGCCCCACACTCCTCAGTGCGTCTTCAGGGAAAAGCAGTTAGTCAATCATGCCTGTCTCCCTAGTCCCTGTCTGCACTCCATGCTTACCGGGCCTGTGACCGAGCATTTCTATCTCAGGCACATGACCCCTTTTCGAGTCTCCAAACCCTGCATACTCCTGTTGGATCACTCCAGGGGGAAGAAGAGGGCTCTCCCTGGTTCTGCCACTCGCTAGACCTCTGCTCAAACCAACTGTGCTGTGGTTCCTGGTTTATGGTTTATGGCAACCCTGAGCTGAGAGCCCTCTCCTGGGCTCGCTCATTGCAGTCGGCTTCCCTGCTTCCTCTGCCATGCTCAGGCACCCCCAGTCTTCCTGTGACCCCGAGGGTCCTGAGACCACACTGTCCCATCTAGGATTCTGCCCCTTTTCACCACCTGAGTACCTTTCAGGCAGGGATGTCCCTCACCGGAGCAGACTTCTCAACGTTCTGATTTTGTGCTGTGCTTCTCTATCACTTTCTGGTGCCAGGTGAGGAAGGCTCCCTTCACCTGTGGTTTATTTTCCCATGTATCTCCCAGATTCACTTCTCCACACACCTTCTATCTTGCAGAAAGTGGCTGCTTTTCTATTTGTAGAGTTGCTGCTATTCTCTTAGGTCTCGAGTGGAGTTCACTAAGGTGTTCAGAATGATTTAATAGCTATCTTGCTGAATTCCTGGGACCAGATGAAACTAAAGTCTCTTATTCCTCTGCCATCTTGGACTCCTTTCCCAATTCACTTTTATTCTAAATATGTAAGAAGGCATAGCTGTTCACTTTCTTAACTAAGGGACTCAATGATCACAAATGCTAGTGTTTTAAGAGATTTTCTCACTGAGGACTTTTTCCTGAAGGATATGTGACACCCTAGGCTTTGATCCTTGGGTATGCAAATTGAAAATATCATTTTCATTATTCCTGAAAGCACATTAATAATATATATTGTCATATTGTCTGTATTATTTATATACATATTTAAATTTTCATAAAATATAATTGAATACACAGCAGCAATTCATTTGGGTTTTATAGTTGGTAAATTGCTATTATAATGCATATTATGGGGTATATACATTTTATTTTAGGAAATTTCAGTATGTTTAATTCTTTATTTCTGCTTTTCCTCCCCAGAGATGCAATACAAATAACATTATTTTCATTTTCTATTAATTAATATATTTTCAAAAGTTATATTGATAAGAACATAAAGAAGAAAAATCCACAGTTGTTGGATAGCATTGTAGGTTGTAGAGGATGTTTGGCGTTAGATGAACATAGCTATTATAAGAGGCATCTGCTGGGAAACAAATGACTTATCTATAGAGCCCTGTGTTTCATGTTTGTTTATATTAAAGAAATGGCTAGTAAAAGGTTAAATAAAAAACAATTTTGGGGTTCAAATAATTTTTTATCTGAAAAAACGTATAGCATTATTTGCAAGGTTTTGAATGTGTAAGCTTTAAACAATCAGTGGGAATGCTATGAGATGAATGATACTTGTGGAACAGGAAGCTTGATTTTAGTATCACAGCATGTTTTTAATGTTAGGCAAAATGTGCTGGCCACGTGGTTGGGTAACTCTTCAATTTAAACTCTTTGGTGCCATCATGTAAATACATCTCAGGCATGTATGCCTACTGAAGCACCTGGCCAGAATGCCAGATCACATTCTCTTATTAACTTTTCTTTTGTTAAAGTATTTATGTTCTTATATCTTTTATCTGAAAAAGATGGAATGACTGGAATAACTCCCCTCGTAAAAGTAAAGATTTTTGCCTATCGGTTAAGTACGGTTAATCTTCGTGTAATATTTATTGTAAACGCTTTAGGTTTATTGAACATCTTAGTAAAATCATGTGAGTTAAGAATGGAGACCAAAAATCCAAGAAATTGAGGTTCATCATAATATATTGCTTTTTATTTCTCTTGTATGACAGTATTAAGACTACATTTGGCAAGAAATCTGGATTAGTGTTATTAGATGTTGGAACTTTTTTCTTTTTAATTGAATTCCAAAAATATTCCGAGCTCAGCTTATCTGTGTTATTGGAGGTGATAGGTGCCTATAGCTGCTTGCAGTGATTCACAGAGAGTTAGTTTCACCCAATTCTGTGCCCACCACGTGCCGATGGACTCTGAGTTGGTGTTGATGGGGCGCCTCTGATGAAATAGCAGAAAGTCCTCTGCTTCTGAAATAATTGCTTTAGAGATTTTTTTTTTCTTAAATAAGGCTATCAATGAATTTGCACAATGCTCAATAGATTTTTCAATGCTTTTTTTTTTTTAAAGATTTTATTTATTTATTTGATAGAGATCACAAGCAGGCAGAGAGGCAGGCAGAGAGAGAGGAGGAAGCAGGCTCCGCGCTGAGCAGAGAGCCCAATGCGGGGCTTGATCCCAGGACCCTGAGACCATGACCCGAGCCAAAGGCAGAGGCTTTAACCCACTGAGCCACCCAGGTGCCCCTTTCAATGCTTTTATTAATAACTTGTGCGCCTCCTCTTACTCAAGTCCCACAACAACCATATGAGATAGGTCATTTAAGCATCATTTCTTTTTTTTTACAAATGAGGAAACCAAGGTTCAGAGACCTGATACCACTTATTTGTGTAGCGAGAAAGTTCTAGAGTTGGGATTAGAAGAGAGGTAACAGATGTAAAACGTCCAGCCCCTTGCTTGGCATTTAGAAATTGCAAAGTGAATGTTACGTGTTTTTTTAATACACTAATGATCTTCCGGTCAATTGTGATTACACTACCACACTGTTTCTTTTAGAAATAGACGCTGTTTTTGTATACCAAATAATACCTGAAAATGGGTCTAGTGACAGCTCAGATCCATATTTCTTGAACTTGCATTTCCAGGTGATTCTTGATTAGTTAATGGTTAACCATGATGATGTATGAAAAACCAGTAGACCCACTGTCAGCCACTCACAAATGCTAGTTTCCTTGTCTTTTATTTCTCTCAGACTTCTTTTTTAGCCAGAGGCCAAATTTTTAGTATATTCCATTGCAAAATTGCTACTATAGGTAAGAATATCAAGACAACTTCTACATAATGTATTTAATATTAATAAAAATATACTCTTCATGTAATATACCAGGCATATAAGGCACTGTATTCCATGCTGGGGTATTTATAAGATTTTTATTTATTTGACAGAGCTATATATAGAGAGAGCACAAGGAGGCAGAGAGGCAGGCAAAGGGAGAGGGAGAAGCAGACTCCCTGCTGAGCAGGGCCCCCCCCCCCCCCGGTTGCGGGCTCGATCCCAGGACCCTGGGATCATGACCTGAGCCGAAGGCAGCCGCTTAACCCACTGAGCCACCCAGGGGCCCCTCTGTGCTGTGGTATTAAAATGCTATAATACTTAGTTCTTTCCTCAAAAACTGTCAACTTTAGTTGGGAGGGCATCACATAAACACACAAGAAATAATATAAGATTTATCATGACAACTCTGTGTAATTAATTCCCAAGAGAGTGCTATGAGCTTAGAAGAGGAGGTGTCAATGTTTGAAGTTTTTATAGAGGGAGACTGGAGCGAACTGGGGCGCTCCACCATGCTCTGAAAACCCACAAGGAAGGGGGACCAGAGGCAGGTCAGAATTGAGACGTAGTGCTGACTTATCAACAATCCGACGTAGTATCTTTTAAGTCAGCAAGTCAAGCAACTTGCCTATATCGACACCTTTATCCTCAGTGTAATGATAAGGAGAACTCTGTCCTTTTAAAGGTTTGGCTTATCCAAAGGGTAGTTTATAATTTTTCCTGCTTTAGAAACAAAAGTAGACGGAGGCACAGACCATTTTGGCACATAGTATTTTTGCCATGTTAGACTTGAAAATCAAGATAGTGTGTTTTTTTTTTTTAAGATGTTATTTATTTATTTGACAGACAGAGATCACAAGTAGGCAGAGAAGCAGGCAGAGAGAGAGGAGGAAGCAGGCTCCCTGCTGAGCAGAGAGCCCGATGCGGGGCTCAAACCCAGGACCCTGGGACCATGACCTGAGCCGAAAGCAGAGGCTTTAACCCACTGAGCCACCCAGGCACCCCTCAAGAAAGTGTTTTTAAGTAAATAATCATTATGGCATTTGAGTATATTTATATGAAGGTCAGGTAGTGGAATTTCTAGGTCATATGGTAACTCCACATTTAACTTTTTAAGGAGCTGCCAAACTGTTTTCAAAAGCTGCTGCCTCATTTTAACATCTCCACCAGCAAGGTTTGAGGCTTCCATTCTCTTCACAAAATGTGCTTTATTTTTAACAGAGAAGCATTGGCATCATAAGATAAGCAGGTGAATTTATTATGTTTTAAAATTTTACTGTTGCATAAAAAGACAAGGTATGAAGCTTGTAAAAATAAGACATTTTTAAATGAAGTCCTTTGATGTCTATGTATCATTGAATGTCCGGTTTACATTTTGTCTTTTGCCAACATAAAGAATAAGAACTCAGGAAGCAAAAGTGATAAAAAAGAATTTTACTCCCTAGGGAAGTGTCGAATTTCTGGCCCAAAATCTCAGAGTTCATGGAGCACTGTAAGGTGTCCCTTGGAGCCGGTGTATTTCAGGATGTAAGTGCGTGATTCATTAGGCAAAGAAGGTATCTCTCCCCCCCGCCCCCATTTTGGGGCACTTTGAATTTATCAGACAGTAGAGGAAAGCTAGTGAAATTATATAGTATTTTTGATATGCCAAAGAAATCTGTATAAAAGATATCTGTACTATATATTCATTTTTTTAAATTCTTCAAGATAAGAGTATTGTTTTGGAGGAGTTTGCAAATGTTATTTCTGAAATTAAACACACTAAGGAGCACGTTATTTCAGTGTTAGGAATGCTTTTGTCCCCTTTGAAGGTGATGTTCCTTATATTTGCTTTAAAAATATTGGCCTTCAATCCCTTTTTTTTTTAAAGGGGAAAATTGCTCTTATTGCTGTTTCCAGTATTACCATCAAACAAGCTTTGTTCTTCAATAATAATTCACAGTAAATAATGCAGTACTTCTTAAGGTCCCTGTGGAATATCAGAATTAATCTTAAAACAGAATTCTGACATGTTGATAAGTTTCAAATTATATTTGGAAATTATATCTTTTTTCAATTATATTTTTCTTCTCCTTACATTTTTAAAGCTTTTTATTCATTGGGTATATATTCAGTGCCTATTATGAGCAAAAAACTGTTCTAAGCACCAAAGAACATCTTATAAAGGATTTTTAAATTTTTTCAATATTTACTAAATACCTATAGGGTACAGAGCACGGAGACAGGCACTACAGTAAATGCTTCCTGGCTTCTAGGAACTAGCCCTCTATTGTATTGGAGGGAGAGTAGATATACACACATGAAATAAGTAAGTAGCAGTATAGGAATTAAATACCCAAGTGATACAATTGAGTTCAGAGAAGGTCAGGTCAGTGTGAGTGAGGATTATAGTGAAAGGCGTCATGGAATAGCTAGACCCTGAAATGGGCTCTGAAGACTGTTAGGATTTGAATAGTGTTAGGGGAGTTGGAAGACCCAGGGGTGCTAGAGAACATGGTGCAATTGTGAGAAGAAGTGGCGAGTCTCATGTCTGAATAGTAAAGGAGCAGACTGATCTCTCCTTTTTCATCAGGTTGAGGATCCTGGGAAAAGGTGGAAACCTTTGCAGCAGACCGCATGTGGGGGTATTGTGACTTGAGGAGAGAACCTTGGTTCAGTAAAGATAAAGAGGTTAAACAATAGGATTGGACTGACCTGATGTGACAGTAGCATTGAAGTGGGCATGAGTGGCTGTGGGTGAAGAGCTGGGACTAGCATGGGTCGCCGTGGAGAAGGATCTGGATCAGGATTTTGCGGGTAGACCCAACTGGACTTGCGGATGACTTTGATTTGGAAGTGTAGAGGATGGGGGGAAAGGAGGAATTAAGACTGACTAAAAAGTTTTTTATTTGGAACGGCTGGGTGGATATTAGTAGGACTAACGTGAAGAGGACTATTATGGATATGTTTAGGACGCAAATCAGCAGTACTAGACAGGATACTTTAGCCTGAGAGGGCTATGGGGTCGTTAGGTAGAGATGCCTACGGGCAGTGAGATCTGTGATTCTAGATCTCAGTGGAGACAGTCGAGATGCAGAAACATAATTGTTAAGAAATGAACAAAACTCTCATTAAGTATTCATGTTATTGAGGTTTTTGTGTTGTTAACTTAATATGCATCAATTAGAGCTTTAAAAATTTAAATGATTAACTTCATTGTTTTTTTTTTAACTTCATTGTTTTTTAATTTTTTTTTTTTAAGATTTTATTTATTTATTTGACAGAGAGAGGGATCACAAGTAGGCAGAGAGGCAGGCAGAGAGAGAGAGGAGGAAGCAGGCTCCCCGCTTGAGCAGAGAGCCCGATGCGGGCCTCGATCCTAGGACCCTGGGACCATGACCTGAGCCGAAGGCAGAGGCTTTAACCCACTGAGCCACCCAGGCGCCCCTATTGTTTTTTAATCTTTAATTCACCCTGCTAATTAATTCTAGTTATCTAGATATTCTAGTTGAATATTGGTCTGGTTAATTTTTTTTTTTTTTTTAAGATTTACTTATTTATTTCAGTGAGAGTATTTCAGAGAGATTTACTTATTTATTTCAGTGAGAGTGCAGCGGGCAGGGGCAGAGGTAGAGAGAGAAAGAAACTCAGCCAGACTCCCTGCTGAGCACAGAGCCCATGGGGCTTGATTTGAAGACCCTGAGATCATGACCTGAGCTGAAACCAAGAGTCAGACACTTAACTGACTGAGCCACCCAGGCGCTCCTTGGTGGTTGATTTTGAAAAAAATAACAATAACAGTTGATAACTGGTATCTTGGTTATAATTACTTAAACCAAGAATGGTGGGGGACAACAGCATTATTAGACAAATAGTATTTAGAGATTATTTATTTTTAGTTTTAAAATTTATTTTTTGAAAGGACATATACACCCTTATGTTTATTTCATTTTTTTATTAGTTTCAGAGGTAGAATTTAGAGATTGTTTATTTTTATTTATAAACAGACCTCATATGTATTCTTAGTCCTATTTTTACTGTTTTAGCAATCTGTGAATGGCATCTCTTTCTTACAGTACAAATCATAGGCGTCTCATGAAATCATCCATAGTGGTAGTAATTACTAGTAATCAGCACTTTTAAATGTATAATCATTACAAATGATCAAAACTCGGGGGGCCACAGAATGACAATGAGGACCTTCAAATATTGCTTCTTTTGCACTGCCACCTGCTTCTCCCAGGCAGCCGAAAATGACAACTGGCCATGTTAGTCCGGAATCCCAATTCTTTTTTTAAAACATTCCAGCTTATTCCTGGTTTTCTCTTCTTCGAGAGAAATGTGGTGTTTTGGGAAGTTTATTTCAGATCTTTATCCATGTCTCGCCACGTTTTGGTTACTCTGTCATCCTCATCCCAGGACTGCAAGTTCCTGGCTGCTGTGCTAAAATGCTCTCAGCTTCAACCTGAGGCCCTGAAGTGGGCCAGCTGTATATGGTAGAAGAGTTGGAGGTCTCTCATGTGCTAAAATTAGCTTAATCTTTTCCAGAAGGGGCTTGTTGACTTTCAGCTCTCTTTCATTTTTTTTTAAATTTTTATTTTATTTATTTAAAAAATTTCAATTCCAGTAGGGTTAACATACTTTCAGCTCTCTTTCAACAACCCATTTGATTTTGACCAATGACTTCACATATTATTTTGTAATATTTAAAATGTCATTAGCAAATATATCTCTTCATTTTTTTTTGTTCAAAAAAAGTATTTTTTGTTGAAAACACATTTCTTCCCGAGACTTTGAGAACTGTGAATGTGTAAGTTGGCAGCCTCCTGGAATCCAGTTAGGTTAATTTTTATGTCTACTATCTAGCTTTGGCGAGTCTGCCTCTTTTATCTTGGGTTTCCTAGAATTTTCCTGTTTTCCCCTCTAATTGAACTAATGGAATTGATTGTGGAGAAAATACAGAACTAACTGCTGTGGTTTCTATTTCCTCCTCTCCTTCCATCCCCACTCCCTACATCTCCCTGGCTGCCCTTGGTAGTTTTTATTAAGATTTCTGATTCTCCCACCCATTAACTAAAGCAGAGTGACTTCCAGGATCTTATGGCTTCCGTAGCTTAATTATCTATTATCTGCCTACTTGTCAATTTTCCATCATTCTCCTCTTCTCTTCAGGCATTCTGAATTGTTTGCACTTCCTTAGAATGCATTATCCTGTTTTCTGGCTTTTCCTCTTCCGCTCACTGGTCTTCCTGCCTTCTTTAGCCATAGTTCATGTCAGTTTTCCCTTTTCTTAAAGGTTGCCACCCTTACAAGGGTGTCTCCCATCTGCTTCCGAGCGGTCCACTCGGCTAGCTCTCAGAGTTTCTCACTTCTTTCCGCTGCTCCCAGTGGGACACCACTTCCTTTACATGTGTCATTGTGTAGAGCTCTGGAACACAGTCCCAGTGATGAAATCTTGCTACCTCAGCTTGGCCATCAGTGGAGATGTGATTGGGCAAGCCACAGTTCCTATATTTCCTGGTTCTTTTATTTTTCACACTAGCACCATAGATATGGCTGGGTCAGACTTCAGGGAAGAGTTGGATTAAGTAAAGGGGATTATAATATAAAAACACTTAAAACTAAAATACAGTTTTTCCCCTGCTCAAGGGAAAGCATCCAAGAAGTTGAATCCTTCAGAGAGTGGCTCCTTGTGGACTTCCTTTACTCCTTTGTACTCAGGACTGTATGTCCAAGGGCCTTCTACTCACTGTGCGCCTTTTGGGAATCTCATCCCCTTGCTTTGGGGTTGAATTTGGCCCAAGAGTTACTTTTCTCAGCTGTATATTTCTACAAGTTTGAATTCTTTTGGCTACCACCAATCAGCATTTTCCATGGTAGGCTTTGATATCAAGTCTTGAGGAGTAAGCAAGAGTTTGTATTATTTTCTTCAATTCTGGTTGTTAAATTCTTATAGGATAGCTATGATTAGTTTCCTTATCAGTAGCTTTTTTTTTTTAATACCTTACTACCTTTGTCATATCCCTCCAAAAACCTGTCAATATCATTTTATGCCAACTCCCTTTGTGTACTTCTGGCAATCTGGCATAGTTTTATCATAGCATTATGCCACAATAATTGATTTGCTTGTCTGTTTTTCTAGCACATGGAATTTAGTGAGTAATCAATAAATGTTTATTGAATGATAAATGAATCAGTAAAGGAAATTGGGATCTGTTATCTTCTGAAATTTACTCTACCTCAGCAGTTCCTTAATGATTAGGCATAAGACTTTACAGAGAACTAGTTTATTTTCTAACGATTAAAATTTGCTGTCTGCAATTAAAATTTCTTTGTGTTTCAAATTGTTTTGGATTGCAAGTTCCTTGATGAGGGAAAAAGGATCAGAGAACTGCTGGGGCCCAGCTTAGAGTTAGTATTTCTTCCCACCACTGGAGCTGTACTTTGTTTTTTGTTCTGTCTTGGGAAGGTAAGAAAGAGCTGAAATGAGAGAGTTTGTCCTGCGATCCAGTCCGTCCTCATTCCAGTAAATGGCAGTCAAGTGCCATTTGTTGTTGTTGTTGGTTTTTTTTTAAGGGATTTTATTAATTTGAGAGGGAGAGCGCGAGCATGTGGCGTTGGGTGGGGGAGAAGGGCAAAGAGAGAAGGAAAGAAGCACACATCCCACTCAGCGGGAAGCCCAACGCGCACGGCTCGATCCCAGGACCCTGAGATCATGACGGGAGCTTAAGACAGAGGTTTAACCCACTGAGTCATGCAGTCTATTTGTTGTATTATTGATTTAACCCTTTGCTTATTCTGACAAAATGTGAAGTCTTCACATATAGGAAAACTTCTGTTGGTGGTGTAATTTCTGTTTAAAAGCAGGAAATAAAAGTTAGTGAGGAATGGAAGAGGAGAAATTTCCTTTTCTAAATATGTGCATTTATGCATAAGTGTAGAGGAAATTTATGAAGTACTTTCAAATTTACATGTTCGATTTTATGTGAGTCTTCTATGTACAAGGACTTAAAAATCAGTGTGCCCACTTAGATCTAAGCTGTTTGGCCCACTGTCGCGCTGTCATACGTATTTTTGGCTATTTTGAACATGGATCTCTTGAAGACGTTGTCAACAAAAGTGTGTTTTCTTTCTGGAGAAGTAATCAAATGCCTACTTGTTTCCAATATTTTGTTTGACTTCTTACAGAAATTTCAAGAAATTGCCGAAAAAAATATGGAAAAATTGAATCGTATTGAGAGGTCCCATGAGCAGTTGGTTCTTGAAAATTCACGCTTCAAAAACATGTTATCGCAGACTCGGAGGGAACAAACATCGTTGCTGGCAGCCTGTGCGTTGATGGCTGGTGCCTTATATCCTCTCTACAGCCGGTCATGTGCCTTATCTACACAGAGAGATTTTCTCCAGGAGCAGGTCAACACCTTTGAGTTGTTCAAACTGGAAGTTAGAACTCTAGCCCAGGCTTTGTCAAGTGTAGACGAAAAGAAGCAAGAGGAAGCCAAGATGAAGAAAAAACCATTCAAAGGATTGATACGTGTATTCCGGAAAGGTGTTATTGCCGTTCTGGCAGCAAATAGGCTCAAGATTTTGGGCCAGTCATGTGCCTCTCTTTTTACCTGGATGGAAAGTTTCAAAGAAGGCATAGGCATGTTAGTGTGTACAGGAGAGCCCAAAGACAAGCAGAAATTTCCGAGTAAGATCATTTATGCTTTTTAAAAATCTAAGTTGAGGGGCGCCTGGGTGGCTCAGTGGGTTAAGGCCTCTGCCTTCGGCTCAGGTCATGATCCCAGGGTCCTGGGATTGAGCCCCACATCTTGCTCCCTGCTCTGAGGGGAGCCTGCTTCCTCCTCTCTCTCTGCCTGCCTCTCTGCCTACTTGTGATCTCTGTCAAATAAATAAGGTATTAAAAAAAAATCTAAGTTGAATGTAAGTCACGTACAATGTGACTGTGTTTAACCATTATGTAAAAACTTAAAAAAATCATTTAATATATCAAATTATGTAACATAGTCCCATGTGTATGTAGATATGTATATGTGTATGGGTAAATATATATTTATGCATAAAGGAAGTGGCAAATATAATTTCAACTTCATTATATATACATTTTTAGCTTTATTATATTTGAATGCTCTTTTCACAGTAAAGAGTCTATATAGTGATTTTTCAGTTAAGTCAATCCAGAGACTCTGCCCTATGTAAAATTAATTACCAATAAAATTTAATTTCACTTTCTATGAATCAGAATAAAATGCTCAGAGTTAAACATCTATTGAGGAATTGAACGAAAATGAGATGAAATAAATTTTCCAGTTAACTTTCTTTTAAGTGCTTGATTATTCTGAGGAAACAATGATTTCAATTTTTAACTTTTAAAAATCAAGCCATTAAGTAATTTAACTAGAGCTCAAGAAAACTTTTCCTCTATTTTTGAGAAAGAGAGAGGGAGTGAGAGTGTATGAGCAGGGGTGGGGTGGACTAAAGAGGGACAGTAGAAGAGAAGGAAAGAGTGTCTTAAACAGGCCCCATGCCCAGCGTGGAGCCCTACATGGAGCTCAATTTCACAACCCTGACTGAGATCATGACCTGAACTGAAATCAAGGGTCAGATGCTTAACGGACTGAGCCACCCAGGTGCCCCATCTTCTCTCTCTCCCGACTTCACTTAATTTATATAAAAGGTAAATAAATTCTCAGTCAAATCTAGCATTATTTGTAGACTTTTCCACACTAGGCAAAGTTCTGTCTATAAGTTTTGATCTATTTCTTAAATAACCAAATGTGGGTATGAAGTTTAAACATGGATTTTTAAATGTTTGTAGCATTGCAAGATGGATTTCTTTCTTTTTTTGCAGAGCATCAGAAGGAGCAGTTACGTTGTTTGCAAGCACTCAGCTGGCTTACCAGTTCAGACCTTCTAGCAGCAATAGTCACCTCTATGGCTGAGTTACAGGAAGTCATTAGTAAAACAGGTAAAACTCCCTCTTCTAGGTCCTTGTGAAATACGCTTAAAAGCAAATGTCTAGAGATGCTTTATGGTACAAATTCTAATAAACCATCTAGGAAGAAAATGTATTTGTTTTCATCTTTCTTTTTTTCAAGTACAAAGAAATTATTAAATCTCTAATGATGTAGAGACTTACTGTAAATTTTGGTGGGTAATTTTGTCTTAATTTATGGGGAAATTAAATGACATTTCTTGTGAATGTATCCACCTTATTTTTTCCCTTTGTGATCTGATTTTCCCATGGAAATCTCATTAGCTCTTTTATTAAGTCATACTGGTAATGTTCTTGCAAATGTTTTAGTCTTTCTTTATTTCTATTTCTAGCTATACATTTTAGAAGATTGAGTAATAACAGAATCAGTAAAAAACTTTTCTCATTTGGTGATGTTTTCTGAATTGATTTTAAATAGAATGAATTTGAATAGTCAGTTCTTTCCACCAGGCACGGAATCAGTGATTTCCAAAGGTCTAAATTTTTTTTTCATGGTCTCAGGTTGCAGGATATGTTTGTATAAAAGATTCAAGGAAAACTAATTTCTGAAGAATAGCATACAGTTACCTACTGGTTAATTTATGTCATTGGACTAATTATGGTCACTTCAGACACATTAACAGTAAAAATAATGAATTTGGTAACACTTGCCTGCTTAATGGAATGTTGTAAGCATTAATGAAATGATAATTTAGGATGTAGTTTAATTCTTTAGACAAGTCTTCTATATACATATAGTAATTTATTATGCTTTCACGTATCGAAATCTAGGTTCTTAAGAGTAGGAAATAAGATTCAAAGATTATTTTTAAGTTGTGGCCATTGGTGTTGGTAAGCAATATGCATCTCTAGTATTTTGGCAAAACCTCAATGTACTGGATTTGAAGTCTGAAATAGAAGTCTAAATAAATGTATTTTAATCATTTTGGCACTATGGCTTCAGAGCAAAATTGACAGTCTTGAAAGAACTTAATGAAAGTTTTTGGACTTAGTTTAAAATACAGATTATTTGTGTTCATCATATTCTTTGTAGGTATGCGGACAGTTAAAATAGATTGTTTTCTTAAGCTATAATTCTGTTTATATCATTACTTTATTTTTCCTTATCACTGTGCTGTATATACTTGGGAGATAAAAGAAAAATATGACTTGAATCTGGACCTCTAGAAAATATGCACAATGATTATAGAACAAGATTGACAACTTAGAACAACTTTAGGCAGAATGTAATCAAGGATTGCATGAGGAAATACTGGTTTGAATGTATAAAAAGATGCATAAAAGATGCAGCTCAGAGTGGACTTACTAGTATTGGGAAGGCTTCTGGGAGCCTGATTTGAAGGCCTCAGCTAGGCCTAGAATGATAGACAGTAAGTTACGGAAGAGGGACCGCATGCAGATGGAGAGCAGAACTTAAGCAGGACTGCAGCAGTGGGAATAAGCACAAAATGGGAAGAGGACATTCAGGAGATGGAATGGAGATCCATTGCTCACACCACTGGCTTATACGTGGTGAGGACTAAAATATATTTTCTATTACAACTATATTGGAGAATGGCAAGGAAACAGGTAGATCCTTGGCATGGGATCAGATTATAAACTTATAAAAATTATTTGTTTGAGAGAGAGGGGAGAGAGCTTGAGCAAGCACAAATGGAGGTGGAGGATGGAAAGGGGAAGGGCAGAGGGAGGCAGAGAAGCAGACTCCCCACCCAGCAGGGAGCCCTATGTGGACCCCGATCCCAGGACCTGAGCCGAAGGCAGATGCTCAACTGACTGAGCCACCACGTGCCCCCGATTATAGAGGTTTTATAAAACCTCTGTAATCTCAGTGATCTCCCTGAGCACATTTTCCAAAAGTGGACTATTGCAATATTTTAAAGTTCAAATATTGACACGATGGTTGTTTGAGACCCTGATAAAAATGTGTGTAGGTCAGGGCGCCTGGGTGCCTCAGTGGGTTAAGCCTCTGCCTTCAGCTCAGGTCATGATCCCAGGGTTCTTTAAAAAAAAAATCTTTAAAAAAAAATATGTGTAGGTTAGACTTATCAAGCGGAAGGTAGATGGAGGGTGGTATGTCTTTTTTTTTTTTTTAATTTTATTTATTTATTTGACAGAGAGAGAGAGATCACAAGTAGGCAGAGAGGCAGGCAGAGAGAGAGGGGGAAGCAGGCTCCCCACCGAGCAGAGAGCCCGATGCGGGGCTCAATCACAGGACCCTGAGATCATGACCTGAGCCAAAGGCAGAGGTTTAACCCACTGAGCCACCCAGGTGCCCTGGGTGGTGTGTCTTTGAATGCTTGCCTACTGCCAGGAACAGCTGCCTCTGATGTTAGAATCTGGTTTTGCCTCTAATGGCTTGAGAAAAGGGCAAGTTCAGGGAAACTTATTTTAGGGAAAACCTTTAAATGTTGTTGGCTAAAGAACACTAAGTACTTAGGGAAGAGAAAGTGATAGTTGCTAAGAGGGGGAGGACAATTGATGTATTAAAGTCTGGAAGAGTATACGGAAGAATATAGTTGGACAGGTAAATAATTGAGTTATTGTTGGACCAGTACAAAAATGATCAGTGTGTACCTTTTTCAGAGATGACTTAACAAGCTGGTCTTATAGAATAATTCATTCAAAACATGATGATGGGTTACTATATTACCTTTCCCAGGTAATGTGTTTTCATTTTTATATGTGTTCCAGTAGTAGAAATTTCAGATATTTTAGCAGAAACGTTGGGCAAACATCCACAGACACTTGAAGTACATGAGAGGTTATTAACAGATAGTAATGAAGGCAATAGATGTAAAGCTATAACAGCTTACATAGTCACGTTGAGTTTATAAATGTATGAATAACTTAAATATATGGTAAGCATTATCGTATAGTAGAAAGAGCATTAGCTTTGAACAAGGCAGATTTTATTTTGTATCCAGCTCTGCTAGTTATTAGTTGTGTGAAATTAGGCAAGTTGGTTTAACTTTACTAGGCCTCAGACCCTTTACCTAAAAATGAAGATAATACTGTCTTCCTGATTTTTATGAGGGTGTAATGAGGTAATACTTGTTGAACATTTTGTATAGTACCTGGCGTATAGTGGGCACTAAAAAAACTGTTTCCTTACCACCCATCTCATCATGAAAGTACTATATTACATTAATGAATAGACATACACTTCTGCCTGTACACATTTTTAGACTACTGATTATTTTCTATTTCTGTGTGTTCTTCTAATCTGTTTTATCTATCTATCTATGATTTCTTCTCCTTATCCTTCCCTCTTCCTTCCTGCCGCCCACTCATCCATCTACTAACAGACTAACAAATGATAAAAATGTTACTATAGGCCACATAGTGTTTTATATTTGCATTTAAAAATTATTATTATTGTGGGGCTTGAACTCACCACCCTGAGATCAAGACTTGAACTGAGATCAAGAGTCGGAGGCTTAACCGACTGAACCACCCAGGTGCCCTGCGTTGAGAAATCATTTTGAAATAACTTCAAACTTACAGAAAAGTTGCAAGTACACAACAGAGGCCTTTCCTTTTGCTAAATAATTGAGAGCAAGAAGCGGATGTGATGCCCATTACTTTCTCATATTTCAGTGTGTATTTCAAGCAGGACATTCTTCTACATAACCAGAGGGCTGTGATCAACGTTAAGAAACCATTCGCACCCCCTTCGACTTTCCTTAGTTGTCCCAACCAACCATGTCTTTTAGAGCCAAAGGATCTGGTTTAGAATTATGTGTTGCATTAAGTCATCTTTCTCTAATCTCTCCCAACACTGAAAAGTTCTCCAGTCTTTCCTTGACCATCATGATCTTGAAGATTACAGGCTGATTTTTGTAGGATACCCTTCCATTTTGATTTGTTTGATGTTTCCTCATGATTAGATTCAGTTTATGCATTTTTGGCAAGAAATCACAGAAATGATGCTGTGTTTCACTTACGGTGTGCTGTCATCGTGTTAGCTTCAAAAACAGTCATAGTTTTAAAGGATTTTCTTCTTCTTCTAGGGAATGATTTTTAGTGTTGGGATAATATTTTAGTGTATGGGTAATATTCAGTTGGGCATTTCATAATTTGTTTACCCAGTTCATAAGAGGATCTTTTCATCATAGGACAGGTGTCATGAATATCAGTTCAGCTTTGATTTGTAATTGATTCATTGTCTCTTGAATCACCTAATATTATGAGTAGTGTCTTCATTTTTTCAACCAAGTAGAATATCGAAATGCCAAAATCTTGGGAAGGTTTATTAAGGAAATAATCTGAAAATCCTGAAATGAAAGAAGTTATTTCTTAGAGCTGTATTTTTTCTTTTCTGTTCTTTCCTACTTCCATTTTCTTTTTGAAGAACTTGCTGAAAATTTAAGCCATTTTACATGTCAGGGTGACATATTGATGGCATCAGTGTCACTTTTTTTTGTTTTCTTAGCCCCGGGAAAACTGGTACATGTATGTCAATATCCAGTAATAGCTTTTAATATATTAAATAGTACCTGCATTGCTTCTTGTTTTATCTTTGTTCTAAGGTTAAAAAAAAGTCAGTAAGTTATTCTTTTTAAAAATACTCTATTTAGGTACTTCCCTCTTTAGAGCACGTTCTGAATTGTACCCATACCATTCATTATATAGGAGAGAAAACTTTAAAATTATCTAAGAGAGAAAATTAAACATGTTGAATACGTAGCATAGAATGAATTAAGAACTTGGGCTCTAGATTTGAAAACTAGGTCTCATTGCTTACTTTGTGTATGATACGGGGAAAGGTACTTAATCCCTTTCAGCCTCAATATCTTTGCCTATAGAATTTGGCTAAGAAAAGTTCCTAGTTTAAGGGTTGTTAGGTGTGAATGTAACGTTCTTAGTCAAGTCTCTTATATATGTGATTGTCCAATAAATGTTTGTTGTTTTATCTGTTGTGTGTGTGTGTGTGTGTGTGTTCTGATAGCTCATGCGAGCCAGGATATTAGTTTATTTCTTTCACGAAGTGTGAAGTTCAATAATAGTAGCTTGAATTTACTGCTCAGGAAGTGCTAAAGGTGGTTGCTTCTGCTACCTTCTTAAACTTTGAGGATGTATTTATAGCAGTGGGCAGAGACCTCAGTTTCCATGTTGCCTCTGTAAATACTGGACAGGTGGCAACCTTCTTGCTTTCATTAAAGTGTTTGCTCACTTGAGATAAATTACCTCTTCCAGGTGTCCAAATGGTGAGCCTGCAAGAGATCATTTACCTCAAACAGGGGAGAATGTTACTTCCACCGAAGGGCTGGACTATCAATCATTACGGAAATGGACTAAAGAACTCTTTAGATAGCTCAACATTTCATATGTCTGGTCCAGACTGAATTTCTCAAGATAAAAACAAATATGCTGATTTGCCTGGAAGTATCTCTGAATAAATATAGTAGATAGATATGAATAGAATGTTCATACATTTTGTTACACATTCCCTCTATAACTGAATCATAATTATCCGGAAGATGGATGACCCAAGTGTACGTACCCCTGCTATTACTATTCAGAAGTTTCTTTTCATTGTTAGAGTTAACTTTGTGGAGGTCATAGCAATTCTTTCAGGCAAAACTCAGAAATCTGGGTTGCATTCAGTGTAACAATGAGGTTTCACACTTAGGAAGTTCAAAGCAGTAAGTAAAGATATTTCTGTTAATAAGTAGTCATTGGTATGTATTTTGAAATGAAGGTTTTATTGAATCCTGAAGAATAATAAAGTTAGCATTCCTACTTTAGGTGTGGTCTGTGGACCAGCAGCATCGGTATTCGTGGGGAATGTGTTAGAAATGTATGATCTCAGACTCCACTCCAGAGCTATTCAGTCAGATTCTACATTCTTGTAAGGTCCTTAGATGACTTAGAGGCACAATGAAGTTTGAGAAAAAGTAACTTAGAGGACTTTGTCATTTACCTAACTTCACTTATATTTGAAATTGAAACAAGTATGTATCATTTTTGGTATTTCAGCTACAAGTGTGTCTTTGGGGGGGACCCACATTTAATTTATCAGATTTTCTTCTGTTTTGTGATTTTCTTTTATATTACTACCTTTGCATGTTCCCATATTTTTTCAAACATTTTGTTATCAAAAATTTCAGGTGCATAGGAAAGCTGAAAGAATTTTACAGTGAACTGATATTTTCTTTATAAATTAAAATTTATTTGCCTGTCATAATTTTTAAGAACAGTTTTTGAATGGATAATTTATCATTGGAAGTGTCCATGACTATGTGAAATTCCAGAGTCACAACTTTCATAGGATATATTTGTGAATAATGTTATTAAAATAGTATATGAAATAAAAATTATTTTAAGAACTATTGATACAATTATTGACATAAAAATTATGATGGATGTTACCTAAACCTATTGTGGTAATTATTTCACACTCTATGTAAATTAAATCATGTTGTATGTCTTAAACTTATACAGTGACATAGGTCAATGTTTTCTTGATAAAACTGGGGAAAAAAACCCCAACATGAAGTTACTTAAGTTCCTTCTATCTTCATAGCATCAGTTTTTTCACTCATTCAATAAGTACTTATTGAGCATCTATTTCAGCAAAATTTGCTGTCTTCTAATCATTCCCCCAAATATTACTTGTCCGAGTTGAGGTATGTTTTTGGATTGTCCTGTTATTGGGCATTTATTTCTTTAGTATTATTTATAAATAATACAGATAGAAACAAGAGCTATTGATTCTTAATCAGTGTAGAGGTTTCCCATCCCTATTGCCTAACATGGTATCTTTCTATATGAGCTACTCTGTGTGCAGGTTGTCCAGATCACCCATACATGTATACAAACTTGGATGCACACAGACACATAGTTTCACATGAAGGAATCACACAGTCATGCCTCATTGTAATTTTTTTCTATTCAATGAACAACTAAATGCATTTCCATGTCAATAAAGGAGGTATACCTTGTTGATTGTATTTGGCCACATGCCACCCCATTGTTTATATGTACTGTAGTTGACTGTGAATTCTCTATTGGTGGATATTGGTGTCTTTTCTTAAAATTATCCATGATTTTAAGCAATACTGTAATGAACTGTGATGCAGTTAACATGTTTGTGCAAAAACAGTTTATGTTTGCACAGTTATTTCCTCGGCTAAATGCTTGAGAAATGAGTTTGCATATTTTACATTTGGAAAGAATCACCAGTGGGGCTTTCATGAAAGTTGTCTTGCCTCACATTCCAATGAACAGTACTGAGAGGGATGGATTCCCCATAATGCCTTTGGGCACATTAAATTTTGACAATCTTTCTCATCTTTATTAATTTGAAAGGCAAAAGAAACTATATTATTACTTATTTGCATTTTTATTGTTAGGTTGCAAATTTTTTCATTTGTTCTACATTTATTCATACTCTTTTACAATTATCTCATTATGTTCATATATGGGGATATGTGTTTGTTTCTTATGGAGTTATAAGTACTTGTGTATCACATGCATTAACACTTTGCTCTGTATCATCTAAATAATTTTTTATGTCAATAATTTTGCAGTGTGTATTTTAGTTTTGTGTATTTTAATTTTTATATAGCTAAATTATTAAGTATTTACTTTGTGCTTTTTCTGCTGGTGATTTACTTAGAAAGGTTAGCCTTACCTCAAGGTTGAATTGCTCATATTTTAGTCTAGTATTTTCTTTTTTTTTTTAATTTAATTTTATTTTTTCAGTGTTCCAAGATTCATTGTTTATGCACCACACCCTGTGCTCCATGCAACATAGTCTAGTAGTTTCAATTTTTATGTTAAATCTTGGATTTATCTGGGGTTATTTTTGGTTTAAGTAATGAGGAAATTATTAAGATTTATTTTTGTCCAGATGATCAGCTCGTTGCAATACTTTTCAATTCAGTCACCACAATGATATTAGATATGTCATTCAGCGTATCTTAAACTACTGTTATATGTTCTTGGATGTATTTGCTGTCTCTCTGGTCTATTCCATTATTTTTCCTTTCTCTTCTATTTTTCTTTTTTAAGATCTTATTTATTTATTTGAGAGAAAGAGGATGAGAGAGAGAGAGCATGAGTGAGGGGAGGGTTGGAAGGAGAAGCAGACTCCCCGCTGATCAAGCCTGACATGGGGCTTGATCCTGGGACTCCAAGATCACAACCTGAGCCAAAGGCAGTTTGCTTAACCAACTGAGCCACCCAGGTATCCCTCCCCATCTCTTCTAAAACCAGTATCATGCTACTCTTTTCATATGTACATCTTGACATTTTAAAATATGGTAAGACAAATTCTGTCATTATTATTATTATTTTTTGACACAGAAAGAGAGAGAGAGTACAAATAGGCAGAGCAGCAGGCAGAGGGAGAGGGAGAAACAGGCTCTCTGCTGAGCAGGGATCCTGATGCGGGGCTCGATACCAGGACCCTGAGATCATGACCTGAGCTGAAGGCAGCAGCCTAACTGACTGAGCCACCCAGGTGCCTCCTGTCATTGCTTTTGCTTATAATATTTTGAGCAATTTTCATAGTTGTTTTTTTTGTTGTTGTTTGTTTTGTTTTGTTTTTTAGTTAGAACATTGCTTTGTAGCAAACATCTTGCCGTAATGATTGCCTCCCATATTTGAAAATAATGTCCACATTCGTATTTCCCAAATTATTAGCGGTTTGGAGACAGAGCATTATTTTTGGTTTGAGATTGTGATGTGTTGGTGTCACTTGAAAAGAGTTGCATATAAAAGGGTTAACAGTGAAAAGTGTTCCTGGAAAAGTAAGCAGGGATCAGATCATGTAGGGCCTTAGAGGGCATATTTTAAGGAATTTGAAATTTATTCCTAGATCTTCACCCAGGCTTAAAAGCAGCAGTTGTGGGGGCGCCTGGGTGGCTCAGTGGGTTAAGCCTCTGCCTTCGGCTCGGGTCATGATCTCAGGGTCCTGGGATCGAGCCCCACGTCGGGCTCTCTGCTCAGCAGGGAGCCTGCTTCCCTTCCTCTTTCTCTGCCTGCGTCTCTGCCTACTTGTGATCTCTCTCTGTCAAATAAATAAATAAAATCTTAAAAAAAAAAAAAAGCAGCAGTTGTGAAAAGATCCCATTTTATTTTATTTTATTTTGTTTTGTTTTGTTTTATTTTATTTTATTATATAGAGAATGCATGCTTGTGTGTACAAGTGGGGGTGGGGGCCTAGGGGTACAGGGAAAGGGAGAGAGAGAATGTGAAGCAAGCTCCGCACCCAGCACGGAGCCCAACAACGGGGCTGGATCTCACAAACATGACCCGAGGCAAAATTGAGTCAGATCCTCAACCAACTGTGCCACCCAGGGGCTCCTTGATTTGTGTGTTTTTTTTTTTTTTTTTTAAGATTTTATTTATTTATTTGACAGACAGAGATCACAAGTAGGCAGAGAAGCAGGCAGAGAGAGAGGAGGAAGCAGGCTTCCCGCTGAGCAGAGAGACCGATGCGGGGCTTGATCCTAGGACCCTGGGATCATGACCTGAGCCGAAAGCAGAGGCTTTAACCCACTGAGCCACCCAGGCGCCCCTGATTTGTGTTTTAGAAGACACTTTGTCTATGGTGGAGGATGAGTTGAAGAAGGGAAAGACTGAAGAAGAGTAGGGAGACTCTAGCAAGAATACAGATGAGATATAATCATGATCACAGAGAACGTTGAATAGACTGGAGAAATATTCAGGATGGGATGTGGGGAGATGGTAAGGGAGATGGAGATGTCAAGGATGACAAAATATTCCCAAGTCTGTGAAGTTGAGTTTGAATATAAGACGTTAGCATTACTCATGATTAACATTTGTTATTTTTGTATTATATTACTCATTATTATTAATATTATACTCATGAGCAACATTATGATTAAATTAAATAGTTATGCATTACATATGTACTAATTAAATGATTACTCATGAATCCCCATTTTCGTTAAAGGAGTGTTTCTCAATCTTTCTAAGTGTGAGGACTCCATTTTGATAAGAAGACATATTGTAGACTGCTCTCTTCCCACATGATAGTTGTAGTTTTAGTAGCAGTTGACTTTGATAATGTTTTAAAGGACTTTTAATTTTATTACCCACAACATCATGGTCATATATTATTCATGCTGTATATTTTTTTAGGGCTAAATAAAGATCAAGATGGCAGTGGTTGCTTTAGTTAAAAGTGATGAAACCCTTGAAACAATTCTTTAGCTTCCTATACCCCTGCCCCAAGATCTGTCACTCACAGGTTTAAAATTACTGGTCAAAACAATTCTTTATGAATTTGTTTTAAATATTTTAACCTTAAATGTATGATATTGCCTTTTCTATTGGAAAAAGTCCAGTAGGGTCTTCTTCTTTCTCAAAAGACACATGCTATTAAATAGAGGGAAAGTGATTAACAAATGTACTTTACATAAACAGAACTTTGTTAAATGTAGCAAACATTTAAACAGTTTAGACAAGTGTAGACATGAGAAATTTCAGTGACCTTATTTTTATCTCTTATTTCTTATCATTATTCAAATAATTCTACCACTATGTCACTAGAGGATTTTCTTTTTGTTTCTTCATTTATTTAGTGTGGAATTTATCCTACTCTATACTGTATAATGTAAAGTATGTCACAAAAACACTTCTCACTCATCAGAGCATAAATTATTTTAGTGCTCTTTCTGTAATTCCTTGAGAGTCAGCAATCAGGAATGCCTCTTTCCCACTTCTTAAAAATTCAGAAGAATGCCTTGTAGAATTATATTGTCACTCAGTTTCGCCTTTCAGAGTGGTTAGTGCCCACACAAATTTGTTTCTATGATACAGTAAAAAACTGCTACTCATTAATTTTAATTATAGTTGATTTTTTGCTTTTAAAGTCTCTTTGTGAAAATTTTGTTACTTTGATATACCTGAAAATTTCCTAAAATGATGAGCCACTATCTTGTTTATTTAGAAAGAATAACTTTTGGGGCATCTGGATGGCTAAGTTGGTTAAGCATCTGCCTTTGGCTGAGGTCATGATTCCAGTGTCTCAGGATTAAGTCTGTATTGGGCTCCCTGTTCAGTGGGGAGCCTGCTTCTCTCTCTGCCTGCGGCTCCCCCTGCTTGTTCCCTCTTTCTCTCTGACAAATAAATAAATTTTAAAAATCTTTAAAAAAACATAAAAAATAACTTTTGACATACCATTAAAAATTAATTTTTCTTGGTATTTTAATCTTATTTGAATTCAATTAATTAACATATAGTGTATTATTAATTTCAGATATAGAGTTCAGTTATTCATCAGTTGTATGTAACACCCAGTGCTCATCATTATCACATGCCTTCCTTAATGCCTATCACCCAGTTACCCCATTCCCCTACCCACCTCTCCTCAGCAACCCTCAATTTGTTTCCTATAATTGAGAGTCTCTTATGGTTTGTCTCCTTCTCTGATTTCAACTTGTTTTATTTTTCTCTCCCTTCCCCAATGATCCTGTTTTGTTTCTTAAATTCCAATATGAGGGAAATCATATGATAAGTTTCTTTCTCTGAATGGCTTATTTCACTCAGCATAGTATGCTCTAGTTCCAACCATAGTACTGCAAATGGTAAGATTTCATCCTTTTTGATAGCTGAGTAAAATGCCATTGTGTATATCACACACACACTGCATCTTCCTTATCCATTCATCTGTTGATGGACATCTAGGTTCTTTCCATAGTTTGGCTATTGTGGACATTGCTGCTATAAACATTTGGGTGCATGTGCCCCTTCAGATCACAACGTTTGTATCCTTTGGGTAAATACCTAGTGGTGCAATTCCTGGCTCGTAGGGTAGCTCTATTTCCAATTTTTTGCAGAACCTCCATACTGTTTTCCAGAATGGCTATACCAGCTTGCATTCCCACCAGCTGTGTAGGAGAGTTCCTTTTTCTCTGCATTCTCTCCAACATTTGTCGTTTCCTGACTTTTTAATTTTAGCCATCCTGATCGGTGTGAATGAGTGGTATCTCATTGCGTCTCATTGATGCCGAGTGATGTGGAGCACTTTTTCATGTGTCTCCTGGCCATTTGTATGTCTTCTTTGGAGAAATGTCTGTTCGTGCCTTCTGCCCATTTCTTTTTTTTGGGGGGGAGGGGCTGTTGAATTTGGCAAGTTCTTTATAGATTTTGGATACTAGCCCTTTACCTGATATGTCATTTGCAAGTATCTTCTCCCATTCCGTAGGTTGTCTTTTAGTTTTGTTGACTATTTCCTTTGCTGTACATTTTTTTTTTTTAATCTTAATGAAGTCCCAATAGTTCACTTTTGCTTTTGTTTCCCTTGCCTTTGGAGATGTGACTAATAAGAAGTTGCTGTGGCCAAGGTCATAGAGGTTGCTGCCTGTGTTCTCCTCTAGGATTTTGATGGATTCCTGTCTCACATTTAGATCTTTCATCCATTTTGAGTCTATTTTGTGTGTGGTGTTAAGGAAATGGTCCAGTTTCATTGTTCTGCATGTGGCTGTCGAATTTTCCAACACCATTTGTTGAAGAGACTGTATTTTTCTCTATTGGATCGTCTTTCCTACTTTGTTGAAGGGTAGTTGACCATGGAGTTGAGGTTCCATTTCTGAGCTCTCTATTCCGTTCCATTGATCTATGTGTCTTTCTTGGTATTATTGAATGCATCCCTATGTTTCAGCTGCTATGGAAATAAAATGAAGTATAATTAATCCAATAAACACATACAAAATAAGCATATATGTTAGGCTGGCCCAGGGCAAATACCGGGTTTACTGAGATGACAAAAGACACAGTTAAGGAGTTGCAAGCCAGTTGAGAAACTGGAATACATATATTAGGCACTGGAATGATGTATAATATTGCATGTTATAGTTAATAAAACTTTTACTGGTTTTTTTTCAATAGTGACCCATTAAACACTAGTTTAATTCTTTTAAATCAGTGCTCTGTATTATATGTTAATTGGTATGTGAAGCACTGAACCCTTTTTATTCATGACTTATTTAAGGAATTGATTGTTAACAAAGAAACTGTGTATTTTAATTATACTTCATATACCTTCCATCAATGGGATCCTTAGAGAATAGGTTTATGAGAGGCATACAGAATTAAATTTGTATCACCTTTTATTGTTAAAAGTCAATGCATCAATAACTGATAGAAATAAATTCCACAGGAGGGGTATTATGCTTTTATCCAATTTATAATTTTTATTTTATGTATAACTTTTAGGCAGTTGTGGCTTCCAAAATCTGATTGCTGCATAAATTTTTTAAAAAGATTTATTTACTTATTTGAGAGAGAGAGAAAGACAGAGAGAGTGCATGCTAGCAGAGGATGGGGCAGAGAAGAGGGAGAAAGAGAATCTCCAGCAGACTCCCTGCTGAGTGCTGAGCCCAGCACAGGGCTCAGTCTCATACCCTGAGATCACGACCTGAGCCAAAATCAAGGTCTGATGCTTAACCGACTGAGCCACCCAGGTGCCCCGTGACCGCTGCATAAATTTAAAAATTTATCTTTCCTTTTATCC
The DNA here is from genome assembly GCF_002288905.1 of Enhydra lutris kenyoni. Taxonomy (NCBI): domain Eukaryota; kingdom Metazoa; phylum Chordata; class Mammalia; order Carnivora; family Mustelidae; genus Enhydra; species Enhydra lutris. Next base: position 11,075,040 of record NW_019154131.1, read on the forward strand.
ACTGAGGAATAAAGAAATAAAAGAAGCCTCACATTTTTGAACATCGGGCCTCTGTGAGATTGTTCTTTCTGACTTAGAAAAACACTGATTAATCACCTTCTCAGCCAATATTGTTCTTTAATGTTGAACCATATGTATTCTTAGAATTATAAAATATTTTTCTATTGGACAAAACTGGCCAAATATCTTTTTTGTGTTTATGATATAAAGACAAAATTTCAATTAATTCCACCAGCAGAGGCTCTTGCAATGTAGAATGGTATACTACTGAATTTAAATAATCTCTCCACGCTTGTCATTTTACACAGATAGTATCATAAAACAAGTACTGACAGATTAAGACCTGCCTAGCAGAGGGAAAACTAAATTACACAACTTTTATTAAGGCATAAATAAACCTATTAACCATTATCTGGAATACCAATTAGTAGAAAGTGCACTGACAATTTTATTTATCAACATTAAACACAATTATTAATTACAGACCTGATGAATCTAGCAGCAAGCAGCCCATGGTGGATATGCGGGGACCTTAAGTCCATTATGTGAGAGGGATGATTACCAAAATCCTGTGGGGAAATAAGTAATTGTCGTAAAATTTTAATTGCCTTAGAATAAGGCAAATTATATTTTCTTGTCTGAGAATATAAATAGTATGACATTAAGGTAACAAGCTTCAGTAGTTGTAAATAGAAAATGAATTTATGTTACGTTTTAAAACAAAGCAAAGAGTGATGATGAATTTTTGGTGTCCTAGTGTTCAGTGTAAATGATATAATGTAAATACATGCAGATTTTCTTTAGATATGTTGTTTAGTGGGTGAGCTATTTTCTGCATTCCTTTTTGTCATAGTGAAAATTAATGTGGGAGGGGACTTTCTGAATGAATCACTACAGGCGAATGGGAATTATATAACTGAAAAAAACATTTTAATTGGGTTGCTATTGGCAGAGTTGTGAAATGAACAAGAGAAAGTTCACATCTTTTCTGCCTCTTTTTTCTTTTTCTTCCCCCTGAAGATCCAAATTCCAGAATCTGTGGACATTTACTCATAGGTGCAGCCAAGAGTTCTTTTGCAAAACTCATGGATAAAGTTAGTCTGGCAATGGAGAGTATACCTTTACATAGTGGCAGGAGTATTACATACATAGAAAAAGATTCTCTGGTTCAGCGGCTGGCTCGTGGACTTCATAAAGTAAACACGCTGGCCCTGAAGTATGGTCTCCGCGGCCATGTGCCCATTTTGGTATGTATGCAATTTCATTAAATAGTGACTTTAGGATTGTAAACTTAACTCTGAATCACACTCACTTGTAGTTTAAATTAGTTGTGCATGAATGTATTTAGATTAGATTTCATGTAGTCTTTAATGCAGTACCTAATAGCACTTCTAAGTACGTGTCTAAAATATATAAATACAAAAGTTCTGGCGTGAGTTGTGAATTTACTATTTCCTAGATGTAGGCTGCCACAGAATGCTGTGAGACATAAACAAATGTCAGTTCCCTTTCCTAGCCATTAGATTATTTATTTTCTTTGGCTGCTGATTTCATATCAACCACATTATTGGTCACATACAAAATAAAGCTTTCACCTCTGAGTGTCAGTTACAGCAAGTATCTTTCTCTGTATAATCCAAGATACATTGAAGTTGGTAAAGTGGCCATGGCTGCTAATTTATTAGTAAACGTGTAGTTCCTTTTTGTAAAATTGCTCTTGATTAACAACAGAAAAGCACGGCGTCATTACAGAAGCAAATACTTGGATTTACACAAAGACTACACGCGGCAGAAGTGGAGCGCCGCTCACTGCGCTTGGAGGTCACAGAATTCAAACGCAGCGTGAATGAGATGAAAAAGGAGCTTGACAAAGCCCAGGGTCTCCAGATGCAATTAAATGAATTTAAGCAGTCTGTAAGTATGTGTGATTTACAATACTGTGGCTCTATATTTCTGATAGATATATACACACACATAGCCACGTGCATATGATACACATACATAGACATATATATGATCCATATATCTATATATTTGTTTTAACTTTTGATTTTTTTTGGAATAATTCAGAGTCCCGTTAATAGAATTTCTTTTTCTTCAGAAAACCTCCCTTCTAAAATTCCCCAGCAATACTGCATTATATAAAAGTCAAAGTTGCTGAGCAACTAGATCTTAAATGTTCTCATTGCGAGATGGAATGATAATTATGTCACGTGATAGTGGTGTTAGCTAAAGCAATGGTAGTAATCATATCGTGATATATAAGTGTATCAAATCAACAGGTTATACACCTTACATTTAAATGATGTTCTATCTCAATTATATCCCCCAAAAACAGAAGTTAATACCAGATGCTTAAAGGAATACTGATTCTCTGTCAGCAGAACTCATAGCCCTGTTAAAATATATACTCTGGCTGAAAGTGTAAAAAAAGAGGAAATTATATTTTAGGATAGATTAACTGCTTTAGCAAACAAACCCCCAAATGTATACTAAAAAATAATAAAATACTTCTCCCAATTGAGGAACCTGATGTTTGGAATGGGAGGTGGGATGTCCTCTCTTTTCCTTTTATACTATGTTGAGTAAACTAGATTATCTCATTTGAAATCAAATTGGTTTTCCAAAGAAATGTTCAGTCTGACTTCTGTTGAACTCATGTATTATTTAAGAAAACAGGAGATAGTTGAGGAAAGACAGCCTGGATACCAAATAACATTAAGTCAAGATCAGAATGTATAAATCTATGAAGCACAGTAAAATGGAGCTATCCGTATACTCCATCGGCCACCCGGGTTAGTCAGTAGCACTGCTGTTCTCAGTGTGGATATAAGAACATATGGTTACCCTGAAACTTCAGAACTGTGTCCAACTGATGACAGCTAATATAAATACAAATACAAAATTTGTTTCCTAAATCTAGCAGTATGCTACTTGCAAGTTCAACTTCAGTTTAAATGGCTAATTTGGAATTTGCAGTTTTAACATTTGTGGAAAGAGAGTGGCAGATAGCAGTTTAGTTACTAATCCTATGATAATGTAAATTACTAATGTTAATTATTATTTTAAGTAGCTATGCCTTGAAAGGGCCAAAAGTTCTTATAAATTAGTCAGGTTAAGTAATCGTGAATTACCCTTCTGATTGGAGATGAGTAATAGTTTTCTTGTCAGTGAATGTCTAAAGACACCAGTTTTTGCCTCACTTTCTTAGTTTTTTGTTCAGAGAAGTTAAAATTATAGAGCTGCCTCAATATTTTTTTATTATAAAAATAATATGTAATAAAAATACAAAAAAGTGTAAAGAAGAAACTCAAAGCACTCTAATCTTACTACCCATAACCAATTAACACTGAATTGTGGATTGGTTTTGTTCCCTACATTTTTGTGTGTGTACGTGTGCAGATGCATGCTCTTACACACAGTTGTAATTTAGAATGATTTTCATGTACAATATGCAAAACATGCTTACAAATGTTAATGTTTACTTATAGTAGTACTATAAGCATTTTCTTGTGTCAGTTATTAATTCCATTTTAGGTAATTGAATACTGTTCTATAATATGGATATATCAAAATCTGTTTGACATAGTCTCCTGTTAATAGATACTTTTTTTTTCCCAGTTTTCTTTTGTGATTATATTTAAGTCATAAAGAATTGTTTATACTTTTAAAAGCCTATTCCTTTGGAGTGTGTCTCTGCCTCCTTTTGATTTGCTTTTAGTTGTGTAAATTAACTAAATCTGGGATGTTGAGGCCAAAATGGATGGAAACAGCTATTGATACAATTTGAGATTTAGAATATACCCAACTTTTTTTTTTTAAGGTGTAGATGATAGTGATTTTCCTGGAAATTGTTGCTTTCTGGAATATGTAAGAGGAATTCTAGGTATTCCTACAATAGGATTTCCTAGTCCCTCACTAAGTATTAGGAAAACAAGTTAACATCTTATCTCTGATTAGTTTGGAAATAGTCAGGACTCAGTTTCTAGAATCCAGAGAGAAGGTTAGAGTTTGAAGAAAAGTTGCTAGAAGGTGACAGAATCCTCTTGTAAGAACTTTGGTTGAGTAACTGACTTGGGGGAAATGCTAAGAATATATTCCAAGAAGTGTTTAGTGTGAATTGCTTTCACTAAAGTATAGAAATAAAAATAGGATCAATTGAAGTAATAATTGACGGAATGAGATTTTTGTACTTTGACATACAGTTGGAAGGTGTGACATTATAAAGTGATGATTTCTAACATTTAATGACCAGATTGACCCTGTATCAGGCACTGACCCTAAACACTTCAAGGAGTTGATTCATTTAGTCCTCTTATATCAGTAGTTGTTCAAAATTATGATTATCTTTATTTTATAAACGAGGAAAATGGGACGTGGAGCAGCTGAGTAACTTGCCCAGAATCACAAAGTTAATAAGTAGAATTGACAAGATTTGGACCTGAGTAATCTGGTTCCAAAACAAATGCTTTTAACTACTTCACTACAGCGGTTAACATCTATATATAGCTGTGTTAATAAAGGGTTGTTTCATTAAAAACAGAACAGATCGAAAAATGATGCTACTTTCTTTTAAAAAATGGAGAGTGTACTTGCAATCCTCATCTTTCCCTGAATTCAGTCAAAGTGCATAGGAGGAAGATAAAATAGCTTCTTTATAGTTGGTCTAAAATTGTAATGTAAAGGGAAACATCCTGCCTACAAAAGCTGTTCAGTGTTTTTATTGCTTCTGAGCATTGTGTTCATCTACTGACAGTTGTTCTTGAACAGACAACTCCCATGATTTTTTTCTCTTTTCTTTTTTTGCTTTATTAGTCCTTATAGCTGCTTTTCCACACCATCTCTTTCTTATTCTCCTTCGCTCTACTTGTTTGATTCTGTTTACTTTCTGAAGAGTAAACAGAATTGAGCCAGTCTCTGGGAGGGATAGATAGACAAGAGAGAGGCTAAAATTAGCCAAGTTTTAATGTGAAGGAGAAATTTTGGAGGAGTGGGTAGAATTCCTGGGAAATGATGGCCATCATGATTTATAGAGGTCAAGTGACAGATCGTCTGATGGCGAGGAGTGATACTTTAAAACAACATAACAAATAAAAGGTAGAAGTAATATAAAAATATCTGTTCATAAGACTGAGAAGAGCGCCGTGGCATCAGGGGAGAGAGGGATGGTAGGTAAGAGGTTGAAATGAACAAGAGTGCCCAGAGGAGGCCGTTAAAGCTGATGTTCTCGAAGTGGAGGGTTTAGCTGTAATGGGACAATGTGGAGAGTAAGGCAGCTGTTAGGAGGGAGTACAAGATAAGTGTTCCTGCACATCTAAACACTGTAAAAGTATCAGAGATACATCCAATACAGGATCCTAGAGGACTCTCAGGAAATGAGGCAACTTTCTTTCCTCTGTGCTTGGGATCATTCCTGTTACCTTGTGTCGACTTAGGTAAATCATTCCCCGTCTATTTTTGTGCTAGAATGTTGCTGTTGTTTATGTGATACTTTAAAATTTAATCAGTGTTGAGGAGTGCGTTATATCCACCTTTCAAAAGGCAAATAATAGTAAAAGACAGTTGCTTGTGGGAGGCAGCAGGCAAGGTGCCTGGGGCGAAAGTAAAACTGAGTTAAAACTATATTATGATACAGAAAGAGCCAAGTAATAAACTTATCCTCAAACTTAGTTCTAGCAGAACGTTTTTTCTCTGCCTGAGATGCATGCTTGCTGTTGTTGGCCCATGAGGAAACTGTAGCCAAGCACATTTGTGTCATGTGGCAGAAAACTCACAGATAAAGTCCACATTCAACTGCACTGGTTTATATATTCCAGATGCCTAGAATCGATAGGATTTTTATTCTGCTCTTCCCCTCCCCCCCAAATTAAAAAAAACATTTAAATCAATTTGCTTTATATTTGTGGTTAATTATATTTACCTTTAAATCTTTTCACCAATGGGAAAGTTATCAGTCTTAAATAGACATATATATTTATATATACAGCGTGGTTAATTGACTTGTACCGTGCCTTTTAGTTTTCCATATATGTTTCTCAGGTTGCTTCCCTTGTGTGAAACATTCCCACACTTTGTTCTTCAAGATCAAGATGTCTCTTGTTGTCTGCTGTAATTAATTTTCATTTGCTTAATTGTTTTGAACAGGAGATAATACATGTGTGTCCTGCCATGGATTCCCCACCCTTTAAGGGATGGCCCCTGGCTAGAACTGTTTAGACAGATGTATCGCTCCATTCTTGAAAGCAGTCTTTAGATTTAGATGAGACTGTAAAAACTCTGCTGTATACTCTGGCGCAAAGTTTTATTTGTAGATGTTTATGTAGGAATATTCTTTCACTCAACAAATACCTGCTGGGCACTACTGAGTACCAGGCACTGTACTGTGTGTTGGGTGAGAAAGCAGAATGAGGTCTCTGCCCACCATCCTTAGACATGTGGTTGGTGGCAGAGTGCAGACAGGCAGTAAAAAAGGGAATAGTTACATGAAGTGAATTTAGATAATGATAATGACTGTAAAGAAAATAATAGAATATGGTATGGCCGTGTGAGGTGTCGGAGGAGGGGCAAGGGATGGTCTGGTAAGGACTCTTGAAGGAGAGGTTGTTTGACCAGGGAGATGTGAATAGTAATGTATGCCGAACACAGATTTTCACGTGATCACTTAAAATCATCAGCACTCGTTAAAGGCTTTAGTTCCTGCAATCGCATTCTTTATAAAAAGTGCTAATGTATGAAAATGTAAACTGAGCATTATAGATTTATGTGAACTTGAAATAAATTTCCTAAGATTTTATTTGACTAAAAATGATCACTTTGGGAATATAGCTGTTCTGTGTTAGAAATCAGAGTTATTTTTTTAATCTTGATTTGTGAGATTAAGAAAAACAAGTTGTACTTTTGTCATGTATCAGACACTTAGAAATGTGTGTGTTACGGTCTATGTTGGCAAATCAAATTCTGAAGATTAAATGATACAACCACGCAGCTAGCTTATAACTGAATTTTTTAACCTCTTTTCAGAAATTGATCACCCATGAGAAGTTTGAAAGTGCATGTGAAGAACTGAATAATGCATTACTTCGGGAACAACAGGCCCAAATGCTACTGAACGAGCAGGCACAGCAGCTACAGGAGTTGAATTACAGACTTGAACTGCATTCCAGTGAGGAAGCTGACAAAAACCAAACTCTGGGAGAAGCTGTTAAGGTAGGACAGTATCTCTTGCATAGTCGTTTGTTTCCTGTAGGTGTGGATCTTCCAGGGAATCATTTATATCTCCTGGCTAGGGAATAGAACCCAAGATCTGAAATTTTATCCTGTACAAGTTCATAAGGACGGAATGAACTTGCTTCTGGGACCTCAATTCCAAGTGTGCATTCACATGTATCGAAAATGTAGAAGTAGGTTTTACTTGATAGCTGAAAACAAAGTAGGGGTTTTTCCAGTAATAATTACTGTTTTAAGTTTTTTTTTTCATTTAATTTCCTTGTTTCCTCTTCTCTTTAGTTCTTTTCTTTTACTTGTTTTATGCCCCCTGGACATTGAAACTCTACATATCTTTTGGATTTTGAAAAGTTTTGGGTCTGGGTCTGATTCTTATATAAGTGCATGTCTGGGGAGGAGGATGGTTTGGTTAGGGAAAGTTGTTCTCTCTGTCATATATTTGTGGCAAAGCTACTTAGAAGAGAAAAGAATAAAATAGTTGTCATTTAGAAAGTTTCATTAATGGATTTAGGACTGTGGTATCTTTGGGAAATGTTGACTATAAAGTATAATAGAATTGTACTGTATGTCTTCTTTGGAAAAATGTGTATTCATGTCTTCTGTCCACTTTTAAATTGGATTATTATTTTTTGGGTGTTGAGTCTTACAAATTCTTCATCTATTTTGAATATTGATCTTTTATTAGATATGTCATCTGCAAATATCTCCTTCTGTAAGTTGTCTTGTAGTTTTGTTGATTGTTTCCTTTGCTGTGCAGAAGCATTTTATCCTGAAGTCCTAATAGTCCATTTCTGCTTTTGTTTCCCTGGCCTCAGGAGATGTATCTAGAAGGAAGTTGCTATGGCTGATGTTAAAGAGATTACTGTTTGTGTTCTCCTCTAGGATTTTTATGGCTTCAAGTCTCACATTAGGTCTTGAATCCATTTTTGAATTTATTTTTGTGTTTGGTATATTCCCATTTTTAAAAAAGATATTATTTATTTGACAGAGATAGCACAAGCAGGCGGAGCAGTAGAGACAGGTGGAGAAGCAGGTTTCCTCCTGAGGAAGGAGCCTGATGCAGGGCTCAATCCCAGGACGCTGAGATCATGACCTGAGCCGAAGGTAGAGGCTCAACAGACTGATCTACCCACGTGGCCCCCACCCATTGTTTTTTTGATGAAACTAAGAGAGTTCAGTTGACTTGCTTGGGGTCTTCTGGCCTGTAAATATAGAGACTGGGATTTAGTGTTTTAGAAAAAATTAGAAATTAGTGAAATTTAAAAAAGAAAATACAGATGAATTTAAAGAAGGAAATATAGATGACCTTAACGAAAAAAAAAAAAAGGCTTCCTAGAACTCCTAGGATACTATTAATATTTTGGAATGTATTTTTCCTAATATGTGTATTAAGTTGACCCACTTGAAATTGCTGTTTTTATAAATGAAAAACAGACAAATGCCAGCAGTTTTGTATGGTTCAACCTAATATATATAGTTTTTCTTACATAAATGAGAATGTACATACTATTTCATAACATATTACTTGATATATATTAATAATAGTTGTAGACATTTTTACTAGCTGATATGATTCTGTGATATCAAAATTTTTTTCTCCTTTTTTTACACAAATAATAAATTCCATTGCATAAAAATAAGAAAAAAGAAGAAAAATGAAAGTTAAAAGAATCCCAAATCACATCATCAGATATATCTATAGTCAAGATTTTGTTGTATATTATTTCAGTCCTTATCTTTTATAAATAATAGAAATATAACCAAATATAGGTTAGTGAAAATACAGTAATACTGTTATATATAATTTTTAATTTATTTTCTAAAATCATCATGTCAACAATTTCTTTCCATGACAATAAATATAGCAGTGTCATCATCTTTCGTGGCTGATGAAATTCTTTTGAATATGCATAGTTAATTAACCTAGTTTCTTATTTTAGGATTACTTTCATTTCAGTTTCTTTCCTTCCTTCCTTCCTCCCTTTCCTCCTTCCATGTAGTTCTAAGATGAGTAGCCCTGTGGCTAAATCCTTATATACATATCTGTGATTATTTCCTTAGCATAACTTCCTAGATGAGGAATTCCTAGGTGAAAGGCCACACGAATTTTAAAGTGTAAATATTATAAATTGGCCTACAGCAAATATTTATGAGTTAACTTCTCTCCTAAAATGTATAGCAGTTTCACTTTTTACCCAACCTGGCTATTTCTACTTAAAAAATTTTGCCAATTTCATCAATACGGCCTTGTCACTCTAATTTGTATTTCTTTGATTACTAGTCAAGTCGAACATTTTTAGAAATACATTGGTCGGAGGGAGGAGTCAGGATGGCGGAGAAGTAGCAGGCTGAGACTACTTCAGGTAGTGGGAGATCAGCTAGATAGCTTATCTAAAGATTGCAAACACCTACAAATCCAACGGGAGATCGAAGAGAAGAAGAACAGCAACTCTAGAAACAGAAAATCAACCACTTTCTGAAAGGTAGGACGGGCGGAGAAGTGAATCCAAAGCGACGGGAAGATAGACCGCAGGGGGAGGGGCCGGCTCCCGGCAAGCGGCGGAGCAACGGAGCACAAAATCGGGACTTTTAAAAGTCTGTTCCGCTGAGGGACATCGCTCCAGAGGCTTAACCGGGGTGAAGCCCATGCAGGGTCAGCGTGGCCTCAGGTCCCGCAAGGTCACAGAAGGATCAGGGGTGTCTGAGTGTCGCAGAGCTTACAGGTATTAGAACAGGGAAGCCGGCTACAGAGACAGAGCCGAGGAGTGAGCTCTAAGCTCGGGGTTACCTTGAACCGGTCCCAGGCTCGGTCAGCTCGGAGCACGGCCGGAGGCCAGGGTGACGGGAGTAATTGGGCGCTGTTCTCTGAGGGCGCACTGAGGAGTGGGGCCCCGGGCTCTCGGCTCCTCCGTGCCGGAGACCGGGAGGCTGCCATCTTGATTCCCGCCCTCCGGAACTCTACGGAAAGCGCTCAGGGAACAAAAGCTCCCGAAAGCAAACCCGAGCGGATTACTCAGCCCGGCCCCTGGTAAGGGCGGTGCAACTCCGCCGGGGCAAAGACACTTGAGAATCACTACAACAGGCCCCTCCCCCAGAAGATCAACAAGAAGCCCAGCCAGGACCAAGTTCACCTACCAAGGAGTGCAGTTTCAATACCAAGGAGAGCAGTGGAATTCCAAAGGAGGAGAAAGCAAAGCACGGAACTCGGCTTTCTCCCCATGATTCTTTAGCCTTGCAGTTAATTTAATTTTTTTTCTTTTTCAATTTATTTTTCTTCTTCTGCTAAATTTTTTTAACTTTTACCCTTTTCTTTTTTAACGTTTTTTAACTAGTTTATCTAATATATATATATATTTTTTTCCTTTTTATATTTTTTCTTTATTGGTTTTCTTTTTTTAATTGTTTATTTATTTATTTATTTTTTTTCTTCTTTCTGAACCTCTTTTTATCCCCTTTATCCCCCCTCACGATTTGGGATCTCTTCTGATTTGGCTAAAGCATATTTTCCTGGGGTTGTTGCCACCCTTTTAGTATTTTACTTGCTCCTTCATCTACTCTTATCTGGACAAAATGACAAGGCGGAAAAATTCACCACAAAAAAAAGAACAAGAGGCAGTACCAAAGACTAGAGACCTAATCAATACAGACATTGGTAATATGTCAGATCTAGAGTTCAGAATGACGATTCTCAAGGTTCTAGCCGGGCTCGAAAAAGGCATGGAAGATATTAGAGAAACCCTCTCGGGAGATATAAAAGCCCTTTCTGGAGAAATAAAAGAACTAAAATCTAACCAAGTTGAAATCAAAAAAGCTATTAATGAGGTGCAATCAAAAATGGAGGATCTCACTGCTAGGATAAATGAGGCAGAAGAAAGAATTAGCGATATAGAAGACCAAATGACAGAGAATAAAGAAGCTGAGCAAAAGAGGGACAAACAGCTACTGGACCACGAGGGCAGAATTCAAGAGATAAGTGACACCATAAGACGAAACAACATTAGAATAATTGGGATTCCAGAAGAAGAGGAAACAGAGAGGGGAGCAGAAGGTATACTGGAGAGAATTATTGGAGAGAATTTCCCCAATATGGCAAAGGGAACAAGCATCAAAATCCAGGAGGTTCAGAGAACCCCCCTCAAAATCAATAAGAATAGGTCCACACCCCGTCACCTAATAGTAAAATTTACAAGTCTTAGTGACAAAGAGAAGATCCTGAAAGCAGCCCGGGAAAAGAAGTCTGTAACATACAATGGTAAAAATATTAGATTGGCAGCAGACTTATGCACAGAGACCTGGCAGGCCAGAAAGAGCTGGCATGATATATTCAGAGTACTAAACGAGAAAAACATGCAGCCAAGAATACTATATCCAGCTAGGCTATCATTGAAAATAGAAGGAGAGATTAAAAGCTTCCAGGACAAACAAAAACTGAAAGAATTTGCAAATACCAAACCAGCTCTACAGGAAATATTGAAAGGGGTCCTCTAAGCAAAGAGAGACCCTAAAAGTAGTAGATCAGAAAGAAACAGAGACAATATACAATAACAGTCACCTTACAGGCAATACAATGGCACTAAATTCATATCTCTCAATACTTACCCTGAATGTTAATGGGCTACATGCCCCAATCAAAAGACACAGGGTATCAGAATGGATAAAAAAACAAAACCCATCTATATGTTGCCTACAAGAAACTCATCTTAAACCTGAAGACACCTCCAGATTTAAAGTGAGGGGGTGGAAAAGAATTTACCATGCTAATGGACATCAGAAGAAAGCAGGAGTGGCAATCCTTATATCAGATCAATTAGATTTTAAGCCAAAGACTATAATAAGAGATGAGGAAGGACACTATATCATACTCAAAGGAACTGTCCAACAAGAAGATCTAACAATTTTTAATATCTATGCCCCTAACATGGGAGCAGCCAACTATATAAACCAATTAATAACAAAATCAAAGAAACACATCGACAATAATACAATAATAGTAGGGGACTTTAACACTCCCCTCACTGAAATGGACAGATCATCCAAGCAAAAGATCAACAAGGAAATCAAGGCCTTAAATGACACACTGGACCAGATGGACATCACAGATATATTCAGAACATTTCATCCCAAAGCAACAGAATACACATTCTTCTCTAGTGCACATGGAACATTCTCCAGAATAGATCATATTCTTGGTCCTAAATCAGGTCTCAACCGTTATCAAAAGATTGGAATCATTCCCTGCATATTTTCAGACCACAATGCTCTGAAGCTAGAACTCAATCACAAGAGGAAATTTGGAAAGAACCCAATTACATGGAGACTAAACAGCATCCTTCTAAAGAATGAATGGGTCAACCAGGAAATTAAAGAAGAATTGAAAAAATTCATGGAAACAAATGATAATGAAAACACAACGGTTCAAAATCTGTGGGACACAACAAAGGCAGTCTTGAGAGGAAAATATATAGCGGTGCAAGCCTTTCTCAAGAAACAAGAAAGGTCTCAGGTACACAACCTAACCCTACACCTAAAAGAGCTAGAGAAAGAACAAGAAAGAAACCCTAAACCCAGCAGGAGAAGAGAAATCATAAAGATCAGAGCAGAAATCAATGAAATAGAAACCAAAAAAAACAATAGAACAAATCAATGAAACTAGGAGCTGGTTCTTTGAAAGAATTAATAAGATCGATAAACCCCTGGCCAGACTTATCAAAAAGAAAAGAGAAAGGACCCAAATAAATAAAATCATGAATGAAAGAGGAGAGATCACAACTAACACCAAAGAAATACAGACAATTATAAGAACATACTATGAGCAACTCTACGCCAACAAATTTGATAATCTGGAAGAAATGGATGCATTCCTAGAGACATATAAACTACCACAACTGAACCAGGAAGAAATAGAAAGCCTGAACAGACCCATAACCAGTAAGGAGATTGAAACAGTCATCAAAAATCTCCAAACAAACAAAAGCCCAGGGCCAGATGGCTTCCCGGGGGAATTCTACCAAACATTTAAAGAACTAATTCCTATTCTCCTGAAACTGTTCCAAAAAATAGAAATGGAAGGAAAACTTCCAAACTCATCTTATGAGGCCAGCATCATCTTGATCCCAAAACCAGACAAGGATCCCATCAAAAAAGAGAACTACAGACCAATATCCTTGATGAACACAGATGCAAAAATTCTCACCAAAATACTAGCCAATAGGATTCAACAGTACATTAAAAGGAGTATTCACCATGACCAAGTGGGATTTATTCCAGGGCTGCAAGGTTGGTTCAACATCCGCAAATCAATCAATGTGATACAACACATTAATAAAAGAAAGAATAAGAACCATATGATACTCTCCATAGATGCTGAAAAAGCATTTGACAAAGTACAGCATCCTTTCCTGATCAAAACTGTTCAAAGTGTAGGGATAGAGGGCACATACCTCAATATTATCAAAGCCATCTATGAAAAACCCACCGCAAATATCATTCTCAATGGAGAAAAACTGAAAGCTTTCCCGCTAAGGTCAGGAACACGGCAGGGATGTCCGTTATCACCACTGCTATTCAACATAGTACTAGAAGTCCTAGCCTCAGCAATCAGACAACAAAAGGAAATTAGAGGCACCCAAATTGGCAAAGAAGAAGTCAAACTATCACTCTTCGCAGATGATATGATACTATATGTGGAAAACCCAAAAGACTCCACTCCAAAACTGCTAGAACTTGTACAGGAATTCAGTAAAGTGTCAGGATATAAAATCAATGCCCAGAAATCAGTTGCATTTCTCTACACCAACAACAAGACAGAAGAAAGAGACATTAAGGAGTCCATCCCATTTACAATTGCACCCAAAACCATAAGATACCTAGGAATAAATCTAACCAAAGAGACTAAGAATCTATACACAGAAAACTATAAAGTACTCATGAAAGAAATTGAGGAAGACACAAAGAAATGGAAAAATGTTCCATGCTCCTGGATTGGAAGAATAAATATTGTGAAAATGTCTATGCTACCTAAAGCAATCTACACATTTAATGCAATTCCTATCAAAGTCCCATCCATTTTTTTCAAAGAAATGGAACAAATAATCCTAAAATTTATATGGAACCAGAAAAGACCTCGAATAGCCAAAGCAATATTGAAAAAGAAAGCCGAAGTTGGTGGCATCACAATTCCGGACTTCAAGCTCTATTACAAAGCTGTCATCATCAAGACAGGATGTTACTGGCACAAAAACAGACACATAGATCAATGGAACAGAATAGAGAGCCCAGAAATAGACCCTCAACTCTATGGTCAACTAATCTTCGACAAAGCAGGAAAGAATATCCAATGGAAAAAAGACAGCCTCTTCAACAAATGGTGTTGGGAAAATTGGACAGCCACATGCAGAAAAATGAAATTGGATCATTTCCTTACACCACACACGAAAATAGACTCAAAATGGATGAAGGATCTCAATGTGAGAAAGGAATCCATCAAAATCCTTGAGGAGAACACAGGCAGCAACCTCTTCGACCTCAGCGCAGCAACATCTTCCTAGGAACATTGCCAAAGGCAAGGGAAGCAAGGGCAAAAATGAACTATTGGGATTTCATCAAGATCAAAAGCTTTTGCACAGCAAAGGAAACAGTTAACAAAACCAAAAGACAACTGACAGAATGGGAGAAGATATTTGCAAATGACATATCAGATAAAGGGCTAGTGTCCAAAATCTATAAAGAACTTAGCAAACTCAACACCCAAAGAACAAATAATCCAATCAAGAAATGGGCAGAGGACATGAACAGACATTTCTGCAAAGAAGACATCCAGATGGCCAACAGACACATGAAAAAGTGCTCCATATCACTCGGCATCAGGGAAATACAAATCAAAACCACAATGAGATATCACCTCACACCAGTCAGAATGGCTAAAATGAACAAGTCAGGAAATGACAGATGCTGGCGAGGATGCGGAGAAAGGGGAACCCTCCTACACTGTTGGTGGGAATGCAAGCTGGTGCAACCACTCTGGAAAACAGCATGGAGGTTCCTCAAAATGTTGAAAATAGAACTACCCTATGACCCAGCAATTGCACTGCTGGGTATTTACCCTAAAGATACAAACGTAGTGATCCGAAGGGGCACGTGCACCCGAATGTTTATAGCAGCAATGTCTACAATAGCCAAACTATGGAAAGAACCTAGATGTCCATCAACAGACGAATGGATAAAGAAGATGTGGTATATATACACAATGGAATACTATGCAGCCATCAAAAGAAATGAAATCTTGCCATTTGCGACGACGTGGATGGAACTAGAGGGTATCATGCTTAGCGAAATAAGTCAATCGGAGAAAGACAACTATCATATGATCTCCCTGATATGAGGGAGAGGAGATGCAACATGGTGGGTTAAGGGGGTAGGAGAAGAGTAAATGAAACAAGATGGGATTGGGAGGGAGACAAACCATAAGTGACTCTTAATCTCACAAAACAAACTGAGGGTTAATGGGGGGAGGGGGGTTGGGGGGGGATTATGGACATTGGGGAGGGTATGTGCTATGGTGAGTGCTGTGAAGTGTGTAAACCTGGCGATTCACAGACCTGTACCCCTGGGGATAAAAATATATGTTTATAAAAAATAAAATAAAAAAAAAATTAAAAAAAAATAATTAAACAATTGAGATATGCAAAAAAAAAAAAAAATACATTGGTCAACACTTTTATGCTTCATGTCCCGTTAAGAGATAATACAGTTAACTAGGGTTTGACAAAGCATATAACTGTGTCCTATTGGAGTCTTTTCTTTCTGTAATAGCTTGGAGTTTGTGTTTAGGTGTAGTACCTTCCAGAAGATAAAAAGCTGTTCATATTAATTTCTTTAAAATGCCAGTAGCTTCAATATTGTTGTCAGGAGTGGAGAATTGTTTAATTACTATCTCTTAATTAGAACTAGCAGGTGGTGATGTGAAAATGCTCTCTTGTGGGAGGCAGCACAGTTCAGCAGAAAAAGCACTGGCCTTGGAACAAGTATTTCTGAATTCAAATCCCCATTCTGTCACTTGGGCAAATAACTTAACCTTTCTAAGCCTCAGTTTCATCTTCTGCAAAATTAGGGATAATGATGCTTATGTTACAGAATATTTATGAGAATTAATTAGGATACTGGTTGAAAAGCAAGTATATTGTTGATAAATATTCTTTTGTGTTTTTTCAGTAATAGTTAAATGAATAGTTTTTTATTTGTCCTGTGCATAACTTGTTTTAAAAAGTAAAGTGTCTTGAGATGCCTGAGTGGCTCAGTCAGTTAAGCATCTACCATCAGCCCAGATCTTGATACCAGGGTCCTGGGATCGAGTCCTTGCATTAGGCTCCCTGCTCACTGGGGAGCCTGCTTCTCCCTCTGCCTCTGCCTCTCCCCCTGCTTGTCTTCTCTCTAATAAATAAATACAATCCTAAAAAAAAATAATAATAAAGTGCCTTGCTTCTTTATAAAAACAAAATAAATTGTGAATACAAGATACAGAAAATACAGAAGAGAAAACAAGTTACTTATAACTTATCATCTGAAAACCAATTAACATTCTGGAGTTTTGTTTTTAGTCATTTTTCTATATGTAATAGTTTCTTTATAAATCATACGTTGGATGTGATGTTCAGAAAGGGCTTCCTTTATGTTACAGCTAGATTTTGACCAAGATACTTCCTATATTACAGTAGTGCATCAAGGAGTAAAGGAATCTCCAAGGACAAAAGTATTCTAACACCAACAAACCCCAGTGTGTGGAATCTGCATTAGCACTGTGAACAGACGTGGGGCTTACCCTGCAGGCAGATATCAAAGCCAATCTTAGAAGAGCTTTGGGCACTTTTAGAAGGAGACAGAGCTTTGGGCTCCACCAGCAGATCAGGCCTTGAGCCCGAGGCTCCCACACTAAGGAACGGCCTAGTAACCCGAATGGGATAATTTCATGTCGGTAGTATCTGGGCAGAAGCTAGTGGAAGACTTTCTCTGAAAGAAAGCTTGCCTAATTTAGTTCTTTAAGGAGCCCCTCAACAGACGGAATTCGACAAAGAAACTGGCACACGGACAGGTATGTTAATCTTATATTCAGCCACATTGCTAAACTCTCTTACCAATTTGAGTAATACTTGATCTGTACTTTCCAGGGTTTTCTACACAGAACATTATATTATTTGTTCTATTAGTGACAGTTTATTTTTTCTTTCCAAATCTTTATATTTTTTTCTGACTTCACTGGCTAGTGTTCAATGCTGAGTTGGGGTAGGGGAAGCAGGTATCCTTATCTTGCTCTCCGCCTTGAAGAGACTTTCTTAAGTCGCTCCATTAAGAAGGAAGTTTGCAGTGTGGAGATTCCTTAAGAAATTAAAAATAGAGCTTCTCTATGACCCTGCAATTGCACTACTGGGTATTTACCCCAAAGATACAGATGTAGTGAAAAGAAGGGCCATCTGTACCCCAATGTTTATAGCAGCAATGGCCACGGTCGCCAAACTGTGGAAAGAACCAAGATGCCCTTCAATGGACGAATGGATAAGGAAGATGTGGTCCATATACACTATGGAGTACTATGCCTCCATCAGAAAAGATGGATACCCAACTTTTGTATCAACGTGGACGGGACTGGAAGAGATTATGCTGAGTGAAATAAGTCAAGCAGAGAGAGTCAGTTATCATATGGTTTCACTTATTTGTGGAGCATAACAAATAACACGGAGGACAAGGGGAGATGGAGAGGAGAAGGGAGTTGAGAGAAATTGGAAGGGGAGATTGGAAGTGAGAGACTATGGACTCTGAAAAACAATCTGAGGGTTTTGAAGGGGTAGGGGGGTAGGAGGTTGGGGGAGCCAGGTGGTGGGTATTAGAGAGGGCATGTATTGCATGGAGCACTGGGTGTGGTGCATAAACAATGAATTCTGTTAATGCTGAAGAGAAATAATAAAAAAAAAAAAAGAAGGAAGTTTGATAAATCCTTATTGGGTTAAAGGAGTTTTCTTCCTGGATGATGCATAAATAAAAATATTGTGAATGAATGTTGGATATTATCCCATACATTTTTATGTATCTGTGGGGATAATTATGATTTGTCTCCCTTATTCTGTTGGTGTGTTGCATTATATCGGGGATTGGCAAACTATGGCACACAGCCTGGGTTTGGCCCGTGAGCAGAGAATGGTTTTTAATGTTTAAAGGATCTTAAAAAAACAAAGAAGCAGCCCAAAGAACATGTGACAGGAACTATAGGTGAGCAGAAAGCCCAAACTATTTCGTATCTGAAGTTGCTGACCCCCACATTACATTATTCAGTATTCTAATGTTAAGCCAGCCTCACATACCTAAATCAACCCCGTTTAGTTGTGTTGATTTTTAAAAATACATTTCTGCACTCAGTTTGTTAATTTTTCACTTAGGACTTTAAAATCGGTGTTCTTAATTTGATTGTTTTATTATTTATCTCTCTCATACTGTCCTTGTCATTTTCATGGTATCAAAATTTTGCTCATGTGAAAGGACTTCCCTTCTTGCCCCAAACACATGGAGTGGAAACTAGATAATATATCACAAACGAATTGTGCAATAGATAGCCAAGCTTAAAGTGAGGTGAGCGAAATATTGAGAGACTAGAAATAGAGAGGATATCCACAACCAGGCAGTGAGAAGAGAAGTGTAGGGAACTCACTGTGGTGTACACACCGAGCTGGGGGCTAGAGTTGGTAATCCCAACGTTAGGGAAGTCCAGGCTTCCCTGAGATTAGACTAGGAAAGAGCTACTGGTGTGAAGCTGGGGGTTGGGAAGGGCTGCCGCATGGGGAAGTGGAGAGGAGATGTTCCTGCCTGCCAGCTACAGGGGAATTTGATATCTACTCTGGACATCGGGTAGGGGAAAAAGTCACAAAGGAAATGGAAGGCCAGGCTTGTGCCACCCATGAAAGTCAGGTCTCGGTTTATGCTCCCTTCATGTCCAAGGGCTGCTCTGCTGAGCAGTGATCTTCTGTATGGCCCATGCCTTGCAGAACCCGTGTGACCTGATAGAAGAAGGCTTGAGAATATTCAGTAGGGGTGCTTTATAGAGCACAGGAGACTTTTATGGAAAGTTCAATATTACAACCATGTGAAGAAATGAATTGCACATCAAATGAGAAAATTGCACCTCAGGTGGTAGGAATACTCAATTTTGAAAGGTACTTTTATTTTTTTTTTAAATTTTCACACATTTTAAAATTTTTTCACACTTTATTCATATCTGCTTAGCAGGCATTGTACATATAAAATGATGCTAAGTTTTAAAAACTATTCCCATTTATACAACCAGTGGACAATATACAGGGCAGCCTTAGACCTCTATCAACAAGAGGAAGAAAAACTAGCTTTATAAAGCAATTAAAGGTGAGACCGATAAAGCCTGAGATGAGGAAGACAAAAGCAAACAGAATGTGTAAGAGGCTTTCTTTAGACAATATGGAATTTATGTGTGTTTAGAGAACATGATTGTATGTGTGTTGTGTGTGTGAGAGGGAGTATGTCCATGCTGTTTGTTCCCCTGTATCAGTGTAGATGGTTTTGTATTAGAATGGATTCTCCAGAGAATTGTGTGTGTGTGTTTGCGTATATACATATGTGTGTGTATATATTTATGTTTTTCATATGTACAGAGAGTGTTCATCCTTGTAGTTATGAGAACCCAGCCAAGTACAGTGGACACTCTAAAGAGACAAAGAAGGATGTAGGCGGAGATTTATCATAAGGAATTGGTTCACACGGTTGTGGAGGCTGGAAGTCCCAAGATCTGCAGTTGGCAAGCTGCAGACCCAGGAGAGTCGGTGGTGTAGTTCCAGTTAGAGTCTGAAAGCCTGAGAAGCAGGAGAGACAATGGTGTTAGTTCCGGTCTGAGGTCCAAGTCTGAAGGAAAAGATGTCCCATCTTGAAAATAGGCAGAGAAAGCAAATTCTCCCTTTCTAAGACTTTTCAGGTTGAAAGTTACTTTAGATTATACTTTAAGTGTTTTTAAATATTGTGAGAAATAAGGTATGAATAGAAATTATAAGACATGAAATGAAGATGTCATTGAAATTAAAAATGCAGTGAACAGTTTGAACATTGGATAGACATTGAAGAAATGTTAGGGAACTGAAAGATAGTGTGGAAATCATCCAGAATTCTCTGCAGAGACAAAGTGGTGGAGAATAGGAAGTTAATACCAACAAAAAAGAGAATTACACACACACACACACACACACACACACACATAAAAGATTTTATTTATTTATTCGTCAGAGAGAGCGAGAACAAGCAGGGGGAGCAGCAGGCAGAGGGAGAGGGAGAAGCAGACTCCCGCTGAGCAGGGAGCCCAATGCAGGACTCAATCCCCAGGACTCTGGGATCATGACCCAAGCCAAAGGCAAACACTTAACTGGCTGAGCCACGCAGGCATCCCGAGAATGATATATATTTAATAAAAGAATGAAAGTAGAGTAAAGTTGACTGAAAAATGTTTAATAAACTTTTAGAAGCAGAATCAGGGCAAAGCAATATTTTGAGCGTGAATGACTAAAAGTTTTATAGATTTAAAGAAAGAGTAACTTCTCAAATTAAAGGAAATCACTGAACTGTGAGCAGGATGAAAAAAAATGAATAAAGTGCCTAGAAACAGAGTAATGAATCTATAGAATAGCAGAGACAAAGAGAAAATCTTAAAATCTGTGGGCTTAGGAAAGACGGCTTTCTTTTTTCTTTTCTTTTTTTTTTTTTTTGTCAGAGAGAGTGAACACAGGCAAACAGAGTGGCAGGCAGGCAGAGGCAGAGGGAGAAGCAGGCTCCCTGCCGAGCAAGGAGCCTGATGTGGGACTCGATCCCAGGAAGCTGGGATCATGACCTGAGCCGAAGGCAGCCGCTTAACCAACTGAGCCACCCAGGCATCCCGAAAGATGGCTTTCTGTTACTGATTTTGAATTAATGGAACTAGTTTAATAGTTATTAAATTCTCTAAGATCTCAAGTCAGCAAAGGGAACATGGTTTGAAGGTGGGAACTACATAGATCTAGCATACCTCTCTATGATTGGGAGCTATAGACAAATGGATATGGAAAATGTCATATGGAAAAAAGTGGAACAAGTCAAAGATTTATTATCTTTTCCCAACTTCCCCACTCCATTCCCAAGGTATTTTACATTGTCTATAATATCATTAGTACTACTGAATCTCTGAAACAGTTTTATTTTTAAGATTTTATTTATTTGAGAGAGAGAGAGAGATTGAGAGAGAGTGTATGAGCAAGGGGGGGAGGGGTAGAGGGAGAAGTAGACTTTCCGCTGAGCGGGAGCCCAACGCAGGACTGGATCCCAGGACGCTGGGATTGTGACTTGAACTGAAGGCAGCCATTTAACTGACTGAGCCACCCAGGCACCCCACCCCTGAAGCAGTTTTGTTAGGAAGCATTTCTAAAGTACGTTTTTATTTTTTTTCTTGACTTTAAGCTTAGATTTAAATTTAGTCACATTTATACGAACCATTTCATCTTGGATTCTGCCTTACGTATATTTTTTTAATGACATACGTGAAAAAAATGATTAAAATAAACAGAGTTACGGTAATAAGGGAGTCAACCTGTGAGGTAAAATAGTTTCAGGAGCTAATACAGAAATTTGTACCTGAAAATGGGCTGATGCTCTAACCAACACCTAAGTATGAGGCATTGGCTTAGAACAGATTAGAGGGATAGTTCTCTTATTCTCACCTGTTACCTAGCTGGGTGCAGGGTCATCACCATTAAGGTCAATGCCTGCATGCACACGTGGGCATATGGAAACAGGCACACCAGGAAGGAGGGTACCTCCAAGAGTCTTGGAGTACTTATTGGTACGTGGCACTGACTGGAAGCAAACAGATTAAAAACCTGCCAACTTTTTGAGGCAATTGTGTTGCCTCAGAAACCACAGTCTGGACTAAAATAGTTTAAAACTCTTTGAGCCTTAAGCAACAAACCTTAAATGAACTATCATTTTAGTCAATGCACAGAACTCCATACTGTAAATATCATGGTTTGTTTAGTTATTCATTTGCTGATGGGCATTAGATCTGTGCATTTAGAAAAATATTAATAGATTAGAGTAAGGAGAAACTGAATTAACAGTCCTGAAATGACATTGGTTATATGAAGAGATTTTTTTTTTTTTAATTTTGCTCTCTCCCTACTAAGTTTGACGTTAAGAATGACTAAATCGTTAGGATTAGAATAAACATATAACTCTAGTTGTTCCTCATTTTTTTCCTGAGAAAAGTTAGGTACCTATTAAATTCTGATAACTTTCAATTATATCTGAAATATATTAGATGTATTTATTATTTATAGAAAATTTAAACATTTTTATATTTATAGGATAACTTAATAAAGCCAATAATCTTTCTGTAAAGTTAAAAAATCACCCCTAGATTTATCTTTCTTAAAAAATAAATTTTTTTCATCTAATAAATACACATATTTGAGCCATTGCTGTATGGAGAGTATAGTACTTGACTTTGTGGAGAATATATTGAATTTAAAAAAGAATACTATTATCTTAATGTTTAGTGAGATTTTTGATATGACAGTGGGTGAGAGCTTCTGAAACTATTATAAAATCTTAAATTCTCCGAATTGTCACAGTTTTGGAATTCTGCAGACATTGGTTGAGAGAGAATGGCTTAGGGAAAAAGTAAAGATTTATTCACAGCAAGTCTCCCAGATAGTTCCTTTGTCTAATTTGGGTCCGGCTCTTATTTACGTGCCCTTTTTCGTCATCATTTTTTTAAAAAGAATGAGCATGGGAGGGGTGGGGGGAGAGGGAGAGAGAAACTTTAGCAGACTGCTCGCTGAGCTTGGAGTCCGACTTGGGACTTGATCTCAAAACCCCGAGATCATGACCTGAGCTGGAACCAAGAGTTGGTCACTCAACTGACTGCACCACCCACGGGCCTCAGCTTTTTTGTCATCATTTCCTGCTGTCTTGTGTAGTGTCCATCAACTGGCAGCAGACTCACAGGGTCGCAAAGACGTCTCTTTCAAGCTCCCTGGATTGTTCCTAACCTTCCTGCAGCTGCTCTGGTTTTTTCTTGCTTATGTCTCAATTTTAATAGAAAATTAACCTGTGCTTTATTATTTTCCATTCAGAAACGTAATGACACTTAGATTATGGATGGGAAAGAAGCAAGAAGAAAGAGTATAAGAGTATGTTTTTAAAAATTCAAATGGAATAATTTGCAGGGATATTTTGGAGTTGGATGACAAAGGGTCACATTTTATGAATATTTACCTTCTTTTTGTTAAAAAAGTACTAACTTTTATATTATTACTAAAATTATTTGACATACTCTGGGGGTATAGAAGGTGACTATTGCACCAAAGTCACTTATTTACATAATTTTGAATAAATAGCCATATTTCCTCTAGTAGTTTTTAACAAAAGAGGCCTCAAATTCATTTACCTTATAAAATTTAAGCATTTTTTTACTTGATAAACCCTGATTATAATAATAATTAACATCTATCACATAACCCACTTTCATAAAGTAGGATTATTAACGTCATTACTTAATTTAAGTCTTATCATTTTTTACTTTAATCCCATATATTTTTTATCTTCCTAATAACTTATACCATTGAGACCTAAAGGGTAGTCAATTATATTTCAAGGTCAGAGAAAAAAGAATTAAGAAAACAACAGCTCTGAGAACATTTTTTAAAAACATTAATTTAGCAGAGACGATTCAAGCTAGAATATAGAAGATTCATAAAAAGTTGTTATTCCTATTTTGTTAATCTGAACAACATAAAAATATATACTAAAATAAAATTCCTTTTCTGTTTAAACTTACCATGACATAATTTACTTTTTTTTGAAGTGTATGCTCTCATATGTAATTTTAAAATGCCTTCTCCATGTTTAAATTTGTGGTCAGCAAGTGGCAATTTGAGATTAGAGTTGACATGTTTCTTAATTGAATCTAATCTTTGGTTAGATCATATTTTAAATATTATTGAAAGCATTTTGAATAATACAGTTCAACTTTATGTAAAATTTTTTACAAACATTACCTAATTTGTTTTTCTGATAAAACATGATCAAAGTAAGAAAAACTTTAAAAACCTAGGAAAAAAAAACCCCAAAATATATGCAGATCCATTGTCACACATACGTAACCATCATTCATATTTGGCAAATAAAACTGGAAGTCTGCTATATATAGTGCTATATCTTGTTTTTTAGGCAGAGTGGTATTACTTTGGCATTTACATTCACACCATTCTGACATCTGTTAGAATTTAGACCGTAGGTATGCCAAAGTAGAAACAGACACCAGTTAGAGGCTAACAGTATGATCTAGCCCAGAGATAATGG
The DNA here is from genome assembly GCF_002288905.1 of Enhydra lutris kenyoni. Classification (NCBI taxonomy): domain Eukaryota; kingdom Metazoa; phylum Chordata; class Mammalia; order Carnivora; family Mustelidae; genus Enhydra; species Enhydra lutris. The sequence goes on from NW_019154131.1 coordinate 11,099,655, forward strand.
TGGCTTGGAACAGGGTGCTCGCAGTAAAGAATAATGAAATTCTGGATATATTTGCATTTTGATGGTAAAATGTGCAGAATTTCTGGTGGATTAGGTGTGACGTGTGAAAGAGAGGAGTCAAGGATAATTCTTAGCAACTGGGTGAATGGGATTGACAATAAATGTCAATGTTAAAATTATTTAAGAAGCTTATCTCAATAAGCCATATCCTATTCCATCTTATGTGTTAAAATATATTTAACTATTTTCTCGTTGTTGGATATTCACAATGTATCCATTTTCCACTATTAAAATTAAGATGAGTACTTTATATTTAAGTCTTTGACTACATAGCTGATTATAGTCTCAGGATAGAGCTCAAGAAGCAGGATTTATTGGGTCAAAAATATACTTTTAAATTGGGGTGTGTGTGTGTGTGTGTGTGTGTGTGTGTGTGTGTATGTGTGTGTTTAATACTATGAACATTTTTTTCAGATCTGTATTTCTTCTGGTGTATATATCTGAAAAGGTATATAAGAGCACCTGCTTGGGGTGCTGGGTGGCTTAGTCGGTTGAACGTGGGGCTCTGGTTTTGGCTCAGGTGGTGATCTCAGGCTTGTGAGATCAAGCCTTGCATCGGGCTCTGAGCTCAGCATGAAGTCTGCTTGAGATTCTCTCTCTCCTACTCCCTGTGCCCCTACCCTCCTCAAATAAATAAAATAAATAAATAAATCTTAAAAAAAAAAAGAGCACATATCTGACCCCATTTTCACCAGCATTGGATATCATTAGGTATTACCATGAAAACACCAATCAAAGCCAAGAACATTTACCAGTGTGACAGATAAGGAAAGCTGTATGTTTTTGGTTTTGTAGTGAGCATAAAATGAGCAATGAATTTTCCACCACATAGGTGTTTTTTTGTTCAAATAATTTTGTGTAAAGTTAATTTGTTATTTGTAGTGTAGTTGTTTATTATTATTATTATTATTATTGGTCGGGGAGGAACAGAACGAGAGGGAGAGAGAAAATCTTAAGCAGACTCCACGCTCAGTACAAGCCCAACACAGGGCTCGATCCCACGACCCTTAGATCATGACCTGAGCAGAAACCAAGAGTCAGGCACTCAACTGACTGAGCCACCCAGATATTCCTGTAGTGTAGTTTTAGAAAAGAGGGAGAACGAACATTTCTGAGTATATGCTTTAGTTAGACATATTGGTAAGGCACTTCTTAATATTTTATTTAACAGTTGTGACATTTTAAGAGAAGAATTATTGCTTACATTGTGTAGATGAAGAAAAAATAATTGGAAAAAAAGTTGACAATATATATGATGTGAGGCTGCTTTATATAAAAGCCGGATGTGTTTGTTAATATTGCTTAGAAGGTTTTTTCTTTAAGATCCTTAATAGCTTTAAAGAGTGTTATGGTTGGAAAATTTTAATATTAATTTATTACAGCAGGAAATTTTCATATTTTTATATTTAAGAAAAATAAAATGCTTCACACATTTTTAGTTTTTAAGATTTTATTTGTTTGTGAGAGAGTGACAGAGCATGAGCAGGGGGGAGGAAGCAGAGGGAGAGGGAGAAGCAGACACCCCCTGAGCAGGGAGCTGGTTATGGGGCTTGATCCCACGGTTCTGAGATCATGACCTGACCTGAAGGCAGATGCTTAACTGACTGAGCCACCCAGGCGCCCCGCTTCACACCTTTTTAAAAGAAAATTGATAAATGCCACATATTTTTTTGGTGTATCATAAGAATATTTCAGACAGAATAGAAAATTATTTGCCTTTGAACAAAGTCATTCTAGGGGTCAGTTTTAGAAGATATTATTGCTTCTAGACTTGAAAGTATGCATATTTCTATTATCTATCATATATTGCCTGCTTAAAGAAAATTCAATAGCAGTGAATCTGATTTTCCCCTATCAAGCCATTTAATCATATTCTGAATTAGGCTACACGGTAGAGAAAAGTCTCTTTTGAACTTTACAAAAAGGAATTGTACAGTTCATTATCAAAATTTCCATTTTATTAAAAAATGACATTGATGTTTTGGTTTTAATCATATTCATATATATATACAGATATAATACATATATACAGTTATATGTATATACATACACATACTATACAATTATATACTCCATATAAGTAAATTACATAGATTTTATTTATATGTTTACATATATAGTGCAAGTTGTATATAACAATTCTATATATAACTATTTCTACTTATATATTAGTTGAGTATGTAAATATACACACTATACATCTAGGTATATCTGAGTGTATGCATGTATGGTGGAATGTACACTGGTAAAAACCTATTTTATGACATGTTTTGGGTGTGGTCTTTGTTATTTGCATGTTAAGTCTTCTGTTGGCTCCTTGCCCTTAGGTTGTTTCCAACAGTTAGTGGTATGCTGCCCCCAGGTGGTAGCAAGTGCTTTGATTTACATGATCTTATGGTCTCCATTGACAAAGCCTGTGCTTTTGCTAAGACCTAGATTAGAACTCTGAATTTCACAAGATTTTCTTTTTTTTGGTAATTAATAAAAATCTTTATTAAAATAGCTAAACACATCAAAGTCCATGCAGGAAACTGGCTGATTTCTCTACGGTAAACTCTTAAGAAACAAGTATTTGTGTATAATTTGATAGCTCTCTTACTAATCCATTACTATTGTCTTACCTCTAGACTCATCATTGTACTTTGTGTACAAATGGTCTCTTATAATTTGCTTGGACAGCCTCTGGTGGTCCAATCATTGCCTGAATTCCAGCATAGCTCACAGTATTATTATGAGATAGTCATTATCTACATGGCTTGAGACTTGAGGCCAGTCTGCTGTTAAAATGTTTCCTTTCCTCTTGGGTTCTCAGACTTTGATGGCGGTAATCCACTTACTATGCTTACGGAAGTAATCATAAATAAAGAGATGGAAGGAGTTTATTTTTCTCCTGCTCTAACTCTCCCATCTCTCCTCTTATGGTAGGCAGGCAGAACATAAGGAGAATCACCCCAGCTTTTCTTCTACCTCCATCTATGGCTAAATCTCAGATGACAGTACTTTTCTACTTCACCCTATTAGAAGTAGAACCTATCCATTTGCTTCTGTTTGCTATGGACTCCTGCCTTAAAAATACAAAGCACATAACTGATAACTGAAAACACAGACAGGCAGTAAGTGAGGCCAGGCAGTGAGTAGTTGAGTTATCCTAGCATTAGTTCAGAGAATGTTCCTCTGATGATGTAGGCAGAGTGGGAATGTGGTTATCACACCTGGCGAATCTCACGAGGACCTTGAATGTCTTACCAACAATATCACTACTGTGGACCAGAAACTCTGTTACACTTTCTGTAATGCTCACAATTACTTGGAAAGATGCATATGATAATACACAAATATAAATGTATAATGAATTAAGGATCAGAGTTATTAATACATTTGCCCAGAATCACGTGTTTGTAGGTTGTGGCATCAGTGTTTCAGTTCAGGATCTGCCCAACTTCACAGCCCATCCTATTTCCAATACAGTATTTTCTTTCAGAATCTGGGGCATTTTATTTTCTCTGATGGATTTTTTTTTAGAAAAGCAGATTGGTTAAAATATCTAGAAATGGAAATTGGAATAATTCTAGAAATTTCTTCATCTGCAGCTGTTCAGCTTTCAAAAGCTTATCTTCACGTGAGTGTTGGTAAGTCAGCCTACTTCAAGTTTAGCTCAGTCTTGGCGGCAGGAGAGCACCAAAATGAGGCAGATGCTAATCCTCAGAAGGATTAACGTTCTTACTTTGTGGAATGATACTGGATAGATGCTTCAGAATTCAACCTCATTTTCTCCTGCTTCCCCTCAACCCCCCTCCTTCTCTCTCTGTGGAATGCCTATTAGTCTGTCAGAAGTTGAATATCCTGACTTGATCCTCTGTGGTTCTTACATTTTGTCTTATATTTTCTTTTTGTTTTTGATTCTGGTCAAGTCTGTAGGTTTAATTTTTCTGTTTAGATATTTTATATTGGTACTCATTTTTAATTTCTAAGAATTGCTGTTCTTTCTCTAGTTCTCTTTTTATAACATCCTTTTAAAAACATGTTTTTTTGTGTGTTTAATAGACAATAAACGATTATTTAAATTCTCTTTCTTCTGAGGTCTCTATGTATCTTTCCTGTTTGTTTCTGTCGCTCCCTTTCTTTCATGTGGGGGGCTGTCAAAGACTGTATTGTACAGAGATAGCCACCGTAATATTTCTGGTCCTTCTAGTCCCTGGAAGATACTTCCAGAATCTTACCAGCCCAATATTAAGAGGTCAAGTTTGTTTCCCTCTCCTTGAGCTTGGATGGGCCTTCGTGACTACTCCTGTGAAGAGCATTAAGGAAGAAGTAATACTGCCTGACTTTTAGCTCTAGGTCATAAAAAGCACCCTGGCTTCTGCCTGTTCATTCTCTTCTCTTGCTCTTGGCTTCTCTTGAGTCTCTCTGTCAGTGTTCTCTGGTGGAATCCAGCCATTGTTCTCTGGAGGCCCAGGCCACACGGTGAACTAGGAATGGCTGTTTTCAGGTCTGATGCAACAAGCCAGCTTCCATCTGCTGCCAGACGCGTGTGAATGCGCCTTCTGGTGCTTTCACACTAGCCTGCCACCGCGCCTCCAGTTCTCAAGGAGCAGACACTTGCACTCCCTGCCATGCCTCGTCTTACTACCCGACCCACAGAATCCATGAGTCTAATAAGTGGGGGATTTCACACCACTACTGTACATGAGCCTAATAAATGGGGGATTTCACACTACTACATTTGTTCTGCACCCCTAGTAACTGGAACAGAGGCTTTCCTCAAATTTATGGTAGGATTAGACTGGTCGTTCATATTTAAAAATGAAAAAAAGGGAAGACTTGGTGACTGGTTTGCTTCCCTCTAGAGCAAAGGGCTGTGAGCTGGCTGTTAGGCTGGGTGACCCCCGGATGAGCGTGCTGGTCTCGGTTCTGCGGCACTAATGCTCATGACTGAGCTGCCTGTTTCTCCCCTCACTCACTCACCCAGTTCTTGTTTGGCTTTAGTTTGTTTTACAGAATAATTTTTTTTTCTGTTTTGCTTGCAGTTAAGTGGTTATAGTGGGTTCTGCACGGTTGGGGAAGGACTTGTGGGTGTGGTTGGACATTCTGAGTACCGTCCTCCCATGCATTTCTGTCTTCCGCACCTTGACCTCCTGCTGCCTTTACTGTGCCTCGTGTTTTCACAAACGTCTGCCAGGCGGTCGGGCACCGCTCCTCTGCTCTGTCCCCGTCTTCCACACGTCCTCGAGGCTGAAGGCTGTGGCCCTCTCTGCTGGGTTTCATCTGAAGTCTTCTGTTCACGATCCCTCTCCCTTTACTTTTGTTGTTTGTTGATCCTTTTTCCTACAATGGAGTTTTGATGGGGGAGAGGAGTCATCTTGAATTGGACTTCGGGCCTCCTTGAATTGGTTGTCTGACTGTGTATTTTTATAAGAATCTTCCATTTCATTCAAATTTGAGAATGTGCTTCATACACACCTAGGACTATGCCATATTGTTCCTCATGATGCTTAAAAAAAATCTCCATATATCTGATATTATCAGCTCCTTCTTGTTCCTGATTTTGTGTATATGTGTCTTTAATCTCATTAAGATTATTGGGTGAGAGTGCCCTGAGTTTTGTTCCTTTTAGATTGAATTGTCCACTTGGGTTAAAAAAAAAATCTAGTAATTCTTGGACCTCTAGTTTGTTGTAGCTGAATAAACAGCTCCGTTTCTAAGCTATCCTTTCTTTGTGCCTGAGCAGTTAATGTGAGAATTCTCCATACCTGACCTGCTTTCCTGTGGGCCAGAATCAGGGAAAAGGATTAATCTTGTTATTGCTTATAACTCATTTAAAAAAATCTGAGGTGAGGACCTTTCTTTTTTAGACACCTTCAATCGTAGGGCTTCATAAGAGGGTTAAGGTAGAGGCTATAGGAATAGAGAAGAATAAAAGATGAATTAACATTTTACTGTGTAAGATTAATAGTATTTCTAACAGAAAGAGATTAGGGTGGGAGATCAGTTTGGGGAATATAAGAAAGATTAGGATTTCAGTTTTTGGTTTTATTTAATTTGAGAGGATCATACATTTGAGAGAGGAAAGGTATAGTTGGCGGTTGTAGTCAAGTGTCGTCAAAGTTGTAAGGAATAGAGGAAATATCTTGAAGGCGTGAGAGAGCAGACAAATGTAGGAAAGATCTAAATTTGGAAGACAGCAAGGAAAAGAGGAGGTAAAGAAGAGCAGGACCTAGGAAAGTCCTATGTGAAGAATTTCATTGGAAGTTTGTTTAATGATGTCAAATGCCCAGAAATATTACATAGTAACTTTGAATCTATGCCCAACACTTTAAGATATTTCTTCTCATGCTTAGATTTATATGTAGAAACTCTGTAAGAGGAGATAGTTTTCAAAGGAGATATTTATTCAACAACTAGTGAATGTTCCTGTTTCCGTGGACATTGAAGTTCGTGGGAGAGAACAGACCTGGGAACACTCATATGTTATGCAGAACGGAGGGGCCGTCCCAGAGATAGAGGGCGCTAGGGAAGTCTGAATGATATTATTTGTAGAAACTCTAGGTCGTCAGAGAGTTGTTAAGTTTTACATTAAAACTATCTCTGTAGCATTATTTTGCTCTTTTCTAAAAACAGGTCAGAAAATTAGCTGCTGTTAATAAGTCAGAGAAAGACAAATACCATATGATTTCACTCAGATGTGGGGTTTAAGAAACAAAACAAATGAGCAAAGGGGGAAAAGAAGAGAGAAAGCCAAATCCAAGAAACAGACTCTTAACTCTAGAGAACAAACTGATGGTGACCCGAGGGGCTAGGTGGGGGATGGGTGAAGTAGATGATGGGGATAAGGAGCTCACTTACGATCAGCTCCAGGGCTTGTAGAGAATTGAATCACGATATTGTACAACTGACCTAATCTAACACTCTATGTTAACTATTACTGGAATTAAAAAACAGTAAAATTGAAAAAAAAAACTCTCCAAAAATTTGCTTCTTTTGATTTGCAAAAATAATCACTAGGGTGTGTGTACCTTTAGTGGACCAGTGAGCCTCCTCCTTGCCTGGCACACAGAAGAGGCTGGGCACTGGCTGTTGGTGTGTTGAGTCCTGCCTGTGCTCGGAGAATGGTGGAGCCAGAGGTCAGACTTCACACGGCAAAGAGTAGCAGGCATTCAGTTTTTTGAGTGATTACTGTACCTGGCCTTACAGGATACCGAAAATATAACACCCTATTGAATCCTCACAGCAACCTATGGTCTAGGCAGCATAATTTCCTTTTTTTCCCAGGTTAGGAAAACAAGTCTCAGGAATGTTAGTCATTTGAGCAAGTTCCTCCGCTAATAAATGTTAAAGTAGGACTCTGTATGTAGATCTGTTGGTGCTAACATCCCTCTTTTTTATCTGGTATGTGGATGGGGAGCAAACATAGTAGATAAAGAAAGATTTTTGCTTTGGGGAAGCCACAATGGGCAAAACGGAAAGATGGTACTGGATAACCCGAAGGAAGTTTAAAGAAATTAGGACCATCCTGATATGTCTGAATGGAAAGCCATGATTCTGAAAATGCAAGATGAGAGAGGATGAGAAGAAAGAAAGGGAGAGATGAAAGATGTGAAGATGTGAGATGGGATAACAGGCCACAGAACATTAGTGACTAATTTTAAGGTCTAAAGTGTCTAAAACTTCAGGTGTTGTAAATCTGCTTACTGTGTTTTCTCTCTCACTGAAAAGACTCTGCAAAACTTGCTATGTGAGAGAACGATGATGGATTTATTAAAACTATGTGCAAACTGTGTGAGAACTATGTTAGAACTGTATGTAAAAGCTATGTGTCCTAAGGGTAGCAGATATCAAAAGCACCTCACTACTGACTGAGATTGGAGAAGTCTGGAGATGGTTTGTTTATTAAACAAATCTACTGTCTTTGGTAGAGGAGCTGCTGTTCCTGTAGCCTTGTGGGATTTGAATAGGTCTTTGGTCCCCAAGCAGTGATATGACTCGTAGAACCCAGAAAATTACTTGTTGGAATGCTGTTTTTATTTAAACAAGCGACTAAGGCATTAAGTGAGTACCTACTAAACTTAATATCCTTTCAAGAAGGTGTTTTTTTTGTTTGTTTCTCAGGTGGTGAAAAATTCTGACAAGGCATGAAAAGTACCAGATGTAGATGATGTGTTGAGATTTATTTTAGCCTTAAATGTTCAAGATATGCTGTAATCATAGGGCACATAAACATACCTTTATGGTGTTAAAATTCATATATTCTTCCAGTGACAGAAAAATCAGGGGTATTTATTTTCTAGGCTCTGTACTGCAGTTTGCTGCTTGTTAGATGGAAAGTATATTTAAAAAAAAAAAAAAAAAAGATTGCCCCCAAACAAAACAAATAAAACCATGGACAGCTACCTGGTCTTTTTGATAGATTCTAATGATAATAAAGTCCATAATAATAGGAAGTGCAGACATTGAAAATTAGAGATTCTCATTTGATGCAATTCTTTTTCTCATGTGAAATCATGCACTCAAAGTCTTTGACCATATGTCAAAAACTTTTTTTCTCTGAAATACTGATTCTTTGCTTATGTGGGGAGTAAAAAGTGAGGCCACTGGATATTGGAGGGTAATCAAGAACCTATTGATATTGTCAATATCGTGCATATTTGCAGTTCTTTAGAGATCGATTTCAAACACTGTTTAAGAATTGTGTAGAATTTTAAGTATTTAGAAATTGAACATGGAGATCCCCTTGAAGAATTTCTTTAAAGTTGAGTGATTCATTATATTATAAATGAATTCCCTTCAGCCATTCAGTTTGGCTCTTTTCCCTCTCTTTTCTTAAGGCCATATCTTAATTTTTATGATCACAAAATTGTACTTTGCAAATACTTTTAAAAAAATGTTAACAACTTCAAAGACCAAATGAAAATGACACTAGAAGTTAGATCATGTCAGAGAAGAGAGCCACACTAGGAATTTTTTTAGTGGCTAAAAATTAAAACCATACTTGACACTTTCTTAATCTTCTTTTTCTATTAATTTATGAGACCTAGAACTGGAGGCTTAATGGTATTATTTCTACCTTGTAATTAGACTAATAAACATCTTTGTTCATGACCTTGGAATTTATAGTGCAATAGGAAAGATTTATTGATTTATGCGTTGGAAGAAATATGGGATTATTGCATAAGTGGATTACATGTTAAGCACATGTACTTGCATACCATTTATTCCAGTTAGTTTGAGCTGTAACTTGTCTTTTTCTTTCATAAAGAGGGTTCTTGTTAAATCCAGATTCCTGAGAGATCTTTGTTATATTATCATGTCAACTACAAAGTAACCACTTTACCTTGAAATGTGCAAAAGGAATCAATAGGCCTACAAAACTGTCTTTTAAAAAAATGTTTGAAATCATATTTTTCCTGGTAGCCTGAATATCAATGCATATGACTTTTCTGGGTTTCTTTCTTTCTCTGGTTTTGTTGCAATATTGAAGTCCCTTATAGTTAGAGGGTGTTTGGGTATTTTGGTTTTGATTTCTTTTTTGTCCCCTGCCCTGACCTTGTATTTGTTTGTCTTGCTTTTTTGTAGAGAAGTACAGCTTGCAAGGACTTTTCCTTAGGGTGCCTTTACTTTTCATCTTAATCAACTTTCCTCATGATCTCTGTTTCCTTTCCACTAAAGCTTAAGTCCACAGAAATTTTTATTTTTCCAACTTGGGCTTATGAAATGCCGGAGAAAGGCCAGATAAGTCCACAGCGAGCATGCACACGTCGAATCCACTTCTCAGTGATATTCAAGTCAAATCTCTTTCTCCTCTCATTTGGTCTTACATGGCTGTGGTTGGCATTTGATCTCCTGGCCCAGCAGACTTAAATGAGGTCATGTTTTTGTCTGAAATATACATTTCAGTCTGAAAGCCACTATTTTCAAGTATATGTAAACTATTTGTAATTTTGTGAATGATGGTCTTTTGCATTATGCCATGTAAAATATATAATGACTGAAGTTGATTTTTGTCACCGTTAAGTGAGAGTCTTTAGTTTCTGTGATTAATTGAACTGGTAATATGCTAAAAATATTTTGTCATTTTTATAATCTTATGACTTGGGTTTCTCAGAAGGGCTTCTCTGTAATTTTATAAATCTCCATTGTGGACTGTGGCTTCAGGGACTGTGTACATTTTGTTAACATTTGTCCTTGCACTAGATGTGATTTTCTCAGCCCTCTGCTAAGTAATTTGCAGATAATATCTTATCTATTCTTTAAAACAATTTTTGAGTTAAATATTATCATCCATAATATGCAGCTGAGGAAACCAAGGCACATAGAATTTAACTTGCCCCAGGTTGCAGAGCTAGTAATTGGTGGAACAAGAAACAGAACCCAGAGATGTTTTTTGATGAGGATAATAGTAAGACTTCCTCTATTAGAAAAATTATTTTCTTTGAATGCACTACAAGACTGACCCAAACTGTACAGTTTAATTACAAACATTCCATGGTTAACTATAAAAATACAATTATTTGTTGTTTCAATGAGTCCATTTTAAAATTAGTTAACAGTACATTATAACTTAAAGGACTAATCAAAATTTATTTACTCCCTGAATGTGTTTTAGTTTTCATTAATCTGAGACTCGGTGGTTTTGTTTCAGAAATAATTTAATTTAACTCTGATCAGATATAGTAACCAACTTTAGAATATTACATTTGTAATGGAATGAACATAAATATAAATGTCTTAGACTTTGGAGGTAATTATCTAATTATATGTTTATATTTCTGACATGATTATGTGGCAATGTTTAATTCATTTTAGAGGTAATTTTACCCCTATGTGAGGCTAAGTATTCTAAATCATTATTTCATTCTGTTTATAGGAAACATTTAATTAACATGCTCGAGTTTTATTTGGAAGTTTACTAATATTTTAGTCTTACGTTGCTAACATAACATGAGATTTCAGAAAATACCAGTATTTTCTGATGTTGAAAAACTGCATTTTGTTTTAGTATTTTCTTTTTCTTTTCTTCCTTTTTTTTTTTTTTTAAAAAAGACTTTACTTATTTATTTGACAGGCAGAGATCACAAGTAGGCAGAGAGGCAGGCAGAGAGAGAGGGAAGTAGGCTCCCTGCTGAGCAGAGAGCCCAATGTGGAGCTTGATTCCAGGACCCTGGGATCAAGACCTGAGCCGAAGGCAGAGGCTTTAACCCACTGAGCCACCCAAGTGCCCCTGTTTTAGTATTTTCAGTTAAAGGGTTACCTGATGAATGACTTTGTCATGCTTTGGTCTTATGGAATGCTGGCAAATATTACTTACTGTGTTTTAATTTAAAAAAAAAAATATATATATATATGGCAGTATTAACCTCTGTAAAAGTGGAATCTCTGAAACTATAAAGGGTAAGATATGTTTGTCAGTTTTGCCTTCTTTGCCTTCTGATAGCCAAAAACCTGGCCAAATTCCAAAATATAGTTATGGAGGTATATGTAGTAAGGATTATTGGTAAGAGCACCAACAAGGAAATTCTCTGTGATAGATGAAAGAGAAGCACCTTTATAGTGGTTTTATCTTATTTCAGGAGTAAAGTTAGAGTATCAAAGCAGACCAGAATCATCAACAGTGCTTCTGTGATGGAAATAGAACTCGTCTGTTTTTCTGATCTGAGACCTGTGACACAGAACAGACATAAGGCCCTTATGGAATTTAGAAAATCATTTGTCTATGAAGAATGTGGATTTAAGGCATTTCTGGCTAAAAGTATTAAAAAGAAACAACTTTACTTATGGTTGGGGCTTTGGCAAAATCCCCTGAATTAGATGGATTTGTATTATGATGTGACTATTAGCTTAAGAAATCCTAAGCCTGTTACTGCTTATTCTCTTAAAGGGAAACAAATCATTGAAATCTTGTAATCTCTTTTCCAAGGAGTTGGATAAATGATTGTGATTAAATATAACTGCATATTTCATATGCATTTGATCAAAGGTTATATAACTGATTAATTTCCTTCCCTTGTTTAGTAGACCACATTTACAAAATCAATTTCAATTACTATTGTTATGATATCCCATATATAAATTTAAATTAAGGTTTTGTGATGAAAGTGGAGCCTATAAAAATTGTGACAGTTGCATTTTTTGTTACCTAGAGTTTATACATAATATGTTGAAAATAATGGAATAATACTAAGAGTATTTTTGTTGTCATTTTGCACATACCTTTCAAAATTTTAAATGTAAACATTAATATATTTCCATACATATTAGTAATGTGTACAGTATATCATAGATGTATTTGAAAATACGTTTTATAGTGTTATAGTATCCCCTTTTTAAATTCAGAAATATAGGGGCGCCTGGGTGGCTCAGTGGGTTAGGCCTCTGCCTTCAGCTCGGGTCATGATCTCAGGGTCCTGGGATCGAGCCCCCCATCGGGCTCTCTGCTCAGCGGGAGCCTGCTTCCCCCTCTCTCTGCCTGCTGCTCTGCCTACCTGATCTCTCTTTCTCTGTGTCAAATAAATAAATAGAGAAAAAAAATTTAGAAATATATCATGGCCATTTTAAAATGTCAATAAATATAATTTATTTTTAAGAAGGAAAAGAAAGGGAATAAAGAATTGCTTAGACATATTTTCTCCTCATTTTATCTTTTAGAGTGGAAAATGTTAAAGTGAGATATGCATACATTAACATAAACTAGAGAAGGTTTTAGAAGAAAATGTTTTTATTGATTATAGCTGTGCTTATTAGTTTATTTATTTATTTTTTAAAAAAGATTTTATTTATTTATTTGACAGAGATCACAAGTAGGCAGAGAGGCAGGCAGAGAGAGAGAGGAGGAAGCAGGCTCCCCGCGGAGCAGAGAGACCGATGTGGGGCTTGATCCCAGGACCCTGGGATCATGACCTGAGCCGAAAGCAGAGGCTTTAACCCACTGAGCCACTCAGACGCCCCACATATTAGTTTATTTTAATTGTAGTGTGCAACTCAATATTTTTCTGTAAGATAGTGATATACTTTTATCATATTTTTATACTGACTAAAATCAACTGACTTGCTGTGGTTTTTAATATTTAATTAAAATTCATTTCTCTACTGATGATCTAATATTAAATCAGGTTAGAATCTGATTTTCTGAAGTATCCACTAATGATTTTATAGCTGTATAAATCCTAGAGTTGTCATGATCTCAGGATTGTGAGATTGAGCCCCAGGTAGGGCTCTGCTCTCAGCGTAGATTGGGCTTGACATTGTCTCCCTCTTTCTGTCCCTCCCCTTTCCCTCCCTCTCTGTTCCTCCACCTGCCTGCATGCCCAGACATACTCTCTTTCTAAAATAAATAAGAAAGAATGGGAGGAAGAAAGAAAGAAAGAAAGAAAGAAAGAAGGAAAGAAAGAAAGAAAATATTAAGAAAAACAAAGCAAAACAAAACAAAACCCTAGAGTAAATTGCTATATGTAGGAATAGAAGTGTATCAATTAGGATACTCTTTGTAATGTTGCAGTAACAAATGACCCCCAAATTTCAGTAGCCTTACAAGGGACTTCTCATGCCTTGTGTATACCTGTCATGGATCAGCTGTACTTCTGCTTCATAGGCTTCTCACTATGAATAAGGCTGATAGAGTAGCCCTTATCTTGGACACTGTTAGTCTTGCTACCAGTAATGGCCTCTATTTAGGACATTGCTGTTCTTGTGTCTACCAGGAATTGTATTATTTTACTTCTGTCCAAATTTCATTGGCCAAAGAAAGAAATGATCTGAATCTGATAAGGTAGGGAATATATAATGCTTCTTCCAGAAGAGACACCACTGATTACATGGTCAAGCCAGAAAGCAGTGGGACGGGAAAGAGTATGCTTTCTCCTCAGGGAGGCGGAACAAATACAATCCACCATAATAACTGATTTTTTAAAAACTTCATAAATACAGAAAAGATGAATTTTCTGTTTTCTAGTTAGATTGACTGAATTTGATATAACTTTACATGTTATCACCTATAGATAGCTCTTTCCCCAAGTTTGCTAGAAGGGTTGAAAACAGGGAACTGTTTATTTATTTATTTTTATTTTTTAAAGGATTTTTATTTTTAAGTAATCTCTACACCCAACGTGGGGCTTAAACTTACAACACCAAGATCAAGAGTTGCTTGCACTAACTGACTGAGCCAGCCGGACACCCTATAGGAAACCATATATTTAGTCGGAATTTTCTCTTTTGCTCTGGAGTTTTTCTTAGTCTAAAAAGAAAAAGATTATTCAGAGTATTTTGCTGTTTTTCTTTAAATAAACCTAAATGTTCTAGAATATGTAGACTTTGCTAACCACATTCCACAAAGCATTGTCTAGGCTCCAGAAGCCATATGCCTGACATTTTAAGGAGTCACCAGAAGATGGTGATCTCACTCATTTAGACGGATACAATAGCTGTGTGGTTTTCTTCCGGTAAATGGGTTGATTACAGAGGGATCAGAAATGTAAACTATACTAATTTTATGGGAAGCTTTTATAACCAAAATGGTACTATATATTAAGTTAAATATATATACGTGTACACACACACACACACACACACCCTTACACAAAGGGAAAATTCTCTTTGAAACAAAGCCTTAAAATAATGTTTTGTTATATTGTTTCTTCCCCAGAGTATATAAATATATATTCAACTGTTACTACCCAAAGATGCAAGTTTTCCTAAGTACATTTTCTCAAGAAATTGCACAAACCTTGGGCCCATCTCTCTGTTTTTTCCCAATACTTGGTCTGAAATTGCTAACTGTTGCTGAATCTTTGTTTTAACACTATCTGTATTATTCATGTCCAGTCTCTTTTTCTATAATTATTAGGAGGAAGAGGAATGAAAAATTACATATTTCACTCAGATATGTTAAAAAAGTAATTGTCATGGGCTATAGCATAATGGGAAAGCTGATACTAACCTATCTCCATATCTATCTATTTATTTAATTACGTTATGTTAGTTATTGCTAGTGGTAACTTTTTTGAACCTTTTTTTTCTTTAAAATGACCCCGTATAATAACTAACTTGTTATTGGTAATATGTGGAAAGGACATTTTAAAATACCAAACAGTGTAGTTATTAGAAAATAATCACTGATTTTAGCTGTTAATCAGCTTTTTTGTGCTCCTAAAATAACGCATTCTTTTCATCAGATATTTCTGCTGCGACTCCATCTATGGGTCTCCATCATAGGATTCAAATAACTTACAGGATTTGATACAGGTATTAGTAGAAATAGAAAATATATGACCAGGATACTGCATGTATATAAACTAAATATTTAATATTTACTCTGCTTGAGGAATGTAAACATGAATTTGATATAATACTCCTTAGCATACTAAGGAAAACGATCTGGTACAAGCTAGTTCTTTTAAAAATTCTTTTAAATCTAGTATATCAGATTTAGGTGAATACTCAAAGGTGAAATCTTACTAAACCTTTGTTAGGTTCCAGCTGAAGATGCAAATGAGCTGTTGCAGTGTGCCAGAACGATCTTGTGCATTCATTCGAATTTGGCAGTTATGCTTTGTATATATGATTTCTGAGACCAAGATCGGAGAATGCTGCTCCAGGCCAGGAATCCCGCAGTGGCTCCCCATAGCTTTCTATGACAATCGTTGGCAAGTACTCAGCCGTAGAACCCTTCTTTGAAGGTAATCTTACACAAAAGCTCATAGAAAACATTCAAACACAGTCTCGTTGAAAGAAGGAAGAGAGTTGGGGGTCCGTTAATTCAAGTGTTGCCCCCAAGTTATCTTGATGCCCCTCTGTGGAATACTGTGTAAAAACCACTGGCAAGATTAAAAGTCCGGTTTTCTGACTGCAACTGTCCTGCATGTACCTTTCTAGTCTTTTCTTCTGCCATTCTCAGTGGCATTCTTCAGTCATGCCTTACCTCTTGTATTTCTCAGAACATGCCATTTTATTGTGCTGAGAGTGATCTTCATGACACTGAACACTTAGCTTGAAAACCAACTGCTGGGCACCTGGGTGGCTCCGTCGGTTAAGCGGCAGCCTTTGGCCGGGGTCCTGGGATCGAGTCCCTCATCAGGCTCCCTGTTCAGCAACAGGGAGAGAGCTTTTGCTTTCTCTCTGTCTCTCAAATAAATAAATAAATAAATCTTTAAAAAAATAAGAAAAAGAAAACCAACTGCTTTCCAAACCTCTTCTCATCTTTCTAGATAAGTCATTTTGAAGAGGAATACATTCTTTGTTTTTATGTATTTATTTAGTTATATTTCACCCTGCCTGGTTTTGAACTCTGGCTCTGTGTAACCTTGCTCCAACCTTGCTCCATGCCTCAGTTCCCTCATATGTAAAGTGGGAATAATAATAGAACGCACCTCACAGAGTTAATAAGATTAGTACTCAGGAAGTGTTAGTTATTCTTATTATTACTATTACTATTAATAATAGCTTTGGCACAAGGAAGCATGATTACAAATAGATAGAGTAGAGTCACATCCTATGTTGGGATTAGGCTATAGGATCAGCATATAAGGCAAAAATCTTATACAACCAAAAGCGCCTTTTTTCTCTAGTGAAATCTAATGGAATATTTGAAATTATTAGTGGAAAAAGGATGAAGCCATTTTCCTTCTTTTCACCCCTTCCAGCCTACAATAAACTGTTCCTATTTATCTCTGTTCCTGTAAGAAGTCATTTAGAGATGACATATTCAAACAAATCCCCAACAGCCAGGTTTCCTCCATGTTGGAATATGGTGCCATTTCTTCAGTGGGGCACCAAATGAAGTTGGTGTACATTCAGAGGTCAAGTCGAATGAAGGCACATCTTCCGTGTAGGAGACTCACTCTCACTTTTACCTCCCTGTTGAGGGTACTTGCAGTATTGGAGCCACAGGAGGGCCACCAGGTGGAATAGCAGGTTTGGTTGTGATGGCCATTTGCTTTGTCCGTGTCACCTCTTATGAGCTGGAGTGGCACCAGAACTACCGGATTTGAATTGTTGCTCTCTCGATTCCTTTCCCTTTCCCCACCTCCTCTCCTTTATCCCTTTCAGTTTGTGTAATGGGATTCTTTTCAGTCAAGTTCAGTTCTACTCTCACATCTTTGACTAAAAATATCTGTCCTAATGACTAATTCTTCTTTTGCTATAATGTTATAATATAACCTGTATGGTGTCAGTTCTTCAAAGGTGGCATTTTTGGATTAAATTAGGCACGTAGATGACCTTTCATACAGTAGCTAAGATCTCTTTACCAGGTGGGTTTGGCTACAAGTGTTGATATTATAGAGCTTGATACCTATTGTGTTAGTGTGGAGATCATGTAATAAACCTTTAAGAAGTGGTTCTGCTGGGCGGCCAAATCTCAAGATCTGTGGGGAAAGTTCAGTGCCGTTGTTGCTGACTTACAGAGGAAAGAAACAGAGAGCTCCACTGCTTTTCAAAAGGCTGGAAAAAAAGCAGTGGCCTAATGTGGTCTTGAAATATATAAAACTCTGTACTGTAATGGTGTACTATTATATAATTCAGCCTTACTTCGCAAATATTGAGTTTTTAATTTCATTATTACATTTAATAAATGATGACAGTGATCCTGTTTTCACACAGGAGATCTTGAATTATGCACGCTTTGAGTTTTGACATTGAAAGTGTGCCATTACACAATACTAAAGTCCTTATTGAAGCTTATTTCAATATAAATAGAAAGCAACTATTTACATAGACTGAAACACCTTACCTTACTTGAGAAATAGGTGAAATGTTGGCTTTCCATTTCTGTGGGGATTTCCCAGTTAGTGGATTTTATGGAAATTCTGGAGAGATGGTTACTAATATCATTGTTAGTGCAGGATAAAGAACAAGGATTTAGTGGGCTGTGACTTGGGCTCACATTTTGGCATAAACCCGTTCAGTACTTAGATGACCAGTACTCCTCTGATTCTTAGTTTTGTTGTGTGTAAAATAGGAGTGATAATGTGAACCATCGCCCTGGATTTTGAAGAATGAAATGAGTTAATGTAACAATGAGATGTTTGTATGATAAAGTCATGTGATTCAGTTGCTACTCCAGCTATTTTTCCCCACAGAATTTGGGGAAAATAAGTTATAGTTGCAAACATTTATGGAAGACTCAGAGCATGACAGGCATTGTTTGAGAACGGGCCTAGAGTCTTCATACAAAGGTGGAATGCCCCCAGATGGGGCATTCCACCTTTGTATGTTAGCGAAGGTGTGGTGTTTAGAACTTTGTATGTTAGAACTTTGTATGTTAGCGAAGGTGTGGTGTTTAGAACTCCGCCCCTCCCCCGCCCCCGTGATTATACTTCCAACATTAAGACAGTGATCAGTAGTATAATACTTTTGGTTTTTTTTTTTTTTTAAGATTTTATTTATTTATTAGACAGAGATCACAAGTAGGCAGAGAAGCAGGCAGAGAGAGAGGGGGAAGCAGGCTCCCCGCTGAGCAGAGAGCCCGATGCGGGGCTCGATCCCAGGACCCTGGGATCATGACCTGAGGCGAAGGCAGAGGCTTTAACCTACTGAGCCACCCAGGCGCCCCACTTTTGGTTTTATTTTCTTGTTGTTATTATTGTTGCTTTTATTAACATATAATGTATTATTAGCCCCAGGGGTACAGGTCTGTGAATCGTCAGGTTTACCTATTTCACAGCACTCACTATAGCACGTACCTTCAGTAGTATAATATTTAATACACAAAAATTCATCCAATGAATAAACTTCCAAGAAAAAACTTGGACTTTTTTGTATTTATACTTATGCCTAAAGGAACCCAAGTTTATTTTTCTAATTTACATTTGACCTTCAGATTCTCTTAGATAATTGATTTTTACTCAGCTGATATTTGATTTACTTTTACTAATATTATTTAATATGTAGCATATTCAAGATAAATAGTTATTTAAATTCTGTAGCACAATGAAAATATTACTGTGCGGGTATTTTAATTATGATATAGTATTACCTAAGCTATTATTCAATTATATCACAGAAGTAATTCTTAAAATTGAAAAATTCCTCCAACAATAATTTATTTTTATTTAAATGTCAGCAATCCAACTATATGAAGGCCTTTATAAATTATTCATTTTTTTTTTCAAATTCTTCTTCGACAGTAGTTTTAGGTAATTCTCAAGTGATTTGAAAATAGCATTTAATTCTAAATGATATTTTTTTCTACAACCGAATTCATAGCTTGACTCACTTAAAATATTGCCAGGGAATTCAGCAACTTTCTGGACCTTTACATAGCTAAGGTTATCATCTGTGTCAAGTTTTTAGGACCTGCTGGGGGGTAGTCTATAGCTGATAAGGTCCAGCAGAAGAACTTATGTGTATTCTCTCCCTTTCTACTTCTTAGGGATTCACTGAGGGAACTTAGAGGCCATGATTTTTTTTTTTTTTAAGATGTTATTTATTTGAGAGAGAGAAAGAGCAAGAGCAGGGTAAAGGGCAGAGGGAGAAGCAGACTCCCCACTGAGCAGGGAGGCTGATGTGGGACTTGAACCCCGCAACCTGGATCATGACCTGAGCTGAAGGCAGGTGCTTAACCAGCTGAGCCACCCAGGCGGCCAAGAGCTGATCCTATTAGAGCAGTGTCATGGTGGTTGTCTCCTGCAGCTGGTTTCTGTTTCATAAGGCTTGTAGTGCAGCGAAATTGTTTTATGCTCTGAGAAAATATTCCTGCCACATCAGTGCTTTCCATGCCATGTGTCCCAGTAAATCTAGCTACCACTTGTCCATTCTCTACTTTTCTGAGTGTATTTTCCAATTGAGAGGGCTCTCGTGATTCTCTTTATTATCCTCCTTTTTGGTCCTCTGAAACGTGTTTCAACTATTTCTCTCCCACTTCACCTTATCAATACCTAACACTTTTAGCCTACCAGTTTTGTGGTATGTATGTGAGGTTTAGACAAATAGCATTCAATATACTTTGAACGCTTTTATGAGGTTCCTTTTCTTTCCTTTATATTTTACTATTGATCACATTCAGTTAATTTACTGGGAAGGGTTAACTTTTTGCTTTTATCTTGGTGGGATGTAAGAGGACATTTACAAAGGAATATGTGAGAATATGGTACCAATAGGCATAAACCATTATACAACAAAATCTTACAGCATACTTTGAAACTTTAAAGGTGAATTTTCATCACTCATATGTTCCATTTTTTTGGATAATCATCCCTATGGTATATGGCCTATTTATGAAAGTAACTTATTTTATATTTGGTTTGTTAATTTCCTTTTATCTTTTACAAGTGTGATAGAAATCATTATTTAAAAAAATTATATATATTTACATATGTGTGTGTGCATATACTTATATGATGATGTAGAAATAAAACAGAGACTCAAGTTGCCAGATACAGGTGGGGATTTGAAGAAGGCTGTAATGACATTACATGAGAAGTGTAAGTATTGCATTAATGATGCGTATTAAATTTATGTAGCCTTCTTTGGTTTATAGGACACTTTCACATCTGTCATCTTACTAGATATGTGAGTTGTAACTAGACTGTCATTTTATTCAGCCCCCAAAATGGGTAAAGTATTTCATCTTCTCTGCAGCTTATAAATATATCACTCACCTTCTGTGTAGGATTTCATTTGAAAATAATAGAAGACAGCGTCCCTAAGGAAGATAACTTAAAATCGCAGAACTTTTAATTCAGACTATCCATCTAAACTATAGAATACTAGGAAGTGAAATTTATCCATATATTAATTTCACCATGTACCAGCATCTTTTACTATCATATATTTATTGTAAATTGTCTGATTGCCTATCTCACAGATTTTCATGCTTGATTGTAAAATATGGTATTCTTTTGTTTCAGCCCTAACTAGTATGCCCAGTTGTAAGCTTTAACTTTATGCTTTCTGTGGCAGCTAGCCTAACGTGTTCGACCCAGAAGCCACTCAGTTCTTGATTTATATACTTTTCTAGTTGTCCCATTATGAGAGTAGGGCTGAAGACAGTGCCGTTTCCTTTCCAGCCTTAGTGTTAGTGCCCTGAGATGTTGTTCCCAATTTACCACAACCTAGGAATGTTTATTAAAAAATGACAGACAGGATAAAGTTTAAAAAAATATGTCAGAGATGTTTTTTACCCCTGACCTAGGAAATGTAGCTTCGTTCTTTAGAACACTGGTGGTGTTGTCTTGCCTTTCATTTTGTATGACTAACTTTTATACCAAATTGAATAAGCCATTAGCTTTTAGTCTGTAGGAATGTGGATCCATAGATATTTCCCATTAGACAAAAGAAAATCTATAGAAGCAGTGTCTCCTGGGGCTCGGTCTTCCTCACTGGCCCTAATGGTGTAAAGCCCTGCTATACTCTACCCTTATGAGAAAGAACCTGTGGGATGATCCCCTTAACATCCAGAAATATTAATTGGAGAGTTGTGCACATTCTCTCAGAAAACTAGCTTTTGTGCTAGACCACATTTATGAATCAAATATTTTGATTCAGAGAAATCGTGTTACAAATTTTACATTTTTGAAATGATTACTGGACAAAATGATAAACTTTGTATATCATGTGTAGTTTAGAATTCGAGTTTGCTGAAACGGAAGATGCCATATTTAGGTGGCCATGTTGTTTTGACAGGTTTTTTTTTTGTTGTTGTTGTTTTTTAAAAAACTTCTCCTCCCCAAAACAGACCCCTACTGGTGATGGTTGCACAATTCTGTGAATATACTAAAACTCACTGAAGTGTACACTTCAAAAAGGTGAATATGGGGTAGGTGAGTTCTAGCTCCATAAAGCAGTTGTTAAAAAAATCCCACTGCACAAAATATTTCCATAGGTGCAAACTAATAGAATTAGTGTTCTTATTGAACAGTAACGCACGTCTGTTATGGGAACTTCAGAAACTGCAAATAAGAAAAAAGACATTTTGGAAAACGTGTGGGTCTTTTAATATTCACATCTACCATATATTCTAAGCCTTCCCTATATTTAACTACTTCCTTGGTATCCACACTTTTCTTGCCAGCTTTCATTAGCAATAAATAGCTTTACGTGACCACCTTAGGAAAACAACTGGATGTAAAAATATCCTCTTATAAGTGGTTTAGTGAAAGCCTTGCCCCCCCCAACCCTCCAGCCCCCTGGACTGCGAGAGGTGTAAATGCAGGTGAGCAGCAACACTGTTATCCAAAGAAATACAATGTGTATGTTGCAGAGTAGCTTTGGATATACAGTCAATTTGGGATTTTTTGGTAAAAATTTGCTTTAAGACATTTTGGTTTGAAGGCAAAAACTCCAAATCTTGGGCAGAATGGTGGCATCGATTCTCACCTAGGCAGAATATTATTCTGTCTTTTTAAAAACCCTTGTTATCATATTTAGCATTCGCTTTGTAACCGCTAAAATTGTTCACAACACAGTTTAAAGATAAATGCAGTATCAGGCTTTGAATTTTTTTTTTTTTTTTGGTAAATATTAAGACCTGAGTACAAAATGAGGGCTGTACTGTGGATTAAGTGAAATATCTCAAGGCTGTGCTGTTCTGATAACTGAACCTGAAGTGACCTTTCTCAGACACAATTACAGAGCTGTATGTTTTTCCTTTAATTTCATCAGGGGTTTAATTAGTATACAAATAAAACTTCCCTTATCTTCCTTTCTACCTAATTGGCTTGTCTTCGCTTATATATGAAGTATGTGAAAGTGGGCTGTAATTAGGGTGACCGTGTTAACCTTTTTTCCTCAAACGTACTGTTGCCTAAAGGCCTCAAGGCCTAAAAACAGTGCTTTGGATTATTGCTTTGCAATCACTATGGCTGTCCCATAGGTTTTCTCATGAGCAGGAGGGCTTTGGGTGCTGCAGGTTCCCACTGCTTAACAGGATCTTCATTCTTCTCCCCACTAAATGTTTATTGATTATCTCGCTGTTCCAGGCTCAGCCTCCAACAACTTAATATCAGGTGACAGTCAGGAGAGTTCTCCAAGTAATTAGAGTTGAGCATTGGGGGAACAATTAGGAGCAGAGTTATTAAACTTGATTTATCCTATTCTCTCCTGAACAGTTTCTTGGATATCAGAACATCACACTTTCACAATCTACCCTGCTTGAGAAATTAGTGGCTAACCCGCTGCTTATCATTGTTGCCTTGCTGCCTAGAGGCACACCCTCTTGGTTTCAGTCATTCAGTTGGAAATATTGGAGTCCATAAAGTTTATCATGGGTTTTAATTAGATAAACCTGGACAGGAGCAAAGAAAAGCTGAACTTCAAGTTTTATATAAACATTTAACATATGCTATATTTTATATATGGTAAGAGTACCTGTGTGTATACATTATACACACACATATAAATATGTCTGTCTTTCTTCAAAGCTCAGTGTTGAGATTTCCAAAGATTTCTACTTTTGTCATCAAAAACAAAAAAGGTGAATATTAGGGAAAGGACATAATATTGAACCACTTTTTCTGTCTTGGCGCTCTGCGCACATCTTTATTATGGACCTTAGGACCCACTGATGTGGATTCCGTTGTCATGTCCCTCAACTCTTTACAAGGGAATTTTGTGTCTCTAAGTTATGTAACCATGATTGCTATGTCTTCATTTTCACAGGAAGTGTGACCTACACCACCTGGTTGACACCACTTCTTGTTCATTTTCTGAAGTTTCAGTCTTGGCATGGGCTACATTCAGCTCTTCCAAAATAGGGCAAACAAGCTTGAGGAGACTTTGGTGACTCCCTGCCCACTCATTGCCCCCAAGAGACGAGTATGAAAGCCGGGGGAAAAAAAGAAGATTTGGATATAGAGCAGAGATTCGGATTCTGAGAGCTATATGGTCTTTGGAAGGGTGGCACAAGATTGCTGAAAAGTCAGGTGACTGTGATTTGTGATGATGCCAGGATCATGGGTTTCTTTCAGAGAGGACCATTGAGCATCAGTTTAGAAGGACAAGGCTAGAGGCAGCACCCCGAGTAGCCCTCACAAATGTCCACCACGAGTCATGAGAGTTACTGGGCAAGAGAATTGGAATGGATTGGCATAAATCTGTTATTTCTGTTGGAAAAAAGAATTCGATCTTTATGCATAACTCATGGTAGTGGATCATTAGTTTTAGCTTTCTATCTGAAAAATAGCATTTTTTAAAAATCAACTGAAAGATGTCAGAAATACCAGCTTGAAAAGGACTCGAACGGATTTTACTTTTTTAAATCGGGAAATCTCATGATTCTTCAATGCCTTTAAATATCTTAACACTGGCACAAAATACCTAGGTTTAGCATGGCCTTTAACAATCTATTCTTTGCTGTCTTTTTTAAAAAAAAGATTTTATTCATTTATTTGACAGAGAGAGAAATCACAAGTGGGCAGAGAGGCAGGCAGAGAGACGGGGAAGCAGGCTCCTTGCTGAGCAGAGAGCCCAATGTGGGGCTTGATCCCAGGACCCTGAGACGACTACCTGAGCTGAAGGCAGAGGCTTAATCCACTGAGCCACCCAGGGGCCCCTGTTGTCTTTTTAAAAGTTGGTTTGAATCAGTGATGCTTCTATAGTGGGATGTTCTTGATGATCTGTGAACATTGAAGATTATAGTAGAATATATCTTATAAGTAATCACAGTTTGCTTATTTTAAATTTTTTAAACTTATATTTGTCTGGAAGTAGCTTGACTGTTTGAAAAGTGAAATCATGAATTTAAAAACTTTTAACATTTTAAAATACCTGGTTTGACTTGGTTGCTTTCAGTGTGCTAGCATTTAGAGTGAGTTAACTGTTTTAGCTTCACGAAGGCTGCTTGAGTTTTCTGTTCTACCTATTGTGAATGCATTAAGAAAATACTGTAGAAGAATTTTGAACATGAAAATTATAGCATTTGGTTATTCTTAACTGGATATTTGAAGCAAGGCAGTGGACATTAATGTGTGGCTAAACTCTGCGAAGGAAGCAGAAGATGTTATGCTTGTGTAACCAATTGTTTAGCTCACTGTATAACAAATGTAGTTGAAAAGTTGATAAGCTCATATTCTAGAAATTTCCTAAGAAAAAGAATGAGCAAATTTTTAGTCCCAAGGGATCCTGTGATCCCTATGTTATTTTACATGAAGTCTAGAAAATACTTCTTTAAATTGTGAGGTCTGATTTAAGACCTTTAGCCTGAAAGTTCCAAACCAGAGTTGTGGACTCACATCTTGAAATTTTTGTGCTAAGGGAATATTTCAGATTAAAGCAAATAGCAAAATATCAACCAACAGATTTTCTACTTCTGGGAATAGAAAAGTATTTATGGAACATAAATAATTCTGAATGCAAATATTATTTGTAACTTTGTTAGATGAAAGGTGTTAATCACATTTGTGTTGCTACCTTCGACATGGAGTTATTTAATGGCAAGTAAGTGAGTTTTACTGTGGAGTCCAGTTAGTTCACTGAGATGTCTACAGTGACCTGTTTTGGATCTCTTTATGAATAAAGTAGTGGTACTTTCCAGTTTGGGTTCCCCATTCTCTTGGTGTCCTTATCCACCTCCCCCTCACTCACATACACATTTTGTCCACAGGCCAGTTTTTGTTTTGAATAGCCTCTAAATTTCATGTGCTTTCTCCCCTGAAAATCTTTACTTCTTCCTCATTAAAGAAAAGGGAACTTGAGGTTTTTATAGTCAGATTTTTTGGGTGTAAGAATAAAATGTATGTGCTTTCCAGTACTTAAAAAAATAAAGCAGACTTGTATTTTGTAGCTAAACATTTTTTCAAAATCTTATCAGAACTATCATTTCTAATTAGTAAGTGCGTGAAATTTTTGCAGAAAATTTGTTAAACCCTGATGTGTAATGACCCAAGTCTGCTTCTCAGTCAGTCTGTATCCTTCTTTGTTTAATAGCCTATGGCATAAATTGAAGTTAATTATCAGGGCTGACAAGCAACTCTGTTTTCTGTCTGCTTGCAGAGTCTCTCCGAGGCAAAGATGGAGCTGAGAAGAAAAGATCAATCTCTGCGTCAGCTCAATAGACATCTCACCCAGCTGGAGCAGGACAAGCGTCGGTTGGAGGAGAGCATCCGCGATGCGGAGAGCGCCCTCCGCATGGCAGCCAAGTGAGCACTCGGACCTTGGGGAGATCACTTAAAACAGACAAAAGATCAATTCTCACTTTCATGCTCCGGGTTTTAGCCCTGGATAATACAGTGTTAGAAAACAAAAGTACAGCTGTCTCTCTTTGAAATTCTCTGATAGATCCTCAAAAAAGAAAACTCTTAACTCAACATGCTCAATGTATATTTTATTGAGAAATCTCGGAAAAGTATTAAGTTTCTCGATTGCCGCGCATTGTGTGTTTTGGGCTCTGTTGTAGTGTTACACGTTGGAGACGCGTGATTTCATTAATAGGAAATGGAATACTCATTACTGAAAAGTTTTTCATCGTTCCTTCTGTTACATACTCCTCATTCCCTTCTGCCCCACGGCCCCACAGATTTGCTCTGCGTATGGTATACTAATATTGCAAGTAATATTTCCATAAAAAATGCTAGGATATAAGCAACATGTGTATCATAACATCTTTTTAAGTGCAATAAAAACATATTGATCATGGAAAATTCATTTAATTTTATAGCCGTATGTTCTAACACGTTCAATAGAAAAAATATACAGTTTTCAGAGTGGGCAGCTATGCAAATGTGATGAGAGTGTTTTTCCTTTTACCAGGTAATCAAGTTGACATACACTGTGAAGTTCAAATTGAACAGTTCTCTCTTGGGTATTTTTATTTGTTCCTCACATCACATTTCATGGAATACTTTAAGACAGTCCTTTGTACAATAGCATGGCTTAAAGAAAATCTATTTATGGATTAAGGAAACATCTAATTTTAATAAACTCCGTGTTTTCTGAATTTGGAATTCTGAGTTCCTACAATTGCAAATATAAATATATGTATATATTTATATATATATATATCACTTAAAATTTTTTTTGAGGCAGTGTAGTCTGTAAACAAAATTATAGAACAGGGGATCTGCCATCTACGATATCCACAACTTTGCCATTGGGCTTGGGAAATTGCTCATACTAATGAAAAAATGAGTTTACACAAGGCCAAAATATTGTCAGGTTAGTCGTTTTCTGGAAAATTGTGAAACTCTGTAATGTTGCACCACCATATTAGGTTATTAGGTTTTGTGATTGTCAATTTTTAAAAAATAGGAATTTGACTCAATCAGCTTTGTGTTGCCATTGTTCAGTCTTTCTCCTTATGGCAAGTGGAAAGCTTAGCCCAGGTTATTTCTAGTGCATCTTGCAGCTCTTAAAATTCTTAGATGAATGGGAACAAGATTACAAAGTCTCCAGATTAATATTCTGTCTCCAAAACATTGCTGCTAATTCAGGAATCTGTCACATCTAGTGACCATGGGCACATGTTCTTATAACACGAAAGAAAATTAATTTGAAATTTGGAGAACTAATACATTATTTACAGTTTTCAATTTCTAATTTACTATTAAATTTTTGTCTTCAGTATTTTCATCCAAACTTTTAATTTAGCTTTACTTTTATTGAAGTGTAGTTGGCATACAGTATTCTATTAGCTTCACATATATAATGTAGTGATTCAACGTCTGTATACATTAAGAAGTGATCACCACGATGAATCTAGCTACCAAATGTCACCATACAAACTTGTTCTGGTGTTAACTATTTTCCCTTTGCTGTACATCCAAACTTTTTATATCTTTATTAAAGTCAAATTCAATCTGCAAGGCTGATAGAAGAAACTAGTTACTTTGCTTCTAGTCAAGGTCATAGAGGGTTTTTGTGTAATTATAACACAAAGAGCCTATGTAGAAAGGAAAATATTATTTGGCATAGTATGGCCATTCAAAATATATCTCCACCTCTATGATTTTAAAAATCTCTTTCATTAGAAACAAAAGAAAAACAAAAGAATGAAAGTTCAGCCTTTCTAGTACATTTTAACCCAACAATGTAATCATAGCTTCTTTTTCTTTTTCACTCTTTTTAAAATTTCTGTTACTTATTTTTTCAGTCTTTTTTTCTAAACTTTGAAGAGATCCATAAGATTTTTATTCCTCTAATTTATGGCAGACAATGTAACTAAAGATAAAAGTTAAATGCAGAATTATACCAGAAAATGTGGTTAGGTTTTGCATTTTTTGAAGGAGTACAATAATAACCAAACCTTATTTTTCAGTAATAACTACTTATACTAAAATGTGTAACATTGGTTGTAAGGCTTGGGTTTTACTAATACCTAATTTTAATTTTTTTTCTAGAGACAAAGAATGTGTTGCTAATCATATGAGAACAATAGAAAATATGCTTCATAAGGTACTATACTTTTCCTTCAACATCATTCAACTTCTGTTAGGATGCTGTTTTCCTAAACATTAATTTTATTAACCTCAAGATACTTTAATCCATTTTGTAACTTTCTTTAAAATTAAAGTAACAGAAAGATCCTCCCAAATGACTGAAAGTTTATGTTATTCGGTGCTTAACTGTAAAACTTTCTTCAGAATTCACTTTATGTACTTGATAAAACTAGAAAAATAGTGGTTTCTCCCAACTGGTATAATTGCACTTGAGTTATTTGTGGTCTTTGCTGACTGAACCAGAGGTCATTATGATTCTTACTTGTCTCATAATGATAAAATGTTTGACCACACTGTCTAACCTCTTACCACTCTCAAACCTACTGTCCTATATATGTATATATAAAGGAGCCAGAATATATTGTATCTGGCAGTACTTTTCAAGCTGTAATTTACCTTCTTATAAGAATATATTTAGTAATACTCTATTATTTTCAAGTTTGATTACTTCTCAATGATAAATTAACATTTAATTTGTAGTGATGAGTAGCATTTAAGGATGTCATCTTACTAAAAACTTAATGTATTAACTGACTGTGTATTTTTTTAGCATTCTAAATTCAAAGATACGTTCATTATTTAAAAGTAGAGAAATATAATTTATGTGTGTCTATTATTGTCTAATAGACAATTTGTTGGAAATATAATTACCTAGCGCTTTTAAGATGTATGGAATTCATGAATGAACCATATTTATAATGATTTATAATAACCATATCTATAATGATTTATAATAAACCGTATTTATAATAATCAAATTTATTATAGAATATAGCTTTGTAAATCACTTAAAAATACCCAAAAAACAAACCATGGTCACATCAAATCCATATATGCTAGAAACCTGAAATTTGATTTGTAGGAAAAGAGATATCTTTGGTTACATTTTTTTTTGTACTTGGTGAGTGAGACCTTTGATAGGAGAAATCAGTTATGTTGTGTATATGGCATATCTTTATATACAGTTAATGTTGCCTTGAAATCCAATTGTTTGTTCATATTCCCAGCTACAGGGGAAAAAAAATCTTGGGTGGCAGCTACCTTGAAGAAAGGACTTTGACATCAGAGAAAAACCATCATCAGTGTGAAATACAGATGTTGTGCCTTATCCTTTCTTTTCCTTTTTTTTTTTTTGAAAGATTTTATTTATTTATTTGACAGACAGAGATCACAAGTAGGCAGAGAGGCAGGTGTGGGGGTGGGGAAGCAGGCTCCCCACCAAGCAGAGAACCCGATGCGGGACTCGACCCTGGGATCATGACCTGAGCTGAAGGCAGAGGCTTTAAAACCCACTGAGCCACCCAGGCTCCCCTGCCTTATCCTTTCATTATGAGAATGGCAAAATGTGTATTTTAAATATAATCAAGACTGACTGCAATAGGACAATTATAATCATACAGTTCTTCAGTTGCAGTTTATCTTTCAATTTTTGTGTC
Organism: Enhydra lutris kenyoni; assembly: GCF_002288905.1. Taxonomy (NCBI): domain Eukaryota; kingdom Metazoa; phylum Chordata; class Mammalia; order Carnivora; family Mustelidae; genus Enhydra; species Enhydra lutris. The sequence goes on from NW_019154131.1 coordinate 11,129,506, forward strand.
ATACGGAAAGAAAGATGTCTTTAGAATTGGCCAAGAGCCACTGTAGATTTACTTTTGCTTGATGGCTTTTTTCCCCTTCAAATTTAGTAGTTAATTATTTTGATTAATGTTTCTGGAAATTTCTATTTTTATAGTGGTTTCAGAATTATCAGTTACTTCTCAATCTTGAAGTGAAAATTTAGGAAAGGCTAAATTGATTATTGGGCTAATTCTCTTTTCTATGAAGTTTGGGTGAGAATGAATGGGTGCTATGAAATGGCCCAGAGAGTTACTCTGAGCTCTCAGGGAGGTGCTGCCCACTGGTCCTCATGCAGGTGTTTTTCTGGCCAACTCGGACTGTCCAGAGGCATTTCGCCAATTTGGAGAAACTGGGTGTAGTACAAAAGAGGATCTAGACTCTTTCATGGTAAAAATGGTTGTGGTTACATTCAGACTCTTCAGTCCGGTTTATTGCACATAACCAAATAGTATAGCTATCTATGTATCTTAAGCACATGTGTTTTCAAGGTTTGCAGTAGTTATTCTAGAATAAAGTTGACTCTACCTGCTGAATTAAATTTTAATATTAACTTGTGACACAATGATCTAATAAAAAGAAATTGTTTTCGCGAAGACGTTATTTCTTTTTTTCTTTTTAATGATTTATTTATTTATTTTAGAGAGAGCAAGGGAGAGAGTGTGGTGGGGAGGGGTGGAGGAAGAGGGAGAGAGTGTTAAGCAGACTGCACCCTGAGTTTGGAGCCCAGCGCAGGGCTCGATCTTACGACCCTGAGATCATGACCTGAGCTGAAACCCAGAGTCGGACGCTTACCTGACTGCTCTGCTCCACCCACATGCCCCCAGACATTATTTCCTTTCTTGCATTTTAAAGAACTTAAACATTTGGAGAACTTAAGCGTTTGGGTTTTTGGGGTTTTTTTTTTTTTTTTTTTTTTTTTTTGGAAAAGCAATTGCGTTTTATTGATATTTGTCAATTATTTAGAATTTGAGTATAGCTGACACACGATGTTACATTAGTTTCAGGTGTACAACATAGTGATTTGACAAGTCTATATATACTGCCATACTCACCACTGGTGTAGCTACCATCTGTCACCATACATTGCTATTACAGCATTATTGACTGTATTCCCTATGCTGTGCCTTTTATTCCTGTGACTTTTCATTCCATAACTGGAAGCCTGTATCTCTTCAACTCTTGCCACTTTTATTGAACGTGGTATTAGAAGTCCTAGCCACAGTGATCAGGCATGAAAAACAGAGGCATCCATATTGGTTGAAGTTAAAAGAGGTTAAACTATCACTATTTGCAAATGACGTGAACATAGAAAATCCTCAAAACTCTAACAAAAAAACTACTAGAATAAATGAATTCCCTAAAGTTGTAGGATACAAAATTAATACCCAGAAATCAGTTGCATTTCTATACACTAATAATGAAGTAGCAAAAAGAGAAATTAAAAAAAAAGAACACTATTTACACTTGCACCAAAAAGAATAAAATACCTAGGAGTAAACTTAAGCAAGGAGGTAAGACCTGTACTCTGAAAACTAATAAAACACTTATGAAAGAAGCTGAAGGTGATGCAAACAATTGGAAAGGTATTTCATTCTCATGGATTGGAAGAATTGATGCTATTAAAATGTCCATATTACCTAAAGCAATCTAAAGATCCAATGCAATCCCTATCAAAATACCAACAACATTTTCCACAAAACTAGAGCAAATAAAACTGAAATTTGTATGGAACCACTAAAGACCCTGAATAGTGGAAGGAATCTTGAGAAAGAAAAATAAAGCTGGAGGTGTCACAGTTCCAGATTTCAAGATATATTTGTTAATCTTTAAACTTGATACATTACCTACAATTTTTCAAATCCTGAAATTATATTATACAAAGCAGTTTGATGGGATATTACTTTTTAAATCCCATTTGGGACCAATACTAGTATTTAATAAAGAAGGCCAGTCATCTTTTTTTCTTAAAGATTTTATTTATCCATTTGAGAGAGAGAGTGAGAGAGAGCATGAGGGGGGAGAAGGTCAGAAGGAGAAGCAGACTTCCCGTGGAGCTGGGACCTTGATGCAGGACTCAGTCCTGGGACTCTGGGATCATGACTGGAGCCGAAGGCGGTGGCTTCACCAACTGAGCTACCCAGGCACCCCAAGGCCAGTTATTTTCATCTAAAAACATACCTCATTTCAAAGAAACAGATATTTTATTTTAATTATATGTGAATATATGTATGTATATATTATGGCTTTTTAAATGTAGGTCAGAAGTTAACCTTTTATTAAGAAACTTTGTTAGGCTAATTTCAGGTTATTGGGGTCAAGAAAAATAACAAGAGAAAACAAGATCACAATTTTCCATGAGGTGCATTTTTTAATATACACACTTCTTTAGTTGAATTCTCAACTGTTTTGAAAAAACCAAAACTATTGAACTTTAAAAGAAAATCACCATTTTAACCATTTTAAAGGGTACAATTCAGTAGCTTCCAATGCATTTACAGTGTTATGCCACCATCACAACTATGTGTTCAGAATATTTTCTTCACCTCAAAGAGAAACCCAGAAGCCATTAAGCAGTCCCTCCTATACCCTCTTACTCCATTCTGTGCATTGTCTTTTTACTTTCTCAGCAACATTCTTTGATGGACAAAAGTTTTTTAACTTTGATGAAGTCCATTTTTTTTCTTTTGTTGATCATGATTTTGGTTTTAGATCTAAGAATACATCGCCAAATCCCCGGTCATGAAAAAATCCCCTATGTTTTCTCTAAAGAGTTCTCTAGTATTAACTCTTACATTTAGGTTTTGGTCCATATTGAGTTAATTTTTGTATATGGTATAATGCAGAGACTGAATTTCATTCTTTTACAGGGCTATCCAGTTATCTCAACACCATTAATTTATTTTTCCAAAGATTTTATTTATTTATTTGAGAGAGAGAGAGAGCCCATGCACAAGCAGGGCATGGGAGTTGGGAAGGAGCAGAGGGAGAAGCAGACTCCCTGATGAGCAAGGAGCCTGATGCAGGGGTTGCTCCCAGGACACTGAGATCACGACCTAAGCCCAAGTCAGATGCTCAACCAGCTGATCCACCCAGGCACCCCATTCCAGCACCATTTATTAAAAAGACTTTTCTTTCCCCCATTCAGTAACTGTGTTGAAAATCTATTGCCTATGGATGTTTGGTTTTGTTTATGGACTCTCAGTCCTGTTTCATTGATCTATATGTTGTCTATCCTCATATCAGTACCACACTCTTTTGATCACTATAGCTTTGTAGTAAATTTTGAAATTAAGAATTTTAAGTCTTCCAACTTTGGGGTTTTTTTTCAAGTTTTTTTTTGGACTTTTCTGGATTCCTTATAATTACATATGAATTTTAGGATCAATTACATATGATTTTAAGGTATGAAGGAGACAATTAGAATTTTGATAGTATTTCCGTCTTAATATTAAGTGTTGTAATCCATGACATAGAACATCATTCCATTTATTTAGATTTTCTCTGATTTTTTTCAACAACTTTTGTAGTTTTCAGTGTACAAGTTTTATTCCAGAGTATTTTATTCTTTGTGATGCTGTTATATATGAAATTATTTTCTTTTTAAAGATTTTTTTTTTTAATTTATCTATTTGACAGAGAGAGAGAGATCACAAGTAGGCAGAGAGGCAGGCAGAGAGAGAGAGGAGGAAGCAGGCTCCCTGCAGAGCAGAGAGCCCAATACGGGACTCGATCCCAGGACCCTGAGATCATGACCTGAGCCAAAGGCAGAGGTTTAACCCACTGAGCCACCTAGGCACCCTTGAAACTATTTTCTTAATTTCATTTCTTGGTTCTTAATTTCTATCATTTAGAAATATGACTGATTTTTATATGTTGCTTTTGTGTCCTGCAACTTTGCTGAATTTTTTAGCTCCAATAATTTCTTTTGAGGATTCTTTAAGATTTCCTATATATGAGATCATATCATCTGCAAATAAAGATAGTTTTACTTCTTTCTTTCAGATTCGGATGCCTTTTTTTTTTTTTTTTTGGTTTTTGGTTTTTGGGTTTCTTTTTTATTTTTTTGTCTAATTGCCTGGCTAGTACTTCTAGTCCTGGCAATGAGATGAGAACAGATATCCTTACATTCTTCCTAATCTTAGGGGGAAAGCTTTTGGTCTTGCACCATTAAATATGATGTTAGGAGCTTGTCCTTTATCAGACTAAGTTCTTTCTGTTCATAGTTTTTTGAATTTTTCTTATCATGAAAGGTTATTGGGTTTTGTCAAATGCTCTTTCTATATAATATGAAATGATCTTTTTTTTTCAGTTTCATACTACTAATGTTGTGTACTACATAAATTCATTTATGTATGTTCAGCTATCCTTGCATTCCTGTTATACATACCACACATGGTTATCATGTATAATTGCTTGAATATGTTGCTAGATTCAGTTTGCTAGTATTTTTTTTTCTTTTTTGAGGATTTGTTGTCTATGTTCATATGGGATATTAGTCTACAGTTTTCTTGTGATATCTTTGTCTGGCTTTGGTATCAGAGTAATACTGACCTCATAGAATGAGTTAGGAAGGGTCCCTTCCACTTTATTTTTTGGGGGGAGGAGGCGTTTGAGAAGGATTTGTGTTAATTCTGTAAATATTTGATAAAATTTACCAGTGAAGCTATTTGGTCCTGGGATTTTCTTTGTTGGAAGTTTTCTGCTTTTTTTTTTTTTTAAAGATTTTATTTATTTATTTGAACAGAGAGAGATCACAAGTAGCCAGAGAAGCAGGCAGAGAGAGAGGGGGAAGCAGGCTCCCCACTGTGCAGAGAGCCTGATGCGGGGCTTAATCCCAGGACCCTGAGATCATGACCTGAGCCAAAGGCAGAGGCTTAATCCATTGAGCCATCCAGGTGCCCCGTTTTCTGCTTATTTATTAATTCTTTTTCCTTGTAATAGATTTATTCATATTTTCTGCTGCCTTTTAAGTCCATTTTGGTGGTTTATATGTTTCTAGGAATTTGTTTAGTTCATCTAGGTCACCTAATTTGTTGATATACATTGTTCAATTCCTTAGTATTGTTTTTATTTCTGTAAGGTCAGTAGTAGAGTCTTCACATTTATTTCTTATTGTGGTAGTTAATTAATCTTATTTTTCTTGGAAAGTCTATTTAAGGTTTGTCAGTGTTGTTGATCATTCCAAGGAACCAAATTTGGTTTTCTCAATATGCTCTGTTATTTTCCTATTCTCTATTATCTCTGCTTCAATCTTTATTATTTTCTTTCTTTTGTTTGCTTTGGGCATAGTTTGTTCTTCTTTTTCTATGTCCCTCAGGTAGAAGTTTAGATTATTGATTTGAGATCTTTATTCTTTTTTAATGTAGGCATTTGCAGCTAAAAATTTGTGTGAGCACTACTTTCACAGAAGACTGTGTTTTGGTATATTATGTTTTTGTTTTCATCTGTCTCAAAGTATTTTCTAATATCCCTGTGATTTCATCTTTGATCTATTCACTGTTTAAGCGTGTGTTGTTTTATTTTCAAAATATTTGGGGATTTTCTAAATATCTTTTGCTTTGGCATTCTAATAAAATTTTGTAGGATTTGAATAGCTACCTTGTTTGATTTCAGTTCTTTTAAGTTTAAAGTTTGCAGTATAGTCCAGAATATGGTCTGTCTTGGTGAATGTTACTGGTACATTTGAAAAGAACGTGTATTCTGCAGTCATTGTGTAGAATATTCTATAGATGTCTAGTATGTTGATTTACACTGCTGTTCAACTCTTCTAGTTCCTTGGGTATCTTTTGTGTAGTTCTACCCATTAATGAAGTGTGATTTTGAAGTCTTCAACTATTATTGTTGAACTATTTCTCTGTTCAATTGTGTCAGAGTTTTCTTTGAAATTATATAGGAAAAAAAGAGTTACAAATCAAAACTATATTATTACTGATTTTATTTATACTTGTGCAGTTCCCCTTGCCGGTGATATTTATTTCTTCATGCGAATTTGAGTTACTGTCTATTGTTCTTTCATTTCAGGCTGAAGGACTCCCCAAGGACATTTCTCTTAGGGCAAGACTAGGGGTAGTGAATACCCTCAGCTTTTGTTTATCTTGGAGTGGCTTAATCCCCCCCCCTTTTTTAAAGATTTTATTTATTTATCTTAGAGATAGAGACGAGACAGAGTGAGTGAGGGGAGGAGCAGAGGCAGAAGCACAAGCAGACTGCATGCTGAGTGCAGAGCCTGATGCGGGACTTGATCACACAATGCTGGGATCATGACCTGAGCTGAAATCAAGAGTTGGACGCTTATCCGACTGAGCCACCCAGGCACCCCTTTCTTTCATTTTTGAAGAATATTTTTGTTGGATATAAAATTTTTGGTTGACAGTTTTTTTCCCCTTTAAGCACTTTGAATATGTCAACCTCAATATTTCTATTTGGTTCCTTTTTATGCTCTCTATCTCTTTTTATATTTTCTGTTTTGGAGGATACTATTCTCATGGTTTCCTTTGGTTATTTGTACACAGTTTCCTTTAACACTTTAAGCATATTTAAAATAATTGACTTAGCGTCATTGTGTGGTAAATCCAATGTTCAGGCTTCCTGAGTTCCTATTAGTTTCTGTTTTTCTTATGTATGGGCTATACTTTCTTATCTTTTTGCATACTTCGTAGCTTTTTGTTGAAAAGTGAATATTTTGCATAGTGCAATGTGCGAACTCTGGAAATCAGATTCTCCTCCATCCCTGGTGTTGTTTGTTGCTGCTTATTCTTTTTTTTTTTTTAAAGATTTTATTTATTTGACAGACAGAGATCACAGAGAAGCAGGCAGAGAGAGAGGAGGAAGCAGGCTCCCTGCTGAGCAGAGAGCCCGATGCGGGGCTCGATCCCAGGCCCCTGGGATCATGACCTGAGCCGAAGGCAGAGGCTTTAACCCACTGAGCCACCCAGGTGCCCCTGTTGCTGCTTATTCTAATGGTTATTGTTTGTTCAGTGACTTTTCTGAACTAATTTTTTCAGTTTGTTGACATACAGTATTATATGGAATTTCAGATATATTACATAGCGATTTGACAATTCTGTACATGACTCAGTGCTCATCATGATAAGTGGTCACTGTCATATTATTACAATATTATTGACCATATTTCCTATACTATACTTTTCATTTCCATGTAAAGTCTGTATTCTTTGTCAAGTATGGCCACTGAAATCTCTCTTCTGTTAACTTCATCATCTGCTAGTGTTTCAACAGAGATTTCCTTAAATGCTGAGATTCAGGTGCTTTTTCCTTGATTAAGTTTTTGCTTGGTTGTTGTAAACTTTCAGTTAGTTTCTAGAGTTCTGAAAAAGTTGATTCTGACAAATTTTGTCAGGGTAGTCACTGTTTTTTTAAAAAAGATTTTATTTACTTGAGAGATAGAGAGAGAGCAAGGGAGAGAGCGCAAGCTGGGTGGGGGAAGCACGCTGAGAGAGAGGGAGAAGCAGGCCCCCCACTGAGCAGGGAGCTGGACTCGGGGCTCAATCCCAGGAATCCGAGATCATGACCTGAGGCAAGAGCAGACGCTAAACTGACTGAGCCACCCAGCTGCCCCAGGGCATTCCTTTTTTGTGTGTATGGAGGGACTGACTTTTGGAGTTCCTTATTTCACCATTTTTGCTAACATCATTCCCTAAAGTCGTATACTTTTATTTGCCTAATAAATATACCAGTAGGTTTCTAATATTACTGATAATATAGACTCTTAGGATTGATTTTTTTCTTTAAATTAAGAGACTCTCCAAACATGCTTTAGTATATCTATTGTGAGAAAAGGAGGAAAAGTACAAGAATTATATTAGAATATAATTCTATATTCTATAGAATTATATTAGAATATAGGATTAGCCTTGAGGGTAAGGTAATGACTGGATGTATAGGATAATATCCTAATTATTTAGCATTAGGTATGAGAAAATTAAGTGTTTCTTGGGTGCTAACCAAATTTTTAACAGATTTCTTGATTTATTATAGCTGGAGGTAAACATAAGTAAATTTGGGTAAAATTGGAATGTAGAGAAGAGTGAACTTTTTTGGTAGTCATTCTGAGGCTGTTAGAGACTCCTTGAGTCCTATATGTTTGGAAGGATTAACGATAGTGTTTCCTATGTATGATTGTAGTGTACTATGAACTTTAAAGGTACCTCTGAACATTTAGGGAGAAGTCTTAACTGGCTTTTCAGTAAAATGTCTAAAAGATAAAACAGGAAGTCAGAAAAGACCATATATATATATATATATATATATATATATATATGGTCTATATATATATATATAAGGACCTATAGACAAGGTCCTTCAGAGGACCTTGCGTCTATAAACCCTGTAAATGTATCAGGCTGACTGATACTGGACAATAGCTAGGAAGTCACAGGAGTTTTTGCTGATATCCTTTGAGATTCATTTCTACCATAAAGTTACTTAAAATCTCTTACCCAATATTTAATAAGAACAGTTGAGTTCTACAAAAGTTTTAAAAGTGTATGTTATGTGCCAGGAGCTGTACCAGTCTTTGGAGAATCAACTAACCAACCACAAAAAACCCCACTATATATATATATATATATATATATATATATATATATATATATATGAAGAGAGAGAGAGAAAGAGAGACCATAGTCTGTGTGTGTGTGTGTGTGTGTGTGTGTGTGTGTGTGTGTCTATGTGTATGTATGTATGTATGTATATCTATATCTACATTGATATCTATCTATCTTTCCTTTCTCTCAAGGCAGAGGCACAGATAATTCCAGTATACCATGGTAAATAAGCATCCATTAGATGCAGTTTCACACCCATGTAGATGGACTTACTCATCTAGGAGGCATACTCAGAAATCCCACGGGTTGTCTGAAGGTTTCTTAGAATTAATGCCTGGATGGGGCTTTGAAGTGTGAAGAAAGGTGGGAAAGGCGTTCCAGTAGAGAGGATAGTGTGTGTGAGGAACCGCATGGAAGTGTGAATATCCAGACATCTTCAGTTCAGCAGGAAGTGCAAGGAGAGTACAAGAGAGGAGACTGAATGAGGTACTTGGAAGCCAAGTCATTGAAGTTGTTTTTCTTTTTTGGCCATTCCAAGACCCTTGGATTTTTATCATGGTGGCAGTGGGAGGAAACTAGGGTTTAAGCTTGGCACTGATATGGTCAGATTTCCTTACTGAATCTGGGCTCTGGAGGGCATATTTGCAGACTGGATATCGTGAGTAATGAAGGTGGTTTTATGACCCATGGTTCTGTAGACTTGATGGAAACAGGAGAAAGTCAGACTACGGTAGTGATGATAGGTGGTGTTAGAGGAAAGGATGTGAAACTCATTTAGTAAAATGGTGAATGAGGATGAAAAAGGCAGAGGAGGATGCCCCCCAGGATGAGCAGTGTGATTGGCTGATGGATGTTGGAAATACAAGAAGAGGAGCAGGCTTTTTTTTTTTTTTTTTTTTTTTTTGGTAGGGAGAATAAGGGAGACAGTGATGAGTTTTGTTTTGGAAATACCCAAGTTTGAAGAAAGGTGGGATGATCAGCAAGATATGTGAGTCTGGACCTAAGGGAAAAAGGCTAAAGATAAAGGTTTGAGATTGATTAACGTAATACTCTGGCAAAGAAAGAAGGCAGTATAGCAATTGACAGGAGATACAAGACATTATAGATAAATGGGAAGCTAGCAAATGCATTTTCAGAGATTAATTATGCCACTAGAGTTTGGAGTCCTTGAGGGATGGAATTCTGTCTCCTTAATTTTTATATCCTCAGCATCTATCACAGTGCCTGGTACCCAGTAGGCACTTAAGGAATGTTTGTTGAATGAGTCAAATTCTACCATCACCTAGTCCCTAAACAAAGCTGAAGCCATCTCTATTTCAGTGGAGGTCTTGCTGATATTGCTTTATTTGATTGCTAAAAATAGCATGTGTATTTATTTTGCCTAATCAAGAGCTAGAGGAGATAGCCTAAATTTGATTATAAGAATGTCTCTAGGAAAGAGGGGTGTGCTAGCAAGGAATTTACAGGGTGTGATAGTTCTGTTGCAACCTGTTCTTAGCTCGTTCGACTCTTAAGAAGTAGAAAGATGAGAACTTCTTTTGTAAGAGTGGACTGTGGAATGGATTAGAGTCCAACAGAATCTGATAGTTGAAGACACTATCTTGCCAAATCTTTAAATGTGATTTTATAATCTTAAAGATGGCTAACCCCAATATTTGATTATACAGTTATCTTTTGATTTTTAGTTTTCAGTGAATTTATAAGGAATGGATACACCACAGAACAGCTTTTAATTTATAGAGCTGACAGTCTTTTAAAAGTCAAAATATGATTTAATGCCTCCCAAAACCCAATTTTCAGTGACTCGTTAATGACTCTTTAAATGTTACTTGTGGTCTTGGAACTGCTCCACATTCATAGTTTCTGGATCCCGGTTCTGAAGACCAGCTGTGCAGGACATTACAGGTGTTAGCCCTGTACAGCAGTTCCGGCTGTGCCCCACACCCGCTGGCTTGCTGATGACAACTCTATCCGTGTAGCTGTCTTGTGTGTCATCATCCGTATTGTGCAGTGTCATTCTGACCTAGCCAAGCTAAAAACGGTACTCCAGCTCAAGAGGGATTTGAAAACCTTGACAAATGAAAGATAAGATGCTACAGAATGTCATGTACATGTGCTTAACAGGTTTTAGCCTAAACACATCTAATTGGCTAATTGCAGTTGTGCCCTGGCCTTTATTCTTTGCAATAATTTACCCCAGGAAAGAAGATATTTCTGTGTGGAGGACTGTTAACAATGCATAAACATATTTTTCTTTTTTTTTTTTTTTTTTTTTTTTTTTTTTTTTTTTTTTTTTTTTTTAATTTTATTTATTTTATTTGACAGAGAGAGATCACAAGTAGACAGAGAGGCAGGCAGAGAGAGAGAGAGAGGGAAGCAGGCTCCCTGCTGAGCAGAGAGCCCCATGCGGGACTCGATCCCAGGACCCTGAGATCATGACCTGAGCCGAAGGCAGCGGCTTAACCCACTGAGCCACCCAGGCGCCCCATAAACATATTTTTCTACGCTCAAGTATGGGTTTGGTGTTTGTTTAAATAGCTCAAGGTCACAGTAATCTGTTTGTGGGGTACGTTCTACGGTGTATATCCTACACCGGAGATTTATCATGCTGCCCAGTGCCTTTAGAAGATGTCCGTGATCAAATCACCCTCTCCTCCAGCATGATAATTTGATTGGAGGGCTCAGTTTTTCAGATCCTTATTGGGATGTAGCCAGCTTGCTAATTTGATTCATGAGATCCATTTTCTAGGTCCATAACTGGGATGTAACTATTAATGCATGGGGTGGTGGCGGTGGTGGATTTGCCCTCTTTTCCTGGGTGACAGCAGCCAGCAGTCCTTGGAGCTTTCTGGCTCAGCTCCAGAGTTGGAGGTTAAGTTAAAGAACCTGCCAGCAAGAGAAGGCTAGTTTCTTACTTCCTTCTTTTCCAATGATGAGTGCCTGTGTTTGCTGCAACGTCCATGGAGTGTCCGCTTCTGCTGAGCGCCAGGGTCTCCTTCCCGTGGGTGTGGGGCACAGCCGGAACTGCTGCATGTATCTTGGGACGTCATAGCCTGGGAATCTTCTGTGTGAGATGATGACAGTGTATAAGGATGGTTGCTGCACAGGTAACTTGTCTGTCAGTGTAACAGTGTGTGTGTGTGTGTGTGTGTGTGTGTGTGTGTGTGTGTGTGTGGCTATGGGAGAAAGAAAACACAAGTGAAGGAGAATGCCCACAGGTCCAGGGAAACTCCTGAGGAAAGGAAGGATGTTTGAATAATAGTCCCCATTACTTCTCACAAAACTACTTTTATGCAACTTACACATTTTTGCTAAGATTGCCAGACAAGGGACCAAGGCAAGTTAAAAAAAAATATAGTGTTGTTGTTTAGGTAGGGAAATGGAAGAATTACCAAAATCCTAAGCAATTTCCCCAACTGTTAACTGTTCATTATAAATATTAAGAGGCATTAGGAATTAGTGCTAAGAGCACTGGACTCAGCATCCTCGTTTTAAGGATGTTTCTGTTTCACTGATTCACAAGGTGGATGGCGGATTCAAGGGAGGTAGTATGAAGAGTACTTTGAAAAGCAAAAAGTACTTTTGGAAGTACCAATGGTACCATTAATGGAAGTATTACTTTCTGTCTATTTCATTATCAGATAGTTAAGGAAAAGATAACAGACAGATGAAGATGTCCACTCAGATGTAACTATTCAATCCTTGAATGTCATTTCCATTGTGTTGGCAAACTTAAAGCCCTCCTTCTCTCAGTAGGCACATACCAGAATCCTGGAGTTGCTAATGATCTTTTTTTTTTTTTTTAATCATATTCTCTCTTTTTCCTGCCTTGTAGAATTTGGGAGTTTGGAATGACATTCTTATTCGATCACATACTTCTATGATATATAACCGCTCTGTATGCACTGTGGTTTTCTTGCTAGCAGTGTGCTTACAGAGTTAACTCTGGCTGATGCTCTTCTCTGTTTACAAAAGGCTTTCCCATATGCCTATTCTACTTGTTTAACCAAATTTTATGTTGATTAGGTATGAGAGGATGTGCCAGGAAAGTTAGACCCAGTCATGTTGCATACTAGACTACATAAAACTTGAAAGTTTATCAGGAGATAGTATACTTATTTATCAGGAGATAGTACACTTACACTTGAGAAAAAGAAGCCAGAAAGTGCCTGTGGAATGCAACCCTGTGTTACTGATAGAAGGTTCACCCGCTAGAAGTTGTTGAGATATTCTCTGGTGAGATGTGGTTATTTAAAAAACTTGACAGCTGGTGAAAAATACTGTCTTTCCTTCTGTACCTTTAAGGCAGAAGATGGCCAACATTTTCTGTAAAGGGTCAGACAGTAAATATTTTAGGCTTTGTGCACCGTATGGTCTCTGTCTCAACTATTCAACTCTGTCATGGTGGCAGGAAGACAGCCAAAGACAATAGGTAAATGAATGGGTGTCATGTGTTCCAATAAAACTTTATTTACAATAACAGGCGGTGGGCTGGATTTGGTTCCTGGGCTGTAGCGTGCCAAGGACATGCTGCTTTCTAGTGCAGAGGTTGAAAAATAGTGTGTAGTCTGCACTAGTGTAGGAAGACAAAGAGAGAAGGGAAAGCCATAAGGAATCAGTGGAGGTGGAAGGAAGGGCAGAGGAGGGCGTGGGACAGAGGAAGGTAGGGAAGTGGAAACAAAGTAGAACATGAACACAGGGTGGTAAGAAAGGAGGTCACAGGAAACACTGTAGACCATGATCTCTTCTTGATGACACTGTCTGTGGTCAGAATGTTTATTTTGAAGCAATGGATGCCATACTAGATTGGAGTAAGTAAAATTTTAACCAGCTCAAGGGTATGATGTGAAATACTAATTATCACTTACTTTCCCCAGATTTAAGATTCAGGCACTATGTGTATCTTTTTACGTGGTAAGCATACCTGAATTTCTATCTACAACCCTACTACTTCTTCCTTAGTGTCCTGGTGGTAAAAACACAGCTAGTACCACATTTTGTGTGTGTATGTGTGTGTGTGTCTTTTCATTTGGAACATTAGGTCTGAAGGGATTTATAGCTGTGCATGATACAACACGCAGGTTCATGTTTTGAGAGTTGAACAGTTTTTCCAAAAATGACTAATGTAATCTCAGAGTTGATCTGTCCACCAGGAATAGCTTTTTTTGTGTTATGGTGGGAGTACAGAAAATTAGAAAACAGATTGGAGGCTTGTGAGTAAAGGCCAAGCAGAGGAATAGGAACACGGGTCTTCTGAATCACTTCAGTCTGGAACTCGAGTGTGAGGATAAAATAAATAGATATTTCATACCGTGTTTTGACTTCTTAGAAAGTTTCGTTTATTTTTCTCTCTCCACCTCTTGTTTCTTTTGTGTCTTATGGCATATCTGTTAGAAATATGTGCTTTCTGAAAGTATGTAATAGGGAAGAGAGAAAGCAAACTACTTTCCTAAACATCAGAATTTCAGAGTATGGTAATGGAGGTATGTTTTCTTTATTCTTTGTCCAAATATTATGAAATTGAACAGTTATATAGAACGTTGTAAAAATGTATGCAATTTGGCAAATGAGATTTATATTGTGAAATTGTATGAAAAAATTCGTTATAGGTTAAGTATGGACTGTTACCCATTTTGAAATAGAAAAACATTATTATATACATGTTATCATTCATAGCTATAAATACAGTGAAACGGGTATAGAATCTTAATTGAAGGATGAATAATGATGCACTATAACAGAATTAAAGACTGACTTTTGAAATCATAATTTTAGTTCGAAATTTGAAATTGTCATTTAATGTACAGACAGGTGAAAAAGGTGGTTTTCATCTTACTTAGTTCACACACTAAAATCTGTATTTTCAAAGGTGAGCCTCCTTCTGTTAGGGAAAAAAGTGATTTAATTATTCTAATATTGTTACTTCAGAATTCTTTTGACAGTAAAGAAGTTTATTTTAGATTCTCTCATTTGAAAGGAATCATTTTATATCCAATGGACAGTGTTTCCCGAGGAAATCTCACTTACCTCTGTTCTGATTTTGGTTACTTTGTTCTCAGGCTGCCTGTTCTATGTTTTTCATAAACAAATTGAATGCAGTACGGGGTGAATCTTTTTTCTTACTGCTCTGGGTTGAATCTCTTTCCCATTTATCCTGTTCACCCTCTGAAATTCAGGCTTGCTTTCTGCGCTCTTCTGAACAGTCTCATCTTTCTCCTTCATGTTTTTTCTGTTCCTTGTCACCTTCCCTTCCTGCTTCTTTGCTGCTGGTTGCAATTTTACTTGTCCTCTGTCACTGTTTTGTCTTCTCTCAATGTGCTGCTTTCACTCCCCGTACCCCTGACGATAAAAAAAATTCCTAGCTGATCCTTTTTTAAGGGTCAGAGAAAACTTCTAGAAATATTTGGAGAACATTTTGGATGCCTTCTCTCAAAGTTCTGGCTTAATTTACTCTTAAATCAACTCTTAAGATGTAGTAGAAATAATTGTGATATTATGTCTGTTATGTAGCACTCTCTCTTGATGGCACTGCCCAATCTCAACACCTTTACAATTAAATGAAAGTATTAACACATGCATATTCAAATAAAGTTGTAATTATGATGCCCATTATTCGGTTTAGCAAAACAACTGGATTTTGAGTCCCCCCCCCATTTAATATAAAGAACAATTTAATGTGGCAAATTAAATAATGTTGTAGTGAGAATGTTAATTTGATAAGAAGTCCCAGGTTTAACTGCCAAATGCCCCAGCTTCCTGTTGTTCAGTGAGTTTATTTAGAGACTATAAAATGTGGCTTACTGTTCCTGTATTTCAGGCTTCACAGTTGAAGTCTGGTGCCTGATAATCATCGGGTTCAAGGACCTCCAGAGCTGGAGCTGTGTTGTGGATTATGCCTCCATTGCTTATGGTCCTCCCTCCCCCTTTGCCCATATTAGCAATCTGCTTTTGTACTTTGACTTCCAGGATTTCCCTAGTGAATTTTGTCACAGAAAAAAGAGAATCATCAATATCGCAGTTAAACTTGACTTTCAAAGCTAATAGTATCTCATTTGGGGGCTCAAATTTAATAAATTTTCTTTGATTCTGGGTGAGTTTTTAAACATCAAACAATGAATTGGCCAGGGTGCAGTAAAATATTTAGATCTATTGACTATGGTTCAGAAGGGTAGAAGGCAAAAACACTAGTGGTTTGATGTTGATAAATTCTCAGTACCTTAATCCACATTAATGTTTTCTTTTATCTGAGTGTGCATTGGTGACCACAAAAAGCAGGAGAAGGTATCCATACATATAAAATATAAAACCTAAAGCAAATGTATTTGTAAAATAGGATTTATTTTGTTATGTTAAGTAAGTTAAAAGCATTCTCATCCTAACTGAGGACTCTGGAGAATGTTTGTTAGAGATAAAGAAACGTTCTGAATTGGGACTCCGGTGTGCATACAGTACTCACACCATTATAAAAATTGCATTACAGTGTATGTTTTATAGCATACATTTGACATTCACTTATTGACAGAGCTACTTCTGCTCAACTTGGGAGTATAAAGATTTTTATAAGCGTAGATTAGCATGAACAATTAAAGATGGCATCAAATGTTTGTGTGTGTTTGCTGGTTTAAGGAAACTGTATGCAGTGTGATAGTTCATTCATAAAATAAGAAATAATTCAAACAGGTTTTGGAAGCTTCCCAAGTCGAATAGAAAAGCAAAGGAGAGATTTCCTATCTTATATTGTTGCCAAGTTACATTTGAAGTTGCTCAGGGAAAAGTGGGGATATAGACAAATATGTTTGAGCAATTAGTGCTATTTTTTATAGTTCTCCCATTCTTGACCGTTACTACTTCAGCAAAAACACTTTTGACCCTGTGGCTTTAAGCTAGTTGCATAATATTTATCCAATATATGGTAGCAAAGAGAGACATTTTTAAAACAAAGTCAGGCGTAAGGAAAGTTAGAAAATATACCTACATATGAAATCTACTATCGTTAAACTATATAATTAAAAACGAAAGCTCACCGATCTTAGAAAAACTAGGCTGTGAAAATCTTAGAGCTCTTACTAAGTTTGGAAATTAAGGATGAAAACAGATCTGTTTCTGAGCATTTTCTTTTTATCTACGTGTAGTATATGGGGGCGTAGTTTCTCTTTTGTCCAGAAGGTGGCAGTGTAATATCAACTGCCTGTGATCCCTATACTGGCTAGAGAATTGGTATTTCTCCCGTATCTGTGATATGTTTGTATTGTTACCTTTCCGAATACTTAAAATATAGTACAAATACCACTGCTTTTATTCGTTATCTTATTTAGAAGTTGCGTGACTGAGTTGGTTTATGTGTATTTAATCGTTAAGACTCAAGTTTAGTCAGAAGGAAATGGGCAAATAAACCTCTGCCTGGTATATTTTTAAGTCTCCTTGTGTGTTGAGTCTATTTGTTTTTATTCCAGGGTACATATTATTGAAGTTTTCTTTTCAAAGACTAGCACCTAATAACTATCTTGTCTAATATATATCAGTTAATACCAGTTAAATGAAACATGCTATTAAGAAAGTGACAGTAATTAGGAGATCGCTGTTTGTTTTTGATTTTGTGGGTATTTTTTTTCCTTCTTTCTTTTTTTCTTTTGAGGGTGGAACAGTGAAAAAATAATTCAAAACCTCTTGATCAGAAGAGTTCCAGTGACTCTTCTTCCCTCCCTCATTTCAAGCAGGAGGATGCTTTTTCTTCTTAACATTCTCCCCCAGCACTCTGAATTAGAGATTTATTTGCAACGAAAAATCAATTAGTCCTAAATTTATTCATGGATTTCAGGTCCAGCGATCAATGCAAGTCCACTCAGTGGGCTCAAGGGGACCCAGTTCATCCCAGTTAATGTGTCTGAAGGGGAATTACCATTGATGCTGTTTTTTTCCCTTTAGGTCAGAGATCAGATCTCGCTGTCACGGACTGCGGCAAGTAGGAATGACTTCACCCTGCAGCTACCCAGACTGCACCTGGAGACCTTTGCGATGGAGGGGCTCAAGGGCGGGCCAGAGGTGGTAGCATGCCAGGTTAGAGTCTAAATAACATTGTTTGCTCCTGAGACGTGTGGAAAAATAAATTGCACTAACTGGAGAGAATGAAAGCCTCCAAGTATTGTGAATAACCCAAAGGAGATGCAAATAATTTCTCTTAATTTTTCTTCCACCGTGGAACACTATTTCTCAAATAATTGTTTTTCTTTTTTTTCTCTCACAGTCTCGAAATAGCCTATTAAATAATCCAGAAAAGTTATTTATTTTTTTTTACCAAGGAAAAATACGTGTTTTATAGCTGAGTACAGTATGTAAAGAACATGCTTTCCTGTCAGCAGAGGACAATAAGACACTAGGCTGTTATCTCTCTAAGCTCGTCTCAATTTGTAGCTCTTATTGTTTTAAAATAAATCACTTTTGGTAAAATTATCAAGAGAGATATTTGAAAAATTTCAATGTTAATTCCAGAGTAGAGCCAACATTTCTTATGTGGCAATGTAATGTAAGCAACTGTGGAACCAAACTGTACTTGGCATTGAAGAGCATTTATTTGCCCTTAATTTTTAGTTTTAACAGACAGCGTGATATGTGCAAACTGGGTTATTTCATTTATAAAACTCCCAAGTACCAAATTGTGAAACCCCAAAGTAGCTTTAAGATAAACTTAATAAAGAAAATCTTTTCAAAAATGTACTCATTTTCAGATGCTGCAGATTCTTTGTAATCGAGGCTCCTACTGGGTTATTGTGAGCATTTTTTTTTCCTTAGGTTTAAGACAATTTTTTAATTGGACAAAACAAAATTCGATATGTGCTTTATTCACCTTTTAATGCCCAATGCCTTTATTAGAGAAACCTATCAACATCATGTAAACTGTAGGAAGCCTGATATTTCAAAAGAGCTTGTTCTGATTCAATAGCAGTCCAGATTTTTCAGTGTATCTAAAAGAGAAATATCTCCTAAAACTCAGTTTCTGTTTCACATTTTGAGGTTTAAAGTAAACTTCATCATTCTTTAGTTTATGACCCTGTGAAATTTTAATTTTGTACAAAATTAATGTCAGTGCAAGTGGGGCTATGTTAATTTTTTTCTACTTGCTCCATACCCTAATTTAATTTGTTATTAGTACCCAAATGAATGCTGTACAAAGAAAGAATACTCATTTCTCTCATTAGATTATCCACTAATGTATTTAAAATAAATATGTGATGTAAAACTCAGCATAAAATATTTTTATTGTCAGTTACAGGCTAGAATACTGTACTGTTATTTAGTACAAGATTAAGATGTACATTTTAAATTTGATTACCATTATTTATGAATTCATTGTAACCACAAATACAATGCAATCTGAGATTTTTCTAGTGACTGTAAAATAATCCTTTACTTGGTTATCTTGATTCAGAATCTCAGAGGGCTTAGTACTCGTCATAATTCACAAATAAAGACTTCCCCCAAACCATGGATTTGGGTGATTTGGAAAGAGACTGATCCTCAGAATGCCATATTTTGGCGGCAAAGCACGAGCTCTCTTTGGTCCTGACGTCAGTGAATAGCAAGAAGGAAATGGAGAGACGTCTATTTCAAACTGCTGTCTTTCCAAGTTCTAATAAAAATACTTCTGTGCATCTCTAATACCTAAACACTTGGGCACATTTTGCACTGACATGTTGTGATGTACACTGCAGGTTAGTTGTCCATATTGTCCTTTAGTATTGCATGCAGAGAAGAACACGTGATTTGGATCATAATAGTGTTTTTTTACACAGACACACAGACACGGACAGACACGCAGACACACACACAGAATTGGTGATAGGCTTTGGAGTACTCAGAGAAGAAAGGCTCTGTAGTGTCAATGACCTTAATTTTAATAAGAATAGCTACCATTTCAGTGAGCATTTACTATGAAGGAGGTATCCTGCTTAGCTCTTTAAATATGTCACGTTTAACTTTCACAATGGACCTGTCCGAAATGGCGTTATATGTCAAATGACAGATGGCATCGTTTCCATTTTATAACTGAAAAACAGCAACTACAACAGGGACCTCTCCTCAGATCAACAGCAAGTAAGTGCCAGGGCCCAGAGCTGAATTCAAGCAGAGCTGTGTTTGACTGCACAGCCTGAACTGGGAAAGTCTGATACTAGAAGACAATCTAGACACCGTGTTAAATGGTAGTGTACGGCCTTTGAGATGTATAGTGGGATTTTCCTTCCATCTGCAAAATACACATTATGTCTCTGTGTAAGATGCAGGTCATGGCTTATGCTGTGTTGTGGACAAATTCACAGGTAAAAAATTTTGTTTCCATGTGACAGGCTAATGTTAGGGAACACTACTTTCCCCCTTTTTGCAGTCTATAAATATGTATAGTTATGCTCAGTGGGACTCTGTATTTAGGAATTCAGTATTTGTTTCACTTTGTAGTCTGTGCACCTAAGTGGACTGTTTAGAGAGCGCATGTCCTTTGATTATGTTGAGGAGAGAGTCGCTGTGTGGGACATGGCAGGGGATGACCATTTGGCCAACCAAGGCCACCATCATCTGGAGCCATGGGAGCTGCCACTGTCCGTCTTTCCCAGCATGGAAAGCTTGGTTACAGGTCTACCGCTGGATGGAGGAAGAACCGTGAGCATGCGTGAAAGGGCGAAGAGAATCACCCTTTCTCTCCAGACCTGGAAGCCCATGTGACTGGTGCGCTCCTACAGCAGAAAACCCAGTTCAGAAAAATTGTAGTCTCTGAGCTCTGCTAGTGTTTAGTTTCAGTTCTCTCGGAAAAGCGTAGTCTTACCAATTTCTTGGGCTTGGAGGAGGACTGAACGAGGCAATGCATGTAAGATAGAGAACACAGTGCCTAGCAGGAAGAGAGGGCTGTTAGGATTGCATGCGTAATGGGGCCCTTGTCAAGATGAAGTTTGCAACAGAAGTTTGTTTTCATTACTTTTAAGGGTGTGTGTGTGTGTGTGTGTGTGTTTATTTTGAGGAATGGTTATTTAGGATGTTTTTCTCTGTATCTTTCCATTTGGTTCTTTTATTCTTCCTTGTTTACTGTTTCTTCCAAAGCTTTAAATAATTTTGATGAAGAGCCACATTAGTTCCCTATTTACTTCTTCATGTTACTTGATGTTCCAGTGAGGCCACGTCTCCAATGAAACCCTTTGTCTAAGCTCCTTTGGCCGGTCCGGAACTATTATTACCTGTGCTTGTATCTCCCAAATATTGCATATTAGTCTACTAGAAAAAAATTAAAACACCTAGATTAGACAAGTTAGCTTTAGCTGAAAAGTCCAGTACAACATGAACGCAGAGAACTTTTTTGCAAAAAATATTCTGCCCACATTTTATAAAGGTAGTACCTGTTATCGTTATCTTACACTGCGAATTGTTTTTCCCCCAATGAGACGGTTATGCGATGCATTTAATATCCAGCAGTTATTAGCAGGTATGTGATAAATGTTTGCGTCTCTACCCCCATTCAATAACAAGCAACAAAGAGCAATATCAAGAGTTAATATTTGCTGAGTACTTTTCCTGTACCAGTTACTTCGCTAAGCACTTTACATTTACTATCTCCCCTCATCCCCACAACAGCCATATGAATAAGTGCTCTGATTTTATCTATTTTATAAAGGAAGGAGCTAATGTTTATTGAGATTCAGTAAATTGCTAAAGATTACCTATCCAGTGAATAGGGTCCATTCATGCCTTTAATCTTGCCTGTCTTTTGTAAACCATGGTGTGTGTGTGTGTGTGTGTGTGTGTGTGTGTGTGTGTGTGCGTGCGCGCGCGCATGCGCGCACACTTTAAGATGGTCAAGAGGGGCAAAGGTAGGGGGTGTCTGTAGAATACAGTTTCTTTGGTGAGGACATAGTGGAGAGAACAGAAATCCAGAAGAAGCCTAACTGGGCAGGTTACTTACAGTGTGTACTTCAACCTCTTCATCTGTGACACAGAGATCACAGAAGTCTGCAAATCATTGTGTCGCTGGGATGATTCAATGAGTCAACACATCTAAAGTTCTCCGAGTGACAGGACATTGTAAACACTCGGTGTCTGTTAGCTGTCCATGGACAGGAACTCCTCACTGTTTTGTTCACTGTGGCATGATTTTTTTTTTTTGGATAAAAAATAAGTGGAATGGTTGCATCTAAGGTTATGCCCCTTCTCAGGCTTTGATACACATTCCCTACTTTTCCCTGGAAAAGACTTCCAGGTTACCCGAAGTGACTGACTTCTCTTAGCCCTTTAGTTTCCTCCTTACTTAAAGTATGGGTCTTTATTTTCCATTACTAAGGGGAAGTGTTATCTTCTTACCATTTAGATCTTCCCTTTCAGATGGCCATTCTTAGCCGGTTCTTAATTTACAGAGTTCAGCCCAAGAGGCTCCATGGGAAGGTAGAGGGAGCATATTGCATGACACACTGTTTGTTTTGCAGATACTGTTTTTCATTTATTTCTGGGTGCATAATGCTGCTTTGAATGTTGGAGATTATTAGAAATCTGACCTTTTTTGGTAAGTGGGATCATTTTAGTAATAAGGTATCAAAAAGGTTTGGAGGTTTATCTAAAGTAGTTGTATTTATGAGAGTTTGTGCGACTCTCTTTAAATTCTAAAATCAAAACATCTTTTAAGTTAAAAAACATAAAATGATTTTAGACTTAGGTTGTGGTATCAAATAGAATGTTGAAATGCTACCTTCTTCAAAGGTTAGAAGGTACTGTCCAGAGAAGAGAAGAGCTGTTAGGGAAAGACAATTAGCTGGAAAAATCATATAGTTCATCTGAGAATAAATGCATTTTGATGAAAAGTGCCACTCTCCATCTCACCTATCTGCTTGAGGGCTGTAGTCTATAGTTCCACAGAATATGAATTGTGCCAACGAAGCCTTTGAATGACCTAGGTTTGAGGCCTAACTTGCAGATGAATGTAAGAATTAGTGTGTCTACTTTTTCTGTTGATACCAGGGAGAGTAAATGGCATTTTCTGAGGTAGTTGTAAGAATATTGTCTGAGGTGAGTTGTCAGAATAACATTTTTGTTATTTGCTAAGGAAAAGTTTAGAATTCTAGTAGTGCCTGGGTGGCTCAGTCAGTTAAGCATCCAACTCTTGATTTCAGCTGAGGTCATGATCTCAGGGTTGTGAGATCAAGCCCTGCATCAGGCTCAGCCTTGGGCGTGGAGCCTGCTTAAGACTCTTCCTCTTCCTCTCAAAAAAAAAAAAAAAAAAATTAGAATTCTACTCTGAAGTTTGAATAATGTGCCAGCAGACATTAAATTTCTTCAAAATCTCCTGGTAGAACTGTAAGCAGTGCTAAGTGAGAAAAAACAGAATGTTAAGATGTTCATGCATACAGAGGACTCATTTTTTAAGGTTGTGTTACAAATTGGGATAACAATTATTAAATCATTAAGTAATTGGATTTAAATATTGGTTGTAGTCATTGTGGGTTAAGCCTCGAGGTCCTCGATCTGTATCTTCTAAGATTTTCATTCTTGATGACCAGGAAAATGTAGTTGTCCATCATTATCAGAGCAGTTTGCGATCATTGCTTGTCTTCTGCCCTCCCTCTCTCCCTTCCTCCTTGCTTCCCTTCTTCTGCATCTTTGATCTGCACTTAGCTTTGGGGGCCGTAAGGGTGGTAATCGAGTGGGGGAGGGGAACGCATCAATCAATCTAGGGCAGATTCAACGTATGCTTTGTTTTTTTTGGTCCATATATTTCACCAGGTGATATACACTACCATTCTTTTCTTTGTCTTTATACTTTGTTTTTAAAGATGTATTCTCAAAATAGGTATTTAAAAAAAACAGTTATTGTTAAAACACAGTCTTGGGCACTAATAGCTAATATTTCTAAAATAAATGTCTATAAAAGGAGTTATAGGGGCACCTGGGTAGCTTAGATGGTTAAGCATCCAACTTGATTTCCACTCAGGTCATGATCTTGGGGTTGTGGGATCGAGCCCCATGTCAGGCTCCGGCCTCAGTGGGGAGTCTGCTTGAGGACTAGCTCTCCCCCCTCCTCTGCTCCCCCCTTCCTGCTCTCCGCCAAAAAGCTAGGAGTTCTAAAAAGTTCTTTTTAAAATATTTAGCAGATGAGACATTTTACATCTCCCATCATGGATTTTTTTTTTCGGGTTGGTGGTAGTCTGAAACCACGGGGGTTTTTTGGTCATTGTTGGGACTTTTATCATTGCCTTTTGAAAATGACGGGATGACAGATGAGGACAAGGAAATGCATCTGTATAAAGCTTCTGCTACAGAGAATCTCATACTGAGGAATCTCATAACTCCTCACTCCTTAACTCAGCTGAAAATATTCATGAATTAGTCCTTCTGGGCCTGATCTGGTATCAGTGATCTGAACTGATGCTAAGTAAAATCTGATTCTTTACAAACTCAGCAGGATTCATGAAGTCCTTTTTCCAGTTTTGTTTTTAATCATTTCTTCCCTTGTTTATTCTAAGGAAGAATAATTAGGAAGAGATAAAATCATAGGGGAGTCAGTATGCCAGGAGTCAGAAGAGGCAGCTTTATTGGAAAGTAATAGAGCTGGCCATTGGACAGATGGAGCCCTTCCCCCACAGATACAAATTGCACAGTAGCTGGAATTGTCATTATTTTATCCGATGTGTTTTTTGCAAGGAATGCACTGTTGTCATTTCTTGTGAAGGACGAATAGGCTGGAAGTGCTCCTGGCATTCCAGGCTAGAATCACTATTTTCTGTGAGCTCTCGGCCCTCAGCTCTTCGAGTGCGTCAGCTTCTCGCCTGTGACACGGAGGTGATGACACCGGCCCCGCTGCGTCCTGGGGCAGTCCAGAAGGTCACAGGACGTCCTTGAAAAAAGTGTGAAGATTAAACCGCACTAATAGATATTTACAAAACTTTTTTCCTTTGAATATTTGGCATATAACATTCCTTGATCAGGTGTGCGCTCGCTTAGGTTTCAACTTCCGGTGGAGATTTTTGTCCTTCTAAAAACAAGCAAGGCAATCAGATCGTTGGGAAGGTGGCAACCACGAGCCCGCAGTTTCTGTCCGTCTTTGAGTTTGCTGGAAACAGCATGTTGATCAGGATGGGAATTACTTAATGGCGTGGTATTTGGAAGAGAGAAAAAATTCTGTTTGCGAGGGAATGAGGCGAGCAGCGTCCTGCTGGAGAAAGCCTATGCGGAGAGTCAGAACGCCGGGATTGAAGTCCACACTGTATGTTCCGCGTGGAGCCCCTACTTCCTGCGCAGACGCTCTTCACTCGTAGGGCGGTGGGGAGCGCAGATGGCATGATGCGCGTGCGCGGGGCTTTTTACGTTGTAAAATGCTGTCAGTATCACGTGTATTGGACTGAACTGCAAACGGGCCTGGGGTCAGGACGAGGGACTTAAGTACATCCAGGAATGTTTTAGCGTTTCAGCTCTTGGAGGTTTTTGACTGATGATTTGTTTGATGCAACGTTCACTCTAGTAGCCGAGCAGAGTGTTCACAATTTTAGTGTTCCCTCGCATTTCGGTAGAAAGCCATGGTGAACACTTTGAATATACTTCTATTTGAATAATTATTATACAAAGTAATTAAGGAATTACTAGTGTTTTCATATTTTTTTGAACTCTGTGGCTTTTTTTTCCCCCTCTGTGGAGTTTATTAACACCATTTATTTTTTTAAGAGGGGCTTCGAATCCCATCTCTGAAATGGTGACAGTATTTTCCTGTGTGTGAAATGTTTCAGACACATTTAGTCAAAAACAAACAGAACCACCAAACATGAAAGTACAGAGCTTTTTTTTTTTTTTTTTTTTTTTTTTTGGCTACAACATTGAGCTACAACGTTAGCTCAAGGCAGAAAAGCTGCAAAGTGATATGAACATAATTTCTGTCATTAACGTTAAGAGGCAAAGACTGAATCCCAAACCTGACCCTTCCTCTATCTTTCTTTTCTCATTTTTGCAGCCTATTTAAGTATAACCTCACTAGATAATGCCTCTTACTACTTATTATTTAGAGACCGAAGCCTGTGAGCACTTGAACTTTCAAGTACTGCCACAGAACTGCTCTTCATTTTAGCTACTTGGACAAAAAACAGTGTTTGATGGACTGACTAGGTGAAGACCTGGAAAAGGAAGGGTTATCTACAAATTGAGTGAGTTTATTATGGCTTAGTGATTTGCTGATTGATTTCATTTGCTGTCAGTCGAGGCTCTCTTAATGTCAGTTTTCTTTGCATAATGCCTCGAAATAAAGACTGATGAAGTTCTTCAGATTGATGCCGCTTATATAAACTGACCCTGATTTGCCCTATTTTACATGACAATTTAAGTGACGGCACTTAGAGGAAAATACAGCAATGAATATGCAACTTAAGGATTAAGGGAAATGCAGTGAATCATTCAGTCTAAAACTAGGTACAAAAGTAATTTCTGGTAATAATTCCACAGATGCCTTAAGTTTTATTAAACAGACTGTTATTACTTTGAAGTGTGTGTATGTGTGTGAGAGAGAGAGAGAGAGAGAGAAAAGAAATGGGGGAGGGTGTTGAATTGAAAAAGAACTGAAAGTGATCCTAAATCTTTTCAAATTACGGTAAATCTTCCTCTCCCCACTTATTTAAACTTGGAGTTAATCAGAATCACAGTGTAAAAAGTGTTTTATTTGAGGTTGCATAAATGCTGTAATTTAAGTAACCAATGAAATGTAGGATGAGTAATTTTGAAGCTTTAAATGCTTTTTGTCAGTTTCAGAACCTTCTAGTAATAGCAGATGTAGCTTCCATCCTCCCCCCATTCCCCTAAATGGCCACAAGTCTCAACATACAGACTAAAAAAAGGCCTAACTTTCAGGTGGCAGACTAACAAGTAGTAACCCAATGAGGAAAACACGAAATGCTGACATTTTCACTCGTTTTCTGAGTGAGGGCTCTTTAACTCACTTTCCCCTTTTCTCTGGGGAGTAGATGATACCACTTCACTGTTACAGGGCACTGTTTTATTTAACAGGGCACTGTCTTATTTAGAGTATGTTTTATAGTGCATATTAGCTAATGTGAACCTGACTTGCTGTAACTTCATGAAGATCGAAAGGAGGACACAGTGGCGCCTGAGTAGCCCCGTCGGATGAGCATCTGACTCTCGATCTCAGCTCAGGTCTTGATCTCAGGGTTGTGAGTTTAAGTCCCCCATTGGGCTCCATGCTGGGCGTGGAGCCTACTTTTGAAAAAAAAGAAAAGGAGGACCTAGAAAACAAGTCTATGAAGGGGGTTCTGCTTGTGGGGTGGGGGCTTCGCAAACCGACACTGAGGCCTAAATGGAATCTGTGACATATTTAAAGAGGCACATGTTCTATATTTGCGAATGAGGCTTAAGATGGCCATTGGGCCTTTGATCTTTGGTTGACTGTTATCTGATGGAATGATTCGCCCACAAAATTTAAAGTCTAAAAGAAGAACTCTGTGTTTTCAATCTTTCTAAAATTGAGAAGGAAATTATGATGAAATGAAAAGATGTATATGTGTAACTTTGTACATGTATTAAGTTATGTCATAGGACAAAATAGGAAAAAATAATCCTTATGAGGTATTTATTAGCACAGTGTCTTATGCAAAGCCGCCAAAAGATAGCAGGCATTAATACTGCTATTATTATCATTATTAGTTTTTTTAGAGAGAAAAAACATGTATGCTCATGAGCAGGGAGCGGTGGGGGGGGGCAGTGGAGAGGGGCAGAGGAAGAGGGAGAGAGAGAATTTGAAGCAGTCTCCATTCCCAGAAAGAATTTGAAGCAGTCTCCATTCCCAGCACGGAGCCCAACATGAGTCCCTATCTCACTACTCTGAGCTGAAATCAAGAGTCAGATGCTTAACCGACTGAGCCACCCAGGCACCCCAGTCATGATTATTATTATTATCGAGACACTATGTGTGAGTTGAGAGATGTTATAATTCTTCATCAAGTGAAAGGGAATTCTTTGAAAGTTTTGCGTTTCTCATGTTATTACCAAGTTTATAATTACTGCAAATTAAGAGGTTAGGTGATTTCTTGTTAGTGTTAAGCCGCAGATAAAACAATGACTGATAAAAGGTAAATTCAGGGTCTATTACAGATATTTTTCTTATTATGTCTTCATGGTCAGCAGATCTTGGATGTTAACATCCATGACTAAGAGACAAATGATCACAGGTAAAGCCTTAGTGAAAGAATTATTAATACAGAAGTTACCAGTTTATTAATATGAACACGAATATCCACTTAGATTGCACTTAAAACACTTACTGTACAAGATGGTCATGTCCATCACATTTCTCTGATTATAGATTCATAGCAATCTGAATAATTACTTAAACATAAATCTTAAATCTTTAGATTTTCTAAATTACAGTTTAAAAAAGAAATTTATATATAAACTAACAATACAAGCTAGAAATTTTTTGAAAACTTGCTCTCTGGCACATCAAATTTTATACATATGTGTATATATAGATCACTTTTGTTATCAAAAACATGGCACATGCAATAATATTCATTATAAGTATTTCATTATACTGAACACACCCAAGTTTCTTAAAAATTTTTTTATTTATTTAAATTCAGTTAATCAACATATAGTGTATTATTCTTTTTAAAAAAGATTTACTTACTTATTTTAGAGAGAGAGGGAGCATGCCCCCTTTCCCTGCTCTCGCTCTCAAAAAATTTTTTGATTTGATCTTGACATCCTGCCTTAATTTTTGCATGGTTGTAATAATTGGCAGGTTAGCTAGAAACCATACGTGTGTGCATACGTGCCTGTGTTGATTTCTGGCTCCGTTGTAACTAGCAGAATATTGTGTCTGAATTTTACAATAAATTTAACAATAAATCGTTAAATAAGTTATTAGAATCATTTTGCTTGTCATATCTTTGTACTCCAGTGAAATCATGACCCTATGAAAGTAAGTATGGATAGCAACAATCCCAGATGATACATTTGTTCTTTTTTTTTAATAACATGCAAGTAGTTTGTCATCCTTCAGGCCCACAACTCCAGTCTGAAACTCTGAGTTCCACCACTAAAGCCTGGAGACTGGGAGGCAAAAGCCCTGACCTGACCTGACCTCACGAGTCTTGTGGGGACTCGTGAGAAGAACTGACAGGAGGCCCTGGACAGTTTCGGTTTCTCCCCCTTGGTGGGATTACTCCAGTGTTTTGCTATAGAATGGAGTTGATTGGCGGGTGCTGGCCTAGATCCTGAGTTCAGGGCTCCTTTACATGTGGTCTGTGCCCCATATTTCCCAAATCCCAAAACTCCCGAGCTCCAAAATACATCTGGTTCCAAGTTTTCAAATAAGGAATTATGGGAACCATACCAACATTGTGAAACAGATTCCACACAAATAATGTGTATTATTGCTACAATGTAAGCTTTTTGTTTTTCTTATAATGAAGCACATTCAGCCTATGGAATGGTTTTGGGATTTTTGTTTTGTTCTTTGAGGATAGTTGACACACAATGTTACATTAGTTTCAGGTGCAGAATTTAGTGTTTTGATAGGTTTACGCATTAAGCTATGCTCACCACAGCGTAGCTACCATCCCTCAATCTGGAGCGTAGCTACCATCCCTCAATCTGGAGTGTAGCTACCATCCCTCAATCTGGAGTGGTGTTCTTGGGTGAAATTTAAGTTTAATTTAACTATTCTCTCTTGTTGTTTACTTGCGGTCATACAGGAATGGCAGAGTAGTTTGCACCACCTGGAAAACTCAAAGGGACTTCAGTTCTTGTATGCAAATCAGATATGACTCTAATAGGCTGTATCTTGCTCATGTCTAATACCTGTTTGCAAACTATACATGCATCTCTGTTCCATGGGATTAGGAGTCCCCTGGGACCTTCTCTTTGGGCCCCTCCCACTTTACTCCTGAAAGCATAAGGGATGAACTTCCTCGTCAGGTAACCTGCTTATTCCTTTCACCTCTGACCATCTGTCCCCTACTGGATAAGGTAATGTAGAATCTTCAAGGGTCTGGAGGGGTCAGGCTGTCCTGGTATCCAGGAAGTTGCTCTAGGTAAAGAGGGCAATGTCTGGTAGTCCGAGGACCTGGTTGTTTATAGCTCCAGTTTCTGATAATCTACAGGAGGCTTAGGAACCAGAATGCCGTTTGCTTCAGTTTTCCACTTACACTAGAGGAGAAATAGAAATGTCATTTGAGCGTATTTAGAGATCAATGTACACCAAGAAATTTGTTTGAGAGAAATAAAATGGCCAGCTTCTTGGTCATATACAATGGATATGGCTAATACCATTCAACCATGTACTGAGCACCTGTCACGTTCAAGGCATTGTGCTGTGTTCTGGGATGCCAAGGGGACTTAAAAATCTTTTGGGGGGAATATAGAATTTAAGAGTGACATGAGATGGAAACATGATTGCTGTAGGAGAGGCATAGATAAAGTACCATAACCTCGCCTTCAGAGATGTGTGAAATTTATTCTTCCAAATTAGGAGAGGATTAAGGAAGGTTTCATAGAGAAGATGGCATTGGGGGGGGGCTTGAAGATTATGTAGCTAAAAATATCCTTTCCTATAAAATGCTTTTGTTAAGGGGGCACGTGGGTGGCTCAGATGGTTAAGCATCTGCCTTCAGCTCAGGTCATCATCTCCAGGTCCTGGGATCGAGTCCTATGTCGGGCTCCCTGCTCAGCGGGGAGTCTGCTTCTTCCTTTCCCTTTCCCTCTGCCTCTTCCCCTTTCCTCTGTCACTGTCTCTCAAGTGAATAAACAAAATATATATATATTTTTAAATGCTTTTGTTGGGAAATACAGTTGGGAAAACCTGGAGTGTGAATCCCAGCCACTAGATAGCGTGGCAGGAGTGAAATCTGTGGGACGGCCTCATCTTGATCTCATGACTGGTAGTTATATTTTTGAAAGATTTATTTATTTGCATTAGAGAGAAATAGAGAGAGAAGCAAGTGGGGTGTGGGGTGAGAAAGTCAAAGAGAGAGAGAGGGAGAGAATCCCCAACCAGACTCCCCACTGAGCATGAAGCCCAACTCAGGGCTCCATCCTAGGGCTCTGGGATCATGACCTGAGCCAAAATCAGGAGTGGGACGCTTGACCAACTGAGCCACGCAGGTACCGATTACTCATGATCGGTAATGTTCTTTTCAGCTACTGAAGTTCTGCAATACTATGAATAAGTTATGGTCTCTGCAGGAGTTCATGGAAATCTTATTATTTGTTCCTTTGTAATGTACAGAAAGTGAATTCATGTCTTTAGTCGAATACCAGAAAGCGCCTTAGAACCAATTTGTCCTTAAAACAATGTAGTAATACTTTCTTTCTGGAGATAGAGTTTAACATACTTCACTGAATTTTGGTATCGAGTAGAGATTGTAGGGATTATTGAAGTAGCTGATAACCCCGACTGAAGCATGTAAATTTCCAAACCGTATCTGATATATCAGAATCAGAATGGAATCATGGTAATAAAAGAATTAGCTCTAAATAAAGGCCTAAGGTATTTTCTCTTGACTAATTTGCCTTTCTTTAGGTATATTGAATTTTTTTCGTATTGAATTTAATTAAACCACAAACAAGTGCATCAAATTCTTATAATTCCAGTGAAATGGCTTTTTAGCACTTCTGTCCAAATTAATGTAAAGATACCAACTATAGGTGTCCTTTGCCGAGATTCATAAATAAGGCTGACAGTGTTATGTGAGAAGAGAAAAGATGAGGCATTCACTGTTGTGTGCCTGTGTGCATGCATTTTCTCTGTATGTGGAAGGGTAGCTTAGATCAATTGCACTCCCTGAAAGTTGTTTGTTTTGAGATAATGGACTGAGCAGTTTTCTTTGGTCATGATCAACTAGCTCTCAGCCCCGTGAGCCACTTATTTCTGTAACTTTTCTCCTTGTATTAACACCACTCCTTTAAGGAAATTGACATACCGAATCCCCAAAAGAGTACAACAAGGCCGTGTCTTTGCTACACTACCATATTTGATGAAAGCAGCTGGATCTTTGTAGGTTGCCCGTGAAACAGACAAATGGGAAGTGCTGGTTATCACTTTGCTCTGTCTCCCAAAAGTGTAAATCAGAAAGAGATTATTGAAATATTAAGTGCCCTTTGTTAAGCCCCAAATACCTTTTGAAGAAGATAAGTATGCACTCTCAGTACGGTCCCCATTATTACTGAAATTGAGAGTCTCACACAATCTACAACGAAGAACCATGCCAATATTACATGTTGTTAATTGAATCAAACTGGACAAGTATGTAGGGGACTCTTGCTCTGTACCCAGCCCTGTGCTTGACAGAAGGTTGGGTGACCGAGGAGGGTTGTGCAGTCAGAGAGGAGTTACAAAACAGAACCTCAGAACACAAGAGGGATAAAACAAGCACTTACATGGGAACCCATTTGCCGGCAGTCTTCAGAAAGTGTAAAGGCAGGGAAAGAGTCTCAGTGCATTACTAGTCTTGTTTTATATTCTTCTCCTCCAATTTTTTTTTTTTAAATAAGAAGAGCCATTTGGCTTTTGGGGGGAGATAATCTACTTGATTAATGTTTTATCTACTCAGTTTCAATATGAAATTTAAACATGTATTATTTCCCCAACTTAAATGTGCATCAGGATGTACCATTCCTCTCTTAATACACAGCTGAATGGCTGTACATCACCCTTAAAATAAGATTCAAACTTCTCGTTTTGCCCTTGGGCTGTTCATGATCTGGACCTTGCCTCTTTCCAACTATATGTTCTAACACTCTGTCTTCCAGTCCCTGAGTATAGAGCAGTACTGACCTTTTTGCTGTAGCTTGAGCACACCGAGCATAGTCCCATTTCTGAGGCTTGGAGCTTACTGGTCCCTTTAATTGGCATGCCATATGCCAAGTCTTCATGAGGCTCACTCCTTCATTCATTCATGGCTTTGCTTAAGTGTCAAATGATGGAAGCCTTCTCTTGTCACTAACTAAAGTAGCCACCCTTCTCCCTTCATACTTCACAGCCTTGACCCTGTTTAATTTTCCTTCATAGCAGGTGACCGAATATATTTGTCTATTACCTGTCTTTCACTAGAATGTAAGACCCATGAGTGCAGGGGAGGGTCTTTAACTGCTGCATCCTCAGCATCTAGAACATAGTTAAGTGCTTAAAAGTACTTGGTGAATATGTTAATGAATGAACCAAGATTTTCCTCTATCGCGGCCTTCGTAAGAGGTAGAACTGTGTGCATATTAAGGAGAACAGCAAGGAGTTTAGAATTAGATGGACCTCTGATTCCCAGTTGTGCCACTTATTAGCAATGTGCTCTTAAGAAAGTTAGTTATGGACTCTGAGCCTCAGTAGCTTTATGGGTAAATTGTGCTAAATAAGTCCTAAATTGCAAGTACAGGGTAAAGCTTAGAGATTATACATTTTGCCACAGAAAACAAGACTGTGTTCAGATTTGTATATATATTATTTAGGATAGCTAGAAAATGCCCTTCTTTTGGTTGAGGAATCTAAATCACCCTCACACATGTATCTATTACTTAAAATAAGGAGTGAATAGTAGTCCAAGTAACTCTGGTCTCCGAGGGCTGTAAGTGCATATAAACATTTCTGCACGTTAGTGCCAGATGTTATGGTTTTGACATTTGGACAAAGCTAGGCTGCCTGCATCACAGCTCACACCGTCACAATCGAATCCAAAAATCTATCTGTTCACTCATACCATACTGTCCTACCTCTATGTCAATAACATCCAAGCAGCCCAATAATCCCCATTATAAAACTACCAGTGATGTCAACACATAGTAGGTGCTCAAGAATGGTAACTGTAATAAATTATTTTTTTCCTGAAGGAGAGCTAAAGTAATGAGGTTAAGCTTCTTCACAGTTTCCTATGACTCACAATTCATTCTGTGTTATCCAATAACTAAACTACTCTCAATTTATCAATCTTTGTTAATAAACCCAGTGAAAGTTGTATAATTTAGCATATGTTGGACATTTGGTATGCTGCTTAAATTTTTAAGTCCTAAAGCAAGGTAATTTATTATTATTAATTATTATTACTATTATTATTCTTTCTATTTTTAAAGATTTTATTTATTTGACAGACAGAGATCACAAGTAGGCAGAGAGGCAGGCAGAGAGAGAGCAAGGGAAGCAGGCTCCCTGCTGAGCAGAGAGCTGGATGCGGGGCTCTATCCCAGGACCCTGGGATCATGACTTGAGCAGAAGGCAGAGGCTTTAACCCACTGAGCCACCCAGGCGCCCCTATTATTATTATTATTATTAACCTAGCAGTATCTTTTGAGAAACTCATTTCTTTTAGAATTTTTTTTAAGATTACTGTTGTTTTTTATGACTTCATGTCCATATGCAGGAGTTTCCAGGAGAAACTTTTTTTCTCAGTCCTTGATTATTTTGGTGATCTCTTTCCCATATTTGTGTAGGAAACCAATGTTCCTGCTTATCCCTCTGGTCTTTCTTTATGATAAACTTTAGCATAATAAAAGCAGTAATCACCATCAGTCTGGAAGCTGCATTTAGCTTCAAGATTGGCTTTGATTCTGTTCTGGTTGGAAATAACATATTTGAAAGAGAATTGTTCTTGTTCTTGGCACATTGAAGTTGTATATGCCATGGTTGAGTGGAGGCCAGCAGAAAGTTTAGAGTCTAAACACGATATAAAGAAAACATCACTTAAAAAAAAATCTGATGCAAGAGTATTCTGCAACTCTGCTGAATATGGTTTCCCATGAGGCTCCTTCTCATACCTGAAAAGCTACTATATTTACATCCTTCAAAGTAGTGCCAGTAAAAATTTTGAGTGATGGGGTAAGTCAGGTCCAGGGCCATTTCAAATGGCAAAAAGGGGGAAAATGAACTCTGATATTCTCTTTTTTCTTTATAAAATAACACCAATAAAAACATACCTGCATCTACACACTATGGCATCAAGTCAATTCATGCTATTTTGTCTTCAGTTGAACTTGATTAAGAAGGTTGTATATTTGCAACAAAATGTTTTCTTCTAATTTACAGTCCTTATCATTGTCACTGTCGTTACGCTAAAGCATTCCAGTGTCTGTAGGTACGTTGCAGTGAATATCTAGTTACACGTGTTTTTAACCATGCCCTGTACTAAAGAAATAAGAGCACCCAATCCTAAGTGGTAGCAGGGACCCAGACCAGTCTCTAAAGGAAACATAGTAATTCTAGTACACGCGCAAAACCCCCAATGACATCTTGGGTCAAAAGTGGGCTGTCGGGAATGGGAAAACATCTTGTATGAGAGATAGAGGGGGAAAAACTTGATTCGCCAAAATCCTAGTTTCTATGTAAAGAAAAGGTCGTTTTTCTTCCAGGTAACATCCCAGATATGACAAGATAAAAGCCTTCCCTAGTTGTAGCCGGTAAAATGGGAATTAAAAATAACTTCTTAGTTATATTTATATTCCTTCCATGCCTATGTTTACTGTGCATGGATCTCATAGAGAATGAGGATGTGTGAGCCAGAAGAACGCATTCTTTGTGGGTAGGATTTGGGGTATTTTGGCGGTTGGAGTCTTCTAATGTCTGTCACTGATAACATCAGAGCTTCGAGTCAGACAGCTGGGAGCTGTACAACACACTGCCATTTTACATATATGAGTCAATGAAACACACTAGAAGTTATTTTTCCAAATTGTGTCATTTTCAAAATAACCTATTGTATGAATGATAGATTTGCTTTAATTTGTAAGCTTAATTTAATTTTTTTCTCATTAAAATAATCTCATGGCCTCCTTTCAAATTACATTTTTCTGAAATCCAAAGAGGTTTTGGGGGGTAGTGTAGAAATTATGTGACGTATTAGGACAGAATAGAGACTCATGAATTTGTTGCAAGTGTTTATTGAACCCATATTCTATAGATGGAATTGAAGGCTCAAGAAATGTCATCTGAAGTTCCTTTACTTGAAATAAATATTTCCATTACGTAAGGAAAAATTGGTTGTCCCAAGTCAATGTGGTGTAATAATTATAGAATTTGGGAACTTCAAGAATCCTGGTTTCATAGCAAAATTCAAGAGGGGCTTTGTTTTTTATACCCTTTCCGTCAGGAGAGGAGAGAGTCTGGGTTGAATCGACAGTTAAATGAATGTTGTGATAGACTAGCTGTGCATTTTTTGAAACTTGGAAAGCCTAGATTAATTCTGCTGCTCTTACTGAGAAATTTGGTATAATAGACAGCCCCAAACAAACCAAAAAAACACTAAACCCCAAATTTAAAGCAACCTCAGAAACTTGCAACACATGGAATGAGCGCTGGCTCTGGAATTGAACGGACGTGAATTTGAACCCCAGCGCCATTCTTTATTAGTGAGGGGACCTTGGGT
Source organism: Enhydra lutris kenyoni (assembly GCF_002288905.1). Lineage (NCBI taxonomy): Eukaryota > Metazoa > Chordata > Mammalia > Carnivora > Mustelidae > Enhydra > Enhydra lutris. The sequence continues at coordinate 11,165,457 of NW_019154131.1, forward strand.
AAGGTACTTAGCATCCCTGAACCTTGGTTTCCTAATCGTAGAGATAACGTGTCTCACAGAGTCCTGGCCAGAATTAGAAGAGTATGCAAAGCTCACGCTGTGATGTTTGGCACATGGTAACTGCGGTTGCCAGCACTAGGGGCCAGGCAAGCCTTGCGGTAGGGAACTAGGAAGGAAGCAAGAACACCTTTGGGCTCAGATTGGAGCAAACCTAGACTTTATTGACTGTCCTCCATCCCAACTCATTTGGTGATTCCTGATGGTAGAGAGGGTGGGAGCCCACCTCCCTCATTGGCCCAACTTTTAGGGCAGATGTGGGGTTGACTTCGAGTGGAGAATAGAGATGGGGACAGAGGCCCCTCAGATTGCCTCGACTCCTTTGGGGCCACAGCTGTACTCCGGCCCCAGAACAGCTGGCATTGCTGTGACAGTCAGGGAGCAAATGGACACAGGTGTCTGCCATCCTCTCAGGTTGTCTTGCTCATGTGACTCCATAAAGGAGTCTTTGGGAGTTATAGGCAAAAGACTGGTTAAGATATAAAAAGATCTAGTCTGAGACTTTGGCAAATAAGCAGATACCATTTAAAAGTTTTGGAAGCATTTTTGTTCTTCTCTCATGTGTTTCTACAATATGTGTAGATATATAATTAAATTTATGTATCTCCCCCCTTTTTAATTAAACAGGAGCAGACTATATATGTGCATAGGGACTTTGCTTCCCTTTGCTTTTTTTACCTTTTTATTTTGAAATAATTATAGATTCACAAGAAGTTGCAAAAATAGTATCTTTCACCCAGTTTCCTCTAATGTTACATCCTACATAACTTTAGTACACTATCAAAACTAGAAGATGGACATCAGTGCAGTGTGTGTGTGTGTGTAGAGTTCTTTGACTTTTTTTTTTTTTTTAAGATTTTATTTATTTATTTGACACAGAGAGAGAGAGAGAGAGCACAAGGAGGCCAAGCGGCAGGCAGAGGGAGAGGGAGAAGCAGGCTATCCGCTGCCCATTGCAGGGCTCTATCCCAGGACACTGGTATCATGACCTGAGCCGAAGGCAGACGCTTAACTGGCTGAGCCACCCAGGCGCCCTGGGTTCTATGACATTTTATTGCAGATGTGTGTTTGTGTAGTCACCACCACACTCAAGATACAGGACTGTGGCATCGCCACAAAGATCTCCATCAGCTAACCATTTTTCTAGACATTTCGCACGCCCCTCCGCCCCACCCCGAATCATTCCCTAACCCCTCGGAACCATTAAATGCTTTCTGTCTCTATAATTCTGTCAATGATAAATAAATGAAATCCTACAGGATGTGATCTTTTGAGATTGTCTTTTTTCCCCCACTCAGCATAATACCCTTGAGATCCATCCACATCGCCGTCGTCGTCGTGGTGTCTATCAATAATTTGTTCCTTTATATTGTTACACCAGTAGCCATGGTATGGATGTTTCACAATTTGTTTAGAACAGTTTGTGAAGAACAGTTTGATTGTTTCCAGTTTTGGGCTATTTTTTTTTTTTTCCAGTTTTGGGCTATTACCTATAAAGCTGTTACGAACATTCATGTACAGATTTTTGAATGAACAAAAAAATTTTTAAAGATTTTATCTATTTATTTGTTATAGACAGACAGAGAGCACACAAACATGGGGAGTGGCAGGCAGAGGGAGAAGCAGGCTCTCTACTGAGCAGGGAGCCCGATGCGGGACTCCATCCCAGGACCCTGGGATCATGACCTGAGTGGAAGGCAGATGCCTAACTGACTGAGCCACCCAGGTGTCCCTGAATAAATTTTTTTCTCTAGAAAAAAAGACCCAGGACTGTGGTTTCTGGACCAAATGTAAGTGTATGCTTAATTTTTAAAGAAATTGCCTTGGGACACCTGGGCGACTCAGTTGGTTGAGTGTCTGCCTTCGGCTTGGGTCATGATCCTAAAGTCCCGGGGATCGAGCCCTGCTCAGTGGGGAGTCTGCTTTTCCCTCTGTCCCTCAACCCTCTCTCTCTCTCACACACACACTCTCTCTCTCTCTCTCTCTCTCTCTCTCAAATAAATAAATAAATCTTTAAAAAAATAAAGAAATTGTCAAACTGTCTTCTAGAGGGGCTGTACCATTTTTCATTCTTACCAGAATGTATGAGAATCATTTCTCTGCTTTTTCACCAGCTTTTGATGTTGTCACAATTTCTTCTTTTAGCCATTCTGGTAGGTGTGGAGTACTATCTCACCGTGGTTTTTTTTTTTTTTTTTTCCCTTCCTTTCCCTAATGGCTAGTGATTTTAAAAATCTTTTAATGTGCTTATTTGAGATTTTTATGTTTTCTTTGGTAAAATGTATCTTACCATTTTCTTGTTTTTGCTCATTTTCTATTTGGATTGTTTGTCATTTTATTTTTGAGTTTTGAGAGTTTTTTAAAAAACATATTCTAGAAATCAGTTCTTTATCAGATATGTGATTTGCAAATGTTTTCCCCTATTGTAGCTTTCTTTTAATCTTAGAAACAGGATCTTTTGAGAGCAAAAGTTTTTAATTCTGGTGAAGTTCAGTTTATTGATTTTTTTCTTTTATGGATTATGCTTTCAGTATTCCGTCTAAGAACACTTCAAGCCCTAAGATGCCAAAGATTTTCTCCTATTTTTTTTTCCTAGAAGTTTTACAGTTTTATATTTTACATTTAAGTCTGTGGTCAATTTTGAATTAATTTTTGTGTAAGGTATGTGGTTGGGCTGTGATTACCAGAATTCTAAGATGGCCCCCAAGACCCTTCTCCCTGATGTGCTCCTACCATGTAATTAATCTCTTCCTTTTGAGGGTGGGCAAGACCAGTAAATACAGGATCATTTTGGATGGGCCTGACCTAATCAGATGAGGCTTTTAAAAGAGGGTAAAGTGAGGGAGATGCTCTGTTGCTGGCCTGGAAGAAAGCAAACAGCAATGTTGAGAAAGGAGGGGTCCATCCAGCAACAACATGAGTCAGTCTTTAGGAACTGAGAGTAACCGTGAGTGACAGCCAGCAAGCAAATGGAGACCTCCATTCTCCAGACTTCAGGAAAGAAATTCTGCCACCAACTTGAATAAGCTTGGAAAAGGACCTTGAATCTCAGACGAGTCTGTAGCTGCATTTGACCCTTAATTTCAGTGTGCTGAGGCCCTGAGCGGAGCACCCTGCTAACCCAGGCTAGATCTCTTTGGTATGGACTGGTGTATCACTTGGTTCGTTTTTTAGACATAGACGTTCTTATAAGGTGTGTTGAAGGAAAGGAGGGAGGATTTCACAGTGCATAGGGGCTGGGAGGGGTATCCTTGCTGGTTTATTTACTTCTTGTGTGTTTCAACATGAACTGTTCAATGTGGCCCGTCTGTTTAAGTGAATTTACGGATTAAAATATTTTACATGGTGTAATCTTTACAATAGTTTGCAGTGAGTTAAAAGGTAGTCTTTAAAATCTTCTATATAAGGTGGTTCTTTTCCTGTGATAAAGTGCTTCAAAGTACTCTTGAATGTAGTATGAATTATGCAATTTTCTTTAACAAAAAGAGAATGATTCCAAGTCTGTAGTTGGACCTTCTCTTTGATGGCAAGGGGCGGTCAAGAGCATTTTATTTAGAAAATTATTTTTAAAACCCTCCCAAACAAAACACGTTCTTTTACATCAAGGTAAAGTGACATATGTGAAAACAGCAGTGACAACAGCCAAACTAACTGCTTTATTGAAGGTTTTAGGAAGAAAGCATTATGAAAATAGTGTTTGAAAATATGTCTAGAATTCTCAACTTTTTTTCTAAAAACTATCTGAATTTATAAAAATTCATTTAGGTACACGTAAAAAGTTGTGAAGCATAATTTCCTAACCAAAGTGTGTGTTTTGAAACTTTGTTAGAAATATGATATATTTAATGTAAAGTGTTTTTGTTAAAGGAAAAGTGAATTGGGGGAAATCGTAGGGGGAAACAAAGCATGAGAGACTGTGGACTCTGAGAAACTAACTGAGGATTTTGAGGGAGGGAATTCGGGGATTGGGTAAGCCTGGTTGTGGGTATTAAGGAAGCATGTGCTACATGGAGCATTGGGTGTGGTGCATAAACAATGAATCTTGGAATACTGAAAAAATAAAATAAAAAACAAAAACAAAAAAAAAATAAAGTGTATTTGTTAAAATAAAAACCATGGCATATTTAAAGAGCAATTGATGAATTCAGGGAAGTTGGAAATTTTCTAGCCCAAATTCCAGTTAAAGCTTTTGTTTAATTGATGGGATTGAAACATTAGTGTCGTGATTCATAGCACAGCCAATGGTGCCCTTCTGTCACCTGCACCTCATCTTTCCTTGTTTTTTAAATATTTTATTTATATGAGAGAGAGAGAGAGAGAAAATGAGCCCAAGTGGGAGGAGTGGGGGAGGGAGAGGGAGAAGCAGACCCCCGCTGAGTAGAAGGCCCGATGCAGGGCTTGATCCCAGGACCCCGGGATCATGACTTGAGCCAAGGCAGGTGCTTAACTGACTGAGCCACCCAGGTGCCCCATGCATCTCATCTTTTAGCCATGTTTTGTGGGAGTGGTGCATGTGGGGACTCAGAATTAGACTTAAGAATTAGACTCAGAATTAGACAGCAGTTATCACAGAAAGTTATACAAGATTTTTAAAATTATAAAACATATTTCTTTAACCAAAAATCATTAATAATAACTTCTTATTGAGAATAGAAGGTCTCAGGGATATTATAACACAAGGTTAAGCCCACTTCTTATGGCTGGTTATGCTTAACTTCAAGCCCTCGTGTGGCCTGTTCCTTTTTTTGCTTGTAGTTTGTGCAGGGTTTCTGCAAAGTTTTGTTTATGGTCCTTTCTACTTTCTATTCCTTATTGATTCCTCAGAATTCTTGTTGGCTGGTGGCATTCTTAGCAGCTTTTAAATACACACACATGCACGCAACGCACATGCACACACACACATACTCAGTGTGCAAAGGAAGGAGGTGGCTGGTGGTCAGCCATCTTGATACAGTCTTTCCTCCACAGCTTTCCGCTGGAATGTCAGGGTGAAACAAATAACTGTGGATGGGCCAGAAACCAAACATTCAAACTGCAGAGCCCAATCCAGATCTTAGACTGGATCTTGCCTGGGAGACCATTACTGTCTGTAGACTGCTGGCAATAGGCCCTTCAGCTCTCATTTTCTGCCTTTCCCTACGTTACTAAAATATTGAAAGGAGAGCAAATGAGCAACCTTACCAGAGTCACTTCTTGATAATGAAAAAAATAATTTTCCTTTAATTCCAGGTGCTCATCAACAAAATTTGATACTAAAAACTATGAGTGTGTTATCATGGTAAGATTTTCTTCCTTGAGAATGACATAATAATTCACTCAAATGTGGAACTTCAGAAACAAGACAAAAGAGCAAAGGAAACAGAAGAGAGAGGAGAGGAGAGGCAAAGAGAGAGTGAGGAGGAGAGGCAAACCAAGAGACAGACTGTTAACTCTAGAGAGCAAACTGATGGTGACCAGAGTGGGGCTTGGTGGGAGGATGGGTGAAATCCGTGGTGGGGATTGAGGACGCTGGTGATGTATGGAAGTGCTGACTCTCTATACTGTACACCGGAAGCTAATATAACACTATGTTAACTAACTGGAATTTAAGTAAAAACTTTTAAAAAAAGGACATCATAAATGGGAGCTGTTTTATTATCAGTGGGCAGTTCTGTTTTGTTTTGTTTTTATTATGTTAGTCACCATACAATAATCAATAGTTTTTGTTTTTTTTAAAGATTTTTATTTATTTATGATAGAGAGAGACCCAATGAGAGAGGCAACACAAGCAGGGGGAGTGGGAGAGGGAGGAGCAGGCTTCCTGCAAAGCAGGAATGATGCAAAAGTTGGGTAATCATCCTTTCTGATGGCTGAGTAATATCCCATTGTGTATATGGACTACATCCTCTTTATCCATTTGTCTGTTGAAGGTCATCTTGTCTCTTTCCACAGTTTGGCTATTGTGGACATTGCTGTTATGAACACTGGAGTACATATGGCCCTTCTTTCCACTACATCTTTAACTTTGGGGTAAATAACCAGTAGTACAATTGCTGGGTCATAGGGTAGCTCTATTTTTTAACTTTTTTTTTTAAAGATTTTATTTATTTATTTGACAGACAGAGATCACAAGTAGGCAGAGAGGCAGGCAGAGAGAGAGGAGGAAGCAGGCTCCCTGCAGAGCAGAGAGGCTGATGCGGGGCTCTATCCTAGGACCCTGGGACCATGACCTGAGCAGAAGGCAGAGGCTTTAACCCACTGAGCCATCCAGGTGCCCCTATTTTTTTAACTTTTTAAGGAATCTCCATACTGTTCTCCAAAGTGGCTGCACTAGCTTGCATTCCTACCAACAGTATAAGGGGGTTTCCCTTTCTCCACAACTTCCCCAACACTTGTTTCTTGTCTTGTCATTTTTTGCCATTCTCACTGGTATAAGGTAGTATCTCCATGTGGTTTTGATTTGAATTTCCCTGATGGCTAATGATGATGAACATTTTTTCATGTCTGTTAGCCATTTGTATGTCTTCTTTGGAGAAGTGTCTGTTCACGTCTTACCAGTGGGCAGTTGTGTTGTTAGAAAGTAAATATTCATTGGCCTCTAAAATTCTTTAAATTTGAAAGGGCTTTAATATTTCAATATGTATAAAATATTTAATATTTAAAATGTTTACATTATGTCTAACAATACCCATCAGAAATATTAAATCTTTGGGGCATCTGGGTGGCGCAGTAGGTTAAGTATCTGACACATGGTTTTGGCTCAGGTCATGATCTTGGGGTTGTGGAATTGAGCCCCACAGGTTCTGTGCTCAGTGGGGAGTCTGCTTCTGCCTCTCTCCCTCTGCCTTTCCCCTCTAAAATAAATAAATAAATCTTAAAAAAAGAAATATTGAATCTTTGCTTTATGAGTTAAAGTAATAATTTTCCTAATTTGATCCCATTATCATTACTAACAGCCAAAATTTACCTGATGGTTTACTATGTTTCAGACAGGTAAGGTCTTTCCAGATTTTAATACTCCTTTAATCTTCACAAAATCTTTATAAGATTAGAATTATCATCCCCATTTTATGGGGATTTATTATATTCCACATACTTGGTATATCCATTTTACATGGTATATTTATATGGTAGATAGGAATGAAGTATAACTATAGTTATATTTAAAGGGAAATATTTGAGGTTTTTGCTTCCCAGTTACTCAAAAATATAAATAAAAAGTTTGCTCTTTTGGCCTCTAGGCCTCACGACATTTTCCATTAATCTCTTCTCCTGACATCAGGTTCCCAAGGATCCCATTTCTCCCAAAATCCAGTTTTGAAGTCAGCCTAAATTACATAATAATATGTACATAATGAATTATATAAATAATATTGTAGTGCACAAGTGACAGTCATCTACTGTATCTCAGAATTTTTTGAATTCTGAAAACACACTTTTTCTTAAAATGGCTAGGGTGTGGAATTTTATGTGGATTCTCTCATCTTGTTATGTTGATTATAAGCACTCCAGATTATCTCTGTAACAAAAGCCTGTTCTTATCCAGAAACCATCTTTTGTTCTGTTTCTCCGGGAACTAGATAAGCCCCGCTGAGATACAGGTCTCAGGGTGTGGCCAAAATCCCTACGGCCAAGGCCAAAGATGACACGGCATAAATTCTCCAGTGCTGGGCGCGCTGATCACAGTATCATGCTGTTCTGTCGTTGCTTGCTAATATAAAAAGACGTGACGTTTTAGTACAGGACAGAGGTGTGTTGTGAAGGGTTAGACCTTGGGAGCTTGATACGGAAGTCCCTAGGTGCTCATCCACCCCCCCCCACCCCGTCCCCTCTCAGTTTATTCAGAGGATCATTTCCACTTCTCCCCACCTGACACCTTTCTTTTCTATTAAAGAGTTGGGTTTTTCACTGGAATCCTTTGTTACGTAGTTTGAATCACTTCTTAATATTGGCAGTTAACGTTCTTTATTCCTCAAAAGGTCTGGTGCTTCTTGGAGTAACTGTGATTTCATTGGCAACCCCTCTCCGCCGACCATGCTATAATATACTGTTTATGCCATGAAACATGCTTGCTGTATTTACCACTCTTCCTTGTTGTTCTGAAAAGATATATAAGTGTTGTAAAAAACCGCTTTCATCTCTCAAATGCAATACTGCTTTAAAAGATTTTAAATGCCTAATATTCTAAATCCTATGCAAAAAATCGGGGGCACCTGGGTGGCTCAGTGGGTTAAAGCCTCTGCCTTCGGCTCAGGTCATGATCCCAGGGTCTGGGGATTGAGCCCTCTCTGCAGGGAGCCTGCTTCCTCCTCTCTCTCTCTGCCTACCTTTGATATCTCTCTGTCAAATAAATAAATAAAATCTTTAAAAAAATTGATTATCATTATATTCCTTTTAGTGTTATAAAGAATAATATGTGGTATCTCTTAATATGTGCTGAATATTAGGATTTAGTTATTAAAAGTAGATCAAGGAAGGAGCCAAAATAATTATGACTTTTGGTCCATCCACCATATAAAAATTTAGATGTAACTCCTCAAAAAAGTATTTTATTTTTTTTAAAAAGAGGTTTGAAGGAATATCATTTTTCCTTGAAGAGTATCATGTACATGAGAATTCATGAAATATGTTTCTCTAAATTTAGGATGTGGGATAATTTTTGAAATGTTGAGGTTTTTATCTTGGACTATTAGAAGCCAATCCTCTTATGCCTTAACAGTGAAATAATAATTCAGGAGCCCATACTGACAGAAGAGTACTTCCTTTTTTTATTCAATAAGCGCTTATGCATATTTTTGTACCTTTTATACACTTTAGGTCCTTATCCAACAAGGACATATGTATGCAAACCACCTATCACAGATTGTCTCATTAAGATCTTAGTGGAGAATTTAAAAATAGAACTAAAGTAATACTACAATGAGATTCAGTGAGAGTGAGATTTTTGGAGGGCTTTCTTACACAGATGCACCGTAGTTGAAGGATGAAGAGAATGGCTTTGCCTTAGATTTTTAATTACCTGAGACTTACAACAGTTTTGGAAGTAGGCGAGAAAATGACCTTTCTTCCCATTTCGTGGAGGGAAAGAATGGAAGCCCAGAGAGATGACGTGGCATTGCCCAACAGAGCAAGGCTGAGTAAGCAACAGAGTGGGGACTGGACCGGAGTAGGACTTGTAATACCCGGTCTACCACCTGGTGAAGATGAATGAATTATGGGTAGAGAGACACTTGGCATAGGAAGAAGCAGATAGGATTTTATAGTTTCTGGTTTTTACATACCTTTGAAACCCAGAGAAATATTTTGTGTTAGTATTAGATATAAACTCATCTTGAAATGACTCAAAGTAAGGTAGAGATGTTCCCAAACATGAAGTCATACCATGCTCGTTCAGTGTTGGGTAATAGAATTCTCTTTTGTGTATTCTGTCCTTTTGTGCCTACAGCTGTGCTCTCACTTCTTTTTTCAACTTGAACAAAGTATAGTTAATAATTCATACATTAGAGTGTTAAGATTATAGTTCCCCAAATATCTTCATCCTTTCCTATAAGGTATTTTATGCCAACATATGGCTTCAACTTGGGGTTTTTAAAAATCTTTTCATTCATTCATTCATTCATTCAAACAAGTGCTCACTGTGAGCCACTAACATCCCTGATGATACAGAGATGATTAGGCATAGTATCTGGAGCCCCTCAGTTTAGTAAAGAGAAACACGTAAACTAATACTTTTCTGCTAAAGCAATAAGCATTATGATAAAAGTAAGCATGAGGGGGGCCCCACAGAAAGCTAGAGTAAATGTTAACAGTGCCTTTGGGTTCAAAAGAGGTTTCTTGAAAGAGATGGTGTCCGAGCTTAATATTTTAGGGCAAATAGGAATTTATTAGGAGAAAAGGTGCATATTTTCTTACTTTTACCTACAAGTAGTTAACCTGCTTCCATTTCTCAGACATTGTATACATTGTTTCTTATTCTTTGTTCACCACATTATTTCATGTGCATTCAGAATTGCTCAAATATCCAGTTTCTCAAAGTTTTTCCAAATCAGACTCTTTGGATTGAATAGAATTTAGAAATTCTCAGACTGTCTACCATTTTACTAGTTTGTTGCTGTGGTTAGAACATTTTTTTTTCTCGTAAATAATACAACATTATCTTTGAATATATCTTTGAAATATTTGGTTTTTGTTATACTTGAGGTATTTTGAAAGAGTTTTTTAAAAAGTTGTGATAGTGTTCTTGAACTTAAAATTCACTACTGGTTGCTTTAGAAGAAAAAGTCTGTAAAATATGATTAAAATGTTATACAGGGGTTTAATGATCCCCCAAATATAACTTATTTAGAGGGGAGAAAAACTTACACACACCTGTATTTTATTATACATAGTATAACACATGAGCAGTCCTCTGTTATATGAATGAACACAATTATGCTTTTTTGTACAATGTAAGAATCACATTATTTACTCTTAAACAAATTACAGGATTATTTCAGCTCCTTTTGTTTCAAACCATTTGTTTTTTTAGGTGGACTGAAAATTTTACTAACTCAGCTCATTTTGAAATATCTTGCTTATATATCCATCTGTTGTATGTCTCAAGATTGAAATTTAGGTCAAATTACAACTTGAATTTGACTTCATAAAGAAAATAAGTGTGCCATCTTTAAAAATTGCCTTCTAAATTTTAAACACAATAGATCAAAGTACATCTCATTTAAATATATGCTCTGGAAAAGAAGTCTCAATTATATTCTCCCGAACTTTCTTAAAATAGTCCCTGTTCTCAATATAAAATGTGAGGGTTAGCTTTATTATTTGAAAGAAAGATGAAAAGTTGTTTATTTTAAAATTTTAATGATTTTGCTTTCAAATTATGGAAATTCTTCTTTGGGGACATCTTTATTTGAATTGTATGTGACATTATATTTATTTCTTAAGGCTATGATTAAAAGTTTCGTGGATGTCTACCAGCTTGCAAGTGCTAGAATTGCTACATTAGAGAAGGAAATGACATCTCATCGAAGTCACATTGCAACGTTGAAGTCAGAACTTCACACGGCTTGTTTACGAGAAAATGAAAGTTTACAATCAGTAAGTCCTACAACATTGCTTTTCTTCTTTGTGTCTGGGGTCACAAGTTTACATTCATATTTTTTTGTTCATGAGATTTGCCAATATATATAATTTAGGGTAAGTGATCAATCAAGCAATGTGAAATTGTTAGTGTGGAGAAAATTTTGAAGAAAGAGAGGCAATTAATTTTTCCATTGTATCATGTATAAAGATATGCGCACTGTTAGCAATGCTCAAACACTACATCAAGATTCCTTTGTGTTCGGCAGCCCAGCTGACAGTTGGATTTGGCAGTACGCATAGTTAAAGCTTGCAACTGTCTGAAGATTCAGTGTGTCCCATTAAGACAGAATATTATTAATTATGCGTATAACCAAAATGGTAATTAGAACATGTGATTATTCTCTGTAGAAAACTAGACTTATCCATAATACATGCCTAGCTAAAGATGCATGTTGTGATTCATCTATATGATTAAAATTCAGTTTCAGCAGTCATTTTTATGTCTTAAAATTTTAGCCCATGATGAAATTTGGGCTCATTTAAGAGTAAACAAAATTTTCTTCATTTGAAATATGTGTTTGGGGTGTATCAAAAAATGAATAAAGGAACCAAATAAACATTTAAAACTTTCCTCCAAAGGCAAATAAATATATCAACAGTGAGCTTCAGAAGGTTACCAATCACTGGAGTGCCTTTTTTCCTTTTTTGGCCTGATTATAATGACTCAGGGTGACTTGTAAGGAAAAACAGTATCACTTTTTTTTTTTTTTTTTTTTTTAGATCCAGTGCAGTAATTTATTTAAAAACAAAAATAAAAACTCAGTACACCAGCACACCAGTAGCCTAGTCAAAAATTCCACATTTTGGAAATCTAAGTCTTTTTTTTAAATATTTTTGCCTTTGGCTATTAACCCTTTTCAATTGATACATTCAACAGAAGAAGACTTAGTATTAAAGCAAATAGCTGCGTGGCTATGGGTTGGTCCTATGGCCCCATTAGATCTCACCTCAGGTGTCTGCATCCCAATGAAACCTTTATGACCATCATATTCAAAATTGCAGCTACCAACCATTCCCCACCCCCAAATTCTCTGTCTCATTCTCACCCCAAATGGCCTGTCTACCTTACACCTTCCTTGCTTTCTTTCATTATAGTACTTATTCTTGATTGGCATAAATTGCGTTGTATTTATTTGCTTATTATCTGTTCCCTACTCTCATAGAATATAAGTTCCATAGAGACAAGCAATTTGGGGTATTTCTTCTCTGCTCTGACAGCGCTCTAAAGGCAAGAACAGCCTTGCCCACAGTAGGTGCTTAACTAATGTCTCATGAGTGAAAATACTGGCACTACATCCAGTAAAATGACCAAACCAATAATTTGGGACCTGAGATGTTGAGTTCAATTTTTTTAAAAAAATGACTTTGTTAATTTCTTAATGAGAGAGTAGTAAATTTGATCTCTACCAAGATAAATTAAAATGAAGAGGAAACCTATTTAAAAAATGAAAGCATTTGAAATTTTTTCTAGCCTTTCTCTGAAACATACTTACATTTCTTCCTGTGAATGCTCTGGTCCCGTTGGTTGGTATTTCATTATACCGTCTAGGTTCCTTTAGCTTTATTGGGTCATACTACTATTTATTGTTTGTTACTGTTATGCATATAAAAGTAAATACTTGCATTTTAAGAAAGGCCACACTTGATAAGGTGGGATTGTTTCCCCCTGGATTAAAAAAAAATTTCTATTATTATTATTTTTTTACCAATTGTTGTCCTACTGATGTCTTAATGAAAGTGTGCCTATCATCATAAAACTCTACTCCCCAACCTTTCCCCTCCTGAACACATCTGTAAGGATATGCTCATCATCTTGTCTGTACGAGGTGGTTTTCACCCTGGCAGTGATTCTCAAAAGGGGACATGTGTCATGTGAAAAACCTCCCAGCAGGTTATGATTTGTCGTTCTATTTGTCGTTAGAAAACGCTGCCCTATCCTGTGTCCCTACGGGGTGTTTACTCTGATCTCTTTCCTTGGTTGAGACTTACGATTTTTGAAACAGCAATAAGTTGCTATAGTAATTTTATTTTTCAAGACATTTGTGTATGCATTTCAACCTTGAACTCCTTAAGAACTCTCTGGGGGAGGTGGAAAGAGCCTCAGTCTTTTCATAGTATTTCATAGAGGAGAGGAGATAGAGTTTCATAGATAGGAGCAGAGGCTTTTGAATTATACTCATTAGGAATATAATCAAGTGTAAATAACAGAAAACCTGATCAACGTAGTTTGAAAAATCCTGGTTCTGTGTTTTTTCTTTTTCTTTTTTTTTCCTCACGTAGCAAGAAGTCTAGGTGTAGGTCGCTGTTGTCCTATGGCTCTTGGTGGTTTAGCTTCTCTGTGATTTTTCTGCTACTCCCTCAGTATCATAAGACAGCAGCCAGCTCTAGGGTTTATAATCACATTCAAGTTATGAGGATGGGATGGCCCAGCAATATTTGCTTTTTATATATAATAAAGCCTTAGAAGGCTTTTCCTTTAAAAACCATTTAAGTGTATTTTGCATAGATTTAATTTAAATATTTATAAATTTTAATATACATTTACTAGATAATAGATAGTAAATATATGGAAATATATTTATTTATATATTTAAAAAAAGAAAAGCCTTCCAAGAAATCTCCAAACATATTTGCACTTACATCCCATTGGCTGGGCCATGTGGCCACTTGTAGCTGTAAGGTAATGAGTCAAGGAACAAGGGAATTAGGAATCTATAGTGTGTGCTAATAGAAGTCAGTAAATCTGGATTTAATTTCAATTCTGTCAATTGCTCATTGTATGGCTAAGTAGGGTCTTCATCTGTAAAATGGGGTAATGGTCCCACTCCTTAACAAGATGCTGGGAGCTCCAGTGAGAAGTATTGAAGCACTTTGCTTTGTACTTACTGAGTAGTCAGTACAAAAAGAAAAAAAAAAACAACAGTTGGCTCTTTTTTTTTCAGATTTTATTTATTCATTTGAAAGAGAGAGAGATCACAAGTAGGCAGAGAGTCAGGCAGAGGGGGAAGCAGGCTCCCTGCTGAGCAGAGAGCCCAATGTGGGGCTCGATCCCAGGATCATGACCTGAGCCAAAGGCAGAGGCTTAACCCACTGAGCTACCCAGGCACCCCGGCTATTATTTTTATCACCATTATCTTGATAGAAAGTAATTGGATTGCACCACAGGAAAAGATAATTTACTAACCTACCATCTTCAGTTGCAAACCCTGTCATTTTGTTCTGCCTCCTACCGTAGCCTTGAGCTTGTGATTCCTCCTCTGTGATCACCATCAGTATATTCCAGTGACTGAGCTCTCCACCCTTTCTGCAGCCCGTATCCCCTCCTTTCATTGACACATTCTTGAAAAGTAGTCCACTTGCTTCTTCTGTATTCTTGTCTCCCATTCATTCCTCAGCTCTGCTGCTATCTGGCTTTGGAGTCTATCCTTACACTGAAACTATTTTCTCAAAGGTCGCAAATAGTTTTCTGCTTGCTCCCATCCATTAGTTTCTTCTCATGCCTTTTAATCTTTCTGCAACGTATGAAGCTTTTAACTACTTTCTTCTTTAAATGCTCACCTCCTTTGTTACACTCGTTATTGACTTTTTCTTCTTTGGCTTTCTGGTCTCTACTTACTTGAGCTCTGCTTTCTTTGTATTCTTTGTATTCTTGCTTCTTAATTTTTTCTTTATTGAAATTAGTTCAATATTTATTCAGCATCTACTCTAGAGCAGGCATAATTCTGGTCTGAGGGACATTATGTGAACCAAAACAGACCATCCTGCTCTTGTGAACTTAAAATCTAACAATGGAAGAAATTATTTTCATATAATCACTCTAATATGTAATTACTAACCAGGATAAGTGCTCTGAAAGAAAAGAACTGAAGCATGTAACAGCAAAGCTTTTTCAGGGTCAGTGATGCTTGAGTTAGTATCTGAAGACTGGGTATGCGGAAGGACAGTAGTGGCCCAGATCAGGAGGAGGAATGGGAACATCTGGAAGGCCCTGTGAAGGACAGAAGAAATTGAGAAATACCAGTGGGGCTAGAATAAAGAGAGCAGAGCCAAGAGTGGCCTGAATGAGGTAAGGATGGTCTGGAGAGGGACAGAAGTCAGACTTTTTCCTCCTTGTTTTAAGAGCAAGGGAAAAGGCATCGGAAAACTTTAAAGAAGGAGTGACTTTCTCAGATTTGTTTTTTTTTTTTTAAAGATCCCTTTGGCTGTGGTGTGAAGGAACAATTGGGTGTGAAGAACAAGAGAAAGGGGTATGTGAGATAATTCCTGGACTTTCTCCTTTTGGAAATGGATCAATGATCTCATTTACCGAGAGAGAAACAATGGGAATAGGAAGGAATATTGTGAGTTTAGCTTTGAGTATGTTGAGTTTGAGGTACCTCTGAGACATCCAGTTGGAGAGATCAAAAACGCTGCTTGATTGGGAATTTAAGCCAGATGCCAACCAGGAGGTATACATTTTAGGTCATTGCCATATAGATAGGACTTGAGGCTATTTGCAAGAGTGAGACCATATGTAGGGATGGTTTATAGAGTAAGAAGGAAAAAAGGCCTAGGTATGAATCTTGAAAAACTCCAACATACAATGCTTGAGAAGAAGAAGATAAGGTTGGAAAGGAGGCTGTGAAGGACTAGGCAAAGAGGTCAAAGGGAAACCAAAAAGGTGTGATGCCATGAGAATGGAGTGTTTTAAAAAGGGTGGCGTATCGATAGTGTCATATGCTGCTGAAGATCAAGCGAAAGGAGGATTGAAATTGGCCTTTGGATTTAGTGGATGGAGGCCCTTATAACCTTAGCAAAGGCTCTTTCAGTGAGAGATGGAGAGATAAGTGAGAGTTGACCAGAAAAGAAAAAAAGACAGTGAATTTAAACAACCATCTCAAGGATTTAGCTGTTAAGTGGGAGACTGGGATGGAGTATTCAGAGCAGGTTCAGGGAGTTATATCCTAAGATGGGAGCGAATTAATCATGTTTCAATATCTTCTTAAACCTAGGCCTCCGGAAGTCTGGTTTTGGCCATGTTCACTGTACTGTCTACTTTTATCATTTCAGTTTTTTAAAAAGATTTTATTTATTTATTTGAGAGAGAGAGAGAGAGAGAGCATGACATGGGAGAGGGTCAGAGGGAGAAGCAGGCTCCCCTGCTGAGTAGTCCCGATGCGGGACTTGATCCTGGGACTCCAGGATCATGACCTGAGCCTAAGGCAGTCTCTTAACCAACTGAGTCACCCAGGTGCCCCTAACATTTCAGTTTTTGCCATTTTGTACTCTAGGTATTTTTTGTTAGTGTTTTATGATATCTATTTTTCCATCTTTTTCTTTTATCCTACCCGTGTTTATATTTATAGAGGGTTTCCTGTAGAAAGATGTAGTTCAGTTTTGTTTTGTCTAACCATTTGATAATCTCTGACTTTTAATTGGGTAATTAGACCACACACATTTAATATGATTATTGATATTTTTGGATTTTTATTTACCATTCTATTTGTGTTATGGGGACAAGTGCAAGAAGACATGGTTTCTGTTCTTGTGTGTTCCTCTTCTAACAAGAGAAACAAACACATAAGCAAATCACAAAAATAGTTATGTGTAAAATCTAGGGAGCACAGACAAAGGAGGCATTCATTCTGCCTAACGTTGTCAGTAAAAGATGAGATGTTTGCAGGAGCTTTTGAAGAACGCATAGCAATCTGACACCTTGTTAAAGGGGAAGACCAATGAAAATTGCTATTTTACTTGATTTGACAAATAGGCCTTATGGATAGAACATATGTTTAATGAATTAAATGATGGAAGAGGTTGGTGTTTTTTTTTTTTTTTAAATATTAGAAGATGTACTGTTGCTTTACCTCCATTCCCCCTCTCAATTAAAGACAGCCAACCTACCCACCCAGCCTGTACCCACTGGAACCTGACACTGCTTACAACAGTCACACCAAACCCCATCTTCCCAATCCATTCTCCCACCATCCAATCCATGCCTTATATTCTATAATCTGACTTGATTCTGCCTCTGGCCATTTTGCTATTGATGTTCTTATTTGGTCTCTCTAGTATTTGCTATTTAGGCCGTTCTCAACACTCTAGCTCTCATCCCTGCCCAACCCCCATCACCTCCTTCCCATGGGCCTTCATCTAAGGTTTTAGAGTCAAGCAGGCCTGAATGTGCATCCTGTCTGTGTTATTACCCATACAATACCCTAGGCATCAGTTTCTACATTTGTAACATGTAGATACAGTTGCCTACATTGTAGGGTGGGGTTTGAGGATTAAAGACACTGTCTGGCATACTAGTAGATGCTCAATAAATTTCACAATACGTTTCATTTAATAAATCCAGTAAAACATTTTCTGATAGTTACATATACTTCCCACAGCTAAGCTTTACATATAGTTTTAAAAAATACATGTATCCATGAGGAAACCTTTTGACAAGGAGGCAAAGGAACTAAAACAACCCTTGAATCTGTGCTTTTAGCTCACACTAAGTCCAGTATTAATGACAGTTGCTGTTTTCACTTATTTAATGAACTGGGTGCAGTCCGTGTATGTTCAATAACCATCTTTTCTAGCCATTTAACTATGTGAGAATGAAAAATAAATATTCATTATTAATAAAGACCGATACATCATGGGGTTGTGATGCAGAGAAAGGGATTGATCAGACTGTAGATGTGAATTGTCCTCTTTAGAAACTTTATCCTTCTTAAGGTGACATTTTCATTTTTGTCCAGCAACAGATACTAACAACACTGGAGTGCATCTAGGGCTCTCCTCCGACGTGCGCTTGCCAGTATTTTCACATTTTCAGTATGTTGGTCTTTGACCCATTAACATAGGGCTGCTCTGGGACTTTTAGCTGGAGTAACAGTAACCAGGAGGGGCTTCCAGGGAAGAGATTTTGAGTTACAGACAGCCCAGGAGAGACCAGGGCAGCAATCAAAGCCAATTACTTGTGGGTGTTTGGGGACCAGCACACCCACGGCTGGGGAGAAACACGTGGCATTTCAGTCTGCGAAACACGAAATGCCAAACACAGACATGCTGCTCTGAGTTACAATCCTGCAAGCTACAGTATTGTTTTGCCTCATTTCCACTCTGTGTTTAACCAGTATGTTTTTAATTCTATGCTACTTTTTTTTTTTTTAGATTTATTTATTTATTTGAGAGAGAGAAATAGAGCCCTTGGGAGGGGCAGGGGGCAGAGGGAGGGAGAGTCCCAAGCAGGCTCTGTGCTGAGCGTGGAGCCCGACACGGGGCTGAATCCCATGACCCCGAGATCACAACCTGAGCCAAAACCAAGAGCTGGTCACGTAACCAACTGCACCACCCAGGCGCCTCTATAATACTTTCTTTATGGGGAAATAACAAATTACGAATTGGAGGAACATTTCAGTTAGTATCTTTGCAGGAAGATATCTTTGCCTATTGTTCAGATTATGTCAGATTTGACAGTTGTCAAGTGGTATCATATTGTTAATAAAGGTCAAAGATTTAGAATATTTTGGTTATAAGAATCCCCTGTCTCTTAAGTTTTCAAATAATTTTCTGCCACATTTGTTTTCATTACATTTCTTGAGAAAGGAAGGATTATTTGTCTGTATTAGTGTTGTGTGGTTCAAGAAGCCGACAATTTAAGTAACTTACTCTAGTTAAGTTGCTCTCGTAAACATTTAAACATTTCATCCCGGTTGATTCAAGATGTTTACTATTGAGATTTTTAACTATTCAAGAAAAAATCATTTTCTTAAGGGAGCCCTAAGCCGTGACTTAATTTGAGAGAGACTGTGCAGTGCTGTGCAGTACAGATAGTAGAGCCTTGCTGCCGGGTTTTTACTTAGAACCCAACAGATTAGAATCCAAGGCCTCTGTTTCCTTGTTTGGTGCTTTCCTATGAGAATGAAGTGTGGATTAAGGCAAATCTCGGGGCGCCTGGGCGGCTCAGTCGGTTAAGTGTCTGCCTTCAGCTCAGGTCATGATCCCAGGGTCCTGAGATGGAGACCCGCATAGGCCGTCTGCTCAGCGGGAGTCTGCTTCTCCCATTGCTTGCCCACCACCCCCCGCTTCTGTTCTCTCTCTCAAATAAATAAATAAATAAATAAATAAATAAAGGCTTTAAAAGAAAGACAAATCTCTGCCGTCATGGCACTTCAGGTAGTGGAAAATACACTATGATACAAATAATTAAAAAGAATGATGTTGAGGTCAAATCACAGAGCGCTGTGAGAACACAGAGCTTGGGAACCTGAGGGAGGCTTGGGATGCCCCACCTGAGGAATTGAGATCTTGGTTAAAAACATGAAGCGGTGGCTGTTATACATAACTAATGAATTGTTGAACACCAAATCAAAAACTTATGATGGACCATATGCTGGCAGCTGAACATAATAGTAAAAAAACCCATGAAGACTAAGTAGGAGGTTACCTCACACTGTCAGAATGGCTAAAATCAAGAACAAAAGAAACAACAAGTGTTGGTGAGGTTGTGGGGAAAAAGGAACCCTCATGCACTCTTGATGGGAATGTAAGCTGGTGCAGCCACTTTGGAAAATAGTATGGAGTGTCCTCAAAAAGTTAAAAACAGAACTGTACCCTATGATCTTGTAATTGCACTAATGGGCATTCATCCAAAGAATAAGAAAACACTAATTCAAAAGGGTATGTGCACCCCTATGTTTATTGCAGTATTATTTACCATAGCCAAAATATGGAAGTAGCCCAAGTGTCCAGGGATAGATGAATGGATAAAGAAGATGTAATGTATATATTCAATGGACTATTACTTAGCCATAAAAGAATGAAATCTTGTCATTTGCAACAACACACATGGATCTAGTGAGAGTATAACGCTAGTGAGATAGGTCAGTGAGAGAAAGAGAAATACCATATGATTTCACTTGTATGCAAAATTTAAGAAACAAAACAAAGACAAAAAGGGAGACAAACCAAAAACCAGACTCTTAACTAAGAGAACAAACTGATAGTTACCAGAGGGAGGTAGGTGGGGGGGATGGGTGAAAGAGGTATAGGGGATTAAGAGTACACTTATTTATTTTTTCCAAAGATTTTATTCATTTATTTCTCAGAGAAAGAGAGAGAGAGAGAGCACAAGCAGGGGGATCAGCGGCAGAAGGAGAGGGAGAATCAAGCTCCCCGCAGAGCAAGGAACCTTATAGGAGACTTGATCCCACGACCCTGGGATCATGACCAGAGCTGAAGGCAGATGCTTAACTGACTGAGCCACCCAGGCATCCCAAGAGTACACTTATGATGAGCACTGAGTAACGTAGAGAATTGTTCAATCACTGTATTGCACACCTGAAACTGATTGAACACTCTGTTAACTACCTAGAATTAAAATTAAAAAAAAAAAAGTTAGGAGTTGACAGGGGAAAGCAGAGGATGCTCTGGGAATGGAAGTCTGTCTGTGTGACTGGAGCAAAGCCAATGAGATGGAGAGATGAGCTGGAGGAGGGGCCAGATACATGCAGCCCTAAGCGCGATTCTCAGCAGGCTGGGCTGACTGTGACGTCTCCCAACAGCTCCATTGCAAACGTCTACTGCCTTTGCTTTATGTATTTACTATTTATTCTCAAAGGTCACTGACATTTGATGCCATAACAACTCTCATTGGACCCTTTTGCTGAATACTGCCTTACTTAGATGCTCATTAAATTCTCCCATATTTTTATCACAAGCTCCAGCCCCTGCCTCTGAATACTAACAAAGCTAAATAATGGAAACATAAAATATCACTAAGTGGGACAGACCGGTCAATGTGCAGACATTTTCCTTTGATCCTTGACATACATATCCAGACTTTTAAAGGTTTCTCATATTCCAGAAACTCAGGCTTTGGTTGGTGTAGTAAATAGGGACCTGAAGGTTAATAATGCATATCCCACTGGCCACACACCTCCTTTCTAGTCTTTTAGTTCTCGTATGATGCAGTTTAAAAAGAGCTACTTTCACGATGAATGATGTCTAGATAGCGACTTAGGGGCATGATATCCTAAATTCTACATGTATATCAACATACACATATAATATACTTAATTATGTAAAAATATATCATATGTCTATAGTATTAGACGTTTTATGTTAGATATATTAGATTTTATATATAAGTATAATATAAAAATATATTTTTATAAAATACGTGTTATATAAATATAAATATATATGTTATATAAATATTACATATTTATATAGTTCTATTCCTCACTGAGGGTCAAGCGTGGAGTGGCAGGAAGGAAAGTTTCAAACTCAGACCATTATCATCAATCAATGAATTTTCTGTACAATCAGGTTGTAGAAAATACAAATGGTAATTCGACAGTCTAATGCTCTAATTATTTATATTGGTTGTTCAAAGAGTAGCAGTGATTGACTATGCTTATGAGTATCTCTCTTACACTTTCATCTTTCTTACAAAATTGGGTTCTTTGAGGGCTTTAGCTGGCTGTTAGATTCTCAGAAATCTCCCCTTCAGTTTTCTGCAAACAGTTCAGACTCACAGGGGTCCCAAACTGAACGTGGTCTTCACCTCTGTCGCTCCCCATTTTCCCACATTCTCCATTCCCTATGTTCCTTATCTCTGACATAACTATCCACCTTGCAGCCCAAGGCAGGAGCCTAAACATTTGTCCTACTTCCTGTCCACCACCAATATTCAGTCACTCACTAAGTCTCCCTGTTTCTACCACCACAGATGCCTAGGTCCATTCTCACCTTTCTACCATTGTGAATACAGTAACTTTTCTTTGGGTCATTGCAATGGTCTTCCAGTGAGTTTCTGCATATGTAGTTTACCCCTTCTGTCTGCCGTGCTTTAGTGGCAGGCGTTACCTTTCTCACACACAGATATGGGCAGGCCACAGCTTGACTCAAAACACATTTTGGCTCTAAACTTTCTTCCTGATAGAGTAAAAATTCTTTATTATAGACATTCAGGTATATGCTGACTCCATCTGGCTTTCAGTTCATCTCCCCGTTGGCAGAAGTAAGGGTTCCCTTTGTTATGCTCATTCATCACGGCTTTTATCTGTCTGAGCACCATATAGTGCTCTGGCTTATGTAATCACGTAGTTGTATAGGTATTACCATATTGTGAGTCTGTGAGGTCATGTCTTACTTATTTTTAAAAATTCATTATAATGATCTGATTTAGGAAGTGCCCGGTTGATTTGAATTGAACTTAATTGGGAGAATACTCCTTCAGTAACTTTTATTCAATACATACTTGTTATGGAACATATGTACTTTGCACAAACCATAATTCCCCCCTAATTTTTCCCACACAAAATTTTCTGAAATTAATTCTCATCGAGCTATGTTTCATATGCTTCTCTAGCAAACACTTAATGAGAATGAATAGAATATTATTGTGTATTATTGTATCTATGATAAAAATTTTAAGTACTTTCAAATAATATAAATTGTACATTTCATTTCCTATTCACAAACAAAAACAAAGACCCAAAATTATTTGTGACAAGGAACACTTTTTTCAGCATACCGCTTAAATAATTTTAAACTTTGCCAGATTTTTTTGGGACCCCTGCTTCTGTATGTTTACCCTCATACACAGAAATTGACCAGTTTAATACCTTTTACTTACATGGTGGGTACTCAGTAAATGTTTTCTGATAATGGTGGTATACTAAATTAAATTGAACTGTGCATGGGTTCAATGAGTATGAGGGGTTTATTTCTGAGGTGGAAAGCTTATTTTAAAAAAACGTATTTTCTTAAACCCTTACCTCATACCATCTATGAAAATGAACTCAAAATGAATCAAAGAGCTAAATAGAAAAGCTAAAATTTTTAGTAAAAAACAGAGATAAATTATGAGCTTGGATTTGGCAATGGATTCTTAGATATGATACCAACAGCATAAATCACAAAAGAAAAAAATGGACAAATAGGACTTAATCAAAATTAAACACTTTTGTACATTAAAAAAATACCCCACAGAGTGGGAGAAAATATTTATAATTATATGTCTGATTGGGATCTAATATGTAAGGTACTCAACAACAAGAAAAGACAAACGAACTAATTTTTAGGATGGGCAATGGACTTGAGTAGATACTTCTCCAAAGAAGATATACAAATGACCAATAAACACAGACAAAGATACTCATTGTCATTAGTCAGTAGGGAATGGAAATCAAGACCATGACGAGATACTACTTCCACTGGCGAAGAATACCGTAAAAAAAAAAAAAAAAAAGGAAAATAGCAAATATTCATAGCAACACTGTTCACAGGAGCCAAAAGATGGAAACAACCCAAATGTCCGTCGATTGAT
The DNA here is from genome assembly GCF_002288905.1 of Enhydra lutris kenyoni. NCBI lineage: Eukaryota > Metazoa > Chordata > Mammalia > Carnivora > Mustelidae > Enhydra > Enhydra lutris. The sequence goes on from NW_019154131.1 coordinate 11,188,942, forward strand.
GAATGGACGAACAAATGTGGTCTATACTCAGTCATAAAACAGAATGAAATCCTGATACATATTACAACATGGACATACTCTGAAAACACTATGCTAAATGAAAGAAGTCAGGCACAAAAGGCCACATATTATAGGATTCCATTTATATGAACAGGCATGTTCTGTTTCCGTAGAGACAGAACACAGATTAGTGGTTGACAGGAAGGAGGAGGAAGGAATGGAGAATGACTGTTTCATGGGGATGGGGTTTCTTTTTGGGGTGATGGAAAAGTTCTAGAGCTAAGAGGTGGTGATGGTCACAGAACACTGTGAATGCACTTGAGTCATTGAATTGTAGACTCTAAAATGGTCACAACGGTAAATTTTATGTTGAGTGTGTTTTACCACATTAAAAAAATATTTCTTTTCAGTCTTGGGTGGTATGGATTGGAAGCTAGATTTTTGTTTATACCGAGTGGCAACATGTGCTAGGAAGCAGCATGACAGGGAATCGGAGGAGACACAGGTTCCAGAACAACCTTTGTTAACAACTCACCGTAGAGGTTTGGGAAATAAATCACACAATCTCCTTGGTCTTGGTTTTTCCTGGCTTTAAAATGAAGGATTTCAAGTAGATAAAATCTCAGTTCCCTCTCAGTTCTAACATTCTTCAGCTGAAGTTACCAGTACTGATTTTCAGTTTAGATTCTATGTTTCATTTTGTTCTTGCTTCAATTCACAACAATCAAATGAGCGCCTGTTTCTAAATTTATAACATAATTATATTTCGAGTTTGGTTATATTCGATACCAATAACCCATTTATAAATGTATACCAGTTCTATAACTCTCACAATATAACTTGTAACAAGGTAGTCAGAAAGTCCCCAACGTAATCTGAAAATGTATTAGCGTATTTGCAAGGAGTATTTCCTTTTTTCATGCAAAGTTTTTTTGATATTTAATATGTTAGGAATGTGAACTTTTAACTCGTCAAACTATTGTAACATATTTGAAAATTATAGTAATTTGATTAAAATGTTGCCTATAAGGCAAAAGGTTTAGTTAATAGAATCCATATGTAATTAAAATGCAGAACTAAATGTAATCAGACTCCAGTGACTAGTGCCTTCGTATTGATAGTTTTACAATGGCCTCTGGGGTTGAAAGTTTAAATGTTGCAGAATGCCACAACACCGTAGAAAACAGCCTCAGCTGGCAAGTTCGCTTTCTAAAGACGTCCACAGTTACCGGAGGAGATGTGCGTATCGCATTGTGGATTTTCATCATTTTAGGAATCTCTTTGGTTGGCAGGTGGTAGAGGCACGTAACCGGTGTGCTGGTGGAGAACCCCACTCGGCCATGCTCTTCTATAAACAGCCCGAAATGAAGGTCCCTGCTCGGAGCTGAACCATGGCCTTCTTTTTAATTTCTCTCTTTCATTCTTTTTTTTTTTTTTTTTTTTTTTTTTTAAATAACAGGGTTGCTTAATTTGAGTGAATTCATTTGAATCATATGAAATTTATAGACACAACACTCTGCACCAAGCCACAAAAAAAGTCCAAAAAATTTTTTTCCTGAACTTAAAAAAATTATTTTCTCTGGACAGTTTTAAGAGTCGACATCCTGTGTTAGAGCTCTCTAATCATCACCAGCACAATTTACAATCAGAACACACAGAGAGCCGGTTTCAACCAGCTCATCTGTTGATGTTGGCAGGAACCCTTCGTCTCACTGTGTGCAGCTGCCACTCGAGAGTCGGGGGGACTCAGCGGAGAGCCAGAGGAGGGAGGGGTGCAAGGCTGGTCAAGGCATGAGCGCGGAGGCCTGCTTCATTTCAACAGTTGTATGTTGCTTAAAAAAAAAAAAATAGTCTTTTAATTTTACTGCCCCTCCTTCTTTTTAACCTGAAATTAAACGAGGACCTCTCGTGAGCCACTGCGCTCCAGGCATAAGAAATTGTAATGTCTGGCTTGCAGAAACTGTCCCGTCAAAATGTGCTTCTGATTAGGTGGCTTAATTACAGCTGTGAAAACAATGTTGATTTAGGCCTCAAGATTCCAGGGCATGTCAGCCGTTACTAGCTAACCTTGGACGGCATCCACCATTTTAAAACTCTGTACCACTGCAGTCACCCTGCTTGACAACTTTTTATTTAGGCAGAGAAGTTGCCAGAAGCAACACATTTTTATGCAAAATGTTGTTCCATGCGCCATCCCAACTGCGCCGCCATGAGCGGTCATCAAGAAGATAGTCAGTTTTGCGCCTCGATCAAGAACGGGGGAGTTCTGTATGTAAAAACAGTAAGTTTTGAACAGTATTTTTAAAGGGTGGACTGACATAAGAATTAATTTTAATTCCTTTAATTCAGTTTTATTTCAAATCCAGCATGTTGGTTTAACCACCCAATTTTATTACACCTAAATTTTCCTGACAGTTTCATTTGCTGCGAGGAAATAAAATTGCAGTTTTTTTTTTTTTTTCAGCAGGGGAAATAATGGCCAGTTTTAAAAATGTTACGTTTGAAACTTCCCTTGCCTCGAGTGGTTCAGACGCAACCTCAGTTTACTTTTGGAAGAAACGAAGCTCATTAAATAGCTTTTAATATTTTAATATAATATAAGTATGTTTTTTCATAGTGAGAAAGCTTATTAGGCTCATGTATTTACACCTGCAGGGGAAGTGAAAGACTTAATAATTAGATGGTTCCAATACTTTGGAATTTTCAGTGCAATTGTCACTGACATCATAAATATTGAAACTACATATTTGTAGCAGTTCCCATTTTGTTGTATTTCAGGTGTCTAAAACTGTTACACGCTCTGAATGATTTTTTATTTGTCAATATTTTAAAAAGGGAACATCAGATAGAAAGCGGTGCCAAAAAAGGAAGGTGGGTAGCTGGACAACAAACGTAAGGAGTCGTAATTCTCATAATAATTTTGGAAGAAACTTGTGCTTAAAAATGCATGATTTATGCCAAACCGAATACCCAAGAGAGAGCTAAAGGATTTCTTTAAAATGAAATCTCCCACACCCAAGACATTAAATCCAACGAAGTGGGTGGTCAAGACACATCTTTTTCTACTAGTCAGACTCATTGAACAATTGACTGACCGGACCGCGTATAGACAAGGCAACTTTTGTTCAAGTTGAATTAAGAGTTAATACGTAGGTAATTAATTGTGAGGAGCAGATGGGGGTGAATAGTTGGGTTGACGAGGCAGGATGTGTGTCTTGAAAGCGAGAGCTGGACCACTGACTCAAAGTAGAGTTTAAATTAGTAACCCCATAATCTAAACAACATCGGTAACATCTTAATTGCCAGATATTGTGTAGGGACATCTACATCTATGTCATCTAGTATTTAATTCAGTCTTCAATCTTATGGACAGAATGTTATTTCCCTTTATTGTAGATGAGGCAACGCAGTCTCAGAGAGGTGAAGTAGTTTGCCCCAAATCCTGCTGTTTGGAATCCATAGTGAAAAGTCTATCTGTGTGTCCAGAACCCAGGCTCTAAACTAAAGGTGGAAATAGAAAGTTTTCTTGGAAAATGGATTCCAGGTTATGAAATGGCAGGGAAGCATTAAGAATGACCAAACTTATGTTGAGCATGCCTTTAGGCTGGTAAGAGACAAGAGGATTTAAACTTGAATAAAAGTTTTACAGTTTTCTGTGGAAAAAAAGCTAATTTTTTTTTTCCTTTCAGGAAAAAAAAAAGCGACTATGTATGAAGACTGACAAATTCACTAGGTCAATGACCTTTTACCTAGAACAAAAGGACCTTCCTTTTTCCTTCTGCTTTACGTACAGAGAATTGAAAGTGTACATCCTTCCATGTTATACTATTTTGAAGTTTGGATATTTGCGTTTGTTCTTAAGATTCTACGTTAGCTGAGAAATTGCGAAGAAATAGCTGTCTTAGTTTCCCAGAACTTTGGCTTAGGGCATACTTTGATAGAATCTGAATTCAGCTTATTCTTTTGGATATCCTTTTGTTCTCAGTGTTTGCCTGACACCAATTGGAAAGATACCCTTCCAGAATGTAAGGGGCCAACTAAGGTTACAGCTTTATATTTCTAGTCTCCACCATCTTATTTCTCATGAGTTCTAACTAAAAATGTGAATTTGATTGAAAAAATGTGTTACATACATTGTATACAGTATAGATTATATCTAATTTTATCATGATGGAGAGATTGTGTTGGTACATCATTTTGTTAATACCTCCTGGGAGCTTACGACTTAATTTTAAAAAGTATTTTATTAAATAACATTGGATATTATAGATTCTTACGATTATAATTATGTATTCCCTAGATATTTTGGCCTTTTTTTTTTGGTAATACAACCTTTTTTTTTGAAGAAGAAGAAGAGAAAAATGTCTAAGAAGGAGCTTTGAATCTAGATTTGTATGTAGATCTAAATCGCTGTTCTATATCTTACTCTTCATAGATAGAGATATTCATTTTTTGGAGTATTGTTCTATTTTGCCTATGGAGTAATTTTATTTTGAAGATCTTAGTTCATATACTTATATTTCCTAATCCATATTTATTTGAATATAAAATCCTCCAATTCCTTAAAATAGGCTTAAGTGTTTTTTGTAAAGCAGGTAAAAAAACCAAGAAATTTCAAGTAAGGTTATTAAAATTCCTCAGCTTTTAGGACTACATTGTTTCTTCTTTCAGTGGCACTAATAACAAAAGGCATTAGGTGTGTAGTCATATTTTTTAGCAATAGTCTGAAGAGTTTAATTTGGTCACAATTTCAGCATTAAGAAAATATGAAAAAGACTAGGAATAGAAATAGAAATAGAAACTGTAGTTAAGTAAATCTCATAGTTGTCTTTATCCCCATGGGGGAGGCTTTTATAGATTTTATTTGTTTATTTATTTATTTATTTATCAGAGAGAGAGCGAGAGAGAGAGAGAGCACAAGCAGGCAGAGCCGTAGGCAGAGGCAGAAAGAGAAGCAGGCTCCCCGCTGAGCAGGGAGCCCGATGCAGGGCTCGATCCCAGGACGCTGGGATCATGACCTGAGCCAAAGGCAGTGGCTTAACCGACTGAGCCACCCAGACGTCCTGGGGGAGACTTTCAGAGGACAGATTTTCGCTTCCTATCCCAACTCCAAGCAGGGTCATTTTACTTTTATCTCATTTAGAAATTAAACTTCTGAATAATATTTCACAAACGGGTTCTGCTATTACTAAGTTTGAAAGCCCCTGTTATGTCAAGAAGACATCCAGGAACAGTGAGTGACCTGTTAAGAAGTGACATGTAGACATGTCATAAAATACAGATCATGTACTGAAGGCTGAAAAAAACCAAGGCAAAGCAAAGAAAAAGAATGAATAATGTGATGATAACTTCTGTACTTTGTAAAATCATTTTTACTTGCTTTACGGCTGCTCAAAAGCCTAAAACTAAGACTTATCTTTGTTTCTTCCAACAAATATCTTTGCTTTACTTTCTGCATAAACTTTTCCAGGAACTACTTACTGGTATAAGATCTTGACTGTTGATGCTGATTTTTTGTCATGAAATGTATAACTTTCCATCCTTTGTTTTGGGGAGAATAGTGATATATATAATTTTGGTAAAAGCATATAGTGAAACTTTGAAGAATTAAAATTATATATTAACACACGTTTTACAGCCCATGTGTAGTTTGAAGAACATCCTAGACAATATAGAGCAGCCTAAAACTCTTTTAACTAGTCATGTAGAAACAAAATACACAAATATTATATAAAATAAGCTAATTCATTTTTAAGCACAAAATGCAAAGACCTGATACAAGGTTACCGACTCTAGCATCTGTAGGGTTACCAGTGTATTACATTTTTTTTTAAACAAATTAGTAAAAATTAGGACCATGCTCTCGATATCATGAGAATTGTATATACTGGTTCCTTTGCTTGCAGTACCGTTTTATGCCCTTTACCTACTTGATTTTTTCCCCAAGTTTTAAATCTCAAGTCTCCCCAAAACACCTATTAGGCTGTTAACAACATTTACGGACCTTATTGGAATTGATTGTTGATTGACTAACACAAGTACTGCATGAATAAGAGATTGTTCTCTTCCTAGATGTTAGTGCAATACCTGGGACATAGGGCATAGTTTGCGAGAGTTCCATCACACCTTCCAAATTATGTGGCCTGACATAAAGTTCACCAGCCTGTTTGGAAGTTTGAACTATCAAAAAGCCAAGATTGTGGCTGTGATTGGTTCTCTGTCTCTGTGGGTTCAGAATTTCTTTATTCTTAAGATCATCTGTTACATCTGTTGTTATTTAACAGATTGTTTCTCTGGTCTCCCTGACCCCTTTCCCAAGAGAAGGAAAACAGGAAAGGAAAGAAATTTCTTATAGGTGGTTGGATTTGAATTGTTCACCTGAGATCAAGGATTGTGTCTTTGATTCAGTACGTAACATACTATTGGAGTACAATAAATAAGTAATAATGGTGTTGGTGAAGAATTCACGAGTAGACCATCTGTAGTCCTTAAAAATAAGAATGAAAAATACTGTTCTTTTAAGTTCTAAGTTCAAGTAAAGAGAGTGTTTATGATACATTTCTGAGTTTCATAGAAATCTTAATTCTGCAACAAATAATACTTATGTCTTGACATTCCATATTCCTAAGAAAAAAGACCAATTTATTTTTCTTTACCATGAGAAATATAGACAAAGATACAAGGTGTTCTAGAAATTTTAAACTATGATCAAGAGCTCTTACAACATTAATGGCCATGTAGAACAGTAAATTTAAAAAAGGAAACAGCAGTTTTAAGAATCTGGTGGTAGGAATGTCAGCCCACCTGAGAATAGCTCTGACCCCTGAACCTTAGCTACTGAACCCCGGCCAGACTGGGTGAGGATTCACATCCCGAGTCTAAGTGCCGGCTGTCTTGTCAGCTCTGTTTGATGTTAGTTTTTCCCCTTGAAGATTTCCCGTTTCCTCTCAAGTTCATGGCAACGTAGTAATGATTCGATACTACATGTATGTTTCTGAGCATTTTTAACAGCTTTGTCACTATTGTTGTTGATGCATTTAATTCGGTGACCCTCGGATTGGCATGATGGCAGTTGGGCAGTTTCATCAGTTTAAGGAAAAGAAGAGCAGAAATCTCCAAAAGGAAATGTAAAATGACCTTTTTGCATCAGTGCCAGAGACAAAGGTTTATTTATGAATTCAGAACTTTGGGGATGCATATGGAGTGCATCATATGGAGAATGATAAGAAACTGTGTTTGCTTTTATTCCTGTAAATGGTGAGAGCACGATCTTCAAAAAAAAAAAAAAAAAACAGCCTCACTGATATGAAGTCATGTAACAGTTAAGCATGCAATAGCAATGAGTTAATATTTATTAAATGAATAAACTTTAGCTTAAAAATCATATATTTATTGTGGGATCATATAGGAGAACTGAGACATATTTCTCCAATTATTTATAATTATTTAAAATACTCTTGGGATAATAAATTTATTTTCAAGTTATCACACTATTCTGTTTTCACTCAAACTAATTCCAAGGTTCCAGCCTGGTCCAGGGACTGTCCCTGGTTGGGGAGATTTGGGAATCCATCGTCTTTCATGGGGAAGACATCTGGGGAGCATTGGTAAATTCTCTAGTTCTAGATTCTCAATGTTTAGCAAAAGAGATCGAAAGGACCAAGGTCCCAAGAATCAACTTAATATCTTCAAGGAACATGCCAGCTCACTACGGCTGGTCATTCAGACCAGGCCTGTATGTCTAGAGCTAGATCAGGATCAAGGCCTGCAGTCCTACGTGCATTTTTCATTTTGCTGAGTTTGGGGTCTGGAAGCCAGGTGCTGTGTGTAATCATCCTTGTGTGTTCGTACCTACTTTGTGCTTGACCTTCTACTAAGTACCCAGCAAAAGTTTGTTGAGTCAATAAATGAATTTCGTTCCCTTGTGAAGAGTCCTAAAATCTTTTAGAGCTCTTTCTCCTCCCATATTTTATGCAAGGAAAATAGTGGTAGCTGTACATGGATTGAATACCAAAAGACACAGTGAAGAGTGTCGAGTTTGTTGGAACTGATAAGCTTGCTGATGGGTCAGGACAGACTTGCATAAAGCAGTAAGATAAATGCTCATGGAGCTTGAAAAGCTAGATTTATTTGGACTAGGGTGGTTAGGGAAGATTTTTGAGAACTTGTATTTGAGCTTGATTTTGAAGGAATGATAGGGTTTGAATAAGGAATTCCGGACAGGGAGAGTTACGTGAGCAGAGACAGGATGCTGCTGGCCTAGTCACAATCAAGGTCAAGCTAGGAGTCGTGTTGCTTTTCTTTTTTCTGCAATGATCATAATTTTGTTTGTTCCTGTAATTCTTTAGTGCTTTCAGAATACACCCATACCCATACATAACCTTATAACTTTTTTGTGTGATAAAAGTATTACTGATGAGATTCAGAAAAGTTGGGAAGACTCTGTGGCCACCGCTTTTCTTTTGCGCCTAAGTCATCTGTATTTTCTTATTGAAGCCCTTTTGCGCGCAAAGGACAGCATCTTCCAGGTAAAGGCCTGGTCTCTGGACATGAAATAGAACAGGGTTTGTTGAGCCAGAGGGCTGGTGTAGAGCAGGGAAGAAAAGGAGGAGAAGGATGAGCTTTTATCCAGTACTTTCCCTGTGTGAGACAACATTCTCAGAATTGAAGATGTGTTAACTTATTGAATAGTTAAAACACCCCTACGGGTATATGGTATTTTTCGCTGCTATTACTCTCATTATTTCCACAGTGTAAGGCCTACTGGGTGCTGGAGAAGGATGTGAACACAACAGCCCTGCTCCAGAGCCCACGCGTTCATAGTGGCTGGGTGTGTGGGCTCGGAGAGGGATTCTTCTAACCCCGGAGTCACCTCTTGCTAACCGTGTGATCCTGGTGCCATGAACAGCCTCTTCCAGAAGGCTTCAGTTTCCTCATTTGTGAAAATGAGGACAATGGTAGCTCCTGTCTCAAGGCTTGTATGAAGATTAAAGAAGGGGTATCTGTAAAGCCCCTGCTTACTACTAATGCTGTTTCTATTATGTCCTAATCATTTGAACATAGAATTATTTTAAGTTTTACTTTGTTCTCAAAGTACGAAGGAACTGAGGAGCCTCAAAATCCCTCCCCTTCTAGGCTCAGAGCATTGTACTTAGCCTTAGAGTGCTTCTGATCGGCATGGTGGTAGCTTTTGCCTAGAAACCTGTCATTCAGTTAGGTTTCAAGATCTGTTGTTAAATGTCTGACATATTGATAACAGGGGAAATACTACTTTTATATTTTAATACCTTTTTTTTAATACAGGAGTTTTATTTCTTAGGTTGTGAAGTTAACATTTTAATCTGCCTCATTTTTGCATAGATAATATCCAATTACAATAAAATTATGTTCATTTAAAAAGTAAAAACGTGATCCTAATGAACCAAGCTACTTTGAGATTTGGGAGAGATAACAAATTGATAGAACATGAATTTGGGTAATGGAACAACAAGCAGCGTGTAGGACTATTGTTATAAACCATTTCTGCATGTATTTATTAGAAAATTATCATTGCACATATAGAAATTCTGAGACCTTAACATTCCTAGATATTAAAAATTTCTTTCATAGGGTGTTTCTGGAATTTTTGAATATAAGTTTATGTTTAACGTGGCATCATTTAATACATTTTAAAAACACTCCACTGATTTCTGAACATTTGGTTTGCAATGAAAGTAAAATATTCAGCAATTAGAAAGGAAGGGGAAAAAAGCTAGTTCACTTTAAGATACCACTATACATAAAAAAATATTTGCTCCACTTGCTAAGTAGCATCTGAAGACTAAATATATAGCTTCACCAGAAATGATGTTCATGAACAATGATCTTTAGAAGTTAATTGGGCTCGGGAAGTCCACAAGATTTTGCTGAGCTAATATTTAAACTATCATTTAAGACAGTCTGAAGGAGAATTACATAGGTGCCCTGAGCCCAAAATTATAAGAATAATACCCCAAGCTCACTTCTTTTTTATGTTGTGAATAGTTGGTAGAGTGTTGAATAGTGTTCTCTAGAAAATTCATGTTTACTAAGAACCTCAGAATGTGACTTTATTTGGAAACAGAGCGTTTGCAGATACAATCAGTTAAATTAAGATGAGTTCACACTGGATTAAAGTGGGCCCTAAATCCAGTGATCAGTGCCCTCATAAAGAGAGACACACAGCTCTACGGAGAGACGGAGAGGGAAGACGGCCATGTGAAGATGGTGGTAGGAACTGGGATGACACAGCTCTAAACCGGGAATGCCTCGCATTGCCAACAACCACCCGAAGCTAAAGGAGCCAAGGTAGAATTCTTGCCTAGTCTTTGAGGAGGAAGCGTGGCCCTGCTGACACCCTGATTTCGGACTTCTAGACTTGAGGGTGACTAGACCATAGATTTCTGTTGTTTTCAGCCACCTAGCTTGTGGTCATCTCTGGCAGTCCTAGGAACCTAATACAGTTGGTTAAGTTTAACGTGGGGTGTAGTTTTACAAAAGGCATTCATTATTGAAGGTAGATATAAAAAAATTAAATTTTAAATTAAAAACAAAAAACAACAAAAAAAGGAGATGCCTAGGTGGCTCAGTTGGCTAAGCATCTGTCCAACTCTTGATTTCAGCTCAGGTCATGATCTCAGGTTTATGAGATCAAGCCTGTGTCGGTCTCTGTGCTGGGCATAGAGCCTGCTTGAGATTCTCTCTCTCCCTGTCCCTTTCCCTGTCCCTCTGCCCTTCCCTCTAAAAACAAAACAAAACAAAATTTTAAATTTTTGTTCTCCAAAATTTGTACTCCAAATACTAGTAATTTTTTTTATTCGTAAAGGATAGTTCTAGTTTCTGAGGCATCTTTAAGTAAAGGACACACAGCATATTAGTAAAGCATGGCCTGTCATTCTGGGTTCATTTCAGCCTAAGAAGTACTTCTTATATTTTATCAATCCAAATTCCTGGTCTGGTTAAGATGCTCAAAATAACTTCAGAATAGAAAAATGGAAAGCTATTTCTGAGGGGATGGGGAGAATTAAAAACATTTAGAAATGGGATTCAAGTAGAATCTTCATTTTAAATAAACCATTTATTCACATTTTCTAAAAATTCGGTAAATAATGAGATTGTCCTCAAATTAGATAAGGAAGGCATCAAATCCTTAAAATAAGAGTGGACATTAAAAAAAAAAAAGACTGTGGAACAAGAAAGAATGTTTTTTCTTCATGCTGGCTCTGTTATCTGCTCAGAAAAAATTATCTCAGAAACTGCCCAAATTTTTACTGACTCTTAAAAATTATGTATTTTCAGTTTTTTAAAAAAGATTTTATTTATTTACTTGTCAGAGAGGGAGAGAGAGAGCACAGGCAGAGGGGAGCAGCAGGCAGAGGGAGAAGCAGGCTCCCTGCTGAGCAGGGAGCCCAACTTAGGGCTCGATCTCAGGACGCCGGGATCATGATCTGAGCTGAAGGCAGATGCTTAACTGGCTGAGCCACACAGGTGCCCCCTGTGTTTTCAGTTTTTATTTATTTCTGTGAAATGATACCATCCGAACTCAAGCTTTTATGTCCATGATTCATTCTTCATGAAAATTTTTAATTTTTACATCATCTTGAAATGAAGCAATAATCAAAGGAATAACTAATTATTGAGTACCTGTTATGTGCTACATGCCTTGCCAAGTGTTAAGGAAGTAGTAATAAGAATAACAGTGGCAAGCAGTATTTACTGAATGCCTACTATGTGCCAGCCACTGTACTGAGCACTTTATGTATATTAACTCATTTAATTCTCATTATCCTTACCTAAGGGACGTCATTATCTCCTCCTTCCAGATGAAGAAACAATCAAGTGTAGAGTCCAAGATTTGAACCTAGGCAGTATGAACCCAAGTCCTCAGTCTTAAGCATGATGTCATACTACATCCTTATCAAAATGAGGGACTTTCTCTCAGGGAACTGGTGGCTTCTGTGAGAAGGTAGACCATCTACATGGATACTTACAATGAATTGTGATAAGTCTTTTTAAAGAGGTTCCCAGTGAGAAGGAAGGGTGATCTGTGTAAGGGTCTTTACGGTGGGGGTGGAGGAACGTGACATTGGAGTTAGGGAAAACTCGACAGGACTTAATGAGTTAAGTGGATGCCGGGGTGGTTTCCTAATTGCTCAGCCATTCAGTCAAGATCTACCCCTACCTTGAGCTTCTGGTTAGAAGTGAGCAAAACAAAAATTCACACTTTATGTAGAGAAAGATTTTGTTTAATTTGGAGACATGTCACAGAGGCATGCCACTTGGAGACTTGACTTCTGAAGCTCAGAGAGTCTTCCCAAACTTACGTGGAATGGCAAAGTGTGGTTAAACTCCCGTTGTGCCTGGTGTAGAGTAGTGATACATCACCACCAGAAATGGTTCATGGTGGTGGATGCTGGAACTCCCCATTCCTGTAATCAGACTTACTTTTGATTACTGATAGGATACTTAGAATTGAAATCATGACTCCATCTTCATAATAGCTATAAAGAGGGGTGCCTGGGTGGCTCTCTTGGTTGAGCATCCTACTCTTGGTTTCGGCTCAGGTCATGATATCAGGGTCATGAGATCGAGCCCCGTGTTGGGCTCTGCACTTGGCGAGCGGGGAGTCTGCTTCTCTCCCTCTGCTCTAATGCCGCCTCTAAAATATATAAATAACTCTTTAAAAAATAGCTATAAAGAGCTGCATTCAATAATGAAGAGTCCTATCAAAAAGGAACTTTGTCAGTGCTCTCTTCATCACCAAGCTTTACAAGCGTAGGTTTCCCAGGGCAGTCCAATTTATATCACTTTTCCTTTTCTTTATGTCACTTTTTTCCCCATAATTTTCAGATTTTCAGAGCACCAATAAATGAAAATGGATTATATGCTTAGGTTGGAACATACTGGGAGATGAGAGAAAATGTGTAAATTATTCAGATAAGTTTTCAAAATAAATATAAAAATTTTGATTTCTCAGCCAAACATCTTCAAGTACAATCTATTTCATCAGAAAAGCTTGCATGACCAAAATTTACAGAAAACTTACGGTAGAATTCATGCACAAAGTGCATGTTTATGAGCAAAGGCTGAATTCCATACTCTTGAATCTTGCCTAGACTTTTCTGCCCTCCCTTGTCAAATGTTGTTTTTCTACACCACGTCCTCTTTATGTAATACTCCTACTGATGAGAGAGTGGGAAAACTAACGACAGATTGATTGCTAGTTGACACTAACTTTTGGTAATCTAAAAATCAAATCTTCCTTTCAGAAGTGATTTGAAATGGAACTTTCAGTTCAATTCTGGAAGTTCGAGAAGCCTGCTTTTGAGCAGCTTAACGATCACTATAATATTTCCTGTATTACTGTCCAATTCAATACATGGAATGACTGAACTGTGGTCATACTAGTTGTGAGCACACAGGCAAAAAGGAAAGGAGTTAAGCATCTCGCTGTGTGTGAACACTTTGAGGGCAAGGAGACACCATGCACCTTGCCCACCTATTATGAAGCTTTTTGCTGTCGTGTCAAGTGGAAGCGAGTTAATTGGGTGAGGCTGTGGAGCATGTTAGGGGCCTAGTAAAGGGTTGCTGTCTGACAGCTGAATGTCAGCAAAAGCCAGTCAAGTGTAGCTGAGAGACAGAGACCTGTCACAAAGTTCCCGCAGACCAGAGCACAGTTAGGAAGCTGAAATACGGTTCCGTCTCACTTTCTCCCTCATTGAATCCAAGCACCTTAAAAGATTTTACACTGTATGTGTCAACTCCTGTTCACTAAGCTATTTTCCCCCTCACTGTCCTGCATTCAAATGATTGAACAAAAGATGCTAATGTTTAGCAAAGTGAATGTAAATCCCCTCTTTTCTCCTTTTCTGCCCAAGCAGAGAGACGCCTGACTCAAAAGAAACTTAGAAGGTTTCCATCATACAATTAGTTCGCCTCCAAATTTGGCCTGTGGTGGAATTTTTTTCCCCAGAGAGTATAAAAAATTAAAAATTAAAAGCTGTAGGGGAAGAATGCATTTTTCTCTGATGCACAAAATCGAGTTTTTAAGGGAGCTAGGATTCCTGCCTGGGGGTATGGAGAGTGGACAGTTGGCGAGATAACTTTCCTCTTGCCTATTGTTATGGGCTTCTTTCCCTCTCTTTCGGGGTGCCCTAGCGTAAAATGCCGTAATGAAACTCACCAGAAGGTCAAGAAAGATAAACCTAGAAAGGAACGGTGAGGTCCCTCCTGAAACTTTAGACACTCCAGAAGGGAGGCATTGAAGGAAGTCAGAATTAAAGAAAATGAAACTTTGTGAATTAAAAAATATTTTTGGAGAGAGAAAAGTTGAATATCAAAACATGGCCTTCCCGTTGGCTTTCTTTGGAATACAGATTAGAGGAAGTCTGTATATTCGACAGCATGCCAACATCTGGGGCACCTGCTAGGTGCCAGGACCCAGTGAAGACACCTGGTGATAGAGAAACAGAGTAGCCTGTGCCTTCCTTCGAGGAGCACACAGTGAACGCTGTCCTTGGGAACTCCCTGCGGTGGAAATGTGACTGTCAAGCCCGTGCAGTGTGGCTGGTGTGAATGAGGAACTGAACTTTAATTTTTTAATGGAATTTTACGTTGAATAAAATTTAATTAATTAAAACTGAAATGACTGTATGTGGCCAGTGGCCACTATATTGAGCTGCAGACAACAGATTGTGAGACTATGTTGCCATGACACAGAGCAGGGGCCTCCAACCCAAATGTGAGGTGACAGGTGGCCGGGAAAGTCTGGGGGCAGGGCGATCCCCAAGGTGAGTCATGAAAAACAGGAAAAACCTGACGAAGCAGCCTCCTTTTAAAGAGAAGGAGCAGCATGACAAGGATCTCGGACAGGAGAAGGCAGGAGTGCTGATAGGTCCTGGGGAGCAGAGGTGTTTTATGGGAAATCACCTCGATGCCATGGTCGCCTCTGAGCCCATGGCCAGTCCCGTTATCCCAGAGGTCACAGAACAGAAGGTCTCACAGAGCACATTAAGATACCCAAATACATGACTGATCAGATCAAGTTAAGACACACGGGCGGAAGCAGAAGCGCGGTAGGGAGCCACCAGGAGAAGGACCGTACTCCCTGACCGGGTGGTCATGTGTGATCTTGGGACCTGTGTGTCTCCGCTGCATCAGCCTTCTCCACTCTCGGTGAGGTTGTGAGGATCAGGGCGGGGGTTTGACACAGGGGGCTTGGAAGATAGAGGTGCCTGGGCCATTCACCCCACTTCCCTTCCAGGAGAAATGCAGGACAAAGACGTCCGCCCCCAGCCGTAGCTTGCCACTTCCGCTGCTGAACGGTCTTGAGTTTTGTCTGTGGCTCTCGGGCCGATTTAAGAATGAGGCTAGCCTGGAGGACACATATCTCTTTCTTATGGTGTGGTCTCTCCACCCCGTTCTGTCTACAAGTAACCCGTTTTCTAGGGCACTAACTTACTACATTCTCAACAGGTGGATTCTGCCTGCGTCTCACAGGTGACTGGCTGCCTCATCCTTTAGGCTTAACACTTATTTTGAGTTTCATCTATCCAATTTTTTTTTCTGTCTCCAATAGCAAATTTGAATACTCTCAACTAATAATCAAATAAAGAAGAGATGAAGGAGGCAATAGAGAGAAGACCAAAAAGATAACTTGTATACAAATATTAAAAGTGCATTTAAGTTAGAGAAAATGAAGAGACACCTTCTTAAATAACTAAAAAAAAAAAAAAGGTTGATAAACAGCTTGAAAGCCTGTGCTGGAATATCATCTTGTGAACATCCCACCCTGAGCCCAAACTGCATTTCAAATGAGGCCAGGCTTTTTTGAAAATCGGCCTGCAGGCTCTGAGGAAGCTCATTTGAATGGGGTTTTGGTGACTGGTGAAGGACGAGTGGAGACTGTGGGCAGGTGCCCAGAGGAGGAGCTGGGAGGTGGAGAGACCTGCCTAGTGCCTAGCCTCCCCCCAGGCCTAGGGCCCGGCATCTGGACTCTTAGAAAAAGGCCCTCTGGGTGGAAACGGAAAGGAATGTTTTATGACAGACACGGTGAGACACTGGGTTCATCAGACTTGTCACGGTTTTCAGGTGATGTGGGTGGGGGGGGGGGCATATGGCCAATTCTGTGTAGAGACATCACCCATATGACACAGCTGGTTCATTGGAGGCAGCCGCCAGAGGAGGGACCTGACAACTCTTGGCGGGGACTGTGTGGGGCATTTGAGGTCTTGGGTGAGCAAGTCAGGGAAGACCCAGGGAAATGTAACTCATTCCTGGAACCTTGTCTATATCCACAGAACAATGAAGCTGGTAAACACCCAGTGCCCCGGACATCAAAACTTAACACTACGAAAAATAGCAGCTATGTGGTTATGTAGCATTTCAGCAAATTATTATTGAAGGAGAACTGGCCCCAGAGCCTGATCAGTTAAGGACAGTGAGAGCTTCCCTGAGGACACAGTTTTTGTGGGTGTAGTTCACCACTCTATCCCAGGACCTAGACAACATCTGGCA
This sequence comes from Enhydra lutris kenyoni, assembly GCF_002288905.1. Lineage (NCBI taxonomy): Eukaryota > Metazoa > Chordata > Mammalia > Carnivora > Mustelidae > Enhydra > Enhydra lutris. The sequence continues at coordinate 11,205,475 of NW_019154131.1, forward strand.
CCTTGTAGGCACTCGATAGGTATTTCTCAAAAGAATTAATGAATAGCACTGATTTTTAGGATGCTGATGGTGGATGTGGGTTTAGATATGTTTTATGCATTATGCAAACATGGGGAAAACCCATCATATGGAATTGATAATGTAGGGAATGGATTCCTGAAATGTAATCTCTAGGTGTATTATTTTGGAATTTTGTGGTCGCTGTATTATTCTCACAGTTCTGTGGGATGTTCTCCCTAGAGATATGGGTTTGGTTTGAGACTTTGGAAAATGGCCCGCTTCTGTGAGAAAGAACATTCCTGCCTATCGTGTAAAGGAAATGTCATTGCCAGCTAAGTGATTTGTTTTGGAACATACTCCCCAGTGCTTACTATGATGTGAAGGCAATCCGCAGATGTGAACCTCAGATCTTGGATTTGTCTTCCATCTTGAAGGGTCTCTCTCTCACTGGGCGATAGAGAGACCATGTTCTTTTAGCTGAAGAAAACTGAAGGTAACCAGCCACTCCAGAAAGGCCCAGCTGTAGCAGCGGTCGAAGGGAATAAAGACTGTTCGTGGCATTCTGTGAAGAACTGCTAGAAATTTTGGGTGTGATGGAGTAGAATGAGGGAATGTAACTTAAAACAGCAGGAAAAAATGAGTTTCAAATTTCCAAATGTGAGTTTATTGCTGATTTTGTTGAGTGATCGACAGATACGATGTCACTAAGACTTAGGAAAGTCATCTCTTTCAAACAACTTTAAATTTTAGACAGTTCTTCCCTTCTCCTCTTTACCCAAGTGCATGGTCATAATTCCACCCAGGGAAAAACACACTGCTAAAAAGGTCTAAATTTATAGCTTTCAGATTATTATTAAATTTTTGACATTGAATCAAAAAGGTGTAGCAGTTTAAGAGGAAATTCTTGAGTAATGAAAAAGTGGTCAGAACACTTCTGCCTAATGGTTCCCAGATAGAGTGTGACATGTGTACATTCTGACCACAGAAGTTGTAATTGGGCAGCTGGAAGTGCTGTTTGGAATAAAACGAAGGCGCACAAGTTGTAAGTAGCCACTCTACATAAGGAGTTGCTTTTGTGCGGGGTCGAGAGACAAGTCACTCCATATAATTATTTGTATTTGCTCCACGTGAGATTGTGGCTCTGGGTTAGATACGGAAGGAGGTGAAATAGGAAAGCGGCCTCCGAGAAATTAAAACCTTTTCAAAACTTGCAAACCACTTGTCTCAAGACCTACCCTCTGAGGCCTTTAACCAATTACGTTTTCATTTCGACTGCACATTTCAGAGTCATAACTGTACTAGAATATGGGTTTCAGTATACATAAAATTAGTCTTTTTTAATAAAAGGTTTTGGTTATAAAAGCAAGGCATGCTTGTTGCAGGTAATTTGGAAAATGCAGAAGTTTTGGGAAAAAATGCCAACAATTCCACTAACTCAGAGCAAGTTATCCTATGTGATTTTGTGTATAACCTTTTCACATAGATGGTCTAGCTCAGAGGTTGGCAATGTCTGAGGCCTGTGGACCAAACCCGCCTGTCTCCTGTTTTTGTATAGCTTGCAAGCTAGGAATTGTTTTCACATTTTTAAATGGTTGGAAAAAAAAGAGAAAGAAGACTATTTCGTGATGTGAAAATTATGTGAGATCCAAATTTCAGTGTTCAGGAATTCAGTTTTATTGGACATGGGATACTAATTCATTTTCATATTGTCTATGGCTGCTTTGCAGTGATAACGACAGGATTTAGTAGTTATGATAGAGAATGTATGGTCTGCAAAGCATGAATTATTATTTGACCTTTTACGGAAAAAGTTTTCTGACCCCTAGTCAAACCTAAGCATGTGTCCATGTTATCCGTAAGTTCATAACCATAAGTTTTATAGCTGTATAATACTCCGCCAAGTGGCTATAGCTTACTTAAAGATACTTCTGTTGTTGCATATGCGATTATTTCCAATTTTTTCTGTTAGTATTGATATAAGGAACCTAGTCATAAATGGAATTGTCAGATCAAATGGTATTATCCATTTAAGGCAGCTGCCAAATTATAGTCCAAGTGGTTCTATCAATTTCTACATCACTACCAACTTATAAATGCCTGTTTCATAACGCCTTCACTAATATTTAGTATCATAATTTTTTAAAATATAGTTTTTTTTGTTGTTTGTTTGTTTTTGTTTTTTTTTTTAACTTTCAGCTTAAAATGCAGTTTTGATTGGCAACAAATAAATACCTTTTTACTTTCCATTTTTGATGACTATTGGAGGTTATCATTTCTCCCATTTATTTGTTAATCAACTGTAGTTTTACTTTTGCAAACTTCCAGTTTCATAACCTTTGTTCATAGTTCAGATAGGTTTTTTTTTTTTATATTTTATTTACAGAGAGCAAGAGAGAGAGAGAGAGAGCACGAGTAGGGAGGAGGGGCAGAGGGAGAGGGAGAAGCAGACTCCGCACTGAGCAGGGAACCCGACACGGGACTCAATCCCCGGATCCCAGGAGCATGACCTGAGCTGAAGGCAGACACTTAACCCTACCGAGACACCCAGGTGCCCTGGTTCAAATAGTTTTAAAGATAAAAACCATGGAAAGAAAAATTTTAACTTTCAAAGCTGCCCCCCACCCCATCCAGACTCCAAAGATAATGAACACTTTCTTGTGATTCCTTTTTCAGAAAGAAAAATAGGTATATGTACACCTGTGTCTTCTGTTTATTTTAAAAATTTTAAAATACAAGTGGGTTCTCTCTATCCACACACACATAATTTCAAACCTTTTTTTTCCCACTTAGACATATTTATATATTAGTATTTACATATTCACCTTATTTTTTTTTTTTTTGATGGTTGTATTCTATGTGTCATTTCACTTGAATGGCACTCGGAGGGGTCCTTTAGTTTTACTTAAAAACTCTTTTTCTGTAACAAAACAAAAATACTTCAGTGACCACATCTCTCTGTTCACCTTGGTGAACTTTTGTGATTGTGGCCTGAGAAGAAATGCCTGGCAGTGGAATTGCTGGATCAGTGGTCAGGTACAATTAAAATTCTGTCTTCCAGATAGGTTGCACCGGCTTGCATCCCTGCCTACGTGGTCTGAGATTGTCTCCCAGCAGTGGGTATCATCAAACATCTATATTTTTGCCTATCTTATAGGTGAAGGGTTGTCTTCATTGGTATGTTTTGTATTGCATCTCTCTCTTTTTTAAAAAAAGATTTTATTTGTTTATTTGAGAGAGAGAGAGAGAGAGAGAGAGAGAGAGCATGCGGAAGAGCCTGTACCAGCTGGGGGAAGGAGCAGAGAGAGAGAAGGGAATCTCGATCGGATTCCATTCAGAGAGTGGAGCCCGACCTGGGGCTTGATCCCAGGACCCTGAGATCATGACCTGAGCCGACATAAGAGTCAGACGCTTAACCTATTGAGCCATCCAGGCGCCCCTTGTTTATTGGTTATTGTATTCCTCCCTTTCCAACCAAAAGGCCAATTTATATCTGAGGCAGAGGCTGCCAGAGTTTCCTGATACCTGTTTTCCCATTGTTTCTTAGTAATAAAACCTCTGAATATTACCTGGGCCACTTGGGGTGGCAGGGGGATGTTACAATTTTGACATCCCTGAAGTTTCATTAGACATGTAGCCCAACTTCTGACCAATGGGATGTAAGCAAAAGTGTTTGTGATTTTAGGAAGTGTCTTTAAATGTAAATGGTGCCTCCTTCTTGTCTTTCTTCTGTCCGGAATGCAGACAAATGGCTGAAACTTAAGCAATTATTTTGGGCCCTGAGGTAGAAGACATATACCGAGGCTATGGAGCCCAAGATAGAGGCAGTTTGTGTTCCTTTTTGTTTTTCTTTCTTTCTTTTCTTCTTCTTCTTCTTCTTTTTTTTTTTTTTTGTTCTGTTGTTTGAATTCCTGATAGCTTCAAGCAGTCGTATCAGAGAGAAATAAACTATCTTATTTAAGCCACTGACATTTTGAGTTTTCTGTTACAGCTCAACCCAATCTTTTTTTAAAATTATTTTATTTTTTAGCATCTTAATTTAATTTTATTTTTTCAGTGTTCCAAGATTGATTGTTTATGCACCACACCCAATGCTCCATGCAATACATGCCCTCCTTAATACCCACCACCAGACTCACCCTTCCCCCGACCCCTTCCCCTCCAAAACCCTCAGTTAGTTTCTCAGAGTCCACAGTTTCTCATGCTTTGTATCCCCCTCTGATTTACCCCAATTCACTTTTCCTCTCCATCTCCCAATGTCCTCCATGTTATTCCTTATGCTCCACAAGTAAGTGAAACCATATGATAATTGACTTTCTCTGCTTGACTTATTTCACTCAGCATAATCTCCATTCCCATCCATGTTGATACAAAAGTTGGATATTCATCCTTTCTGATGGCTGTGTAATACTCCATTGTATATATGGACCATATTTTCTTTATCCATTCATCCGTTGAAGGGCATCTTGTCTCTTTCCACAGTTTGGTGATTGTGACCATTGCTGCTATGAACATTGGGGTGCATGTGGCCCTTCTTTTCACTACATCTGTATCTTTGGGGTAAATACCCAGTAGTGCAATTGCAGGGTTGTAGGGTAGCTCTATTTTTAATTTTTTTTTAGGAATCTCCACACTGTTTTTCTTTTTCTTTATTTTTTAAGATTTTATTTATTTATTGGACAGACAGAGATCACAAGTAGGCAGGAGGCAGGCAGAGAGAGAGGAGGAAGCAGGCTCCCTGCTGAGCAGAGAGCCCAATTCGGGGCTCGATCCCAGGCCCCTGGGATCATGACCTGAGCCGAAGGCAGAGGCTTTAACCCACTGAGCCACCCAGGTGCCCCATCCACACTGTTTTTCTTAATATTAGACTACCCTTAGCCTGCTTTCTAATTAGATTTTCCTTTTTCTTTAATAGCATGAGTCTATTTTCAGTTAAGAAAGTCACTCTAGAGGCGCCTGGTGGCTGAATCGTTAAGCGTCTGCCTTCAGCTCAGGTCATGATCCCAGAGTCCTGGGATTGAGCCCCACATTGCGTTCCCTGCTCAGCTGGGAGTCTGGTTCTCCCTCTCCCTCTGCTGCCTCCCCCTGCTTGTTCTCTTTCTCTGTCAAATAAATAAAATATTTAAAAAAATAAAAAACAAAAAAGCAAGTCACTCTTATGGCCGTCATGTGTGTTACACTACTTTTATCATCTTGTTGTTTCAGTTTTCCAGTGGCATTTTTTTTCTAAATAGTTTGCCCAAGTTTTTTATTTATTCAGTTTTTGTACCTTCATATATACCTGAGTGTATGGACACATTTTCTGTTTCAAATTCCCTTTGAATTTTTTGCAACTATGTGTTTCTAAGACACAGAGGAAGAAATGGTCACCTTTGCATTTCTTGACCATTTCTGACCTTGTTCCTGGCAGGTGTATCAGAATTACCAGGGCAGGAGCCGGCAAGGAGCACAGGGTTGGGAAAGAAAGTAGAGAAAGAACCAAAGCTATTTGGGAAAATTCTTCTACTGTTTTTCCAACCTCAGTCATGTCAGGAAATCAAAACATCCACAGAAGAAAATGAGAATTGTTATCTTGTCAGGCACAAGACATCTTTAAAGTAATTTAAAATTAAAGTTTAAATGTTCGTGCGTCACTTAAAACTTCAGTGCTAACTTTTATCTCTGAATATAGCAATATACAAGCTTCTTTGGTGAAGGGCTAGAACGTTTATTTTATGTAAATGCTGTAAAATCTATTTATTTACTCCAGTACCATGGATAGTCAAACGTGGGACTATAATAAAATATGTTATCAAAAATATAAACATTTATTTTTATCCTCTAGTACAATCTATGTACTTTTATTTCTCAGCTTCACAGAGATTTGTTGAACCATTGCTCTGTTTACGGAACAGTTCTGGATATAAAATAAGCCCGAGCCAGTCTTCTTTGAGCAGCATGACAAGGTAGTGGTCAAGCCATCTGAAAAAGAATCAGATGGACCAAGAGTCACACCTTTGTCTACCATGTTCCAGGCTGTGCAACACGAAGCAATTTACTGTACTCTCTGAACCCCGGTCCTTCAACTGCAAAATGAGGGTGACAGTAGTACTTTCTCATTGAGTTGTTATGAGAATCAAGATGATGTCTAGCACAGTGCCTGACATATATGCTCATACATGTTAGCTATAATTATAAATTATAAATTTGGAATTTATTGTTATCTGAGAAGAGTTGAGGGAAAGGGAAAGAAGGGAATGCTTACCTTTTATATCTATTTTTTTCGTTTAATCCTTGTAACAACCTTAGGAGGGATTATTCTTCCTCCTTCACAGTTAAGGATGCAGACTGACACAGGTTCAGTAACTTGTCAAAGGTCTCACAGTTCATACACAGCAGGATCAGGTATGGAGCCCAAGGTGTCTCCGACTTCAGAGTTCATATCCTTTCCAGTATACTGTGCAGCTTTGAATGGGGGCAAAATCTGTATATACATGAAATGACCAATTAGCCAGAGGAGACCAACACCATGTGAGCTGTTTGTTCATCAGAAATCTTATTTAGCCCCAGATACACTGCTAAGTGCTAGGAATGCAAAGTCCTGATTCCATCGCCCCGGGTGCTCATAATTTTGTAGGGAAGCTGTAAATGCATACAAATAAGTAAAAATAGAAAACTAGATGCTCATGAGGGAATGTAGAAGTGTGACTGGGTGTTAGGGAAAGGCAGGCGGGGATCTGGAACGGCCTCACAAAGAAGGAAACGTTGAGCAGAGTCTGAAGGGTGGGGAGAGCCCTTATCCCACAAAGGACAGAAGGATACTCTGGCAGTGGACAGGTAGGAGGTGGGTGTAAAGTGTGGGGGCATCGTGTATAGGGGAATAATATAGAAGAATAATCCCTCCAAGGATTGTTATAAGGATTAAATGAAATAATAGATATTAAAGGTGTATAAGGGGCTCACAAGTTCCATCTGACCGGATTGCAGAGTACGAGGGAGGAAATGGTAGACAAGGCTGGACAAGGGGAACAAAGAGCCCTATGGCCCCATAGCCAAGGACGTGCTTTGAGGCAGCCACAAAGACTCAAGGCTGCTGGGCCAGTCACTCTGCTGCATTAACCAAGCAGTCAAGGCCAAATCTGACCCAGATAGATCGACTTTAGAGCTCCAGCTCTTGAACCATCGTTGAATGTCTACTTGAGTACAAAACTGTTGCAACGTGAATCAAGTATGTTATTCATATCTTCCATCTCTCTTTTCTATTTGCTTCTATCTCTCTGGTTGCCCTTCCTTCTTAAACTCTCGGTTCAAGGCCTCTTAAGTTGTTCCCTATCTAGAAACTCCTTTACAATACTCCCCTGACTCACATATCCCACATGTCTTGATGAGAATGAGCTGAAGAGTCAAACTGGTCTGCAGGAAGATTTCATGACTTACAGGGAAAAGAATGCATGAAATATCCCTACAGGTTTGGCACTGGTAACTCAAAGTTAGGATTGGTAGCTACAAAGAATAAATATTTAATGATGTGATAGCAGGTGTATGTGTATGTTTACATGTACTCATGCATATATGTACCTGTGTGTATATACATAATGTATGCATGTGAATGCATGTAGCAAGTACATATAATACACACACAAATATTTATCAAGTGCATGTTATAGTATATGTGCCTGTGTGTATATATATATATATGCATATACATATACAAATACATATATATATATGTATATATATATCAAGTATATAACAGATCATTCTACAAGAGAAAACTATATATATGATTATTGCCATTATTGCCAACTTCATGCAGACTTCAATGTCCCATGATGCCAGCATGGTGGAACTGGAAGATGGGTAGAATTTGGTTAACTAACATGAAGTCTGTGGAAGGCGGAATACTCTGTGATATTGCATTCAGAGTCTCTAGTGGTAAGAACGCTGTAGTAGATAGAGTAGTAATGGTGAGAGCCTCATGGGAAGGCCCTCTGGTGGGTACTTGGATTTCTCCATCAGTTTATGTGTCGTTGCACAACCTACTTGAGACCGGTCAATAGTTTACAAAGCTTCCAACATCATCATGGGGGTCAAAGACATATAAAAGGTACTACAGAATTTAACTGAATGAAGCCACATCATCTAAACTATGGCTAATCTTGTTATCTATGCACTTAAAAAAAGAAGATTTTATTTGTGAGAGAGAGCATGAGGGTCAGGGGAGGGACAGAGGGAGAAGCAGGCTCTCCAATGAGCAGGGAGCCCGATGGTGGGGTTTGATCCCAGGACCCTGGGATCTTGACCTGAGCACGAGGCAACCACTTAACCAACTGAGCCACCCAGGCATCCCTCTATGCAACCTTTTAGAGAACCATGTGCAATGTGCATTCCTCCTCTCTTTGTCCCCTCAAAATTTGAACTACTGTATTTGGAAAACTGATTTGTGGGTTGACCTTGTCCACAAAATTTGGGTGTTAAGATTATGTCATATGCCATCATGCATGGAATTTGGTGGATCTGTAGAACTTCAGAGCTGTAAAGGGTGTAGCTCCTTATTTTATAGGCAAGGGGACGTGATATGTGGACGGACTAATTCCCATGCTGGGAATGGCCCAGCTAGACTGCAACAGAAGTGGGAGGGAAAACCGTGGTCTTTGGCTCTCCCGTCCAGCTCCTATGATGTGCTTGGCAGAAACCCAAGCATGCAGCTTACTAAATCCCACCACCGCACACCTTTCAGAATACTAGATTCCAGAAGACTTAACTCGATCGTATGTGCCACACTGGAGACTAATAGTTTGCTGTCATTGTTTCGGGAGCCTTGGTCTGCAAGATGGCTTTCATTTATAGACAACTTATCCAATGATTATTATATTATTAGACTAATGCTTTATTTACTTTTTTTGTTGGTAAAACACTCTTGGAAGACCAAGGTATTAAAGCCTTGAAAAATAGCTATTAGACATGTCCAATTACTGTATTTCATAAAAATTTTAAAATGCAGAAATGTAGTGAACACATTCTGTATTGTGAATATGTATTTAGCTGATGGACTGAAACAGTTCAAATAGAATCATTTACAGCTTATTGAGTAAATAAAAGTGCTTCCATAAAGATTCACCTGACACCTAGCTTTTATTTCAGGTAACTAATCTCTTTTTGAAAAATTGCTTAAATTTAGATTTACATGAGAGAGTATCAGAACACCTCAGCAGTTTAAAAAGTAATTCAAATGACCATGGACTTTACGGATTTAAAAAATGTAAGAGCAGGCGGTGAATATTAACTTTTAATGGTCTCTGATAAAAAAGTTATTCAACTGTCTTTTACTGTCTGTGTTATATTAAAAGTGTTATGATATATTTCTGGATACCATTTGTAACAAGAAAAAAAGTTCATATTTACTTTTTCTTGGTGAAAGGTTTTTTTTTTTTTTTAAGCATATAATGTGTTATTTGTTTCAGGGGTGCAGCTCTGTGATTCATCAGTCTTACATAATACCCAGTACACATTATAACACATACCCTCCCCCGAATGTCCATCACCCCATCCCTTAACCCCCCTCCCCTCCTTGTTTTTTTTAGCATCACATTCTCAAATCAAGATTTCACCAGAATTTTTGCTGACTTGTTTACAAGCTATTAAGTGACTTAAAAATCAGATCCCCCCCACCCACCCATTTCATGGGGGAAAAGAAAAAAAAAGACTTCCTAGCAGTGTATGGAGTATAGCAAATTACCCTACCAACAAAAAAAAAAATGTGTTTTCATTTACACAAAAGTCAATCTGTTCACTTGGTGGAGGGCATAACTTTTGGGAGTGCAAATCTTTAAAAAAAAATCTCTTTTTTAAAAGTTATATTCCATGGTTAAGACATAAAAGTTCAGAAGCTAACATGCAAAAAGTGAGTCTGATTTGAAATACTAGGGAAATACCCAACATCCCATTTCAAGATGATGTAGTTTAAAAAAATGTTAGATTAGATGAAAAGATGCTTTTGGTCAACCTGGTAAAATAGACATATTAAAAAGTTAAGATGAGATAGGGCAAAAGAGGACCCCCCGCCATAGAGTACCAAGATCCATCGAATATTAAGGAGAAATGAGCAAAAGAGAACCCCCCTCCCATAAAGTACCAAGATCCATTGAGTGAGAAATGAGTTACAGGCCTTCCCTAAAGGACAGTCTCCCTAATGTGTAATGTGCTGGGTTGATGGAATCATGAGAACAAGAAAGGAAACTTCAAGAACAGAATATAGATTGGAGTAAATCACATATACCTTTAATATTGCCAACAGGGGTGACTGGTCCGTGTGGCGTGATTCTGTTGCTCTGGTCGAAGGCATCAGAACAAAATACCCTCTGAGACTCCCTGAACTACTTTGGTCCACTTTTGCACACTTCTCTCTTCTCATATATAGTTTTCTTTGACCAGAACTTGGAATATAAAGACGTAATAACAAACTTTTGAAGCCTCGCCTGATGGTTTTCTTATATCATAATAAAGAATACTGTGGCTATCCCTAAATTTGATTAAGAAGAAAATCAGGCCCTACCATCTCCTGCCTTTCTGGATCTCCCTTTGCCCTCAGGTCTGACAGAAGGAGAAGTTAGTAGACGGCACTAGAGTCTTCATAGTGGCAATATCAACCAGGTAATGATGCTGCCCATTTGGACATACAGAAAAAAAAAATGAGAAAAGATGATTCTAGGAGCTGTACAAGTGCAAGAATTTGAAACTGTGGCCTCAAATGGAATGAGATGCCTCTGTTCAGGGTCCAGTATTCCAGTTTTGCAAATGAAACCTTATTAACGTTGTTAATCAGGGTCAACACCTGATCTCGGGATATCTTTTCCTTCCGTCGGGATCAGCTGACCTCTCTCCTTCGTAACGTCATTCAAGTGGTCATTTTAGGTGTTTTTTGTTTTTTGTTTAAACTTCAGCATAAAAAGGGATGATTTCCGTCAGCTGTAGGCTTGCAGTGAGTATCGAGAAATCAAAAGAACAGAGATCAAAGAAAATTGCTGAACTGGGTGTTAGATGCAGCTATCGAGTTTTCTCCAGTTGTAGTTAAAAAACATCCACAAAAATGGTAACATATACAACAGTTGCATTGCTAATACTTTCCTAAAGCCAGTGATGGCTTCCCTCTTATTTTTGCATGTAGGAGTGGTTTTATGAGAATGTGACATAATAAAGCAGATTCTTATAGTTCTTGCAATTTTATTGCTAAAGCTATGAGAGAATCTACCAAAAAGAGGGTTTTGTGTGTTTTTTTAAACTCTGAAATGTAAAGTGCTGTTTTTAATGGAGACACCTATGGAGACACCTATAGCTAGGCTTGTTATCTCAAGAACATTTATTTGCTGGGAATCTGGAAAATTCTGACATACGATTGATCAATAGTTACTTACTATCAACAAATATCATAAAATAACAATACCTATTTGCTTTACTGATAAGACTTCATTCATGTTAAATGTTAACTACTGGTTATCAGTGTTACTGAAGGCTTCGTCAAAATATTAATTCTGTTTTCAAGTACATCAGGGATGTGTGGATTTTCTTGATTTGACTTCTAGTAGTTTCTGGAAACCAATAATGTTTTAAAATATGTGGCAAATAGTTTCCATGTTGCAATCCCGCATTTTGATACACGATTTCCAAATACTTTTAATAGAACAGTTTTTATTGAAACAGAGCAGTGGCATTATTATCAAAGGAAAAGGCAAAAAAGTTCATTTCCCTGGCATTTTATTTCTCACTGTGCTATTTCCTAGAGGTCACTAGAATTGACTTATTTTTCTTTGGGCCGTATTTGTCAATTAAATGAGACAGGCTGATAGATTTTAAAAACAGAAATACCCACAGTTCATTTTCTCAGCAGTCGGATCTTTCATATTATAGAGTACATATTATATAGCATAATGAAATAAACACTCCTGGCATTGGTTTTTGGAGATTGCCTATGGAAGCAGAGGCAGAAAGGCCCAATTGCACTGACCGTTTGATGCAATAACTTTATAAAAGTTTTATACAATGTTTCAGTGTTTAGGCAAACTCCGGCAGAGTTCATGACTTCGAACACATGCTTGGAAAACAATTTAATATTTACATATTTTCATACAGATTATGGCAAAATTAAAAATAACATTTCCACCCCATCTTGTGCTACAATGATTATTAGCCCTCAGTTCCCTGTTCCTGGTTTTTTATTCTGTTTCCGCATTTTCAACTCTATGTTTATTTGTTTTGTCTTCTTTATATCGTAGGTAGGATCACGAGACCATTCAAATCTCTCCATTCCTTCAAGAGCTGCTCTTCCTGCGGACACAGTTGGTGTGGGGGATTTTTTGCCTTTGCAAGCTGAACTGGACACAACTTACACTTTCTTAAAGGAGACATTTATAAATCCTCTGACGTCATCTCACTCCTCTTCAGCGACTATGTCTGCCAATGCCAAACGACCAACTCAGATTGGATAATGACTTTATGAGTTAAACAAACAAACAAACAAAAAATGCAGGAAGAGTTAACAGTACAATTAAAATTGTTTTGAAGGGGGATTTTTCTTATCAGTTGAATTTTGTTTCAGCGCAAGTGGCAGTGGGTTTTTAAGAATCGTGTGACATCTTGATGTGTGCAGGTACCTAAGTCTCCTTGAATAATGAAATAACCAACTCTTTTCTTTCTAAGTTTTATTTATTATCGCAGTGGCTCATTTTTATGTAACATATTTTTAAATGTTAAAGAATGACACATTTTGGGTAATTTCCTTCAGACTTAAAAAAATCAATAAGCCATTTTAGTCTCTATCTATCAAAGTTGTTTCATACTTGTCTATTTTAAAGCAGGACCGCAATACTTTAATAGGATTGAAAGAGCTATTTGAAATGTATGCCAATGATTCCTGTCATTTCATGGCAGCCCTGCCATGGTTCACTGAGCCCCCTCTTCTCTCTTGTCAGCTCGGCTGAAGACAAGCATTTAGTTGCAAACTTTAAGCAGGTTGTGCAAAACAGAAATGATGGGACTGCTTTCCCTCCTGCACAATAATGTCACTCCTGGTCAATGTGAGAAGGTCAGGTTGCTCCTTGTAAAGCTACATGATACCACTTGCCCATTTGAACAAGTTAAGTTAACTGCTGAATCCGGTCCCTGCAGGCACTGAAAACTCATCCTTTTATCAAGTCTGCATTTGATGAGGAAGTAGCACGAGCGTGCCGGCAGGATTTCTGGGGTATGGTTAGGCCCTTCCTAAGGACGGTGCCCACATGAGGAGAGCAGGTAATACGAAATAGTACGAGCTGAAAAACTTCAAGGTAATGGCTGTTTTGACCTTCAAAAGAGACTCCTTTTTTGTTTTGGTTGTTGGTAGGACCCCAGAGTGACGCCCATCTTTGATGCTGACAGAATTTAAAACAAGGCCATTGCCCTGCATTTTCTGCCTTGTAGCACACAAAAGTAAAATTGTATGTCAGGCCGAGATGTCGGGGAGCTGACAAGATGCCCCAGTGACATTTCAGCTAGAAAGAGCAAGTGTCTTGCAACCAAGTGGTCAAATATCAAATAATAGGTCAAGCAGGAAGGAGCTGAGTTCTAACCACAAAGAGGTTTCTGGTAACTTACTTGACAAGCTTTTGGGCGCTTTGTGGCTTGACAAAGTGATGTTCTGTTGGGTATCGCTAGACAGACTGTTCTTTATCGCCTTCAGAAGATCAGACATTGACATTGATTAAACTCTTTAACCCTTAAAGGTTAAATCCTTGCAGTTTGCATCATGGTAAGTGAAGAACAAAGAAATATCTGTAATATGTATTTGTTTTTGTATTAATCGTTTAACTCCCCGGTGCTATTAACTTCTGATGTGAACTGTACTTTTTGACAGAGTTTTGATACAAAATCCATATTTTATACTATTTTTCATGATGGAGTTTTTCATTATGGATACGTTAGACAATAACAGTGTATATTATGGAATCTGTCTTGTCTTGTTTTTACAGTGACATTTGATCCAAATATAATGCAACTTCTGAGAATTCTTTCTATTGGCCTTGGTAAATAAAATTTGTATACTAACTATTGATGTTATTAGCCAAATTAGCCAAGTGATGTATGCCATTGGAAGTGAAACTATGACTGTCCTACCATGTGACACAATCCTATTTCTTACAGTATTGAGCCAGCGTAAATATTTAGAAAGCTGTTTATGTGAAGTAAAATTACATCTTTAACCAAACTCTCTTAGTTCTTTCCTGGAATTATTTTTATTAACCATGCCGGGTTTTGAATATTATAGAATATACCCTGTCTAACATAACACACGGGAAATTCAACTCGCAAATTGATTGTAACGCAGAAAATATTATTGATTGTTTTTGTATAGATCATAGAATAATCTCTGCGTATTTCAAAACACTTTCTTCTGTCATTCCGTACAATGATTAAGACATTATCTGTATAGAAATTGATATACAACTTTGTAGTTTACGTGACGTCACTTCGAATTTCCACACTATAGAGAAACAGTGTTACTTTATATCACTTAACATGTCTTTGTGTGTATAGGTTTGTGTTGAATCTGTTTCCAGAGTTTACTGATTTAAGAGGAACGAGCACCTCTGTAAACTTAGCTTTGGACAGTCTTGGATTTTTCTTGCCTTCATTTTACCATCTGTTAATGGGATAACACCAAAAACAAATGTATATATCTCTCCATATATGTGGGCATCTGATTTTACAGATACATTTTATACCGTCAATTTTGAACCACATATTCAAAAAGATTATTAAATCAAATCAAATCATGTCACATTTATAACCAACTAGATGCTAAAGGCCAAAGAAACTGAAGGATGGGCCTCCTGAGTGATCATTAGTATTCACTACCAAATATAGTAATTTTTATACCATATGCTTTTTTCCCAGAAGTCAGACCCAGCAGGAGGAGAAGATTTAATGACATATCCTATGGAGATCTGAGAAACTCTAGACTGCTTCTGAGCATGTTAGTGACCAATCGCTGCGGATTTGAGATCTGTGTTCTGTTGGCAAGGACGGTTGCTCGAGCAGCTTCTTTACCTCCTTAAGAATGATATATAAAAGTAGGCATTTCTCAGGAGAATGACTTCAAATATTTTTGTAAGGGAAAGGAATTTTTCTTTACACCTTAGTATGTGGATTTTCTTACTAACCTTCTGTGATCTAGAAAAATACCTCTATCTTCCGTCACTATCAAAGGGATTCTTAAAGTTACTGTTCTGATATCTAAGTCACACTAACTCCTTGAAGCTTTGCCTGAATTTTTAATATAAGCATCTTGGAATGACATAATACAAACACTGAGGTGTAGGAGATTGTGGCAATCGCCAGTTCAATGACAATTTAAATAGCAGAATGGTAACTTTCACTTACCAATGTCTGGTGTTTTTTTTAGACTTAGCGACACCATTTATTTCACATAATATAGGCTGTTATCTAGGTCTTATTGAGATCATTACTATTTTCACATTATTTTATTTACCAATCACATCCGAATTCATTCTGTAGACCATACTGAACAATGGTAAGTCTATCCTCTATTACTGCACACTTTTTATAAATAAGTCTTTGAATATAAAAGGTGGAAAGTAACCCAGTGAGTAGTAAGCCCAGAGCTATAACTCCCAAGCCCACCTTATTTCCACTATGCCGGGCCTGCTCAAGAAATAATTAGCACTCTTTAAAGAAGAGAAAATTTTTTAAATTATCCTGCCCAGTTAGGAATAATTTTGAGAAGTGTGTTTGGTTTGAAATCTACATCACTTATCCATTGATTAGATAAGACAAAACAAAACACAGCGCACCCATCCGAATGACTAGTCATGGGAAGAATGGTGAACTTTGTACCTATCCTTCAAAGCAACGCCCTTCACTATGTTGCCTGGTATCACTAGCTTGGACTCAGACACCCCAGAAATCCTTTCAGATAAACCTTCAGTTGAAAGATATTGGTGATCAACACTCCATTGATGGTCCATAGAAAATAATGACACAGGCTAAGCAAAGCCGATCAAGAAAGCAATAACTTGTACAACTCCTAGGAAAGGGATGAGAATTCTAAAATATGTCTTTTGGACCAGTGGTATAGTAGACTGAGCAATGAGCCCAAAGACATCCACGTCCTAAATCCCTGGAACCTGAAATGGTTACCTTACATGGCAAAAGGGACTTTGCAGATGTGATTAAGAAACTTGAGATGGGGAGATTATCCTGAGTGATCTGGGTGGGCTCTAATGGGATCACAGTTGTCCTAGTGAGAGAGAGAGGCAGGAGGTGATCTGACTACAGAGAGAAGAAGGTTCTGTGCAGCTTTGAAGGTGGAGGAAGGGGCCACGCTCCTAGAACTACAGGGGCGCCTAGACGCTACAAAAGGTCAGGAGATAGATTCTCCCCTCCGAAGCTCCAGAACAGTGAGAGAATACATTTTGCATTTGTTAAACCACACTTCGGGGTAATTGGTCACAGCAGCCATAGGAAACTAAAACAACCAGTAAACTTTGAGTGTTTTTTTTTTTTTTTAACGAGATTAGTACGTTAATATTTTAATATTTCCGAACAGAGAAATCCTTCCTTCTTTTAAATTATCCTTATTCATTGCCTTCATAATTTGAATTTCTTAATTTTTTTTTAGGTTCCCATTTTATATTTCTGGCTTCTGAGTATCACAAACAGTGATGGTCTATATTAGGGCCTTTAGTCACTCAATTGCCATCATTGTTGATAATTTTACTTTATTTTTAAATTTTTTGAAGATTTGTTTATTTTGAGAGAGAGAGAGCATGAGCAGGAGGGGCAGAGGGAGAGAGAATCCCAAGCAGATCCTGTGCTGAGCGTGGAGCCCCACATGGGGTTTGATCCCATGACCCTGAGATCAAGACCTGAGCCAAAACCGGGAGTCAGATGCTCAACAGACTGTGTCCCTTGGGCACCCCCATTTTTGATGGTTTTAAATGAACCTATGATTTTAATAGGTATTTTAATTTCTACAGTATCAAAAAAGTATATTTTAATGTATAAATTTATCTTAAAGGTCCACTTTAAATGGTTGTTTTTAGGGTGCTTTGGTGGCTCAATCAGTTAAGCAGCTTCCTCTGGCTCAGGTCGTGATCCCAGGGTCCTGGCATCGAGTCCTGCATCAGGCTTTCTGCTCAGCAGGGAGCCTGCTTGTCCCTCTGCCTCTGCTTCTACCCCCTGCTCGTGCTCTCTCTCTCAAATAAATAAATAAAATCTTTAAAAACAGTAAAAGATTGTTTTTATCTGATTCCCACTTTCATTGGCATATTTGTATAGTTGTCTTACAAAAGAAATTCAGCTTGAAAGAAATTATATTAATCGTAACTTCAAGTAATGATTTGGAATTTATAAGTCATATCTTAACTGTGCCAGACCATTTTCCTTTACTAGTTACCCATGAGCTCAATATATGTCCCTGGCCATTTATCTATGCCTTTTGTTACAACTGAAGCAAAAGAATTTTAATAATTTCCCCAAACAATGAAATCTTTGAAAATTTTATTGTATACTGTTTGAATCTATTTTATTATTACTTTGGTGAAACCATATAGTTTTTTTTCTAATAGTTCAGTTCAACAGGAGCAATTTTCACTGAAATGATTACGTGTTCAACATAACAAAACCTAAAATATTGATGATTTAAACCCAGAGCATTAAATATTTCAAGTACAGCAAAAAACAAAGCAAACCAACAAAAAACCCTCTTGTTCTATAAGGACATATCCAGCCCTCCTGGTTAGTTACGTGAGATACAAATGTGTACATCAACCTATTGGTAGAAGAGTTCCATCTTTTCTCTCAAGCCTTGGCAGTTTTATTCTAGGACTATTTTCTGGTTGTGGATATGTGTTGATTGGCATACCCCAGTGTCAGGTGTCCATGAGTGCCTACTGAAGAATGTTCTCAGAACGACTCCCCACATAATCTTTTGGTCCATTTGTTTTAAATAGCTCTCACTCTAAAGGGTCCCCAAACTGTATCTTCTCTGTAAATTAAGTTTGTATTGACATCTTTTTTTCTTTAAAGATTTTATTTATTTATTTGAGAGAGAGAGTGAGAGAGAGAGAGTATGAGAGGGGAGAAGTTCAGACGGAGAAGCAGACTCCCCCATGAGCAGGGAACCTGATATGGGACTTGACCCCGGGACTCCAGGATCATGACCTGAGCCGAAGGCAGTTGCTTAACAAACTGAGCTACCCAGGTGCCTGGCATTGACATCTTGAAGGGAAATTTTGTTCTTCATCTTTGCAGCAGGGAGACTTAATGGATACCGTGTACTCTGAAGTTATGAAATACTTGAATACAGTCTGGGAAGGAGATAGAATAGAGTTTTGATCTCTCTTCTAAATCATCTTGTATGTGGGTTTGTTCAGTGCTTTGGCATATGTTTTCCAAGCACTGACCTGAATGCTAGCCATGCAGCAGAAGCCCCATGTAGATTTTGAAGACTACTGGGTTAATGTTATCTGAAGACGCTTTTTTTTTTTTTTTTTTTTTTTTTTGCCGTTTAATTGAGTCATGCTTCATTGTCTTTTATCGCATGTTAATGCCAGTGGAATGCTGATTGTTGACAGAATCCTCCCAGTGAAGCGGCTCCAGAAACATTGTGCTGCTGTAGGAAACTATGTAAAATAAAAAGTCTTATTTAGATCTGAAGAAGACTGAGCTGACAGGTTAAGAGCTATCAGATATTCATAAATATTCACTAATGACAGGAATATAAGGGGCGCTCCCTGTCCTTAATAGATCCCTTCTATGTTTTGGGGGATCTGTAGAAGGGAAAGATCTGAAATGCAATCCAGAAGGGGTGGAATCATATTGGATGCCTAGTAAAAAGCAGCACAGAAGAAATAAATGTAGTAGGTATAATAGGATATCTGGTTCTTCCAACAATAAGCAAACTACATTTATTAGTTATTTTTCTGAGTTCACTTATGGTCTGAAAGTAAGAGGCTTCCACAGTAAAAGTGTGCATGGAAAGCTCTTGAACTTGGACACTCTCTGCAAATCATTTAGGACCTGAGGTTTAAAAGCAACAGTTCATTCTGGCGACCTTGATGTACAGCTAACCAGTGAACTCATTGTAAGTGCTTTTATGGTTACAGAAGCGCCACCTGTGAATGCCCTTAGGTTTTCCTCTGGGCTGGTAAGAAATACTTGACATATGTGCTCTGAAGACAAGAGAGAAGCTCCTCTGAAGCACAGTTCACATTCACAGTCAACACTACAATTGTGTTTTCAGATAATTAATGGTGGTGATGTTCTTACTGAAGTGTGTCTGGGTCCAAGAGCCCTTGAAGGACGTAGACATCGTGGGGACACGAGCCAGCACAGCTCCGGAGGGCCCCATCTACATTACAGTCTGTGTGCCTCTGCCCCCGCCCTCCCATCCCGTAGGGCTGCAGGTGACGATCCCGGCACGTGGATGCCAGTGTCAGCTTCAAAGTCATTTCCTAGTCCGTAGGGCTTCTTTCTAATCCGTAGGGAGGCAGAATCCCTGTTCCCGGTAAGAGAAACTCCTGAGGAAGTCTGACACAGTCTTCCTGAATGTCACATTAACGACAGCGGAAACCTTGTGTCGCTTTCTCCTTAAATAATTTTCACCACTGACAATCCTCCATTGACTTAAGTTTATTTACTTCGGAACAATTCAAGTAGGAGTTCAAGTGCTTAGATGAGAGTGCCTGCCTACATATATTTTTTAAATTACAGCTTTATTGAAATAAAATTCACATGACATGTAATTCATTCCATAGTTTTTAGTATATTCCAAGGATGCACAATCATCAACTCTTTCTAATTCCATAATTCCAGAACTAGTTCTTATTACTCCAAAGAAAAACTCTGTACTCACTGAGAGTCGCTCTCCATTCCTCATTCCCCCCAACCTCTGGCAGCTATAATCTACTTTTTGTATCTATAAATTGCCTATTCTGGACATCTCATATAGATAGAATCATGTGTATTGCCTTTTTTACCTGGCTTCTTTTATTGACCTTTATGATTTCAGTTTTATTCATACTGTGGCATGTTTCAGCATGTTGTACCTTTTTAGCTTCAATAGTATTCTCTTGTATGGATATACCACATTTTTGTTATTCTTCCATTGAGGGACATTTGGTTTGTTTCTACTTTTGGGTTACTATGGAGAATACTTCTATGAACATTTTTGTGCAAGATTTTGTGTGGATCTGTGTTTTCATTTCTGTTGTGTATACCTCTGTGAGTGGAATCGTTGGGTCATGTGGTAACTCCAAGTTTGGGTTTTGAGGAATTTTCCTCAAAACTTGACTGTTTTCTGAAGTGACTGCACTGTTTTGCCTTCCCACTGACAATGTATGCGGTTTCCAGTTTCTCCACATCCTTGTTAGCACTTGTTGTCCCTCTTTTTTTTTTAATATTTAATTTATTTATTTGTCAGAGAGGGAGAGAGCACAAGCAGGGGGAGCAGCAGGCAGAGGGAGAAGCAGGCTCCCCACTGAGCAAGAACTCTGGGATCATGACCTGAGCTGAAGGCACACACTTAACTGACTGAGACACCCAGGTGTCCCTGTCCATCTTTTTATTTTTTTTAAATTTTTATTTATGAGAGAGAGAGAGGGTCAGAAGGAAATGGAGAGAATCTCAAGTAGACTCCCGCTGAGTGGGGAGCCTGCCGTGGGAAGCCTGCCGTGGGTCTTGATCTCATGACCCTGAGATCATGACCTGGGCCAAAATCAAGAGTTGGATGCCCAACTGACTGAAGCCAACCAGGCGCCCCACATTGTCCATCTTTTTTATAGTAGCCATTCTAGTGGGTGTGATGTGACATGTCATCATGGTTTTGGTTTGCATTTGCTAATTATTAATGGTGTTGAGTGTCTTTGCTTGTGCTCATTGGCCATTTGTATATCTTCTTTGTAGAAATGTCTATTCAAGTGTTTTGCCTATTTTACTTGGTTTATTCTTTTCTTTTTTTAAATTTTTGACTTGTAAGATTTCTTTATATGTTCTGGATATAAGTGCTATACATATATGCAAATATTTTCTTCCATTCTGTGTACTGTTTTTTCATGTATTTAATACTGTCCTTAGAAGTTACAAAATTTTTTAGTTTTGGTTAAGTTCAATTTACCATTTTTTTTCTTTTATTACTTATGCTTTTGGTGTTGTCTCTAAGAAATCATTGCCTAACCCAAGTTTCCAAAGATTTACTCTGTTTTCTTTCTTTCTTTCTTTCTTTTTTTAAGATTTTATTTATTTATTTGACAGAGAGAGATCACAAGTAGGCAGAAAGGCAGAGGAAGAGGGGGAAGCAGGCTCCCCACTGAGTGGAGAGCCCAATGTGGGGCTCGATCCCAGGACCCTGAGATCATGACCTGAGCTGAAGTCAGAGGCTTAACCCACTGAGTCACCCAGGTGCCCTTACTCTGTTTTCTTCTAAGGATCTTACAATTTTAATTTTTATATTTAGGTCAATGATCCATTTTGAGTTAATTTATGTATGTAGCATGAAGTAGGGGTCCAAATTCATTCTTTGTCATGTGGGTATCCAGTTGTCCCAGCACCATTCGTTAAAAGACTATGCTTTCTCCATGGAGTTGTCTTGGCACTTGACTGTAACTATAAAATCTTATTTCTGGACTCTGGGTTCTATTACATTCATCATGTATGTTTCTTCTTAGCCAGTACTGCACTTTGTGCTTACTGTAGCTTTGAAATTAATTTTGCATTTGCAAAGTGCTAGTCCTCCAACTCTTTATGTATGTAGTGTGTGGCTATTTTGGGTCTCTTGCAATTCCATCTGAACTTTAGGATGAGCTTTTTGTCAAATGACTTTTGTGAATCTATTGAGATGATTATGTGGTTTTTGTTCTTTATTCCTTAATATGATGTGTTCCCTTGATTGATTTTCACATGTTAAACCAACCTTGCATTCCTGGAATAATTCTCATTTGGTTATGGTGTAGTGTATAATTTTTTTTTTTTATGTCACTGAATTCCATTTGCTAAAATTTATTGAAAATTCTGCTCTGTTTATAAGGTATATTGGTCTGAAGTTTTATTTTCTTGTGATGTGTTTGTCTGATATTAGGGTAATACTGGGCTCATAGAATGAATTGAGAAATTCTTTATCCTATTCTATTTTTTGGAAGAGTTTGGAAAGGATGTATGTTAATTTTTCAGTAGGCATTTAATAGAATCCACCAGTGAGGCTATTTGGACCTGGGGTTTCTTAATGGGAAGCTTAAAAAACTATTAAAAAAATCTTTTTAAATTTAGGTAAAATATATAAAACATAAAATTCATTATTTAAGTTATTTTAAATATTTACTGTTAATTTTTTTAATTATTAATTCCATCTTTTTACTAAGACCAGGCTGTGTGTTTAGCAAAACTTTGATGAAGACTTAGACTAACTGATGGGAATTTTATCATAGAAAAAGAAAAATTTTTAAACTGGAAACAATATTAAAAACTCCTAATGTTCTTAGAAAAGCCCTTCCACAGAGTCACTCTCCTTGGTCTGCTGCCATGTTTCAGAGGCCAAATTACCTCCCTACAATGGGTGTGCGCTGTGGAATGTCTCCTTTACTCAGGGTCCAAGTACTCTCTATCCGTACAGTGAGTCCTAGAAAGAGTGGGGAAAATCATGTCAACTTTCCTTCCAACCTACTTCCTAGCCACAGTCTACTGCCACATAATAAATCGAGTTTTAGATATAATTACACAAAGCAGTTAATGTTTTCTGGAAATTTTAAATTTCAAATTAGAATCTTGGCTTTACCTTCATAGAGCCAAAGTCTATTGAAGTAGTTTTCTGAACACAAGAATAATTAACTTCCCCAAGTGGATTCAAGCAACTAAATTTCTGAAACTACATGCTATTTTTCAAGAGTTCAGGGTTCCAGAACTAATTATTTTTTTTTTCCAGAACTAATTCTTAAAATGGACTCAAGTCAAAGTTCTTGAGCTTCCCATAGTCTTAGTGGTCTTATAACTCATGGCCCAGAGCAGGGTTGCAGCAGCTGATGCGCTCCTCCCCCCACAGCACCCTCAGCATCTGGATTCCATTCCTGAGACAATAGCCTACAAATAGGGCCTCTGTTCCCCACCATTCCCATGTTTTCCAGTCTGGATTCTCTTTCAATGGAAACCTACTAAAACTATTTTCTTAAAAGCCATTTCTCATGGCTCAAACCATTTCAAAGATCTTTTCTCCAACCTTCCCCAACTATAGAAGGTCCTTGGCATTTGTCCAAGGCTTATCATTCTACTTGTATAGACATTTGTGTCCTGTTATAATATCATAGCAGTCATATTCTGGGACATTGCTCACAGAGTTTTTCTTTTCTTTCTTTCTTTTTAAATAACCAGTTCAAAGCATCTGTTATAGACTGAATTGTGTTTCCTCAAAATGCATAAATTGAAACCCTAGCCCCCAGTGTGATGGTGGGTTATTGGGTGGTAATTAAGGTTAGTTGAAGTCTTGAAGGGAGGGCCCTCATGATGGGCTTACTGGCCTTACAAGAAGGGGAAGAGTGAGAGTCTCTCTCCACTGTGAGGACACAGCAAGACGGGGGCCGTCTGCAAACCAGGCAGACAGCCCTCTGGAAGAACTGAATGGGCTGTCACCTTGATCTTGGTCTTCCCCGGCCTCCAGGCAGCCTCCAAATAAATGTGGATTAAGCCATCTAGATTATGGTATTTTGTTATAGCAGCCTGAGCTAACTAAGACAGCATCCTAGCTTCTAGTGAAAGTGTCTAGTTAATGCAGGCGGTCCTGATTTATTTGTAAGGGATGACGAACAGAAAGATTTACCTGGAGTAGACAAGCAGAAGATTTTTCAGGTGCAGCTACTACCTAAACAATGTTAAGGTGTTCTTTGTGAGTAGAAATACCCAGTTCATTTTAAAGTAGGCCAGAAAAACTGGGAGATTCTTACTACTTCAGAAACAATGCCTTACCTTTTCTTCTCCCTTCTCCTCCCCCTCCCCCACCCCTCTTTTCTGGCTCCGTCTGTCTCTTGTCCATATACTCTCAGCATGACTTCCCAAAGGTACAGATTAAATGGTTGGGGTTATTTGAAAAAGTGTCTGAAGTTCTCCTCCCAGCCGAAGGAATTGTACTATAAAGTCGAATAATTTGAAAGGGAGGAGTTTGTCTTTTTTCATGCACAATGAAAAGCTTTCGATTCTTTTAATAACTGAAAAAGGTTTATACTTCTGTTGGAGTCTCTTAAGAACTTCTGATAAAGTTCATATTGTAGTTGTAGTTTATTCCACGAACTGGGAGAATGCAGACTTCTTTTGGGAAGCTTCTGGCTTTCTCCGATGCACTTCCTCTCTTACGGAACTACGGAATGCTGAGGTATGGGTGATGCAAATTAAGGTGTTCTGTTTAGAACTTAATAGAGAGGAAGAGCAAATAGCACAGACACAGCTTCTCTGCACTTCTCAGGACTTCTTATCAGTTAGCAGGAATTGAGCTTGGATGGCCTTCACGGCCCGGAGTCATGGTGTGAGAATTTAGAACCAAATTCACTCAGCGGCTGTGTGACTTTTCCACGTGTTATTTAACCTCAGGAACTTGAGATTCCCCTCAGGAAGAAAGGAGGTAATGACACCCTTTTCTCTTGCCGAGCTTGTGAGGGAATATTTGCACACAGCTAAATGGCACAGAGTAGTCACTGTCCCCGATGAGGGGTAATTCCATTGATGAGGCATGAATCTCAATGAAAATTACTGGAAGGAAAGCAGGATGATTCATGGAACCCCAAGGCAAGGAGTGCAGCCCAGCCCGCAGAGGAAGCAGAGAGTCCTTGTTACAAGGCAGCCTCTTTGTCATCTGCATCTGGGCTCCCTGGTCCCTCACCACCGCTGCTCTCCTCTGTTCTCCTCCCTCTCTGCTGACTGGCCATCTCAGCTACATTTCTGCGTGGCTGGGTGGCATGGCCGCCATAGCACCAGTTCACAAACTTTCCCAGTTTAAGAACCTAAAAAAACTGAGCTTGGAACTCTTGAATCTTTGTGGCCCACCTCTCCACAGTCATCTGTGTGCAGAGAGAGAAGGGCTCTTTGTGTGGGCCACCACCTGCTCGAAGGAGGCAGCCAGAAGAGCCTGTGGAGATGTGGTAGATTCTAGAAGAAAGTGCTGTGACAGTGAGGGCATCTCTAGAAAAGTCTCTCAAAAGGCAGTGACTTCTGTTCTCTCCTGAAGTCACCTCCGACTCACAAATCCACCCAGTCACGTCAGTTTTTATCCTTGACTTCCTGTGCAGTGCTTAACTATGGGCTTGTTCCTGTTTCCTGAAGCTCAGATTGTAGCTTCCACATGAGTTCACCATGCTGGTTCGCCTCCCACTTCTTCCATAGAATCGTCTTTTCTGACTCCCTTTCCTCTTTCCCCTTAAATAACAGACACTTTTTAAGGTTGTGTGTTGGTGTCTACCTCTTTCCCCTTGTTGTGTGTCCCTTGGTGTGCTCAGGACACAATTCTTGCGAAGTCAGTGAGAGTCCTCCTTTCTCTTTCTTATATCTTTAATTTTGGAGTAATATCTGGCTTTTCTATTTAAAACTATGACATTATTACTATTTTAAGCTTATTTCCTAGACTCTTTTCCTGAAGTTTTGATACCTGGTAATAATATAATATTTCCTATTTTTTATGCGGTTTGTATCACGGGTTTTGTGGTAAATTTTGGTGTGTGTGTTTGTGTGTGAATCTCTGGAGTATGTAGAGAATATCTAGGAAAGTAGCTTAGTAGGTACTTAGCACCTTTTTAGGGGATCTTCAGTTCTGCTCCCAAAGTCCCGCAGGCAATTGTTCCTGGATAAATACTGTTTGGGAAATCTCTTTGAGCCAGATAATTGTGTAAGGAGTCATAATAATCTGCTCATTGAGATGGATGTGATTGCCTGAGATGAGGACTGTCTATAATAATCACTTTACTTATGTTTATTCACCCAAACGTAGGAAGATAAGAACTAAAATCTTTGTGTTTGTACGTGCATGTGCATGTGCGCGTGTGCGTGTGTGCGCGCGCATGTGTGTGCATGCATGCGTGTGTGTGCATGTGTGCGTGTGCGTGCGTGTGTGTGTGTGTTGGCCTTTGGAAACTAAGCACTACTGTGTCAACTCTACCTCCAGCTGCAAGATAAAGAATAAGGGAATCTGAAGTAGGGAAACCAGAAATCTCAGAACGCATCTTTCTATCCCAAAGCCCAGAAGCAGCATAAATAGCCTTTTCTAATCCATTGCGGGACAGAGGTCAAGGGAGTCCACAATCCTCGCTGTCAGAAGAGACCGCAGTGTGGTCTCACGTCAAGCAAAATGGGTCAGTCTGGCTTCAAAATCGTAGAACCTGGGTGGGTAACAAGACAAGAAGGCAGGTACTGCCAAGACCCATGTGAGTTATGGCAGATGATTCAGAGCCTTAACCTATTATGGTCAGAGAAAGTGTAGACATCCGGGGCTCAGAAAGCACACCACACTGGGTGGAATGAAATACAGCTTCGTGCCAGACTATCTAATGAGGGAGGGTTTTTTAAATGATGAGAACTCTTTGCCACTGTGGACGGTATGTGAAGAAGTACAATCATTCTGGAAAGCATTTGACCATATATGGTCAAATATGTATGTAATAATCTTTAAGTAAGTTCACTACCTTTGATCCAACTTCTCGGAATCTAAGAAATCCTAAGAAAACAACCAGATATATACTAAGATTTCTCTGTGTGATATGCATCACTTGTAAAAGCAAAATAAAGGATTGTCCAATAAATTTTATGTTCATAAATGGTCTATAATGGTCTATAGTAAGAATCATGGCTTCCTAGAATACTTACTGATGTTGCAAAGTTCTCATAATTTGGTGTTTGATCAAAAAAATAGGACATAAATTGTATACAGAAGCTGTTCTTTTTGTTGACTTCACAGATTTTCAGAGATGTGAACTTATGGAGGTTGATTTTACCCAACAAGGGCAAACGTGGTGCTACGTTTAAAGCCACTATGGACTCTTAAACAAACAGATTTACATTTCAGAACCAAGCCTGTTTTTCTCTATGGGAAATGACTTGTTTTGTCTCCCCATGTCTGTGTCATGTAAATATCTACACCGGTGCTTATTTGAGAGAAAACACACCAAAATGCTACCAGAAGTGGAATTATGAATATTTTTAAATTTTCTTTATAATTTATGTTTATTCCATTATCCTTTATATATTTCTAAGTTTCCACTATGCATGTGTATGCTTTTATGTTTAGAATAAAATAAACTTGAAAAATGCAAAGGACTGTTTGAAGACAGCACCACAAGAAGGAAGGTGCCACGATGGGGCAAATGGACATACTCCTGCTTGAAATGATGCGATACACCGAGTGAAAAGACTGTGGTTGTTGCTCTCTTGATGATTCATACAGATTCCTTCCTAAATCGAGTAAGAGATGCATTTACAGGGAAGCCAGCTGACCATGTAGTCAGATTACTTCCTCCCATTCAGTCGATACCCTTTATTTAGTCTACAGGACACCAGTGTTACAAACAATGTGGATAGGGACAGTCCCCTATCGGCAGGCTCTGTGCAAAATACATTTTTCATATTTATCTCATAATTTCCCAAACTGCCCTTTTATGATTCCCTTTTACAGATGAGGATATTTCGACCCAGAGAGATTAAGTGACCTGTCCCAGTTATGCAATGAGGAAATGGCAGACTCTCCAGAACCACCTCCCCCCCCACTTTAATACGCTAGAAAATACTGGCAATTTAGGACCAAAGAGGCTATACTGTGTCATGTAGAGTAATTGGCCATCCCAAGATGATAATTCAGTACTTACATAAAAGAGAGAGGAAAAGAATATGAGTCCCCTACCCTCTGGCAGACCCACCTGAGCCTTGGAAAAGTGCTTGGCATCATCCATTGAGAAGTAGCTGGACCGCTTCTTGAGTTTTGTGTGCAGCTGTGGATGAAGTCAGATGAGTTGATCAATGGCAAATTGCGCGACATTCCTTTCTTCCCATTATTGGCTAGTTGTAAACTCTGTACTTGGTTGAAAGACACTACAGAACCAAGTGAGGAACAGGAGGGGTAACTTAGAGGAATGAAAGCAGAATTTTAAGAAACTGCTGATGTTTAGGAAATGAAAGGGACTGATAATAGCAATTAATGATTGTGAAATCTGGGCCTCTGCTGTGAGTCTTAAAACCAGTTCTAAAACAGAAGAAGATTAAAATACATATTGATCTGCTGATGGGCCAAAGGTAAAGTTTAAAAGCAAAGAATTGACCAATATATATTACATTAATTAAACCCTTCTCTGGGATGTGAATAAACACAGGCTGGTAACTAGTATCTGTGAGTTCCTGAATTGATTCCGCATTGAGTATACTTCAAAGATGCAGGGCCCTGTCCGTCTGCGATCACCTTCAGAAAGGCTGTCTCGCGGCAGAGGAATGCCATAAGACACTCAAAGTTTTTGTGCGCAACTGATCCCCCTACTTACTTTACTAATGCAGCGGCTGTAATAGCAACAGGCTTTGAAGTGCAAAGCTTTCCTGGAGTTATGCACTCATTAAAAACCACCACGCTTTCATAAAATCCAGGAACTCTAATGGGAAGGATTTCACAGAAAGGGCGGCGAGAACCCACATTGCCCCGATCCGTGCCTCCTTGCCTGCTTGCCTGGCACTCACTCAACATGTGGACCATCTGATTCGACCTTAGACCCAGCACTCTGTATGAGCCATGAGGACCTTGGAGAACTTTCCTGTTGATGTACATCTAGGTGATTGTTTCTATTATGTTGTTTATTTCATTCATCTTTTCACAAACTGGCAATTAACAGAGGTTCTGTTCAGATCCTTAAGGGACCAAGGAGCTTGGTAATGAAGAAATACTATGGGAATTTAGAATGTGCCAAAGGTGGTATTTCGGATCCTTGGGGGAAAGATGGCTTGTTCTGTTCTTAACACAGTCATTCGGATAAAAATAAAACTAGATTGCTTATGCTAAAATGAACTCCAGAAAAGATTTAAATACTGAAAACTACAAATGTACTAGAAATATACATAAGTGATTTGTTTTTCATGCTGTTGATACAGAGAAGACCTTTCAAGGCAAGTCTCCAAACCTAAAATTCGTAACAGAAAATACTCATAAACTTGGCCATGTACAAATTTTAAATCTCATAAAGAAAAACATACCACAAGCAATGTCAGAAGATAAAAAACTAGAGAAAAATGTTTATAACATGCATCGGAAAATGAGCTAGTATCTTTTTTTTTTTTTTTTTAAGATTTTAGTTAATCATTCAACAGAGAAAGAGAGAGATCACAAGTAGGCAGAGAAGCAGGCAGAGAGAGGAGGAAGCAGGCTCCCTGCTGTGCAGAGAGCCCGATGCGGGGCTTGATCCCAGGACCCTGAGACCACGACCTGAGCCAAAGGCAGAGGCTTAACCCACTGAGCCACCCAGGTGCCCCGAGCTAGTATCTTTAACATCTAAAGAATTCTTAAAAATCAGTATGAAAAAGGCAAACACTCCAGTAAAAAATGGACAAGAACATGGGACATCAGTTCCCAGAAAAATAAATACAAGGAGATTCACAGTAGCCGTGTATATATAATAGGCAAATCCTGGAAATAAAAATTCTTCGATGACATGACTTAACTAAGTTATGATAACAGCTGTTAAAAAAAGAATGAAATAGATTTACATATATTGATATTGAAAAAGTTTCATCAGTCCAAAATAACAGTTTTAATTTTAAAATACCCAGCAGGTTGGATAACAATGTTTACATAATCCCGTTGATATATAGGAATATATGTCAATCTGGAAGGACACACAAATGAACGCTTAATTCTGGGGATTAAGATTGGAATATAAATGGGTTTTTAGCTCTGTCCTGTTTGAATTCTACCTTGTATTATTTTTAGAAGTTAAAATGCTATGTAGTTAAATAAATATGAAGGCAAATTGGAGTAAAGCCTCAAACCAGATAATGAAGATGGAACATAACAGCTGATGTATAATGTGTTGAGAAAGAATGACCAACAAGTCTTGGTGAGGGGATTGTCCACTTGTGTCCTGGATCTCACATTCTTTACCCATCTGTGCCATTTGGATCATTCAGGATGCTGACACTGAGATTTGCGTTAGGGGCCCAAGACATTTGTTGAGGAGTAGCGATAAAGGGGGCTCGGGGGAGGGAGCAGCACTGGGGAAGAAAAGCCTTGTCTGTGGTCCTGATCTGACACCTAGAAAAGGCACAGAAGGATGAGACGGGGGAGCCTCAAATCACAACTCGGATGATATGAAGCCCACCTTTTGTGGTGCTCTAGAGTGAAGATGCCTATTCAAGATCTTTTGGGGCAGAAGTCACCAGACCCTAGTACCCTGGCCGTGCTCAGCACCTGAGCGTGGCCTCAGCTCCTGCCCTGCTGTGGATCCCAGAGGGGCTCAGCTGGAGGCTTTCAGCTTGGGCACCCCTGGCAGCAGAACCCAGGTCTTTCCCAAGGGGCGGTCAGAGTGTACCACCACCCTGGCCACCAGAGTCCAGTCCACCTGTCTGCATAGGTTCCAGAAGTAGCTCTTCCAAGGCGCCAGTGAGCCTCACTTTGGGAGGGGAACTGAGGAAAGGGAGGTTAGGGGGACACAGGAGGCTGTCAGTGGTACCCATTCTCTCTCCACTTCACTATCTATTTAAAATTCCTTTTGCCCTCGGCTATCGCCTCTGTTGGCCTCAGTGACTTCCTAGTGGCATTACCCAAATCCTCATTCCTGGGGTTTTTGAACTCCTGACAAGCATACCTTTCTCAGGTCCTGGTCTATTCACTATCAGAACTGGGGGAAGAAATGCCGGGATGGGGACTCCGTTGGCTGTGGGGGCAGGAAAATCCCTTATTGTGTAGGAGTCACGTTGCCTGTGGCCCTGCCCACCCAACCCCCATCACTGTGAAATCTAAAACAGGCACACACATTTCCATAGGTCTGCTGGCTCTATAAAACGCAAATAGCTTATAAACCTAGAAACCTGAAGCCTTTCTCTCCTGATTATTGTCTATAAAGTAGATTTCAAAAACAGGAGAATGAACTTGTCTGTTTGCAAGGACGCTCCTGGCAATGCACGTCTCTGGAACTGGCTACAGGAGACAGGTCTCTGTGACCAAAAAGTGAGGGAAAAGCAAACTTTAAAATTTCAAAAACTGTGAGGTGAGGTGGCAAATTCTTCTTTTAAAAATCATCTTTAATGTTTTCCAATCTCCAATAAAGTTGGGGTGAGGATATCAGCAGACTGAGGGTGAAGAGTAACTGTGGAGAGGGGAGGAGAGAGGAGAGGAGGTGAGGTACTCACCTCAGAGGCTGGGGAAGACTGCTTCTCACATGGAGCTCTCAGCTGTGCACTTTCCTCTGGTGGCTGCTTAGGTGAAGGCATGAAGGTAGTTGGGTGCATTCTGGAGTGGGCTTTGCCCCAGACACAACAGAATTGGGGGTACTTGTTTATAATGAGGGGCCATAGTACCCTCTCTGGACAAGGACTGATACTCCTCCCCACTTTTATATATATAATATCTCCCTATCATCTGGTTCCTCATAAGACTGGCTATTCCAGTCTTCCAAATATCCTTTGTTGACCCCATTCCCAGCCCCTTCCAATTGCCACTCTGGCTCTTGCCTCTCCTTCCCAGCCAAATGTCTCAAAGGTTAATCTATCCCCGTGGTCTCCATTTCTTCACCTCTCATCACTTAACCCACTACAAACCAGATTCTGCTTCCATTAGGAACCTGTTCGGTCTCATAAAAGTCACCCATGACTTGTGGGCCACTAAGTCTGATGAATATTTAGGAAACATTTTAGTGTTACTTCGCTTGATCTTTCAGGAGAATTTGGCACTTTTGACCATTCACTCATTCATGGAATACTTTTGTCCCCTCGGCTTCTGTGACAGTCTCTTTGTTTTCCTTCATACCTCAATAACTGCTCCTCCATTTTCTTCATTCTTCTCGGTTTCTTTTCTGCCTTACTTCTTTTTTTTTTTTTTTTTAAAGATTTTTATTTGTTTATTTGACAGATCACAAGTAGGCGAGAGGCAGGCAGAGAGAGAGAGAAGGAGGAGGAGGCAGGCTCCCCGCTGAGCAGACAGCCCGATGCGGGGCTCGATCCCAGGTCCCTGGGATCATGACCTGAGCCAAAGGCAGAGGCTTTAACCACTGAGCCACCCAGGCGCCCCATCTTTTCTGCCTTACTTCTTCTGTTAGGATTGAATTTGGATGCACTTAACAGAAAACAAAACAAAACAAAAAAAAGAGTTGCTAAAATAAGATAGAACAGTAATTTTCTCACAAAGGAAGGAAGCCCAAGGGCAGCTCATGCGGGAAACCAGTTTCTGTCTTTCTGTCTCACCATCCTAACATCTTCAAGGTCACCACATGGTTCAAGATGGCAGCTCTCACCTCCATACATCAGGAGGCATGAAAAGGAAGGGAGAAAAGGCAAAATGTCACACCTTCTAGGTCAGGCATTAAAGAAGCTTCCTGTAAATGCCATATAACCCCTGGGTTTACATTCTGTTGACTTCTCAGGTAGAACAGATATTGGGATGTATCTGAGAAAGAGAGAGAGAGTGAGCGAGCAGGGTGGGGAGAGGGAGAGAGAGGCTCAAGCAGACTGTAAGCTGGGTGTGGAGCCTGACCCTGAGGTCAGTCTTATGACTCTGAGATCACAACCTTGAGATCACAACCTGAGCCGAATCCAAGAATTGGACCCTTCAATGACCGCACCACACAGGCATCCCGGATGTAGTGCCTTTTAACCAAATAAATCAGGGTTTTATCACTAAAGAAGGGGAAGATGGATACTGGGGAGCAATTCGGTGGTTAGAGTGTTCCTGGGGCTTATCCTGAAGACTTCTCTTCCTCAATCTTGTGCTCCTTGAGGCAAACTCATCCAAGCCTGTGGCTTCCACTTCTACATCATAGGCACTGATAACAAACCCATATTTTTTCAGGGCTCCATGCTCTCTCATCAGCTTTTTCAGCAGACTGTTGCCCTTAGAATCCTGACACTTGGACCTAGGTATGCCCATCACAATGATCTGAATGCAAATAAAGCAGATAACACCAGGACTGAGGAAGCTAAAGCAGCCTGAAGAGGGAAAGGTCTGAGGGAGCCATTTCTTCATGAGGTATCTCATGTGCTTGGTGTCTCTGGGAGCTGGGCTGGGGAGTGAGAGGGCAGAACTGCTCCACTTCCACTCTCTCAAGGATTCCGAGGGAGGGATATGTGGCTGCCTCCACAGGCCTTGCTGCCTGCTTGTCCAGTCCCCAGCAACGGCCTGTGTGTACATCCCTGCAAAATCCCAGCTACCCTGGAGTCTCTTGTAAGCAACCTGGGTATTAAAAACATTCAGTCCAAGAAGTATTTATCTTCTTGAACATTATAGAATTATCAAATTTTCACAGAAAATCAACCGGAAGTGGACGAAGGCCTGTTAGGTAGAAGAGCCAGGCTAGATACTGTGGGGAGAGAAGATCTGGTCTCTACAGAGCCGCACACACTCGTACTGGAGAACATTCACATCTCCACTCTGTGTAATTCAACAGTTTCTTGTGTAAGTTTCTATCCTACGCCAGGCTCTCTGTTAAAGCACTTGGGATGCAAGGATATGAATTACTCAGAATAGGAAATAGTTCTATTTGTTTTCTGAATTTTAATAATGAAGAATTGAGGAGGATCAATTCTTGTTTTGGAACAAAAAGAACATTATTTATTTTTAACGGAGTTGCCAGCATTCAATTTGCTGGTAATGCATTTTTTAGATCTAGGAGATTATTACCATTAACTGTCTACTTCCAAGATTTATTTTTTCCCTCAAATTTATTTTTATAGCAGCCCGAGTAAAATATGTTTTGTTAAAAATCAGTTCCATTTCCCTTTCAAATAATTTTGGACTAAATAACTCAGAAGTTTATCTGGGTAAACACACACACACACACACACACACACACCACAAATGCATGTCACTTATATTCCCATCATTCTTGTTAAAGACATTTGGGTGCTCTCAATTTTCTACCAATTTGACTAGTGATATGTGTGATTGCCTTTCTGCTTTGGTAGGACAATATATAGAGCCACAAAGCGATTCTTACTTACTTACCAGAAAGAACCATAGGGGAAATGATCATGAAGCTTAATTAAAGCCTATCCAAAATAAGAATATAGTTTTTTGAAGCCCAAATTAGAAGTACAACATAACTCCTAAAAAATTCCTTAAGTAAGAATATTTCTAATTGAAGAATTAATCATAGAGTTGAGGAAAAGCAATTGTGACATACCAGTTTCCCTAACAAGTTTCCGGGAGACTGCACCCCAATATTTGATGTCCTGTTTTATGGCCAGAATAAGGATAGGAGGGTGACTATCTGCATTTCAAAGAGGCCAGAAGTTTTTTTTTAGCTAGAAGTAGACACTGACTTCCTATCTGAGTGCAGACAGCTCTTATGATTGGGGAAAGACATTTTTGTGAGCTTTCTAGTTCTGCAAATTAAAGCCAGATCTTTTTCTGGGATGGAATGTTTAAGATACAGAGGACCTAACTGCAGTCCATAATAATATAAAAAATGCTTGCTATGAGCAGAAGTACATCTTTGTGAGATTATAATGATGGTGACTTCAAGTAAGAAAGGGGTTTCTTTTCCTTCTGGCAAAGACTGAATAGGGACGGGTAAAGGATATGTTTATTAGGGGGAGATTTGCCAATATTGCCACTGGGATAATGGACAGAGGACTAAGGTGGGAGATATAGAGGGGATGCTTTGGATGGGCATGGTGGGTGGAACCTAGGACAGGAATACTCGATATCCAGCTGCATGTTAATGGCCTGTATGTTGTAATTTCCTTCTGCTTACTCCATGCCTTCAGTAAAATTGTGTTCCATGTTACTGCATAGTCTTAGCCATGTTCTGGGAACTAGGAATAAGGTTTGTGGCTATGCTTGTGACCCAGAAATCCAAGGAGAGAGACAGCATTCAGAAACCGTTATAAAATGGCAGAAATAGGAGAGCAGAGAGAGGCGGCTGCATTTTCTGGCAAGTGACTAGTAGGACACACCTATTGGATATCTAAGTATTTCCTGGTGACTCTTAGGAAGATTTAGGAGAAACCTGAAGATTTAGGAGAATCCTTGATAGTAGGATGACATTTATACATCCATGGGCTTAGAACTCTTACTGTATTACATGAGATTGAAGAAAGGGATGGTTTATGAAAGTTAAGAATGTGGGGATATCTGTGTCACAAATTTAGGAATGACCATAAGAAGAAACTTATAAGGGTGTCAAGACCATTAAATGGGGGAAAGAATGGTCTTTTCAACAAGTGGTGTTGGAACAACTGGATAGTCATATGCCAAAGAATGAAGTTGGACCCTTACCTCACATCATATATAAAAATTAACTCAAAATGGGTCAAAGAACCAAATATAATAACTATAAACTATAAAACTCTTAGAAAACATAGGGATAAATCTTTGTGAGCTCAGATTTGGCAATGGGGTAGTAAATATGACACCAAAATATGGAGCAACAAAACCAAAAATAGATAACTTGGAGGTCATCAAAATTAAAAACTTTTGTGCATCAAAGGACACTATCAAAAATGTGAAAAGATAACCCAAGAATGGAAAAAGTCACTTGCAAATTATATATCCAATAAAAGTCTTGTGTCCAAAATATATAAGAACTCTAACAACTCAAAAATATGAGCCAAAGGCAGACACTTAACGATTGAGCCACCCAGACACCCCTATGTGATTCTATTTCTATGAAATGCCCAGAATAGGCAAATCTACAGAGACAGAGTGTACCTTCATTGTTGTCTGGGGTGGGCAGAGCAGGGAGTGACTGCTAAAAGATACAGGGTTTCTTTTCTTTTTAAAAAAAAAAATTAATTTGGGACGCCTGGGTGGCTCAGTTGGTTAAGCAGCTGCCTTCGGCTCAGGTCATGATCCCAGCGTCCTGGGATCGAGTCCCACATTGGGCTCCTTGTTCTGTGGGGAGCCTGCTTCTCCCTCTGCCTCTGCCTGCCACTCTGTCTGCCTGTGCTTGCTCTCTCTCTCTCTGACAAATAAATAAATAAAAAATCTTAAAAAAAATTAATTTAATTTTTTGTGTGTGTTCCAAAATTCATTGTTTATGCACCACACCCAGTGCTCCATGCAATATGTGCCCTCCTTAATACCTACCACCTGGCTCACCCAAACCCTTACCCCACCCCCTCCAAAACTTTTAGTTTGTTTCTCAGAGTTTCTTTTAGAGTTAATGAGAAAGTTCTAAAATTGACTGTGGTGATGATTGTACATATCTGTGAATATACTGAAAATAATCGAATTGTGCACTTTAAATGGGTAAATTGAATGGTATGTGAATTATATTTCAGTAAAGCTGATATATACATATACATATATAACAAGCTGATATATATAAAGATGATAGAGTATACACACACACACACACACACACACACACACACACACACACACACCCCTAGTTTGCCTTCCACTTAAGATGCAATTAGACAATTAATCTTTCCCAAAGCCAGAGGCTTCCATAATGTTAAGGGCTTTCAGGGGAAGGAGTCTGCCACCTCCTGCAAGCCCTGGGTTCAAGCAACCCTCAAGAGTAGAGCACTGTCCTTCAGGACCAGAAGTATCCATTCTCTGGCCCATAGATTCTTGCCTAGCTTTATTAAGAAATCTTGATGTTCTACATCAGGATATCAAATTTAGAACACCTGTGGGACAAGCCCAGCTGCAGAAATGTGTGGTTGTGCCTCAGCACATGGGAGCAGTGGGGCATTTGGTGAACTGGGGAGCATATCACTGAGAACATGCATGTAGAGTCATACATCATGCAATCCTCATAACCCACGGAAGTCTTTTGAAATTAAAGCAAAATAGAACACAACACGACACACAAAGCCAATCCTAGGTCAATCAAGGAAAGCATACCATTGGGTGAGATTTCTCTTATGGTTCCTTGGTTTGTGATCTTTGGTCTACAAGAGATGACAGTATCTGTAAGTACATTACTTTTCCTTTCTCTGGTTGAATTTTTCAGTGTTCTCAAAGACATGCAGTGTTTAAAAAAATCATCTTTCTTTCTTTCGCTTATTTGTCTTATCTGGTGCTACTTGTGCTTCTGGCTAACGAATTAGTTAAAATCTCCATTTCAACCAGGAAAGCTGCTATGTCTCAGCCTCTGCTTTGTGCCTTTGATGCTGGCTCCTCTTATCCAACTTTGAGTTTGCTGTGTGCACAGGGGAAGTGACAGACGTGGTGGTTGCCATTTCTTATGCTTCCATCGTGGCTTCGGATAGACTAGCTACATCATCTGCAAACTCCCACTTGCTCCTCTGTTCCCAGCTGCAGCCCTCATTAGCGTTGAATTGATTTCTGGGGCTGCAGCACCCGGTCAATGGCAGACACCCTCTGCCGCACCTCCCCCAGCCCCCCAGCGAGAAGTAAAAGGCTGCTGTCCCAGTGGGGCGCTTGTGCTTACTGTAAACCCATCCAGACTCCCCACCGCGTGTTTGCACACAACCCTCACCTCATCAGCTCCCTTCCACAAGGACCCTGCTCCACTGTAAACATTTTAGCAAAGTGTATTTTGGGGGGTGAAATATAAGCTCCAACAAAACACTTTGTAGTTCAGGGAAAATGGAACACCTCAATTCTCATACATGTAACACTTATTAATGGTCAAGGGTGAACACTTGGATTTTATCTGAGCATAGAATTCTATTTCTAAATTCCCCTATTATCTAGAGATCAGCAGGATTAGTTTCACTGGCAAATAATGAGACAGAAAAGGCCCAATTAGAGTATTTAGTCCTTATATGGCCTATTTCATCCAACTGTTTCAAAGTCTTTTTTGATAGTCATAAAATTTACCCCTCACCCCCTGCCCTCAACAGCTTACAGGTAGGCAAATGTTATCAGCTCGGAACCTCAGTGAGACATACAGTTGAGCCCAGGAACTTGTCTTCCCAGATAGCTCTTGACATTTTGCACCATTCTCATTGCTCTTTTTCTGACTTCTGCAATCCATTTAGTGGCAAATTTTCATTTGTTGTGTGTCCAGGAACTATGAGAGAGCCATTGTGTTATATTGTCATTTCATTTTTAAGAGATGGACACATATCTCAGGCATAAAGTCCTTGAATTATAGAGCTGGAAGGGACCTTAGAAATCACCTGGTCCTTTAATGCAGGTATTATTCAGGATACAGAGAAAAGGCTAATGACTTGCTCAAGGTCACACAGCAAATGATGACTGAGATAATACTTGAACTCTGTATTTGGGATGTTGGGTGGTTTTTGTTCGTTTACTTGTTTTGGCAACCACGAACAGGAATGTAGAGATTTTGTCAAGGGTTTTCAGCATGGTGAATATGTACTATGAGCAATATAATGGTGAAATATAAAGACATCAACAAACCTTTGAATTGAAATGATTGAATGGAAGACCATTTTCACCCTCCTCTCTCTCTCTCTCTCTATTTATCTAGATATCTATCTAGATATTCACCCCCCGAGAAAAACAGCCATCTGAGAAAGAAAAGAGAAAAACATCTAAGAGTACATTTACTAAATTAGTCAGGGTGGTGGTGATAAGGGTCACAGTGTAAGGACAATTGGAAAATTGAACTGGGCAGCCTGAGATTCAGGGTGTTATCTAGTTTAAATAAATTTATTTATTTACTAGAGAGAGAGAGTGAAAGCATAAGCAGGAGGGGCAGAAGGAGAGGGAGAATCTCAAGCAGACTCTGTGCTGAGCCTGATGCAAGGCTTGAGATCATGACTTGAGCCAAAGCCAAGAGTCAGTCTTAATCAACTGCACCACCTAGGCTCCCCAAGGCAGAGTCTTTCTTACAAAGGAGGTGAAATTTCTGGAGTGGCTTGGTATGTCACAAGGACATAGGGAATCAAAATATATCTATAGACACACATAGATGAGTGAAAAGACATGGGTGCTCAAACCATGACATGGCTCAAACCACGCTAGGTCTTCTGCCTAGACCTTCAGTTATCCCCTCTTCTGAAGTCCCTGGAGAGAATGTAAGCAAAGAGGATAAATCAAGAAAAATGAAAGTTACTATTGGCTGTGGCTCTTGTGTCACAGCCTATTTTAAAAATCTAGGGAGGCGGGTTGGACCAACCTGGTAATGAGAGGAAGAGCAAGACAGAGGAAGAATTTTCCAAGAATAGGACTGGCTCAATTCACTTGTATCATCTTACTACCGCAGGGTCTTGGGCAAAAAAGAAACTGCCAAGAGATGGGAATTCTAAGGAAGAGTCCGGTGCTTAACATTAGAGACCAAATAATGTCACTGACTTTGATCTGCACTCCAGGGAGCAGCAACTGTGGTCTGAAATGCCTGGATCTGGATCCAGGAGCAAAAAGGTAAGGAGAGATGGAAGCTCTTGTGAGATACTGAAAACTCATGTCATGTGAGGTCAATAGTTGCCCGTGGGTTGGAGGGCACTGGCCTTTGATGTCTGTGATGGCATTTGGAGAAAGGTTCTTAGACCGGATTAGGGCTTTAAATCAAGGATGGTAGGATTCCCTGGGAAACAATGGTGGAAGTGAGTTAGTCAGAGATGCCCCCGTGTGGGGCTTCAAAGCCCTCACAGGGAGGGTCAGTGTATTTGGAAAACCACAGGCAAAGAAGATGGCTTTAACAGACCTACTGAGGAGCAGCCACAGGAAGTCAGTCCCGGAAGTGAAGGAAAGATGCTATGTGAGGGAGAGCAGTGTATGAAAAATGCCACGTTTTAATTTTTTGTTTGTTTGGTTTTTTGTTTGTTTTTTGCAGTGTAATTCTCTTAAAGATGAACTTATTATTCACAATTCTTCTGAAGAATGACAGGCAAAATGGTCTTTTCTATTGTTAAGAGTGACAACAGAGCCCAATTATTCAGGTTTTTGTTTTTTTTTTTTTCTAAATAATGGAACAGAATGTGCATATTTTCCAGAGACAGGGCCAGCAGCCACTGTCACCTTTTCCGTGGAACAAAAGGAAAAATTTGTCCCTTTCTCATCTGTCCATCTGCTCATACAGCGTTTACCGCGCAGTGCCCTAGGACAGGTTAAATGCAGGGTACAAAATGCTAAATAAGATAGAGGCCTTGCTCTCCTAAAGCTTTCAGTCAGCTGAGGAGACAGATAAACAGGACATTACAACAGAGTGTGAAAAGCTCAGTCAAATTCAACTCCTCCCCTTGTCTGAGGCCTTATCATTTCAAAAGTTGCTGGCCTATCATGGACACCAGACAGTCTGGTGACCCAGATCCTTGTCCTCAGTGGGCCAGTGACCATTCCCTTCTTTGTGCAGCCTGAGGAAATGAGGGGAGGAAAGGAGAGTCTCTATTCCTTGATCACTCTCTCCCTCAGATGGCATCCGACCATGGGACTGCTCTGCCCATCGGAACTTTTCTCCTGGAAGTCAGGGTGAAGTTAAGAGGGAATGCAAATCTGGTACACGGCCAAGTTTCTCTCTGTGGCTCAAGGCAGACCTATAAGACTGAATCCTTCACATGAAGGGCATCTCATATGTGGCCTCTGCTGTCCACTTTGCTCCCATGCCCACAACATCCATGCAGGTGGCCTGTTTTGTTTTTTTTTTTAGCTCTGGAAGATCTTAGGATCTCCTTATCCATGGTGTGGAAGCTTTACGAGCCTGTGTTGTTCTTCTGTTCCTTGTCCTGGGAGCTCAATGGACTTCTCTGACATGTAGACTCATGAACTTCCGTTCTTGTATTATTTCTTTGGTCCGAGCAAGGTTGGCCCTCCTGGATTGGCCATCTGGCTCCCTTTTCTCTCATTATGTCTCAGGTCTTTTTAACTACTTGGTATGCTTTCTGGTATATTTCCTTGACTCTACCTCAAAATTTTCTTTCTTTCTTTTTTTTTCTTTTTAAGATTTTATTTATTTGAGAGAGAGAGAGCGAGTACAAGTGGGGGCAGGGGCAGAAGGAGAAGCAGACTCCCTGTTGAGCACAAAGCGACGCAGGGCTCCATCTCAAGACACTGAGATCATGACCTGAGCTGAAATCAAGAGTTGGACGCTTCACTGACTGAGCCACCCAGTTGCTCCTATCTCCAAATTTCCTTACTATGACACTGATCACTTTTATTTCAAAGACTTCTTTATGGACTGCTAGGTGTTCTTTTATAATAGAAGCCTGTTCTCATTTCACGGATCCAACTTTGTCTCAGATCTCTTGCAGAATACTAATGCGAGTAATTTTGGTTCACTGAATTATCTCCAGTTCCTCTGGGGTCATTTGTTCGTGTTCTTTCTTATTCATGTTTGCAGTCTCCTCAAGTGTCTGATATTCATTTGTTATCTGTTCATGGATGATCGATGGGGTTGGTGTGCATGGATGGAACGTGGACTGGCTGGGTGAACAAGCCGGGAGCCAGCCTGCATCCTGGGTGCCTAAATGCTTGAATGTGTATGTTTTAGCCCTGGGGTCCCAGACCTCATACAGGCTGCCACAGTTAGCCTACCTGAGGCTTGAACTTCTCCAGCTAACGTCTGACGTCTTAAATTTCTAACAGTCCAAGGAACATCTCCACAAATCAGATCTGCTAGTATTTTCGTTTCCAAATGGCTCCAATTCACTCACTTGCTTCGTAAACCTTCTTCCTTCCCTCCCTTTTCTATTTCTGATAGCTACACTATCTTCCCAGTGTTAAACCCCCCGGACAATGTCTGAATGATCTTATTCACCCTATGCAGGCTCTTCGAAGCTCTCGAAGATGCCTCTTGTCTCTGTCCATCCTCCCTGTTCCCATTACACCCTCTGCAGTCAGATCATCATGACTTACTCCCTAGAAAAATTCCAAGTGTCTTTCCAGCCTCCTCTCTCTCACTGCCAGGTTAATAGTCCCCAAACATAGTTCTCTTTACATCATTCTGCTGCTCAAAATTCTTGCCTGAATCCCTACTGTTTGTTCATTAAGGCCCAACTCCTTAACCCGATGTTCGAGGGTTCAACCCACTGCTCCTCTCACATTGCCCACGGGAGGCAGACGCCGCAGAGGTGTAGAGACAGAGAGACACCGGTCAGGTCTCAGATCTCTGAGCCACGCAGCCATTTTCACTCTAACTTTGGCATAATCAAAGTACTTACCTTATGGATTATTGAGAAGACCTAATGAGATAATGCCAGCAAAAACAGAGCACAGGGCCTGGTACATGAGATGCACTCTTCAAAGGTGATACTTATGGAGAGGACCATGACTATTATTATTATAATTCTCACTTTGCTTCTGCTATCTTGCAGCCAGATTGGTGTCCTCCCGGTTCCTGGACTAGAGCCCATCCCTCACTCCCTCTGTGCTCTGGCTCATGTTGTTTTTTCTTTCTTTCTTTCTTTCTTTCTTTCTTTCTTTCTTTCTTTCTCTCTCTCTCTCTCTTTCTTTCTTTTCCTTCCTTCCTTCCTTCCTTCCTTCCTTCCTTCCTTCTTTTCTTTCTTTTCTTTTATGCCTTAAGTGACCTTCCTCCTCTCTACACTGTCAAATTTTTAAATACTTTTTTTCTTATTGCGGTTAACATATATATATAACACAAAGTGGACCACTTTAACCATTTCGAGTGTACAGTTCAGCAGAATTCACTGCATTCTCATCGTTGTACAACCGTCATGACATCCCTTTCCAGAGCGTTTTCACCTTCCTGGACTGCCGCCCTCACTCCCCGCCCCCTCGCTCCCTAGCTCCTGCCGCACCGGCCACCGCTCCACTTTGTGTCTCTAGGCATTCCAGGTACCCCTAATACACAGGCTCATACAATATTCATCCTTTTGCATCTGGCTTATTTCGGCTGGTATAACGTCTCCAAGGGGCCATCTAGGTTGCGGCACGTATCAGAGCTTTCTTCCTTTTTAAGGCTGAATAACCCTCCACCAGGAGCTGCCATATTCTCGATCCATTGACCCATGGCGGGACGGTTGGGTTGCTTCTCCCCTTTGTCTCTTGTGAACAGCGCTGCTATGAACGCGCGTGTGCCAGTATTGTTTACTGCCCCGGCTCTCACCCTTCTGCAGGGTGTCCACCCGGAATCGAAATTGCTGGATCACGAGGGAACTCTATGTTTAACTTTCCCCTGAACCGCCACACTGTTTTCCACAGTGCCTACAGCTACGGTCCAACGTTAAAAGTCCTCTAAGGTCCGGTTCCATTTCCATCTGCTCTGTGAAGCTCCTCGTTTGCCCTTCTGGATGGAGCTCGCTTGGGTGGCGCCACCATTGTGCCCCAGCTGGGCCGAGGTGGAGGTGCAAGCTCTGGCTTGCGGTGACGGTGACGGTGACGGTGACGGTGTTTTACTTGTAAACCACCTGCCGCCAGCCCCCTGCAGGAGGGTCGTCTTTGTTTCTGACGCCGCCTCCCTCTGAGCAGGGGTTCCATACACACTTTGTGAATGAACGAAAGAGGGAATGAATGAATGGAGAAATGCCAGCCTCTCTCGGAATCGCCGGGAGGTGCTGACGACTCACCGGGGGAGGGTGCTGGGGATGCGTGAGAACTGCCACCGAGGAAGACACCAGCTCCCCAAACGCGCCCGCACCTGAACGTGGTGTGTGGGTGGGGGCGCGGAGCGAGCTGCTTCCGCAGTCTCCTCGCAAAGCAGAGCTCAGCATCAAACTCTTCTCCGGGCTTTCTTGGCTCTGTCTCCTCTGTCACATTAGGAAGCAGCATGTGTTGCCAGTGTCTGGCGGATTTCCCTAATAAGGAAAAGAGGTTGCCGCTTGGGTCTGCGGAGGCATTTTGGAGGCATTGTATTTAAATTTTGTTTTCATTGAAAATTTATAGCCACCACCTTCTACTCTAATGTAAAGAATAATTAGGAGCAATTACAAGGAAATTTAGCAAATTACTAAGCCATCTAGGAGTAAAAATTAGTGTTTATGGTGCTTTTCCTTTGCTGTCTGGCAATCCGAAGTGATATATGATATGCATACAGACACCGTGTACCTTTCTATGCACCTAGCAGTTTTCCAGGAAGATCATAAAAATCAATGCATGGCAGTAGAGTCTTGTGACATTAAAGGGTCTGCTTAATAAATATTGGATGATGGGGGAGGGGGAATGATGAATTTAAGCAGGAGAAACTTAACCACAAAAGGTTTTATGCTGGTTCATTAGAAGTAACTTTTTTTAAAAGTTTATTTTTCTATTTAAAAATGTGTATTTCCATTAAGGAAATTAAGGGAACAAAACCAGAAAAGGGGAGAAATTTTAAAATGCTGCATAGACTCTCCACCCAGAGAACAAACATGGTTTTTTCACTTTGGTGTATTGACTTTACATTTTCTATGCATGTTTGCATGTTTTGTTGTAGTTTTTACCACACTGCACAAAAAATGTTCTATTTTTGATTTTAAAATTTAATAGAATTGTGTGAAAATACTGCCGTGTGCCTATGGCCAAATCATGTAGATATGATTATTTCACGTTCTTCATGATCATAATTGTAGCTGGCTTCCCCTTCTAAGCCATTACAGATAACACAGCAGTGGGCCTCATAGTTCATAT
This sequence comes from Enhydra lutris kenyoni, assembly GCF_002288905.1. Taxonomy (NCBI): domain Eukaryota; kingdom Metazoa; phylum Chordata; class Mammalia; order Carnivora; family Mustelidae; genus Enhydra; species Enhydra lutris. The sequence goes on from NW_019154131.1 coordinate 11,250,095, forward strand.
GCTTTCTTCTATATTTTAAAATTAGGATTCCAAGAAGGATTCTTGGGTCAAAGGTTGTAGACTTCAATAACAACTTTTTAAAAAAAATTTTGGGGGGGTGCCTGGGTAGCTCAGTGGGTTGAAGCCTCTGCCTTTGGCTCAGGTCTTGATCTCGGTGTCCTGGAATGGAGCCCCACATCGGGCTCTCTGCTCAGCGGGGAGCCTGCTTCCCTTTCCCTCCTCTCTCTCTCTGCCTGCCTCTCTGCCTAGTTGTGATCTCTGTCTGTCAAATAAATAAAATCTTAAATTTTTTTTTTTTTTTTTTTTTGGAGTGAGGGAGAGAGAGAGAGGTGGGAGAAGGGGCAGAGGGAGAGGGAGAGAGAATCCAAAGCAGGCTCCATGCCCAGCCTGAAGCCCCGCGTGGAGCCCCACTTTGAGCCCCATAAGGGGCTGACCTCACAACCCATTAGATCATGAGCTGAGCCAAAATCAAGAGTCTGATTCTTAACCGACTGAGCCACCCAGGCTCCTGAAATGTTATAGACTTTTTAAGGTTCTTGATTCTTATTACCTAATTGCTTCCTTAAAAGCTTATACTTAGTTTCCAACCTGCGGTGTTGAGAGTAACTTTCACTGCACCAGCACCTGCGTAAAATAGTACCAGTAAAGCATTTAGTGATTTGAGAGCCAATTTTCATTTCTTCCATTGTAACTAAGGTTGGATGAATTTAGGATCAGTCAGGTTCAGTAGCAGGGAATAGAATTCACCCGATCCAGTTTGCGGAGATTTGTTTTATGAAAACGTGCTTCACACAAGAGACAGGCTGGGGTGGGCTCTCACAATAATTCTGAGAGCTCCCCATGGAAGGGGGTCATAGAAAGACTTGCTGTGCGAAGACACCATGGCTGGTGAGTCTCTATGGGAAATCCAGAGTCCACTACAGCGTTTGCCAGTGGAAACTGCAGAAAAAGGACAAAAGACAACCTTGTTCCACTTCCATCTTCTAATAGAAATCTCACCTGGAACCCCAGTTGTTAGGTAGTCCCATAAATGCAGTTTTGAGATTCCTAGCTTCTGGGGTAGAGGAAGATCCGTGAGAAGGAGGGCAGAACGGAAGGATGTTTAACTGTTTGTGATGTTTGTTAACCTGTTGCATGGCCTCTTAAATGAGTTGTCTTTAGTTTTGTTTTGTTTTTTAGAGAGCGAGAGCAAGAGGGAGAGTAAGAGTGAGAGCACATGCATGTGAGAGCAGGGGGAGAGAGAGAGGGAGAGAGAGAATCCTAAGCAGGCTCCACACCCAGCCCGGAGCCCGACTTGGGGCTCAATCTTTTGACCCTGAGATCATGACCAGAGCCGAGACTAAGAGTCAGACTGGCTCTTAACCAGCTGAGCCACCCAGGCACCCCTTAATTGTCATTTTGTAACCTTTTCCGGGCTAACTTGTAAAAGAAGTTGCCAGAGACAAAGACATGATGTCATTATTTCTAAGAAGCTTATGGCCTCACCCTTAGCACAGCTGGAGGCCAGGCGAAAGTGGGCAAGAGCAGGGATGACCCGTTGGCTCCTTACTGCAGGGGGTCCAAAGGTGTAAGGTGGGTTTCTTTCTACACCTATCAATGAAGACTTAAGCACATAAAATAGATAATTGCTTGCTGTATTGAATACAATAGTATGGTAATTCAAGTATTATTATCTCTTCCTGTGACACTGGACCTTATTCATTCATTAACTTCTTAAAAAAGAAGTATGATCATTAAAACCTGATAGCTACACAGGGGATCAGGGATCGTAGAAAGCCTACAACAGCCTCTTTTCAGAGCTGATGTGAATTCAGAAGCCATCGCCCAGGGCCACCAACATTTCCTTTCCAGAGAAATCTCTTTCTAGTCATGTCTTTTTGTCATCCGAGTTAGCAGATAAGATTGAATGATTTTGCCTGTGGGTAATAGGCTTTTACTTTGAGGGCTGTTTGGAAGAGCAGCTAAATCTTATAAAGTCGTGGATTAATTGAAGAAAAGTGGGAATAAAAACCTGTTGCAAAGACAAAAGATTAACAGTTTCATTTCAAAGTCGTCCCCCCCCGCCCCCGCAAGCTTTTGATTTGGGAGCTGACTCCTAACCCATGACTTCTTTGCGATTGCACCATATTGGCCTGCACACCTAGAGGAGGGGTTCTGGGCTCTGAGCTCTTCTTTCCAGCTGCTCCTGTCTAAGAACCAGAGGAAAGTCCCTGGACTGAACATGTTCAGATATTCATGAATGATGGGAACAAATTTAAGTGAGTTGATGTTTCCTCTCCAGTGTCTGCTGAAAGTAAATTGGGTGACATCTGTTGGTGGGGGGAAATGGAGAAGGGACCATCCTATATAGACCCTAATCCCTTAAGGAAGGGACTTTAAATTCTGTTGTTAGGAAGACAGAAGATCCTCTCCTCGACAACCTCCACACTTTGGGTATTTTCAGCCATTGTTTCTGGTTTCCCATAGTCAAGGGCAAGAACTGAGCTTTGAGGGCAGACTGGGTTAAGGTAAGGAGTGGGAAAGAGAGAGGAGACCCAGTTAGGGACATGTCACTTGTGGGAAGAAGAATAACCGCCTTGTGGGCAATGCTAACTTAGTTGATTTATACCAAGAAGATGTAAATACCAGGAGGAGAGAGTTCCTTCTTTTCTAAAGCAAACTGGTGGTTTGGGAACAGCTACAACCGTTAACTACCATATATTTCGGATTTTCCAGAGCAGTCTGGATTTTAAATATTTGCTTTCGTTATCCCCGTAAAACATCAAAATATTCTGGAAATGTAAATATTTTGACAAGCAGTTAACTCAGTTGAAAGCATTACAAATTCGTGAATTCATGCTGTTGGTCCTAAGCATGAAGTCAAGGACCTCACATGGAAAGCTCTCTGTCCCTGACGAGAGGCTTCTGGGCAGCACGGAAGTCATCAATGGGTTCTGGCACTGAAAAGCCTCTTCTGAAATGTAAATTAATTACGCAGAGACTTGTTAAGAGATGTTTGCAAGAGGTGTGGGAGGGGGAAGGAAAAATAAAGTATGACTGAACAAATAACGTTCTTCTCACAAGCCTGGGTTAGGAAATATGCTAGCAATTTCACAAGCAGATGAATGAAAATGAAAGTAAGTTTCACACTCACCGGTATGTGCTTTTTTGCCGTATTTCACATTTTTCATTAATTTTTTTTCTCTTTTAACAAGGCAATTTCAAAAATAGATGACTGATTTAATTGTTAAGTTTCTGTAAGATTTTTCACCTAAACGAGATCAGAAATCAGAGAAAGTTCTCTGGGTGAGGAAGCCACATTTGCGAAAAGCGGGGCATTTGGGAGCCGGCAGCAAAGCCTGTCTCTGGCACTTGCCAGATTTGCAATGAGTTACTTAATGTCTCGAAGACTCAGGTCCTTTGTTTGAAAAACAGGGGAAGTAAATATCTCATAAACTTGTGTGAGGGTTAAGGGATTGTAAAATGCTGGACCCATATTAGATAATCAGTGAATGATCGCTGCTAGGGGCGCATGGGGAGGCTTAGTCTGTAAAGCCTTCGACTCTTGATTTCTCAGGTCATGATCTCAGGGGCGTGGGTTTGAGCCACTGCGCTGGGTGTGGATCATGCTTAAGATTCTCTTCTCTCCCTCTGCCCCTTTTTCTCTCTCCTGTTCTAAAAATGAACCAATAACTAATAGCTGCTTTGTACAATATTAATAATAAAAACGTGAGCAAAAGTCTTTGAGAGTCTGTACGAGTTTTGCCACGTCTCTCCCTTAGCCCCCGAGTGACTGGCTGTGGTCTAGAGGGTACAGGATCTGTTAGCCTGAGCCCAGTGAGGCAGCTATGGAGTAGAGCCCCCTGCTGACAGGAAATGAACAGGTAGAATGAGCAAAAAATACACTTCCACTTTATTAAACAACTGAAACGCGGGGCTTGTTACTGCAGCCTGAGAAGCCTCTCCTGACTGATGCGGAAGGACATCCAGAACCTTCTACGGCTAGCTTTCATAGGACCCTGTGGGAGAGGGAAGATCAGGAGAGCGCCCTGGACCAAGACCAAGTAGACACATGGACTGTGGACAGGGTGGTCCATTCCGGAAGGAGGTGATGGGCCCTCCAGCAGCCAGCACCAGAGGGCATGGAACCTCATCTTCTAACAGACATCAAAACAAAGAAACGATTGTTCATTTGGGATAGTGTTGAATTTACTGGCTCTGTACCCGGATAGTCTCAAGGGAGGTGACAGGGATCCAGAGACCTCCCACGTGTTCTTATCGCTGCCATCTCTTTCACCGTCAAGGCTGACAAGATGGCAATGTCATCTTCACGTCCGCAGCAGGTGGACCACAAGCTGGGTGACTGTGGCCACTCTGAGGGGTGCACTGCCCTTGCCTACGGGGTCTACGGAAAGGCAAATGACTGAGGGAAGGTGCTCCATCCCTCCACCATACTTATCCAAATTCCACTAAGGATCCCTCCCAAGGGGACTGTTGTCCTGTGTCTGGGTTCCTGGAAAAATATGTCATCTAACCAGGGCATATTTGCAGACTCAAAACAAAGTAGTTGTTCTGTATTCCCATCAGGTGGCGACACTTCATGGCGGAGGTTGAAACTGGGATCTTTCGCAAATTCAAAGATGTTTTTCTGGTGAAACTTCTTTGGGCCCTTTCTCTCTCTTCCTAGGCCTCTCTGTTCTCTGTACAGAGGAAAGATGGAGTGTTCTGCTTCTAACAGAGTATGGTGTCCTTCTCAATCTCACCGCTGTCTCAGTTGTCCACTGCAGCAAAAGCCTTGATAGAATACGATGTTGGGGTGCTGGCATTTCACCCACACCCAAGAGGTTGATGAGAGGTAAACAACCTTCTGTGCATGGAATAACCAGTGTCCTGACCAAATCCTGGACAGAGCATCATCCTCTAAATATTCTGATTCAGTGTTTCGCAAACTCTATTCCATAGAACCCAAGTTCTAGAAGACCCAGATTGGTGCCCTGCGACTAAGAGGTTCTGAGGTCAAGACATTGGGGGGTGCCTTGTATTTTATATTCCCCCTTCAGTGAGTTGAATTGCTTGTTAGCTCTGACCAACAACACTTTCAAGAATGGCTTGAGGCTCTCCGACAGGTCTTCAAATAAAAAAACTCTTTGACTCAAATAGATTTAATTATGTGGGACTTTAACTGTGTTTTCTCAAATTTGTTTGAATTTGACTAGAAGGTATTTTTAGTAGGGCAAATGATGAACATCCTGAGAAACACTGAACCTTGACATACTGACTTCAAAGCTGCTATCCTGATTTATTCCCCATGATTTGAGCAGCACAACCTCTGGCCTTGTCCAAAGGAGTAAATTTGTGAGGCTAGAGGTGGAATTTGTGGACCATGTTCAGTCCAACCAAGATGTTTGCAAAAAGTCCTTCAAGGAGTCAGCCTTTTGCAAATGGGAGGCCTCCAGGGTAAGCAAAGATGTTCATGAATTTCTGGGGTTCATTGGCAGCTGCCAACTGCTTCTTCAACACTTTGCTTTGTTTTTCACTCTGCACATTCCAGTAACTGATCATCTCGAGATCAGTAAGGAATTCACTGGGTCAGTCACAGCCAAGGCCTTCTGGTGTTCAGATATGTCTGTGCTAGAAAGAGTAACAGTCCCCCAAAGATGTCCCTGTTCTCGTCCCTGGAACCTGTGAATGTGTTCTCTTACAGGGCAAAAGGGACTTTCCTAAGGTGGTTAAGGATCTTGAGATGGTGAGATTATCCTGTATTATCTATGTGGGCCCAAATTAATCACAAGGGTCCTTATTAGAGGAAGACAAGAAGGCCAGAGGAGATCCATTGCAGGAAGCAGAAGTAGGCATGACATGCTCTGAAAATGGAGGAAGGGGCCTTGAGCCAAGGAATGTGGGGCAGGCTGCCTTCTAGAAACACAAAAGTGCAAGGAAATGCATTCTCCACCAGAGCCTCAGGAGGAGTACAACCCTGTCTACACGTTGATTTTAGCCTGGTGAGATTATTTTGGACTTCTGACTTCTAGAAATGTAAGTAATAGAGTTGTGTTGTTTTAAACTACTAAGTTTGTGGTAATTTGTTACAAGAAACTAATACAATGCCTGGGGCGCCTGAGTGGCTCAGTTGGTTAAATGTCGGTTAAATGTCTGTCTTCGGCTCAGTTATGATCCCAGTGTCCTGGGATTGAGCACCACGTGGAATTCTCTGCTCAGCGGGGAGCCCGCTTCTCCCGCTACCTGCTGCTCCCCAGCTTGTGCTTTCTTTCTCTTTCCATCAAATACATAAATAAATAAAATAAAAAAAAAAAAGGAACTAATACAATGCCTTAGTCCTGTCCTATCTCAAACTGGCCTAGACCCACCTAATCAAACCTAGAGTACCCCGTCTAAAAGGAGATTATTCTGAACTAGGAGGAGCCAACTCCTACCTCTGGGAAGCTGGGCCCCCTCTGAGGGCAGTTGCCCCTCTGGGAGTAAGAGTTATTGGCTGTTATCATGGCTGCCTCAAGGCATTGGGGGACTGACTCAAAGGACATGCTTGGACCACCAGAAGCAGGGACAGTTGAGACAGACTTAGGAATTCAGGTCCAGAACAGGGACTGCATCTAGATCAGGGACTGTGGGCCACTGTCTTTGATGGGTTTGATTTTAGTCCCTATTGCAGAAAGTCATGTGACCAAATTTGGCTATGCATCTTGGACTCAGCATGGAGAATGGGTATCTACCGTACATCATCTGGGCTTTAGAGCCCCCCAGAGATGGCCCTGGGAGGTCCCTCATGTTGACATGGCTTGCCCTTAGCTCTGGTACTCCACAGACAACCTCATGAAAACTGTCGTGTCTATCCTTTGCACAGACTCTATCTGCATCAGCTGTATTCTTTTTTTTTTTTTTTTTTTTTTTTAAGATCTTCTACCGGGATGCCTGGGTGGCTCAGTCAGTTAAGCAACTGCCTTTCAGCTCGGGTCATGATCCTGGGGTCCTGGGATCGAGTCCTGCATTGAGCTCCTGGCCTATGGATTCCCAAGGCACTCCTTGTTTTCTCTCTTTTTATTTGTTTGGGGTGGGAGGAGTAGAAGACATTGTTGGCTTTTTCATTCCATCCCTTGGTGGGCATCTTGGTTTCAGAGGATGATTTCAAAGCCTTTCCTCATAACTCGTCCCTGTCCAACCTCTTCTTCCCACACATTATGGCCAGGTGGAGATGATCAATCAGGACTAGAGCCCCATCTTTGCTGCTGTGCCTCCTAAGACTGTGTGATTCATTCACCAGTCTCACCAGAAAGGACCAGGGTCAGCGAGGTGGATGTGGTAAGCCAACTCTCCCCTCACATGGGAACCTATTGCTATTATAACTCCTTGTTAGATCTGAAGACACCCAAGCCCTGAACCACCAGAGCCGGAGTCCTAAAGATACACGGTGGTATTGGCTAGGCAGGGAGAATCAACCAGTCATCGACAATTACTCATCAACAGTTGCTCCTTTGTTTACATATAACACAGGTTCTCAGGCTGATAATCCAGACTCCTTCTCCCCAGGGTGTTTGGTGACAGTGAGAGATTCATAAAAAGGCTATTGTAGGCGTGTGGTCTTCAGTCCTCACTCCTTCCCTGCCCTGCATCTCCTCCTGTTGACCTCCTGTGCCTTAGTTTCACTTTCCGCTTGACCTACTCTTGGATCTTGGTCCTCTTTAATTCATACATTGTGGTTTTTTGCTTGTCACCTGACAAGAAGGGACATCCCACTTCTGCCCATTCCTAGGCTCCCACGAAACTGGACAGGGATATTCCCTGGCCTCGGAAGATAAGACAGAGTTGACAATGCAGTAGTTAGGAAAATCATTGAAATTGGAGACCTAACTGGGTGCCATGGTCTGAATGGTGTCTGTCCCAAATTATCCAAATGCTTATCTCCAACATGATGGACTTAGGAGATGATTAGGTCATGAGATTGGAGCCCTCATGAATGGGACTCATGCCCTTATGAAAGAGGTTCCAGAGCGATTTCTTGGCACCTTCCCCTACGTAAGGACACAGCAAGAAGTCAGCAGTCTCTAACCCAGAAGAGGATGCTCAACAGACCGTGCCAGCACCCTGATCTTGGATGTCTCCCCTCCAGAACGGTGAGAAATAAATCCCCACGGTTTATAAGCTACCCGGTCTGTGGTAATTTGTTACAGTGGCCCCAAGGGGCTAAGACACTGGGTGAAAGGAGAAAGTTAGAAATGCGGTTTCACTGGATAAAAGGAGATATTAATTGAAGCATTCATGAAAATGTTTGTCATCTACATTTAATTGCTCTGTAGCATAAAACAATTATGTATGTTGGTAAATATGTATTATATTAAGATATTGTCACTTTAGATTTCCCCAATTAACCCTCTGCAAGATTAGTCAGCCTCCCTAATTTATTGCTCGTGTAGCATGGTCATCTGTTTCCAGCCTCGAAAATTAGCGGGCATATTCCTCGGGCTTATGAGCTCTCAGTTCTATGCCTTGACATTGTGCCTGGAGATACAGAGCAGAGGTAGTTTGGTGGTTTCTCAGCCCAAGGTTGAGTAAACAGATGTCCCGGAGTTGATTTTACCCAGAATAATTGCATACAAAGAGCACAAATGTTTAATTAATCAGGAATCTTGTGCTTATTATCTTTTCACTGGGTTTCCACTGATAATGACCCAGAGGAAAATTCTTTTCCTTTGTGTGAATGATATTTTATTTAAAGGTTTTCATTTCATCATCTGATTTCCTTCCCCTTTCTAGTGAGGGAGAGGGGGAGGGGTCGCGTGAACCAACACCTGTGCCAGCCACAAAAGGGGGCCACCCCCAAGCTCCTGACCGCAGAGAGACAGGGGCGCGGCTGGATGGAGGGCACTTGCACGACCCAAGTCAGCCTCGGAACCGTGCGGAAGTCAGAATAATTTACTATTCTATATTCACTCGATGCAAACTTCCTTTCCCCCAGTCAAAGTTGGACGGAAAGAAAGGGAGTTACGGAAAGGGCTGACACGCGAGAAAATGGGAAGACAGTTGCGAATGAAATGAGGTTTGAGTTTTCAAGACTTAACGTTGCAGTTCCGGGCTGGCTCGCTAATGAAGGACCTACTCCCCTAACCTGCCGCTCGGCACAAAACACTAATCAGGGCATTGTTTGCATTAAAGGGCTGAGTTTTCCGGTGGGTAATCATCGGGGAAACCCAGTCAAGGGCGAACAAGGACGGCGGCCCTGATTAATTAAACATCTGCACCAGGGCTAAAAGCGAGACTAACCCTGTTGGTCGGACACGAGCTACTGCTATTAATGGCACTCGTGGAACCGGGCAAGCGCTGTTTGCTAAAATCCCCTGTCTGGAAAGCTCTGCATTCAGGGCAGATCAGGTTATGTCTTTCTCTACTATTTCGGCTTCTTCCTGTGTCCCTAGGTATCAGGGATTCTGGGCAGGGCAGTGGTGTATGTAGCTTATCTCCTCAAGGAGAGAGTGGCCTCTGAGCTAGCCTTGAAGCACAGATGGAAGTTGGAAACGTGCAGATCTGGGGGAAAGCCAGTCTGGGAAGGGCATTCCAGGGAGGGGGACCTGGGTGGACAAAGGCAGGATGTCTGCAACTGTAGAGTGTGTGTCTCGACAGTTATGAGGTCTGGTCCGATTGGAGCCCAGGGGCTGTAAAGGTTAGTGGGAAGCAGCGTTGCAAAGATAAGGTTGATCGCCAGCTGGTGGAAATAGACGTTCATTCTGAAAGCCATCGGAGGACCTACTGGAAGCTTCTTGGGTGGAGAGTGGCAAGACCAGAAGGGTGTTTCCAGAAGATGATGTAGAGTAGTGAGGAGGGTGGACGAATGAGTAGGAGGGTGGGAGGGTCATTCCTTGGCTGAGGCCTCTGCTACTGTCACCAGAAGCCGCTACTTTGTGCTGAGACCTGCTCCCAGCCCGTGACTCAGCGCCGCAGGGATGCAGGGACCCTGACTCCTCTGATGGGTGACTAGCTCCAGCACCTCCAGAAGTTTCCATCAGACTGCACTGCCGGCCAAGGGGTTTCTCTCCTCTTCACAGGGTCATACGTGCCCGGCTGTCCCACAGCTCTGCCAGCCTCTCTTGGCGCCTCCCCCATCTTCTCTCATAGGCCTCCGCCCTCATACAGCTTTGCATGTCGGATCCCATCCCGACATCTGCTTCTTGGAGGATGTACCTGTCTTGGTGTTAGTCTTGGACCGAGGTGCCTGTGTCCAAATGGAAGTTGTTAGGAGCCGGCTGGGGAAAGCACAAGATTTGTAGCTGCGGAATAGGAACCAGGGAAGGCTGTACAGCAGCGGGGGGCAAGAGAGAGGATTTGGAAGGGGCAGAATGTTCGGGTTTGGCTTTAGCTTCACTTTGCCCTCAGTGAAGAAGACACATAAAATAAATCATGTGTGATACATGAAAAAATGCCCACATTGCTTGCCAGGTTTCGATCTTATGATGTGTTTTTCAGGCAGCTGGGATGTCGCTGCTCCGTCCTGGTTGAAGAACTTTGTTTTAAAGGACTTAGATAGGGATGGTAAATAGACTCTGCAGAAGAAGTCTGATAAATTGGTAGTGACCTTGGGGGGCTGTGCTCCAAAGGGCTGTGCAGCCATGCGGAAGGCACTGGGATTGATTAATGTGGTCTGTTATAGTTGAGGGAGTAGAGGCAGTGGGCTGAGGGCTAGCCTTAGACAGCCCAGCCCGTGGTGGTGATCTCTTAAAGGCAGCATCTTGTGCCCAAAAGGAGGCTGTTGGTATAATCGGGGGAAGAAGCAAGAGGGCCTGAAACAGCTGGGAAAGGAAAAGATCAGGACGTAAATATGAGAATCACAGAACTAGAGGGAGTAAGACTGGGGAATCAAATAGGGCACGAGGTAAAGGAGAAGAATCAGGTAAGATTCTGAGGTTTCCATTGCTGGTGTGTGTGTGTGTGTGTAACTAATCAGACCATACGCTCCTCACCACCTGGGACGGGTAACTTGAGTCTCCCTCCAAGCACCTGGTGGCATCACCATCAGTCTTTTTTTTGATGATCATTAGGCTCACGTGCAGGTTTTTTATACGGACGGAACGTTGGGCAGAGATTGGTTCTATTGCCTTCATTCAACTCTAATCATTCAAATGCCCAGATTCACGTTTAGTTATACACATGTTTGTTCTTTATAGGTCCAGAAGTATATCGGAATTCCATCTGTTCTGTAGTCACTTCAGAAAAGCTCCAAGCACGTCGCCCACCGTCAACTTGCATTATTCCATTTCTCTTTACTGGAAAGAGAATGTATTGATTTAAAGTGGGTTTAGATCAAGAATACGAACAACACTTGGTATTCAAGAGTACCCATCTGCACCGTTGTGTTAAGGACAAAAGAACATCTGTTTGGCCCTGCCTCACAGCAGGAGGCCCCATGCTTGGTCAGGCGTGCCCCCACAGGGAGGGAAGGGGGTGACAGAGGCTCTGGGGTTCGTCACCACAGAATTCAGAGGACTGACTCACTTCCCTTCCTGAGATGCCGGCCATGGTTTGTGGTGGTGGCTCACCACACTGGCGAGGCTCTTGCCTTTCCTGCCTTTCCTGCCTTTCCTATTCCATGTGATCTTGTCCAAAGGTGCCAGCTCCTGGCTTTCCAACTTGGGGACGCATACATTTTTTCAAGAGGGCGGAGGAAAAGTCAACATGAAGATTAATGGACTTCAAAGCAGGGAGAGAACAAAAATACTGGAAATTTCTGCCCATGATTCAATTTTCAGGGGCACAAGCATACCCTGGAGACAAGGAGGAGAACCAAATCTAGTTTTAAGGCCAGAGCCTTGGGTTTAAGAGATCATTTAGAGAACTCACTGAAGGCTACACAGCCGTGAAAGTAATTGCTGAATTCTGCCCTGTCCATATTCTCTCTCTCTCTTCTCTCTCTCTCCTTTCCTCCCACCCCCTCTTTTTTAATGGTGGTGGGCCTTAGCTTTAAAATGAAGTTTAAGTTTAAGAGAATTCATTTAAAAATATGTTCTTTAGCCTACATTTATAAAAATAATTTCCCCCAACTGGAACTCTAACATATGTTCCACATATGTGGCAATGCTATTGTACAACATGCTATTTCTGAATACCACACAAAAGTAAAATCCTAATTTAATTTTAAGTAGCATGGGAAATTTCTAGTGAAGAGCAAATTCGTTATTTCACACCAGAAGAATTTTGAAAAAGGCCCGGTACAAACCTAACATTAGGCATTAGGTGATGGATAGGTAGCCTGCTCCTCATTGTCTATGTCGGTAATATCCAGCCCAGCTCTAAGTCACACTGTTTATTGTGATATGCTAAATTACCCGAATCTGTCCTACCTCGATTTCTCTCTCAAAATCTCAAATTGTTGCCAGAGAACTGCTCTTTCAACTGGATCTGGGCCGGGCTTTGGGGAAATTGGACGGTCAGTTAAGTTAATCACAGGTGTGAATTCCTTGTGGGTCCCCAGAGGACAGCCCATAGAATGTGTTTCCCAGCTGTAAGAGGTACCCTGAATTCTAGTACATACCCACTTCTTGAGGGGAGAGGATGATCCCTGGCTGCCAAACAGGGCCATTTTTGTAATGGCTTGATTGGGTAAAACGTGTTTCGGTGGAATAGATACCACGTACCATGACCATGCCTTCAACCCTTGAGTTGGGTGAGGAGATGGTGGACTCATGGGGCTCAGCTGTATAGACAGCCCATAAACCAGGTAGGGACTGAACTTGCCCTTTGTTGGTGACAACTGCTTACTCTCCAGCAGGAGGAACTTAGCCAATGCCTCTCAATTTGCAAAATGGCACCAAACTGGCCCCCAGAGAAACATTATCAAAGGCCTTTTTTGTCTTAGAATGCATCGGTGCTGAGGAAGGGAATGTTATGCATGGCATGCATGGATGGTCTTTGAACCCACCCAAGTCCAAACCTCATTTTCTCTCTGGGAGAGAGGAAGGGGGCAGGAGACGGAGCCAAGAGGCCAAGATGCTGCCAACATTCAAGTGGGAAGGGCCCTCCTCTGGAATGAGTATGCTGGCAGAGGAATGGGGCAGAGGAATGAATTTTAGAAATGTTGTGGTGAACGAGACACTGAGATTTATTTTAAAATGAAAGACTTATGAAAATAACCTGGTACCAGAGGAAAAAGAGACTTGAGGGTTGAAACAGATCATGGTTGGGGGAGCTGGGATGACGTGGAGTGCAGGAGAATGATATGGCAGGGAGGAGAAGGTGAGGGGCCAAGAAGAGAGTCCCCAGGAAGGTGCAGGGGAGGGGGCATGGGCTGCCGATCTGGAGGCGGTCTTCTCTTCTTGCTGCCACCTTGGTCTCCATGACCTGGCAATTGGTTTCTTCTGTGGAGGGAAGGGGGAACTGAGACCCACTGGCGCAAAGCACAGAAGACTACCCAGGCTAGGAGAGGCAGACAAGGAATTTAATGAGAGGGTAGGCGGTGGTTCCCAGACCTGAGGAAGAGATGAGGATGAGGGTAGCTGCAGGGGTGCAGTGAAGCAGGAAATGATGGACAGGCTGATCAGGACCTGGAGCCCAGCTTTCATTAGCTCTGAAAGTTTTCTCTCTCGGTGTTGCTCCTGCCCCAATCCCAGAAGGGCAATTCCACATGGTCTGGCTTGGGTCATGTTCTCAGCTGTTGGCCAGAGGAGGGCACCCAAACCATGAGCAATGGCAGAGAGGTTCTCCAGGAAAGAACTGAGGTGCTGTGATCAGAGAAAGAGGGAATAGTAGCTGGGCAAGCAAGAACACAAGCGCCCACTGCACAGGGTGACGACAAAGCCACCACAAGACCTTGTCTCGGGTTCCATGGGATCATGGAAGGAAGGGTTTAATAACACATCTGATGTTGTTACCTCATTTATTTCTCACAATTACCCTGAGAGGGAGAGAAAACCAACTGAGGACTCAAGAAATATCTCAGGACTCATAGCACCTTGGACCGACATCCGGTCATGGGTCCCCACGGCAAGTGTGCCTTCTGGTTCTCTGTGGTGCCCACACAGGGAGCTTCCTTGGGCAGGGGGAGTGGAATGGACTTTTCCAGCCCGAAGCCGTCCCAGAGCTCTGGGTGAGTCTGCACAGAAGAGTCTTTTCATCTAAACTTCTTAATATAAACTTGAAGCCCGAGTGCCTATCTCATATTTAAATATTTTCAGGAATGCTAGAAGGTGGGGGGAACTTCCACCCAGAATCATTTCTGGAAAGAACTACCTGGGGAAAGGAAGGTCTCATGTGCCAAGCTCGGTCCTTCTCTTTTGGCCACTGCAGAGCACCTCCTTGTTTCTGCATCGAGATGTTTGGCTCCAGTTGTTACATTGCTGGGTTCCCACCGACAGTCCCTCTGCGAGCCTCACCCCCCCTCCCATGATGAGATGCAAAGATTTAACGGTTTCCAGAGGGAGGCTACCTAATTTGACACACATTTGACACACACATTTGACACATTCCACACGTTCTTGGGCTTGAATAACACCACCTGTAAGCTGGTGAGATAGTGTGTTCAACGTGTGGTAACCCAGGAAGCTGCCCTTTTCACCCGGTTGTGGGAAGGGTGGTCTCACACATTTTTTCCACAGTAATTTGATTTCATCTGAGAACAACTGCAGGAGCTACTGTTGGGAAAGCAACCCAAGGTTCAATGTCGAGGTCATTATTAGTATTAGATGTTTCAGATCTGTGACATAGTTGAGTTCTAGTATACTCATCAAGGAAGCATCCTGTGAGGACTTCTATCAGAATTGGCAGGGGTCCAGCATTTCACCATCAGGATGGTGCCCCCATCCTGGGCAACAGGTGTTTTGAGTGTTTTGAAAAGCCCTAACAGCCCAAACTTTGCCTAACAAAGCTTCTCTGTGCCCTGAGTTCTTTTCCAGGCTATGGGTTTTATTCTCCAGGGTTTTTACTTGTGGAGTCCTTTTGGTATTCAGGTACTGTGGGACCAAAGGTTAGCTTGGGCTATGAGGTTCAATCTTCCTCTCCCACAAGCCAATCTTAGTAACACAATTTGAGTAGAAATATGCAAACACAGTTTCAGATCAAGTCTGCTAGCCTCCATCTTTCAGCCAGATGGCCACCCCTAAGACTTTTTCTGAAGAAAGTTTGGAGACTTCCTTAGGAGGGTGAAAATAATGAGTAGTACATTCAGAATAGAGAAATCTTGGGCACAGCAGCGTTCTGTAAGGAGAATGCTTTCTTAGCTCCCAAATTTTGTCTGCAGCTCTCAGCTAATCCAAATATCTATTTATAATAGCATTTGGAGAGACCCTTAAACTTGGGTTTTAAAAACCAAAAGAAATATTAAGAAGAAATCCACAGGACAATTTGAATGATGTATGTTTTAATACATAATTAAGATGGATATTATTATACACAAAAAAGTAACACAGTGGTTCCCTTAAAAATTTTTTTTTTCAGTTCCTTCCCCTTAAATCCCTTATGTAGGTAAGGCTAAGAGAATGGTCTTTGTTTCTGTAGGGTGTGCTTTATCTTAATGTAACAGCCCAAGTTCATGGTGATACCCTACTGTGAGGGTCTGTGTGGGATGTCACCACCTGTGACAGGGCTCTTATTAATGAGCTGCAGAACATACTCTATCTTGGTATATAGTCTATGTCAAAGTCCATACCAAGTTCTGAGCCTTAAAGAGGTTCCTTTCCTCTGGCTTTCTTTGCTGACTGTGTGCTTCAAGTTACTTATTTCTCTGGGAAAGATTTCTCTTTTCCTTAGCATGGCCTTAGATCTTTCTGTTTCTCTTTGAATGCCTTCTGTCTACTGCCTCTGTGTGCTGCTTTATCTCTTTATTGCAGGGTGGAGGAAGTGTTTGATATTTTGTTCCAACAAAAATTTTTGGAATATCTATTAGATCAGCCAGTGGGCTAGGTTGCTATGTGAAAGAGTAAGTTCCAAATTTAATCTGAGCTGAAAACAAATTCCACTGTTATGCAGAAGCATGCTCACCTTGATCTCTTCTGGGCACTCTCCCAGGTTACAACAGCTCAGACTCTACCCCTTAACAATTTTATGCCCACAATAGAGGCTAAAGAATCACCAAGAAGTATGGGAAAACTCACTGTTGCAGAGATGCTAATTATTTCCTCCAACGATCATTTCCTTCCTTTTTCCAGGCCTCTAGAGAAATTGTCTCCAAAAACTGCCCAAAAGGGAGTTCCCTAAGTGCTTTGAGACCCTGTTACTGTCTACAGCTTACTGCATTGGATGTGGATTCCTCACCCAAGATAAGCCAAACGCATGTAGCCTAAAGATGCAGCGACTACATAAGTTGTCTTGGAAACTTGAATTGGAAAGGTAACTAATTGTGAAAGCAGAGGCCTACATTCTGTGGCCTCGGTGATGGGAGAGATGCAGGCACTGCCAAGCAAGCCATTAGCACAGGGAGACAACAAAGGGATTTGTCTGTCTTAACCAGAAAACTGTGTACAAAGAAAAGCCTCTGAATTGTGAATCAAGAATTCTGAACCAAGAACCTAACTCCTTACTTTGGTTTGAAGCTTGGATTTATGCTATGTATGTGGTCTAAGAATATTTGAGATGAGATACTAACATAAAAATGTGATTCTAGGCCCTGATGTCATACAGTCATGAACCAAACACAAAACTCCATTGAGTCATACCCTCAGCTCAGGCCACAGAGAGTTCCTGTAAGCAAAGCCACACTGAAGATAAGCTCACCCTCCCAAATTACAAAATATATTAGGAAACAGTCCTCATGACAGAAAGTCAACAGATAGAACATACAGCAGGATTAGATTCCCAGTAACTTCAGACAGTAGATCTGTCATAAAAGCATTATAAATATGTTTAAAATGATTAGAAACATAAAATAAGAAATTGAAAATATAACAAACATACAAGATATCATGTAAAAAGAGACTACAGAGCCAAAAAAGAAAAAAAATTAAAAATAGAAGTAATAACGTAGTCATTAATTTTAATGGATTAGATATAGCTAAAGAGAAAATTAATGAGCTGGAAGAGAGGTCTGATTCCAATTCAGAATGCATCACAAAGACATAAATGTGTAGGAGAGTGATTAAAGATATGGAAGATAAAATGAGAAATAATATGATTTTCAAACAGAGGATAGAGAATGACAGAGAAGGAACAGTTCAAGAGAAAAGGGCTGAGCACTTTTTATAATGGTTAAAAGATAAAAATCACAAGATTCAGGAAGCTATGAAGTCAGCAATGAGCTGACTAAATAAGAATAAATCCAAACCATAAGTCCACTGTAATGAAAATGAGGAACACCAAAGCCATAAAAAGTTCTTAAAGCAAACACAGAGAAAAGACATATTTCCTACAAAGGAAATATGATTAGACAGGCGGCAGATTTTTCAACAGAAACAACAGAAACTAAAAGTCAGTAATATACCCAAAACAGGAATAGAAACTGTCACTTCATTAACTACTTAAATTATTATTGAACAACACAGATGAAATTAAATTTTGTTTTAGTTACCAAAGACTTTCATGAAGGAGTTTTTTGTTTTGTTTTTGTTTTTGTTTTCATTTTTAAGATTTTATTTATTTGAGAGAGAAAGAGAATGATTAGGGGACAGGGGTAGAGGGAGAAGCAGGCTCCCCATGGAGCAGGGAGCCTGAGGCAAGGCTCAATCCCAGGACCCTGGGGTCATGACATGATATCAAGGCAGATGCTTAACTGACTGAGCCTCCCAGGTGCCCCTTTTATGAAGGAGTTTCTAAAAGATTTATTTCAAGTAGAAGAAAATTGAACCAAAAGGAAAGAAATGAAATTCAAGAAAGGTTAGTAAACTTACTACCTGTAGAAAATAACAATAATGTTGACAGATTTTAAGGATGCAGAGAATGTGTAATTGAAATGTTGGACAACAAAAATATGGAAGAAGGGTAGGAGAAGATTGGAGATCTGAATATTGGTAGATGGGTAGAAATGCTGACTTATTTTATACATTCTGAAGTCAAGTGTGTGTGACAAAAATGTACGGGTAACATCCAAACAGGTAGTATGTATATGCAGACATACAAATGAGCAGAGAAAACAAAGGTAAAAGAAGGAAAAAGACCTATCAGGCCAAAAAAAAAAAAAAAAAAAAAAAAGAATTACATTTTTACCAGAATTTAGGGCAAGATTAATGATTAGGGACAGATTGTTCTAAAATATAACAATACTAATATGTTCCTAATAGCCTCAAATAAGAGACAACTGTTAAATTTACAGGAGGAATTGTCAAATATACAATCACAGTAATGTTTTAACACTACTCTTCAGTTAGGTAAAGCAAATTTTAAAAATTAGTGAGAAGACTTGAATAAACTATTTTTGTAGTGATGGTGACAAGTTGCCTAAATAGTACTTCTTTTTTTTTTTTTTAAGATTTTATTTATTTATTTGACAGACAGAAATCATAAGTAGACGGAGAGGCAGGCAGAGAGAGAGAGGAGGAAGCAGGCTCCCCGCTGAGCAGAGAGCCAGATGCGGGGCTCGATCCCAGGACCCTGGGATCATGACCTGAGCCGAAGGCAGAGGCTTTAACCACTGAGCCACCAGGCGCCCCTAAATAGTACTTCTGATTCCAGTTCTGAGAGATGTAGGATCATTCTACCTGAAATTCCTTTGGGAAGGCAAACTTCCAAAAGGACACTTTTTTATGGAAAGGAGGGATCCGAATTCTCTAACCTTTCACCTGTGCCTGGCTCCCTCCTGTGGATGAGACCCATTCCAGCCCTGCTTCGAGGACTGGCTGATTTTGGCGTGTGAATCCGGCTGACTGTTAACATACCTTGGCTGCGATTTTTTTTTCCCTTCTGCTTTTTAAATTAGTGCAAGCTGGTATAGCTTCGGGATTCTTTGCACGCCGCCGAGGCAGCAGAAAGTCACGTGCGTTAGTTAAGGTGCCCGCTAAACTGCTGTCACAAAGACACTAAAAAACACAGGGGCGCAGATGAGGTTATTTCTCTCCCAGGGAACATCCAGACGCCGGCGGGCAGTGCCGGGCAGGCAGGTGGCGCTGCTCCACAAAATCCTCCAGCTTCCTTCTACTTTTTGGTGTCCTCTTCATCCGCCCATCTGCCCTTCTAGCCCCAGGGAAGGGTGAGTAGCTCCTTTACAGAGATGTCACCCAACATTTGCACACGTCACTTGGAATCACTTCCCTCTGGCTGGACCTTCGTCCCAGGGCCACTCTGAGCTGCAGGGGAGCTTGGGAAATAACTGTGTGCGGCTGGGCAGCCATCTTTCTTGTTCCTCAGTACGTGGGGGTTTTGGGGTCATTCTGTTGCTGGAAGGGAAGAGATTAGAATGGGTAACGGAAGGAAACGAGCAGGGGCAGCGGTAGCTCAAATCTTTATTCCCAGTCACAGCACCATTCATTACACGTGAGGGACACTGGAACCTGTCATGACTTCAGTTTTTCCATTTAGAAAAAAAGGATCTCAGAGTTGTTATTAATGGCAATCAAGACGTAGAGAGTGAAAACGAGGGCTCCCAGGGTTCTCTGTGGGTCCCTGGCCCTGTAGTTCCTTGTCTGCGCAGAGCAGAGATCCCAGGCGGGCACACAGTGCATTGCAGGGTCATGCGGGCTGTTGGGAGTGAGGGGGCAATGGCCGACCAGCTCCTGCCTCTGGCTGCTTTGCCTGGAGCCCCTCTTTCCTTCTCCTGATCTCCCCTTCCCTCTCTCCCACCTCCCCACTGCAGGGATCCTGCGGATTGATGGACTGTCACCTGGAAGGTGGAGGCAGACCCCAGATCTCTGTGTTCTTAAAGGAAAGAAGGATTAATGAGCTCCTTAGAGTTGTCTGTGGGCTGGAGCTCATCTCGGTGCCTGCTCCGGCTGGGACAGCGTACTGCCAAGAGAAAGGCAGGCAGCTACAAAGCTTTGGTCATGCTGCCCCTTGTGTGACCTGTCAGGTCTTGTCTGTGATCGGCTGTGCTGGTTGGTGCAGGTCACACGCTGAGCTCTTCCCAGGAATCTGATTGTTTGCAGTTGTAAAGTGCAGGAGCTTGGATCTGTCCGGGCAGAGGGTTAAATCATGGAGTGTTTTACAAGGGCAGCTATAGGGAATGTCTTGTTTTCTCCTTATATGGCTATTTTTCTCAGTCCAGAATCCCAGGGTGTATTTTACGTGGTTGAAATACACAAATGGAGTCATAGTCTTAGCCAAACATGCTATGTGGCTTTAAAATTAACAAGCCTCTCTCTACTTCTGTATCCCAAACACACATTCACATGCACCATTTCCGTTGAGACCGTGGAAAGCTACTCCTTCCTTTTTAGCCAAAAATATTCAATGGGGTGGATTTCTACAATTCTGTTGCTTTATGTGGGAGAAAGATTTCTTTGGATCAGAGTAGTTTTGCAAGCGTGTGGGTCAAGTTTAAGTAGCAAGTTTTTAATGAGTCGCTACCATATGTGATGTGCTGCCTTCACTGGCTCTGGATGTATGGGCAGAATGGGGGCACCAAACGTTAACATATAAAAAGGAAAGATGTTTAATGATGATTCAAGACGACACTAGTCAGAAGGCAGTGCGGGGTGAGAGAGAGCATGAGCTTGCCACAGGCGCTCAGGGGAAGGAGAAATCTGTTCAGACTGCGGTGATCAGGGCAACTTTGATGGAAGAAGTGGAGGTTTGAATTAGTTGGATTTGGTTAGGTCAGGGGGAGAGGAAGAGGCATTTTCGTGGTGGAGACCTGAAGAAAAATGCTAAGGAGAGACAATGAAGGGAATTTTAAAAGAGGAGAGCGAATAATCCAGAGTGGCTAAAGCAAATAATTCATGTAGGAGAAGAGGCACTTTGGGTGGGAAAGGTAGATGAAGGCTGGAGTTGGCCTGGGAAGTCAAGCTGGAGCTGCGATTTTTACTGCATGATAAAGTGGAGACATTGAGGGCTTTGGGGTATTTATTTTGATCTGAACCGCTCTGGGCACCAGGATTCTCAATAATTTCTGTCTCCAAAGCTTATTTTTCTTTTTGGCTATCTCATCAAATATGACAATCTAGAACATTAAGATTTAAATTTTTTTCAAAAAAAATTTAAAAAAATTTTTTAATTTTTTAAAAAATTAAAAATAGGAACCGGAACAAGAACAGGAACAGGCTGAGCTGGAAGCCTGATACAGGGCTTGATCCCAGGACCCCGAGATCATGACCCGAGCCGAAGGCAGATGCTTAAATGAATGAGCCATCCAGGCATCCCTAAGATTGTATTAATTAAATATGACCTTTAGGTATTAAAAGTAAGACTTTTTACCAAGAGTTCCTTAATGGTGATTTCATAAATGAGACATGCAGTGTTTATTATTGAATACAATTCTTGGCCATACCTTCTGGAACACAAACTATGAACTAAGGTTTTGCAGGGAGAAGCTGATTGACCAACTTTCATTCCTTGTGGGCAGAAGAGGCAATATGGGAGGAAAACTCCAGCATTGGATCAAGATGCAGAAGCCCCACATTCTGAGCAAATTTAGATGAAAATTTTCATTTCAGGACATTTTGGAGATAATAAAATCTGGCGTGAGAATTATGCTCCCCAAAGCCTGCTTTCTGAGTCTCATTCGATCTCTACTTGAGTTTTTTTCCAGAGATAGAGCTGGGATTATGATGGTTATTATAAATGTGAAGAAACTGTCAAGAAGTTTTAATGACTTTCCCAGACTCACCCAGCTAGTGTGTGGGGCAGCAAGGGCTGTCGGGAGCGTGGAGGGGGCCAGGTGGTGTCCTTGTGATAGTGAGTTGGCAGCACGTGGGCTCCCGTGGATTAGAGGCATAGAAGTACAGTCAGGGAAGCAGCCACATTAGACAGAAAGGCTGTCCTGGCCAAAGCAGGTGAGAGGGTGAGAGGCAATGACAAGGTGACTAGGGATAGCCCTTGGGAGGAGGAGCTTGGGGATCCCCCAAGTGATAACCTCCATAGGTCAGGTGGGATAGCACTGACAGGGAAGGGCTCCCAGTCAGGGCCAGCTGGAGCAAAGACGCAGAGAGGTTGAAGGGACCTTGGGCAAGTCACTTGACTTTTCTGAGCCTCAGCTTCCTCCTGTGCAAAATGAAGCAAATCATAACCCCTAATGGTGTGACATTGCAATGATTAGATGGAGAACATGGGGCCAGAGCAGGTGGCTCCATCCCTGGGATACAGCCATGTTCATTCGGATTTTTTGCAAAGAGTGCCATCAAGAGCTATCAAACAGGTGAGCTGGAAAGGATCTGGAGACCTACAGTTTGTCTAGGAATGAGGGTGGCATTGGGTTTACATTTAAGAACAAAAGAGAGGCCAGGCTGTGAGGGACTGGAGTTCTTTTTTTGTTGTCATTTCTAATTCAACATTGAAAATCAGGCAGAAGGAACACAACTGCATGCACACACACACACACACACACACACACACACACACACACACATTGTGCTGAACACACGTAGGTGAGCACGGTGGACCATGGCAAAGGCTCTCACTCACAGATGCTCTTTTGTGGGTTTATGAAGGATCGTTTAATGGTGGTGTTGTTTTCCTATTTTAAAACTTCCTAAAATATTTAGCACTTGCAAAGGAGAATGCCAGGCTCCCGGGTTACTTGCATAGGTGTTGGGTGCGTGTTAAGTCAGGGACATGTGATGCCTCAAGTCATCTCTGATACGAGATTGTCATTGAAATATATGAGGTCATAGGATGATGAAGCCAGGGAGGCTGGGGAGAAGAATCAGGATATGTATGGGCTCTATGTAATTGTTCGCTATCAAAATATGTATTATTTGCAAATGTTTATTGGAAAATCCATTGTGGAATACAACTCATTCTTGCCCCTGGAGAGCAAAACCATTATTATGTATTACCATGCTGTTATGAATACCATCAATGTACCCTTATGCTTTTATATCCTTGATAATTCTGTTATTTATTATGACTGTCTAATTCATATCGGTTGGCTACATTACCAACATTTATTGAGAGTGTTGAAGAGCAGTGGATAGATTGGTTTAGCAAGAAGCATGGAGGTGAGTATACTGAAGGGTATAGAACCTGGCCAGTTACAAAGATGCTGGCCAATTTATAAAACTGTTCTTGATTGCTTGGACTCTTCTGGAATCACATTTTTGCTGATTTTTTTTTCCCTCCATAAATTCTTGAATCATGTTTCTAACAAGCAGGACCCGGTGTCAGAAAGTCCCACCACATTATTGGCTTTGCACTGTTCTTTTAAATATGTAGGAAGTGGGCTTGGGGACCACATTGACTTGGGCCACTTTGAATATGCAAATCTCTTTAATCCCCATCACCTGCTTCACCCATCAAGGGTACACTCATGATGATGAACACTGAGTAATATACAGAATTATTGAACCACTATATTGTACACCTGAAATTCATATAACACTGTATGTTAACTATATCAGAATTAAAATTTTAAAATATATTCCTTCTTACATAGAAGAATGGAATCCTTAGGAGGAGAGACGGGCAGGATGCCGGGGAAGAGAAACTCTTTGGCTATCAGACGTGGCTCTGTTCCTTACCTCTCTTTTCTTAGACCTTTTTCTGTGGTATTTTCTATCCTTTTCTATTTGATGAACCTAAGCTATCTATCCACCTCTCCTAGTGAATTTGAGGGGGATTTCAAGAAGTCAAAATACTGCATCTTAATACGAGGGCTATTTTGTAAGTTTGCCATTAGGAAGAGTCAAGGTCTTGTTTGAGTTTCAAAGAACGATATGATGCACTGGCCTCGCTCAGACAGATCCATCTTAATTGCACTTAGGCTCGTTTGGGGAGCTGGGACGCATGGCTCGCATAGGCAGACCCAGCTATGGGGTGAGCCCGTGCTGCCCCACCAGGGAAAACTGTGCCATTTATTCTGAGAATGTGCAGAAACACCATTTGATTGGGAAGAGGCCTTAGGTCATTTATCTCCCACTTTTAAAATGATGAGATCGATGTGTGTCCCCAGTGGGCTGTCCCCCTTCTATTCAGCAACAATACACTACTTCTTTTCAAAGAGAAATATGCTTCCAATAAGGGGGAAGGGAGGCTGGGGGTGGTAGCAAAGGGGATCAAGCAACTTTCATTGAAGGATTCATTTTTGATTGAAATATTTTGTTCTAATCTCCAACTTCCTTTATAACTTGGCAGAATGACCAAAAGAAAAACAATGTCCCTCCCTAGCCCAGTTTACGGCCTGCCAGTGCAGAGGATCCGGTTACGTCTTCCAAATTGTATACGTTGGGTTGTTTGATACCTTCTTTTTTTTTTTTTTTTCCTCTTTTTAAATCTATTGCTCATATACATAGGGTTTTCTTTTAATGGCTTGTCAAAGTGGACTTTGGTGAAAAACCACAGGAGGAAAAATACAGAAGAAAAATATAGATCAAACTTAGCTGGCGATTTAATACTTTTTTCTTTTTTTTTTTTGGTTCCTTGAGTATGTTGTGGAAGGAATTCTCTGCAAGTGATACATCCTGTAACTGTAGGCAGATGTAATCCCCTGGCCGTGATACCAGTAAAGATTTCCCTTCACGTTGGAGACATTTGCAGCCATTTTGTCCCCTCCCACAAAGAGGAAGTACACAGGGAGGAGGACGTTCTGGGCCATGTGCGCTCTCTGTAATGTTCCACGGTTGTGTTTACAATTCCCAGGATGCCCTGGGAGCCTGGCTTTGGAAGGGAAAGGATACCAGGGTATTATGACCTGGGGTTGGAATCTGGGGAGGGCCCACAGGGGCACTTCCTCTTCTCAGAAAGGCCTTTCTCCTACTTGCTGCCAGTCTGCCTCACCTCCTCAAGGACACATGCCGGTGTGGACTCTGCCCAAATTCAGTCTGTGCTCATCTTGCTTTTGTGGTGTGTCCTAAGAGGGCACTGTTCGTGTTACCATCATTTGGATGGTTGCCTTTTCTCCACAAATATGTTCAAAACATCTTTTTCGTTTCCCTCTTGGTGGGGAGTGTTTTTTTCTAGTGGGGTATAGGAGATAGATTCTATCTGCTCGCCCAGACCAGAAATAGCTCGAGTGTCTTGTTTGTGGCCCCCAGAAGCACATCCTGAGACAGTGACTTGAGGGCAAACAGCTAATTGGGAGGGGGTCCCAGGAGCTCCCAGTAGAGAAGTGGGGCAGGGAGGAAGGAAAGGGAAGGGAAGGGAATGCCACCAAAGGGCTCATCAAGCTAGGGGTCACTATGGGAAACTGGGTCTTAATCCTGCCAGGAAGTGTTCCTCAACCTCAGCATTACTGACATTTGGAGCAGAATTCCCAGTTGTGTGGGCTACCCTGAGGATTGTAGGAGGTTTAGCAACATCGCTGGTCTCTCCTTACTAAATGGCAGTTGCCAGGAGCAACCCCCCCACCCCCAACACACATACCAGGTGTGACAATCAAAAATGTCTTCAGAAGGTACCAAATACCCTCTGGGAGGGGGGCAGAACAGCCTATGGTTTAGAACCATGGGAACCCCAGGGACCTCTGGGCAAGGTGCTGGCCATCAGAAGTCTGGCTGGAAAGCCCAGAGGGGTTGTCACCATTGGGCCCTGGAGTGTCTGCTGCACTCTCTTCTAGAAGATGAGGAGGGAGCAATCTGGAAGGGCGTCTTAGCTCAAGCTGCTAGTCAAAAATACCATAAACTGGGTGGTTTATAAATACAAAAATTTATTTCTCACAGTTCTGGGGGCTGGAAATCTAAGATGAGCATGCTGACACAATAGGACTCAGATGGCAGACTGCTTTGTATCCTTGCATGGTGGAGAGCAGAGAGGGGAAGCCAGCGCTCTGGTGACTTTTCATGGCACTTATCCTATTCATGAGGGCCTCACCCTCATGACCTCTTATAATCCTACTCACTTCCCAAAGGCCCCACTTTCAAATACCATCACATTGGGAGGTATTGGGGGGTGGGCGGAGACCAGCATTCAGTCCTTACAGGGGACACCCCCATCTGAATATCCTGTATCTTGAATTCAATAAATCTCAAATTGAGCCCACTGATCTCCCTCCAAAAGCCCTCAGATATGCCCCCTTCTTGTAATCTTTTGCCAGTTGATAAACCCACTTCTCTATGAAGCAGAAATTGGAGAGAGTTCTTAAACTTCTCCCTTCCACCCTGTGCTCCTCCGCCCACCTCCCACCCAGCAGGGCTCATTCCACCTTCAGTACTAGATCTGTCTCCTCCTCGAGACCTCCTGCTGCTTTCACACAGGTGGCCTTGCCTCTTCATCCCTCCAACATCACCGCTGCTCCCGCACTGACCTCCCTCCTCCGAGCCGTCTCTGACTCTTCTTTCCAGAAGGCAACATGACCATCACCCTATATTCTATTCAAAATTTAAAAAATCACTTCTGCCACTTTGTGAATGAACTGTCAATAGTTTATCCAGGCATCCTAAGTCCTTTGTTACCTGCAGAGCGAGAGTATCAGAGTGATTTAGAGGTGATCTGCCCTGGATTCAAATCTTGGCAACTCAGATAAATTACCAGTATTTTCAGTTTTTCCAAATAAATGTAAGACAGGGATCAGCAGTACCTGTGTGAATAATCTATGAAAAAGCACTTTTAACAGGACGTGGCCCATAACAGGATATCGATCCATGGTCTCTGTCGTGGTTCTAGCCGGGCTTCCAAGGTTGTTGTGAGTGTGCAGTAAGGTGTCGCTTGTGGAAGAGCTCTTACTGCCATATGTCATCTCATTACTGCATCCTGTTCCTCATCTGTGCCACAGAATTGTTGGCTCCGGGCTGCATGGGGAGTGGGGACACAGGGAGGGTTAGCACACTGCTGTGTGGAGGCAAGGGCCCCAGCAGAAAGACACACAGAGCGTGCCTCAGTGAGGAACAGAGCGTTGGGTCTCTGCTCTTCTAGCTCCAAGCTCTTTTGAGTTGGGCAAAACACCAACTGACTCATCAAGTTTTGACATTGGCTGCGGAGCTTGAAATGTCTCCTGTCCAAGAATTCACCACTCTGTCCTGTGAGTCTCCTCGGGAGCACAATTAAAGGATCTAGAGTGTTCCCCGGACATGCCGTCAGACTGATTAAACTGGTGGAGAATGTGTGGAGCCCTTATTGGATACAGATGGCACTCCGTGTGGCAGCAGGGCTGGCCAGAAAAAGGACAGGCTGGCAGGCTGGTGTGGGTCCTTCATGTTCTGCTCCAGGGCCCCCTACAGACATCTCTAGGAGAGAGTTGGCTAGGGGAGGGAAGACAGGAGGAGGTCTCCTTGGACAGGCTCACCTTGGAGAGTGAGTTGGCGGCAGTGGGTGAGGGGTGAGTCGCAAACACCAAGTTTTGGCAAAGGAGAAGATTCCTCCAGGCCACCTCAGTAACAGAGTGTTAGCAGTGATTTCAAGGAGGTATTTAGGCTGCAGCCTCAGACTAACGGGCAGAAGTGCTGGGTTCTGGTACGATGGTAGCCATCAGGCCGAGGCCTTGGTTTGTACCCCATCCCGGGAGGGTTCCAGCTGGTTTTCTCTCTCCCTGCTGTTTCTGCTCACCTTCTGCGCTCCTCAGCCTGGGTGAGGAGCCCTGATTTCCCATTCTCTAGGGAGCTATCTCTTGGGGTTTTCTTGCCAGCCACTCCTTGACCTGTGGGGTCTTGTCATGGCGACAGTTGTCTGCTGTGACCGGCTCTCAGGTACCACCCCAGTTTCTTGCTGTTTTCCTAAACCCAGCCCCACCTTCTCATTAAAAGCATCTCTTTGTTAAACTCCCCTTCTTGCCCAGCTCGAGTGTTCCACAACAGATCTGAAATCCAGCCTTAGGAATTCAAATCCAGAATTCTCAACCACTCCACCATACTCCTCCACTTGGTCCACGAGTAATATCCCATCGCTTTCATCTTCTAACTAAAACTGCCTTGAACTCCCTCCATCTTGGGGTGGTGGAAAGCCCCCTGTTCAGGTGGACACTCTCCTTTCCTCATTCAAAGAGGACAGCAGAAGGAGGAAGGAAGGCTCTGAGGAGGTCTCCCTGGCCCCTGCCCCGATTTCCGGCTGCGGTTTTCTCTAACGCATCGCCATGGCTGTCACTGGGGAAAGCGGGCCTTACACAGTCTGGCTGTCCTTGTCTACAGCTACCATGAGGTTGTTTGCTCCTTGAGGCTGTTTCCGGTTCCTGAATGAGTGACAGAACTTCCAGGCCAAAGGTGCTGCTGGATGACATGTGTGCTGTCCCATTTTATTCCCACAACATCCCTATGAGGTATGGACTTCTCCGCACACCAGAAACAAAGAAACTGAGGCCCACAGAGGTTAAATGATGGACCTGTATTATTTACATGAGACCTTTCCAGTTTTTAAAATGAAATATTTGCTTTTCAAATCTAATTTCTGGCATTAACAATAATCTTAAGAGCCAACTATGGGCCTCCCTACCCAGGGTCTGGCTCACTGGTAGACTCTGTCCTCCAGTTGATAAGCTCAGTGAGCCCCCCACCCCTTCCAAGGCACGGAATCTGTCCTGTACATATTACTTTCTCCTTCTTCCTCTCTGTTCCCTCCCCAAATCCTCTTCCTTAACGCTCCTTCCCCCAAGTTACATTTTGAGAGGTCATTAAAATCCAGTGTGAGTGAGCATGTCCCATTAAAACCCTTTTTCTTTTCAAACAGACTGTGAACCTTTCCAGATTCCCCCTCCCATCGCCCCGTTCACCATTCAGCCACATTTAAGCCCACTGCTGACAGATGGAATTCCGCTCTTCCCAAATGTCGCCCTCCCTGGCCAAGAATATTCTATGCACACATTGTTGCTGGAATTGTAACATTTGCAAAGTCTTAACGTTCTGAGTCTCATATCCACAAGGATAATTTTTCTCGGAGTTGTAGCTGGACAAATCCTCACTGAAGGGTGTAAGTTTCCAAGATCGTGGAATTGGAGTTCCAGGAGGCCTCTCGGAGACCTTTGTGCAGCTCCGCTCCAGATAGATGAGGAGCCTAAAGCTCTAGAGCTCAGGGGACCTGATCGCAGTCTCCCATCAACTGAGCCTGAACCTGGACCCAGGCCTGCCAAGACGCGGGCAGTGCCCAGCACCTTTCAGACTGTCTTGCATCTTCTTCCACTTCCTGCCTCACAATGGCGCTGCCTGAGAGCTTTTGGTGTGGGACAGGGTAATGAGCAGGGAGGAGTTTGGGGGAGTGAGGGCAAGTAAGCCTCCCACCTCAGCTCTGCCACTTACTCTACTCTTTTGGGCTGGGTAGTGCACTGGTCTGAGCCTAAGTTTCCAGTTGTTGTTGTAGGCTTGCTTGTTTTTTTCTTTTGTTTGTTTTGTTTTGTTTTTGTTTTTTAAGATTTATTTGAGAGAGAGCACATGCAACTGTGAGTGGGGAGAGGGGCAGAGGGAGCTGGAGAGGATCTCAGGCAGACTCCTCACTGACCGTGTAGCTTGACGTGGGGCTTGATCTCACGACCCTGAGATCATGACCCGAGCTGAAACCAAGAGTTGGATGCTCAACCGACTGAGCCTCCGAGGCACCCCAGTCTTGCTTATTTTGAGGATGTGAGGGTGTAGATAACCTAGTAGGGTACTTGATGAGGATATAGGTCAAGGAATGTTGCTGTCTCTCTTCCTCATGCTCCTCTGCCTCTCCAGAAAGCAATCTGCTGGCCAGCCTGCCTCCCGAGTGCGGTCCTCACCATCGGTGGTGACAGCCGCTGCTGTTAGCTGTGAACTGTGAACTGTGAACCCCAGTGCTGGGCTGTTGGGCCAAAGGGAGTGCCTGATGGGCATCTGTCATCTGCAGAAGGCTTCTGGAGGCTGGCTTCCTCACTGTGGCCACGAGTCTTCATTTCACAACCTTTCTCAAGTGATGCATTTCAGGGCACGCTTTCAAAATTATTCCATCAGAAGATTTCTGGGTCCACAGATGACTGTAGATCTGGACATCTCTTCCCCTAGGTATGTTGCCTTTCATATCATTGACATGTTCCTTTTCTCGCCCCTGTTAGCACTCTCATCTCAGTTCCAGGGCAGAGCAGGCCTTTGTCAAGGGGAAGAGGGATGAGTATTGATTCCCAGCACTGGTAGCCTTGCCTGGCCATGCCCATTCCTACCTCGTGCAACAAGTCCTCCTTTTTCTTTGTGGCTCTGTGCTCTTCTTCAAAGTGTGCTCCTGAGGCCTTCCTATCTTTGAGCTCATGGAGGGGTGAAGTCTTTCTCTGGGTCTGCATCCGAATCCATGGTCCAGCCTGGTCTTGACCAGCAGCCAGTCTGTGACCAGAGAGGGTGAAGGGGGACCCCTGTTCAGGGATCCTGGAACCACACCCTAGCAACCGTTGTCTTGAGACTGTCTGGCCTCAAGGAGCTGTCTAGCAAGTAGGGGAAAGATCAGAGATAAATAACTGGTACCCTGTGATGACTGCTGCCATGAAAGTGGGCACGAAGCCAGAGCTGGCACAAAGGAGGAAGGAGTCTGTATCTCTCGGCAGAAGCCAGCACGGGCTCTAGAAGAGGTGACATTTAGATTAAGTTCCCATACACCAGCCAGGTGGGGAGGGACAGTCCAGGCATAGTGAATCCCTAGAAACACTTCTTGGGTTCTCCAAAGATCCTCTCCTCAACAGTCTCTCCTCCTACAACCTTAGAGATACCTTGATTAATGGTGGTTTCCTCGGTGTCCCTGGTAGAACCAGGGGGAAGGACAAAGCGTGGCGCTCAATATGGAAACAGCTAGCATCAAGGTCCCAAAAATTCTCACTCAAGGTAGCCATTTACAAATCTCTTCCGGGTTGCTGTCTGACGGTGCTGTTCATCCTTCCAAGCTGGATCTGTTCATAACAGTGGAATTACAAAAAAATAGAAAATATCTGATTTCAATACAGTGCATTGAGTGTTGACCCTATAGTGGTTAGGAAGGCCGACTGTGTCACTTACTAGTTCTGCGACCTTCAGCAATGACTTCACCCTTTCTGCCTCAGTGTTCTCATCTGTAAAATAGGGGCAATGTTGGAAGCAACCTCACAAAGTTGCTAGGAGGAGTAGTGGGTGTGTCTTAATAAAAAATGTATATTTGTTCTTTGTCCCAGTTCTTGACACAGAACTCCTAAATCCCTTGGGATTTCCTAGATTATAGGAGGATTTTTTTGTTCTGTGGTGACTCTTAGTGGACCTCTAGATAGCTTCAGGATGTGGTCTGGTCACCAGAAAGATCAAGCCTTATTTAGAAACCTAACACTTTCTGCCCAACTCTCTGACTCTTGGAGAGAGAGGCTGGAGGTTGAGTGAATGCGCAATGGCCAGTGATTTAATCAATTATACCTACAGAATGAAACCACTGTAAGAACCCCTAAATTGGGGGTTTGGAGAGCTTCTGGGTTGCTGGGAGGTTGGCACAGAAACTCTGTGCCCTTTCCCCCACATCTAGCCCTCCCAGGGGCTCCTCCATTCGGTTGGTCCTGAGCTGTATCCTTTATAATAAACTGACAACAAGTACTTTCCTGAGTCCTGTGGGTTGTTCAAGCAAATGATCAAACTTTCGGATAGGGCTGTGATCTGAGTCTACAGCTGGCCAGTGACAACATGGGATTTGCAACTGGCATTTGAAGTGGGGGAGTCTTAGGGGACTGAGCCCTTC
The DNA here is from genome assembly GCF_002288905.1 of Enhydra lutris kenyoni. Taxonomy (NCBI): domain Eukaryota; kingdom Metazoa; phylum Chordata; class Mammalia; order Carnivora; family Mustelidae; genus Enhydra; species Enhydra lutris. The sequence continues at coordinate 11,281,637 of NW_019154131.1, forward strand.
ACCTGTGGGATTTGATGCTATCAGGTGGTTAGATAGGGTCAGGAGAGATTGAATTGGAGGACACCCAGGTGGAACCTGGGGAACTGGAGGACTTGGTTTTGGTGTGGAAAAAACCTAGAAGTGCTGTGAGTAGAAACAGCCCAGAGTGGGCTTATTTGGCAAACAGAATAATGTCCCTGCATGGTGTGGATACTCTCAAACCGAGAGCCTGTGAGTCTGTCACTTTTCCTGGCAAAAGAGACTTTGCAGCTGTGATTAAACATCTCGGGATAGGAAGATCCTCAAGCATACCCAAGTGGGCCCCATGTAATCACAAGTGTTATATACAAGTCGGAGGCAGAAGAGCCAGTGGATGGAGAAAGGGCCACAGTCAAGGAACACAGGAAGCTTCTAGAAGCTGGAAAGCACAAGGAGCAGATTCACTCGTCGAGCCTCCAACAGGATCACGGCCCAGCTGCCACCTCGATTTTCACCCCGTGAGACAAATTTGGAACTTCTGACCACCAGAACTGTAAGGTAATAAATTTGTGTTGTTTTAAGCCACTAAGTTTGTAGTGATTTGTTACAGCAGGATTGGGAAGCTCAATCGATGCTTGTAAAGTGCTCAGAACAGAGCCTGGCAGTTGGGGAACGCTCCCTAAGGTTGCCTATTATTGTCGTGATTTCTTGCCACCAAGTTCTAGGTTAGACTCAGCGTTGCTCTCGTGTTGAAGGGAAACAACAATGACATCACCCACCATCAGCAGCAAGTTCCTGACATCCTGAAGTTTACACTCAGGAGGAGGGGACAGATTACAAACAAAGAAGTAAATAAATGTTAGTGAGGAGGAAGAAAGCAAAGGGGACCAACACTGCTGAGCTCCCGAGGTTGGGGTCTGTGAAAATGAGTGGCAAAGTTGGGAAATTTCTTAAGACAACGTGACATTGGAGCAGAAGGCCTGAGTACAGAAGGGACAGGGCCCAGTGGGGCTCCCCAGGCAGATGAAGCAGCCAGCTTGAAGGCCCAGATGATGGTGAGCATGGGGGCGTGCGGGGTGGAACAGAGTGAAGGGGGCAGGGAACATCTGAGGAGTTGGGGGCTGGAAGGTGAGGGGGGGAACAAGGGGTCTCCGAGGTCATAGTAAGAAATTGGGATTTTATTCTGAGTGCAGTAGGGAGCCATGGGAGATTTTGACTGTAGCAAAACCACACTTGACTTTCGTTTTAAAAGGATCACACAAGGTCGGGTCTTCCCATTGAAGGGGGCTATTGGCATTTGGGGTGGGGATGATACTTCGCTGTGAAGGCCCATCCTAAGCATTTAGGATACTTATCCCCCAGGATTTAAAGGTGGTAAGCATCATTGCGAAAGCCCTAAATGTTTCTCTGTATTTTCAGACACCTTGAGGAGGGGGTTGGGCAAGTGGAACCACCCGGAACCACAATAACTCTGTGGAACCACAGAGATAATGTGAAGGCGAGACCCTGAGGACTGTGCAGGGAGCAGACAAACCAGTTGGGAGGAAGGTAACTGGGTCCAGGTGGTGGAGGCGGGGAAGGCAGAGTTTATGGGATTTAATGATGAACTGGATGTTAGAGAAAGCTGAGGGCAACGAGGACCCCGGGGTTTTTGAAAATTTGTCATCTGTCCCCCAGGTTCATTTGTTTGATAGAGAGAATTACATTTGACTTTTGAGATGCCCATAGGAGATGTTTGGGTGGGTCTATGAGACTGAAGATCCGAGAGAGTGAGGAGGCAGAGAGAAGTTTGGGGGTCCCCATCGTTGTTAAAGCCAGGAAGCTGGCAGAACTCACCCGGGGAGAGAATGTGAACAGAGTGAGGTCCAAAGACAGAATCTGGGCCTCTGGACGCTCAGAGTTCAGGAAGTGGAGAGGATCCAACAAAGGGGACGGAGAAGGAGCTAGCCACTGCAGAAGGAGAACCAGTGGAGTGAAGGTTCTGGAAGCTTGCTGGAGAGAGCGTGCCAGGCTCTGCGTGGGGCCCTCTCAGGTAAATCACCTCATCAGCCACTCACATGAGCCCTGCAATGTTCACGGTATATTGCAGAGAGAATGCTCTTCGAGAACATAATCCTTTTGCTTTAGCTTTTGGCAAATGAAACGTGTAATTTCAGGGTGATTATTCTCATTGTGCAGCATGTTGCCCTTACTTAGCATCTGCTGAGCAGAGCTCGAACGTGGTGGGCGATGGGTGTTCTTATGTGTGATGACACTTGTGTGGCCTCTATCATTTTGGGGGGGCTCAGGAAGACAGAGGAAGCCACCATTGATTCAGGTGGGTTATTCCTGAACATCAGTCAGCTGTTCCTGGATTTGGTGCATGTTTCTAGTAAAATGCAAGTGATCAGAAACTACCATAAAATCAAGCAATTTCTCTAGCCCCTTCAAAAGCCAATGAATCCTAGCATGTTTTAAATTTTACCTCCATTTTATTTAAAACAATGTAAACCTGTGCTCTTTTTTATGGAAATGGTACCTCTACTTGATGAGGTTGGGTACAGCCACTGAAAGTGCTTCTGAGCAACAAAAAATAATGTGGAAGAATGCTTACATTTTAAAGATAAGAAGGCAGACTATAATGTTGTAAATTCAATAGATCAAAACCATGTAATGTAAACAAAACAGATGTGCAGAAAAAAACCCCAGCATTATAGAGAACCTGCCAAAATATTAATAGTGGTTTTCACTGGGGGGGATAGGAAAGTGAGAAATATATTTATCTTTTTTCTTGGTTTTATGTGTTTTCCAGATTTTTGTAATGTGTATGTATTGTTTTATTCATTTATTTATTTTTTTTAAAGCAAGTTTTTTTTTTTTTTTTAGATTTTATTTATTTGTCAGAGAGGGAGAGAGAGCGAGTGAGCACAGGCAGACAGAATGGCAGGCAGAGCCAGAGGGAGAAGCAGGCTCCCCGCCGAGCAAGGAGCCCAATGTGGGACTCGATCCCAGGACGCTAGGATCATGACCTGAGCCGAAGGCAGCTGCTTAACCAACTGAGCCACCCAGGCGTCCCTGTGTATATATTATTTTAGAACACTGTTGCTCAATAGAACTTTCTACAGTGATGGAAGTAAGCTATGTCTCTACTGTGTAATCCACAGCCACTGGCCACCAATGGCTACTGTACACTTGAAATGTGATTGGCGTGACTAAGGAACTGGATTTTTAACTGTACTAAATTATACTAAGTGAAGTGTAAATTTAAACATTTTTTAAAAAGATTTTATTTATTTGAGAGACAGAACCAGCAGTGGGGAAGGGCAGAAAAGGAGAGAGAGTGAGAGAGAGAGAAGGAAAGAGAGAGAGAAGCAGACTCCCTACTGAACAGGAAGCCCGACATGGGGCTCGATCCCAGGACTCAGAGATCATGACCTGAGCCGAAGGTGGACGCTTAACTGACTGTGAGCCACCCAGGCGTTCCAGTCAGGTGTAAATTTTAGTAGCAATATGAGGCTAGTGACTATGGCATTTGACAGTGCAGTTTTAAATTGAAAAAATGTTATGAAGAAATGTATATCTCAAAATAGCTGTCAAAATAATATTTAAAATATTTATAATAAGTAAATATTTAAATGTATTTACTGTTATCAAGATTTGAAATTTTATTAATATATGGAAGTTTGACTTCATAATAGGGACTATGGACAAAGCACAAGAAAACATTCGGGTTTTTATTTCAGTAGTTTATTTTCTGGTTCCATAGAAAAATGATTCAGCATTAAGCTTGTTTGTACCTCAGTTCAGTTTCAGACTAGAAAGAAACAATCACCCGGATGTCCTTAGATGTTGTTCTGCAACAATTTTCTGCTCTTATGAAACATTCTTTTGTAAACATTTCTAGATCTTTACACAAGTTTCTACCATGTGAGTAATACGTTTTGAGGTGGGAACAAACCTTGTTATCCCCACTTTACAGGTGGGAAAAATAAGGTCCATGAAGGTTTGGTTCCCAAAGACATGAAACAAGCAAAGGCAAAGCCTCTTGGCTTTTGAAGCCCATGGGATGGGGATTTTATCATCTTTCACAATACAGACAGAACAATTTCTGATAAGTTGTCTTGGGAAGGGGTCTACCCTAAGGAACTGGAAAGATTTGCTTTTTAAAAGTCCTTTCAAAGAAGGCTTTTTGTTTGTTTGGTTAGTTGGTTTTGGGTTTGTTTTTTGGCTTCTAGAGCTGCCTTCATTCACAGATCAAGTCACTGCACATCTATCAAAGGTTGCCCTTTATTTGGTTGGATCCGTGTCTTCATGCTTTCCATGGAATGCCAAGCAAAAACTTTTTGTCTTTTCATGTGAGCTTACCCTGGACCCCCAGCCCCAAAACTCTATTTCTCTTCCTTCTCTCCACCACACACAGTCCCTTTTGCAGTTAGCCAATCGTAAATCCACATCTGAGATTTAGACAGATTCAGAAAGGTGCTGAGCTCTCCTGGATCACTGAGGCGCAGTGGACATGGTATGAGAGGCGCAGTGGACATGGTATGAGAGAGATGAATGCTTCCCACCCCCTCCCCATGCTCTCTTCATCGGTGGCCCCAAGTGTTTGCTAAGAGCATCAGGCACCAGTGCAATTTAGCACAAATGAATCCACTGAATATTTTCAAACCTGAAGTCTCAAACCTTTTTGGTTCAAGTTCTAGGGAAAGGTTGGAACCAGTTGGGATTTAAAAAAAAAAAATAATAAAAAATTGGTTCACCCATCTGTCAGAACGGCCAAGAAATATTCACATGAGGACTATCCAAAAAAATGAAGAGTAGCTCTTTTCCAAGACAGATCTCTGGAACTCTCTCCCTCCCTTGCTCAGAACCACTTCCTCTCCTCAAATCTCACTTTAAAACCTTCCTGTTTGTTTTAGCCTATGACTGACTCAGGCCCCATTCATCTTTCTTTCCTCTCTCCCCATGACCACATCCTTCCACTCTCCCCTCACCGTGCACCGTGAGAACACTCGCCTGCCTCTTTCCTCCCTCCATTCCTCAGCCCCTTGCCTGTTACCTGCCGACCTGCATGGGCCACCCTCGCCTGGTCTGGACCTGTCTGGAAATGTGAGGCCCTTCTCCACGTGGGTGTCTGCACCTCTCCCCACTTCTCAGAGGGGGAAGGAATGAATTCCAATGGTACTTCTGCCTAAAGAGGTACTTCCCCAGTAGTATTTTTAGGTTACAGGCTCAGACACTCCAGAAACAGAACAAAGATCTGTGAAGATACCAACTCCCAGCCCTGTTTCCCTTGGGATACTTCAGGTAAAGCCTGAAGGAGAGGTGGGAATAAAACACAGGCCACATCAGAGCTGCAGTTTCACCTGCAGAATAGAGTTATGATCATCTCAACTGCGCTTCCTGTTTCCTTCAAGGAACAAGGAAAGTAAATCCCCACTCAGGTTCCGAGGCAGGACCGGCCCTGGGAAAACAGTCCGAGAGTAAGCACAAGTGTCTGAACTCTTTTCATACGGGCTGTGCACGCGGTGCTTTCTGAAGAGCGTGGTTTCAGCGTGGCTCCCTGGACAATGGGCATGCTCTGGTTTTCCCAGGATGCATTGCTTCCTTCCATCCCAGGATGGAGCCTTCTCCCACAAACGTGGAGGCAGGTCAGTCTGCTCCTGTCCCCACAGTAGCTCACTGCTAACGCCCCCAGAAATACACCCGGAACTGAACGCCCTATGTTTTTTCTGATGAAACACATACTCCTTTCATTTTTGGTCTTAATCTCAAGAACAACAGCCGCCATTTTTCTAACACGTATTGTGTCCAAAGCACATTTGTATTTGTTAAGGGACGTATATAAGGCAGGAATTAATATTCCCATTTTACCCTTAAAGGACTAAGGTCCACGTGATTTGTCTAAGGTCACAGAGGTATTGAGTGAGGGAGTTGGGATCTGTAAGAATCTTCTAGAGGAACTGCAGACCAACCATAGATATCCCCAGATGAGCACATCAGTGACTGAAAAGGAACAGTCTGGAGAGGCTTCCACATGGTGGGGAATGCAAATAACTCTCAGAGTTGGCTTTCCTGTGGCTTTTGGAGGTTTTCTTTGATTTTTGGTGGCAGAGCTTCTTTTTAAAAACATTTTTAAATTTTTATTTATTTATTTATTTTATCATACTTGCCTCATTTAAAAACTTAAGAGTGAGTCAGTGTCACCCAAGTTCACTCAAACAGGTGGCAGAATGATGGGGCTCAGAATTATGCTTGTGGTTAAGCCCACCTGGGATTAAGTCTGGAGCAGTTAATTCTGCTGAATGAAAAACAAATAATAAAAAACACATTTAAGAAAATCTGGAAAAAAAAGGTAGTAAGAAATAGAGCCCAACCTAACTTTTGAAGGCTATATCTATAATAGAAAATTTGTTCATTGTGTATTGTGTATTATTTTTCCTCCCTTTTTTTTGTGTATTGTATATTGTGTATTGGTTTTCCTCCTTTCGGGGCCTTCTTTACTATCCAGAAGTTTCTCTGAAGGTTGGTGGCTTTGCCCTTCCACTTGGATGGCAAGGTAAATCCAGTTCATGAGATCTTGGACAGATGTGACAGATGATTTGGGGAAAGTCTAGGGAGAGAGAGAGAGAGAAAGAGAGAGGACCGTTAGCAAGGGACCCTAGGATTTTGAGAGCATTTCTGAGTGTAGGTGGGGAAAAGGGAGCAGTGGCCGGGAGGGTACACACCCGGTGCCTCCATGCCACACCTGGGAACGGTGACTTGAGAAGTGACTGACGTGTTTATTTGGTGTGAGGTCAGCCACAGCTCTGAGGGCAATAACAAGATCCTCATAAAAATAGACCCCCCAGGCTGGGCCGCCAGTCAGCTTGTTCCAAACAAGGGTGGTGGCCTAATAAATAAGATGTTGCTTTTAACTCTCTGTAGGTGGTGGATTCATTCACTTTGTGGATTACACAGCTTCTTCCTTGCCCTCCCAAGTCAAGCCCATCGATTGCTTTTTAACCCCTTCCTGGCTGTGTGCTGCTTCTTTCAGGTGGAGAAAGAGGAAGGGGAAAAAAAGACTGGATTTCAGCGACTATGAACTAAGAAGGTTCTATGAAGAATGAATTGAAGCTATTGGTAGAAATTAGGGGGGAAAAAATCTAGCTGTAAGGACAGCACCTAAAGACCTGAACTTTTGAGTGGACCCCAGATGAATATGAATGAAGAGCACAGCTCTCTTTTGCAAAGCTGACGCAGGACGAGGATGTTCCCGCCAGCGGGCTTCTGCTTGTCATCCTTTCAAATGTCATGGTCAGACCTAGGAAATTCCCTGGGAAGTCCCCTGCATCCCAGGGTCTGCAGTTTGTCCATTTGAGTATGATTCTGTTGGATCTTGAGAGACTGTTTGATCTTCAGGAAGCTATTATTATGAAATAGATCTTTCTGCGGTGAGGAGACACAGTGGTACCCGGAGAGATGAACGGGGTGGACCGGGAAATGGGAATCTGCGTCCTGACTTCAGTCCTGCCCCTACTGGCCTGGTGGCGTGAGGAAAGGCCTGTTTTTCCCTGGTCTCCACGGCTTTCTCTATACGACGAAACGCCATGGAGATGGCGAGAGTGGAAGCAGTGGCCGTCGTGATTGTAAGTGCTCACGAAATGATTTCCTTCGTGCCTGCCTACCTCGTTTTCCATCTGTAAAGTGAAGGATCGAACTAGAAGATCTCTGAGGCCCTTCCACTCTAACACTTTGTGGCTTTGTTGACAACACCTTAAAATGTTCCCGCTAACACTCTGGTGAACCTTGGTCTATCAGATTCTATACAATCATAGTGTTGGCTGACATAGCATTGTCATTTTGACTTTAAGTATTAGAATTTTTATTTTCCCTTCTCCTGATTTTTAACTCAAATTTTCTATTTTATGGCTTTTGCTGGGTTAAGTTGTCACAAATCCTTCAGACAATAAGAAAAAGAAAAGTATAAAAAAACTGGATGGAAATAATGTATTAACTGAAAGCCAGGAAATAAGATGAATACTAATACTAACCAATTGCTTTTACTGGACACTTACTGTGCATGAAGAGCCGTGCTAAGCACTTTGTAAACATTAGGTCACTTTATTCTCATTGTGACCCTGTGAAGCCATAATTATCACCTTCACTTTATAAATGAGGAAACAGTATTAGAGATATCAAGCAAGTTGTCCAGGGTCACACAATTAGTGAGTGGCTGAGCAGAACCACAAATCCAGGTCTGGCTAAATCAGAGCAGTGGTGTGCGGACAAGCAGACACACACACACACACACACACACACGCGCACACAAAAGGCAAAAACAAACCCCTAAATCTTAATGTGCACCATTTATTGATTTCCATTCTGTGAATACTCCCACTGCAGCCAATTTCAAGTCATCAACAACTTAAAATCCGCACAAAAAATTCCTGAATAGTTAATAATACGCACTTGCAAGCTTGTAGAAGCCAAGCCCAAACCTCTCCAAGGACAGCCTATGTTGATAAGCACTGGGCAATACTGTCTCCCTGCATCAGAGGGTGGGGCTGATGGAAAAGAAGGAAGAAAGGGGAGATGGACAGAGAAAGTAAGAAGAAACAGATTCATTCATTTGTTCGTCTATTCATGCATTCCACAAAGCCTTACTGAACACCAGCTTAGTGCTAACACTTGTGATCTGTGCTTAGAACTCAGGCATGAGTCAAAGGAACAGGGTGCCCAAGCCTAAGAAGATCAGAGTGTGTTGGGGAGAGAGAGACAGGTAAACAAATATTTTCAAACATTATGCTATAGAAGCATGTATGAGTCTGTGGGAATCCAGGTGAGGGAGGGACCGATTCTGCCTGATGGCCCTGAAGGATGGCACATGTAATTGGAATTACATGTAATTGGATGGCACATGTAATTAGGCACATGTAATTGGAAGCTTCCAGGTAACATAATTTTTGCTTTCTTTCCAATTTATGGAGTGGCTTCTTTCACTCGAAAGGTGTGCTCAGCTCAGCTGCATTTCAGAATGAAATAGAGAAACCAAAGATGAGGTCAAGAAAGGGACAATGAGGCAGAAAGTATGCTCCTTCAGTTAGGAATGTTGTCTGAAGGACCCCTGTATTCTTCTTCTTCTTCTTCTTCTTCTTCTTCTTTTAATATTTTATTTATTTATCTGACGCAGAGAGAGAAAGAGAGCAAAAGAGTGCACAAGCAGGGGGAGGAGGAGAGATAGAAGTAGGCTCCCCGCTGAGTAGGGAGCCTGATGTGGAGCTCTGTCCCAGGACCCTGGGATCATGACCTGAGCCGAAGGCTTAACTGACTGAGCCACCCAGGTGCCCCCGAACCCCTGTATTCTGGACACCAAGCACCATGCTGGTATTAAGTAAACACTCAATAAATATTTGCTGACTAGATGAATCATTGGTGAATAATGAGTCGTGAGCTTCACAGAAGGTTGTTTGAGGAAAAGAGACTAAGAATCAGTAAGAAGTCAGCGGTGAAAGTAGTGATCCCTAAGCATATACGGGATCGTGTAGAGGCATAGAGCGAGGGTCCACACGGAACGTGGGCAGAGCTCTGTCTGCCTGTGCTTGCTCTCTCTCTCTCTCTCTAATAAATAAATAAAATCTTAAAAAAAAAATGTGGGCAGAGACTCCAGATGCTCAGAGTGGAGGGGAAGTAGACGGAAGAGGGTGTGTCCTGGAGTGTGTGTTCTGCCACATGGTATGCCAGTTGGGGGGCAGAAGATGGGGCCAATCTCTGGTTCCCAGAAATTACATCATGCATTGCTTTGTTTCTAAGTTCAATTTGGGAGAAGCTAAAAAGTAATTGGTATAGTAAAGTTTGAGGATTTTGATGATTTCTTTCACGTTTATTTGTTCTTCTCTCCCTCTGATTATCCAAGAGGAGTCCGCTGTTATGGAAAACCAGGGGCAGTTTGAATATTCTTTCTTGGGACTCTGGAGTGTCTTTATAAGAAGTGTGTCAGCATGTGTATTTTGTAGATGATTTTCCTTATAACAGTGCCTTATATTTGTAGATGGTTCCCAGATTCTAAAGATCTTTCCCCTAATTACTCTGGCTGGGTCCTCCAAACAATCCCATGAGGACGTTAGAGAATACGCCAAGGTCTCTATTTTACTAAAGGAGAAAGTGTAACTTGAAGACGTCAAGGCACTCACCCAGAGTCCTACAGCTGAAGACAAGGGCCCAGGATCATTCGTTCTGGATGTGGAGAACTTTGTATTCACCCAGCTTACCTTACACTGATGCTTACCTCCTGGCGCGGACAAGTCCTGGATGAGGTACGTCACCAGCTAGAAATGGTCCTTCTGACTTTTTGAGAACTTCTTTCCCCTTAGTGAAAAACTGAACCTGTTTGCCCCAGTTTCTCAGCCACCTTATGACTCGGCGAGCAATTGCTTTAACTCTGACAAAATGAGGCCACCTCCAACCTAAATGGAGCCCGTTTTCAGAGTAAGACCCTGAGTGGAGACAGCTCTTTCCTGGAAGGATAACAAAAGCATGCTTTTGTGTGTATTTCACTTGATGGAAAGGAATCCCCAGCGAGGCCATTTTTTCCCCCTGAATTCTCTCAAGTCCAGAATGTAGCCAAGTTTCCAAGATAATCTCAGAAGAGCCATTCATCTATGAAGATGGCCAAATTGTCTTCCAGCTCAGTAGACAGGGTATGTTTGAGAGGGGAGGTGTGGGGGTGAAGAGAGGGGTGTGGGGAGAGGATGAGGGAGACAGCAAGGGAGTGAGATGTATGAGGGAAAAATGTGTGCCGACAAACGCTGACGGGGAGAGGAGAGAAACCAAAGGGCCAGCCCTGACTCTGGGGTCCGACCTGCCAGGGACACTTCCAGCTGATCTTTTTTAGGACCTGTCACAGTCTGCCTGGCGAGCTGTCACTTCTCATCACTTGGCTCTCACTGAGGATCTTTGTGTCATCACTGTCATGAAGAGACCTGGCAACTGGCGCAGAATTTCCTGGGGCGCTACCTGATACGCCATTATTCGCCTCTTATCATCTTCGCAGAGTAGTTAGGCTGCTGTCAGAGGTAATGGAGACCATGCCACTAAGAAAATTGGCTTTAATTTATTTATCAATTGTTTCTGCATACCACAAAAGCGGCCTCCTACTTTACGGCTGGGTCTAAGGTATTTGAGAGCCCCTGAAGTTCATGGTTTTCCGGTATTCTAAGTTCTACTTATGGCCTTTCCTGTATATGACACACAACACCACCCTTGTGGCTTGCAGGCCGTTTTCTTCTTTGCTTTCTTTAGTCACAAATCATCCTGAGGCATCCCTTAAGTGCATTTGTATTGTTAAGTGCACCGGCTTGATTTGGTGTTAATTCAATTTGAGTGCCCTTAATATCTTGTGGGGGTGATGCAATGCAGGCCGCCTGTACCTTGTAAAGTCGGGTCCCAGGTCTGCCTGGGAGCAAAGCACCTTTCCCATAGCCATTTACCAAAGTTGCTGATAAAATTTTCATAAGGGAACCTTTTTAGTCTGACCCTATTGTGTTATTCTACCATTAAGTCTCAGAGAACGGAGCTGGCTTCTAGTGACAGCTTATCACGTTCTCCATTATTGCTGCCTGCCCCAAAGAGCTAACCGCCTGGGTGGAGTGCAGGGCCCTCCCTCCCTCCTGCTTCTGGTCCGTTCTGGGAAAAGCTTATGGGCCCTCACCTAGGGGCTAATGTGCAATCGGCTCTCTGTGGGTGCCAGGGAACGGAGCGCTCTTCCTGTCGAACTGGCTCCCCTTTGCCTTGGAAAGCTCCAGAGGCCCTGAAGCACTTTGCGGAGCCTGCCTGATAGGAAAGGGAGAAGTGAAACAGAGTTAAGAATCACAGAGCCCTTTACTTACATCTCGGTCCTCAAAGCTGGGATGGTCATGCCGACACACTACCCTGGAGCTCCACTGTGAGCCTATCTGGAAAATGGGAGTTAGAAATCTGGCAACATCATTAGCTCAGAAAGGTGTCCAAAATCTGGGGTTGGGTGTACCTGCGTTTGCATCTGAGCTCTGTGGCTTCTGTCCTCTGTGACCTTGATCTGGTGAGTGGGCCTCGGAGCTTCAGTGCTCCCTTCTGTGAAATGGGAATGTCGGCTTGTACCTCATGGGCTTTGTGTGGGGATTGAGACCACACATGTGAAGAGCACGAAACATGTGGCACAGAATCAGGCTCTCTTACGGTTCCCTCAGAATCCAGAGGCCCTTGGAGGTTGTGGGTGAGAAAGCTGGATCAGACAGTGAAGAAATTATTTGGATGGCACAAGAGGAGGAAGAGAAAGAAGTCAGGTCTCCTGGCCCCATGGAGGTCCCTTTTTACCTTTCCCACTGTGTCCCCAGTACTGTCCCTAGGCATCGGGGGCTTGGGTGGATTTAGGGAGCATAGGACCACTTTCCCCCTCCTTGATGATGACATTTCTTTTCTTTTTTTTTTTAGATCTTATTTATTTATTAGAGAGAGAGAGCATGAGAGAGATAGAGAGCATGAGCAGGGGGAAGGGCAGAGGGAGAAGTAGCCCCCCTTTTGAGCAGGGAGCCCAATGCAGGACTTGATCTCCGGACTTAAGAATCACTACCTGAGCTGAAGGCAGTCGCTCAACCAACTGAGTCACCCAGGCGCCACATGATGATGACATTTCTTCACATCCGACTGTCTTCTCGTCATTCTGTCTTATTTTGCAGTCTGTGTCTGGGGAACGGCTGGAGCCTGCCTAACAATGTGAGGCCCGGTTTCTGCCACTCTGGGGGCGAGGTGGGGTAGTATGGCAGTCAGAGAAACAGAAATGGAAGACACGTTTTCAAAACACTTAAATGTTATTCTTATCAAAGCAATACATATTTCGTTGTAGAAGTGAGGACATCTAGATAAAAAGAAGATACTGGAGTGAAAGGGGAAAAAAAATGGTCTGTGATCCTTCCACCTGGAACACCGAGATCCTGTGCTGTTGTTTTCTTCCGGCCTTTTCCTAAGCACGCATGCGCACACACGCATGCACAGGCACGCGCACGCGCGCACCTTCACGTTCTTGGCCACAGGAGTATGCTGTCCCGTTTCGAAGCAGGGTCTGGCTCCACCCCTTGGACAAGTGTTTTAGTTTTTCTCCTACTCTTTCCTCATCTGTAGCCTAGAGCTTCGTGGTCGTGCTTCCTCAGGGGGTGAGTAAGAGAAGCAGAGGGACCGAGGCACATGAAATACAGCTCCTGGTAGGCAGCATGCTCTGTAAAGGGCTGTCCTTTATGATTATTATTAGGTACACTTGAAATCTGGAATCATACAGTACGTTCTGCTCAAAGTGTCGTTTTTAATGGGGCTGTTGCTTCTTTGCTCACAGCCAGTGGCTAGACTATGATGCTTTCTTAAACTGCTCACCCAGACAGGATCTGGAGGTGGGGCTGAGCCCTGCCTGCCTCCTGACTCAGGATGCCAGGGCTGAATGGTGGTAATGATGTGTTCCTTTTCAGAGGGGCCTGCCAATATTAGTTTATGAATCCTCACAGCCTGACTCTTGGTGGGCTTTAGTAGACCCATTTTACAAGAGGGAGAATGAAGACAGGTATCGAAGTGGCTATATGAGGTCTCCAAACAAGTAAGGAGGACTTCTGGCTGCCAAGAAATGAGCAGGGCAGCCCACAGAAATGGCTGGGCTGCTCTTGGGCTTGGGATTTGCCTTTATTGCACTTTAGGCCTACATGGAGCAAGGAGTAAGGCTGAAATCGCAAGGCAGATTTTCAGAAACAAGTATTTCATGACAAAGCTCTGCGAGTCTCATTAATGTGTTTGTGTGTGTGCATATGTGTGTGTTTGTGTGTGTGTGTGTGTTACCATTTTGGTTTTCTTGAGACTCCCTTTGTGGGATTCAAACATTTGGAGAGTGAAAAAGGATAATTTTAAGCCAGGCTGGGCAAGGCAGGGTCATAAATCTGGAAGGAAGATCAGGGTCCAGCTGTGTGTGTGTGAGTGTGTGTGTGTGTGTGTGTGTGTGTATGTCCATGGGCATATGTGCTCACGTGTGTATGTGTATGTGCATGTGCATGTGTCGAGAGCACATGCATGGAGAAGGCACCCATGTGTGAGCTTCTTGGCATGAGCGGGACAGACAGGGAGAGGTCTCGGAAGGGAGCTGGTTTGGGTGAAGTATTGGCGAACGCTCGGGACACTGAAGGAGAAGAGGCTCTGGTCAGGGAACTGTGCCGCATCAGAATTTATAACAGATTAGCTTATCTACCCCTTGATCTTCAAGGGTATATGGGGAGCTGCGGATGAGGCATTTCTGCCTTGATTTTCCCAGGATTTCCCTCAGCACAGCCCAAGGCGGTGAGAGCTTGCTTCTCACACCCCCTCTCAGGTCATTTGGAGAAGGCTGACAGTGCCCAGGAATGCTGACATGCTTCAAAACATCACACAAGAAAGAGCCCACTCGGATTCCTAAGGGGAGTTGCTGTCGGTCTATCCTGAGCTCTGGCAGCATCGGTTCTGATTGCCATGGCCCCCCTCCCGCCGCAGACGCCGCAAATCCATATTCATCCTGACTGTCTGCAGGACTCCCCTCTCCCTGTCCATCTGTCTGTCTGACTCTCCGTTTCTTGCTCTCTGCGGCAAAGGGTGCTCGCTAACATGAAAAAGGGAGCGGGCCAGGATGTTCCAGATGAGCTGCTGCTGGTGATGTTGCTTTAAACGCCGATGAGCTGAAGTGGCTGGCAAAGAAAGAGCGGGGTGAAGTGTGGTTTGACGTCTCGGGGCTCTGGGGAGATGATTCATACAACATGAGCCCTACGGGGTCCTCGCTTAAATCCCAGCCTAGCACCCCCGGCTGAACTGGGACTCTGAAGTCCAGCCAAGGAGCGTCCCCGGTCCTGTCTTGACAAACAATTGGTGGGTCAGAGGCAAAGGACAGGGGAGGCATGAGGCTTTCACTGGAAAAATAACCTGCTGGGAAAGAAGGAATTGTATGATGTGTGTGGTGGGGAAGGCCAGCCAGGAAGGACCTGGCTCTCACTTTACAAGGCAGCTCTCTGAAGCCAGAGAGACTTTTTAATTGCCCCAGAGGCCTGTGGGCCTCAGCGCGAGTGGCTATGGCGTAGTTCTGGAATGGTGTAGTGATGGGGGGCTCTGGGCACTCTGGGGCTCTGGGAGCTGTGCTAGGAACCGTGAGGGAGGAAAGCTGCGGATGGGGCTTCGCTGTCCTCAGACTCACCACTAAGGCAGGAGAGGGATGTGGAGGGAAAGAGCTGCCCATTTCCTGTTTGTTTGGGTGCAGGGGGGTCTCTGTTGTCCCCACTTTGGCCTTGGTATGAAAGTGCATGTTTTGGCCACCCTTACTCCACCGCCAGCTTCTTAAAATTTTCCCTGTTCCCACTGGACCCTCTCTCTGCTTCTCTGAGAACATTTGTTCTCTCCTCTTTTGGAATTTGCAGAGCCATCTTTCATTTGGGGACACCCCCTTCCCCAGGGCTTAGATCCTGTAGGTTTGGATTCAGACACTTGGGGGCACGTACCCGAGTTCTGGCCAGGGTGTTGGGTTTAAGGATGGGCCCGTGCACCACGATGGTCTAATCAGAGCCAAACCTGAAACTTCTATTGGAAACGTTTGTTGGAACTTGGGGGATGGAGACAGACATTCTCTTTCACCTGGGGTTGTTGAAATGAGAAGATAAAAGCCTGGCGCTTCTGGGGGCCACCATGAAGAGAAAGTCTGCCTGCCAGTGAAGACACAAGAAAGGGAAGAGTGACAAGGTGGACAGAGACGGGTTTCTGGTGGCATCTTTGGAGCACTGGACTCTAGTCATACTCGAAGTCAGTGTCTACTCCTGGACTCTTCATGTATACCAACCAAGAAATTTCCCCTTTCTTTCATTATCCATTTTTTTCATGCTACATGATTGGAAGTGTGGTATTTAAAGGTCAGTGTGTCTTCTCATCTTTCCCGCACTACTCATCTATTATATCTCGTAAAGTTGAGCCCCCAAATTTCTGTGTTTCCTTCTCTCCCCTTACTCAGGCTTCCCTCCACCCTGTGGTGTCCACTATGACTTGAGTGCATCTTCATGTTTCCACCCCAGTCTTGTTCCCTGAGTCCAGCCATCGACAACACATTTCCGCACTTGCTTCAGGCATGGGGACACTCAGAGCTGGCTGTCCTCAACCTCCTCCTCAGCAGCCCTGGCAGCTGGTTCCCTGGTTCAAGGTCAGAATTGCCTCTGATTCCTTCTTGTCCTTCCTGCCCTCGCATTGAATCATCCATCAAGTCTTCAAAAGTGCCTGCGTTTTTGTCATTTTTTTTCTCCATCTGCTACCATTCTCTGGTCTAAAATCTCGTCATGGTTATATCAAAAGCCTCTTACCCGGCTTTCTAACACTCATTTCGAACTGCCTCATCCACCCAGTACACTCCAGCTTATTTAACTTGAGGAAGTTAAATAATTATTAAATAAATTCCTTTCCCACCTCACAGCTCACCTGAAGAAACTGGATTTCTGACTGTTGGGCATCTTCACGTCCCCCAGGAATTGGCATTCATGAGACATAAAGAGACATAGGAGCATCTTTCTGGACTACTAATTTCCTGCAAGATTTCTTGGGGGTATATGAAGTTTTGTTTTAACTAGAAAGTAATTAAATACATTTTTTATATCAATCTTCTGTAAAGTAGAATACCAAACTCATACGAATTTTAAAGATGAAAGATAGATTTCCAAGAAGTTCTGAGATTATAGAAGCCTACTTCTGGCTACCACCCAAGAGGTCTGGGGTTCCTTTTCCTCCACCATTGGGAGGAAAGTTTGGAACAGCAGCAATATGCTGAGCCATGTCTAACCTTGATTTGGTGTCTACCTCAAGTGGCCCTACCCTTCCTGCCCTCTTCCTTGTCCTTTATTATTTCCTGGAGATAGAGGGTTCTTGTGGTTGTTCTTTGAACTCAACACTCTCATTCTCAACCTTGTTATGTGCTGCTGTCTCCTTTTCCAAATGGCCCGCCCTCTTTTTATTTTTCCATCCACTAAATCATCAGCTGCTTTCAGGCTTAATCACTACCTCACAATGGTCTCTCCCTTCTCATATCTTTGTAGCCTTTGGAATCCATATCAATAGATTATATACTGGGCGAGAGTCACACACCTGGTCAAAACCCTGAAAGTCTCCCTATTGTCTGGCTGTGAGATGAAGTCCAGGTTCCTTAGTATACGGGCTCGTGGCTGATCTGGTCCTTCCCTGATGATGCTTCAGCCTCATTTCTTCTGGTGACTACATTTGATCTTTGCTGTCCAGACTCTAAGAACCAGTGAAGTGTCCCCTAAGCATACTGCTCACTGTCAACTCAATCTTGATCCTCTTTGTCTCCTTCCCCTCTTGTCTTTATCCACTAGGACTCCGTTCAGGCAGAACACCCTTCTTGGACATCCTTCCCGAGCAGAGTTCCATCTCAGCATCAGTTGGAACAGTCTTGCTTGCTTCGTTCTCTATTCACCTAGGAAGGCACTCTGCTCTTGTTTCATGGGTGTAGAGTCTTATCTTTCTTAGAATATTAATTATATTGATATTTAAAAAAATATTTTTTCCCTGTCTTGCCTGTATTTCCTGTGAATTCCTTTCTGATCTCTTTCTTTAGGTTAGCAGTTTTCTTCAAGTGCCTAACAGTAGAAATCTTCTATACATATTGACGAATTGGGAGGGGTACCTAGATGGAGCAATCAGTTAAGCATCCGACTCTTGGTTTCATGACTCTTGGTCATGATCTCAGAATCCTGGGATGGAGCCCCACACTGGGATCTGCTCTCAAGGCAGAGTCTGCTTGAGATTCTCTCTCTTCCTCTGCCCTTCCCCAGTGTGTGCGCGTACTCTCTCTTTCTCTCTCTCTCTCAAATAAATAAAATCTAAAAAAAAAAAAAATCAAGAACTAGAAGCTAATGGAAAAACCCACAGGAGCAAAGGTAGGACTGTGGCCTGGTGGGCCTCACCAAATCATGATCTGGCAGTTGATTTATTATTAACAAGGGTAGTCTTTTCTCCTGGAGTTGTCAGTTTCTGTAAGCAGCTCTCTCTTCCAGTCACCAGTCTGAGGTGGGGCAAAGTAGAAAGTAACTGGGAAGATGGGTTTCAAAATTTCACTTAATCTTCTTGTTTTCAGTATAGCACCTCACTCTTACTCTCTACTTTACCTGTCTCTAAGTTCAGAACCCTTCTAGAACAATCTAGCCACAGTGTAAACCTCTTTTCTTTGCTTGGATGTAGGATGCTTTCTTGGTGTCACTGGGGTAGATGAGGGGATGAGAGGGTGTCCGCATTTTTCATAAAGACTTTCAGTCTGCCTGTTTTTAGGCATATATTCCACCCCCTGTATTTTGAAAGAGCCCGTGCCTTCAATTACTGAGTCTTTCTAGTTCTTTGTGCTTTGATCTCACTTCTCGCTGGTTTCCATGCCCACCGACCCCATTCATTTTGGCTTCATATTTTATTGACTTTGATAAGCTATCTCCAGTAGCTTTCTCTTTGTTCTGGAAGATTTTACCATTAAAAAAAATTATTTTACTGGCATTTTAGTGAAGTTTTATGTGTGGGGGGGCAGAAATAGAAATGGATGCACATGTTAATTCTGTCATGTTGAACCAGAAGTAGGACTGATTTCCTTTCAAAAAAAAAAAATTCAAAGGGCACCTGGGTGGCTCAGTCAGTTAAGTGGCCGACTCTTGGTTTTGGCGCAGGTCGTGGTCTCAGGGTCCCGGGATCAAGCTGCATGTGGGACTCCACGCTTGGTGCCGAGTCTGCTTGAGATTCTCTCTCTACCCCTCCCGCTCGCTGCTCGCACGTACTCTCTAAGTGAATAAACAAAATCCTTAAAAAAATCCATTATAAATGTTTTTGTTTTTATTTGGGGGGAGGGATTTGTTTACAAATACTTTTTTCAATTTCTTTCTCTGACATTCTGTGTCCTTGTCACTAGAAGTACACTGCTGACCACCACAGACACTGTTTTTTCCTCACAGTGCTTACAGTCTAGTGGGGGAGATAGACAGTCAAGCAGGAAATTTATAAGTGAGTGGAGTGCTGTGAAAGGATGACTATATTCAAGGTTTTGTGGCAGCAGTAATATCTAATCTGCCACGGTTTAGATGCATACGAGATAGCCAGGTAAAGAGGTGGAGAAGATGTTATAGCTAGAAGAACAGTAAACATTATGGTTTTGCATAAGAGAAAAGAGACACATGTGAAGAATAAAAATAAATTCAAAAAGGTTTCAGAAAGTGTTGAAGAGAGTGAGATATGAAGAATTGGAGCCGGAGAGGTAAGAGGGACAGCATTCACAAGCCCTGATATGGGACTTTATCCTTAAGACAGCAGGAAGCCATTGAATGCTGTTAAGAACAAATGTGACTACACATTTATGCTTGTTTTGGTTGGTGGGGGGAGAGGGGGTTGCCTTGTTTCTCTTTCAGTTTTATCATTGTTACTTTATATATATTGAATCTATATTGTGAGATTCATATATCCCAATGATGGTTATGTTGTTTGTGCTTTCTTGTTCTTGTTATTCTCTTTTTTGCCTTCAATTCCTTTGTCAGGTATTAAAATTGATACTCTGACCTTCTTTGATTCAATTTTTTTCATCCTTTAACTTTGTGTTTTCTTTTAATTTCTTTCATAGATCATATATTGTTGATACATAAGAGAAAACCATTTTTAGCTAATCTAAGAGTCTCTGTCTCTCTTATACTTTTATTTATTTATCCCTTTAGCTATCTCAGATCTACCTGCATTCCATCTATATATCATCTTTCTATTATTTATCATCTATCATCCGTCTATAACCTCCCATTGAACAAGTTGGACACATGTTCTCATTTCTCTTTGCTCCATCCCTTTCTGCCAACCCCTTGCTGATATTATCTAAAGCTTTTGTGGGGCACCCAGGTGGCTCAGTGGGTTAAGCCTCTGGCCTTGGCTCAGGTCATGATCTCAGGGTCCTGGGATCGAGTCCTGCTCGGGCTCTCTGCTCGGCAGGGAGACTTCTTCCCACCCCCCGCCCCCGCCTCTCTGCCTACTCGTGATCTCTCTCTCTCTCTCTGTGTCAGATAAATAAATAAAATCTTTTTTAAAGAATAAAGCTTTTGTTCAGGGATATTATGGATAAACTTATTTTTTTCTTTGTTTCTTAAATTTTAGGTAACAGTTAATTCTACTACATTATTTGAATCCTTTTATTTCCCATATTTCTTCTAACAGTCTTGGATTTGCTTTTTACTTGAATTTTCTAAACAGTTCTTTGTGTGGCAAACCTGCTAAAACCTTATATGCTCCAGAATATATCCATTGAGTATCCAGATTTAAGTCATAATTTGGCTGAGTGTAGCATTCTATATTAAAATTGTTTCTTCCTTTAAGGGTAACATTTATCATGTCTGGTAATCTCCATTGATGGAGGGTTTCAAACTCAACTTCTAGAAGAGGGACAGGGGTGAACTCTGAGGCAGATAGTTCAAGATTCCACAGAACAGTAACCAACCTCCCCAATTTTTATCTCTCCATTAGGCCACAAGTTTGGTCAGAAACTTCCTTTAGATACTCTGAAAAAGTAACCTGGGAAGGAAATTATCTCTTTGGTGGCAACTCACTAATGGTTCATGAACTCAATGTAGTGAGTCAGTCAGTATGGGGGTGAGGGAGGAAAAGGGGGAGAGGAAGAAAAGGAAGGAGGAAGAGGAGAAAGAGGGGAAGGGAGGGAGAAGAAACAGAATGGAATGGAATGGGATGGAATGGAATGGAATGGGATGGGATGGGATGGGATGAAATGGAATGGAATGGAATAGGTTGAAAAATATAGAGGGCATCTCAGCAATAGGCATGTTGTTTTGTGAAACCTTTCATTTGTACAGGGCTGTGTACATACTGAGTCACCACGTAAAATGTGTTTTCTCATTGTGAGTGGAAGTCAAAATCAGTTTGAAGAACACAGCTTTTGATGCGATCTACCAGTTCTGAGGGGAGGGAACATTGAGGAGGTAGAGGAGTGGGTGCTCAAGGCCAGCTGGCCGGACCACATTTTTTCATGAGTTCCCCACTCTGCAGGTTGTTTGCACTCCCCTTGTTTGACCTGCCTTCCACCTGACTGATGCTGCTGGCTTCTCTTCCACCCTAAAGCAGGTGCTCGTCCTCCAAAGATAATGTGGTCAAGAACAAAACTTGGGAGCTTTTCCTTACCACGTTCTTCATCACTTCACTGTACCACCTACCCCAAGTTAGTCCTCACATACTCAGTCTACCAAGGGTTCCCCACAGTTTTTATGTTAGTTTCACAAATCTAGTTTTGCTTCTTACTTCTGTAGTTCTTCCCAGGTTGGTTGTGTGAGAAGGAACCAGGCTTGTTTTCATCATGTTGGGAAGCCGAAACCTTACTGACAGTTTAACTGAGAGCTAGCATGGTCCTGGGCCCTGCTCTGCAGCAGCTCTGCTTCTGGCAGCCTTCACCCTCTTTCCACGCCACCCCAGGCCCTCCCATTTCAGTAAATCCTCATGCCAGGTTCTCTCCCTTCCCCCATGCACTATCTATTTTGACTTTTGCTTTTGCCTGTGATTATTGGAAACCTCAGGCCCTAGCCAGCAGGGAAATTTATAGCTCAACAATTACAATGTTGAAACCCTGACAAGTCCACTCTGGTTAATGGCTCTGAAAATATGGGAGAGGTGTGAACAACTAAATCTATGACTCCATATTGTGGGTCTGCAATGATAGACTTGTAGGACCTATTACTTTAACGGGAATTTTTCGTTTTCTTTTCCTCTTATGTTACTGTTCCAAATGCTAGTCTCACTCAATATGGATTCATTACCTGGAGGATGGAGGATGGCTCAGATGTTTGGATAAGTGTCTTCTCAATAGTTTCTTTTTTCCTTTTCTGATTATGATTTTTGGAAATTGGCCAACAACAATGCAACAGGCAAGCAACAGCCTGAGGAAAAAAGCAAACAGTGCTGGGTTGCATTAGAAAATTATCATATATTACATGCAGGTGGGATTCCTCAACTTCCCAGCCTGGCAGAAAGCTTTTAATAAAACAGCATGAGAAGGGAGGAACTGCTTTTGAAAAATGAGATGTCATGGAATTTGGGGAGGCAAGGAAAAGGTAGGATGGCTCGATGGTGAAAAATAAAACTGTGCTTCTGGAAGGGCAGGTATCTAGTGAGTGACAGTGGGCATGCCTTCGTGGACAATGTGCCTCACCAGGGCAGGTCAAATTATACGCTTACTTTCCAGTTCCTTGGAGTAGTGTCACACCTGCACGTCTTTACATGGCCTCATGATGGGTGCAGGGTACTTTTCCACCCCTTGTCTAGAGCGTTGACCAAGTGACTTGCTTTGGCCAATAGGAGGTTTGTGGATGTTATATGAGCATAGGCTTGAAATACACTCATGAGACTGGGCTTACCCTCTTGTACTCCTACTCTTTCACTGCAGAAAGAACATCTCTCAGGTAAGTGCTGGTCCAGGGAAGATGAGAGACAAGCAGAGGAGCTCTAAACCCAACCCACAGGTTGGAACCAAGCCCAGTTGAGCTCAGACCACATCAGTAGCCAAAGCTCTCTCAACTCATTGATGTGTGAGAACAAACAGACAAAAACTCACACACACAAATAAAACACCCAGCTGTTTGTTGATTTCCACTGAAATTTTGTGTTTTGGTTGGTTGTTAGATAACAAACCTGACTGATAACGTTTACTTAATAGGGCTGCCCTTGGATAAATGGAGAAGACACATCCTGCCTTTTTTTTTTTTTTTGAGTCCAGGAAAACTCTAAACCATTGCTTTATGTGGCAAGATGCCCAATGCAAATGGCAGTGCCATCCTCTCCAAAAGTATGGGACCACCTGGAGGAGAGAGAAGAGATGAAAAGATGAAACAGTCTCCAGTGTTTTCTGAGGAATAGCAAAGACTGAGGGATCAGTTCTAGCAAAGAGCAGGGAAACAGCATTTCCAAATGTTGCTTACAGTGGGAGGTTGAAGTGAAGGCCTTTGGGTGATCTGCATGTAACTAGGCTAAAATAAAGAAAAAAGTGTCCTGAGAACTTTTATTATTATGGCTTAGTTAGACCTGGAGTGACGTGGCTTCTCATTCAGTGCTGGAAGTTTCAGTGATTCCGTTGGACTGATACCAGGTCTCGATCTTCAGTATTTGGCACAGTACTAAACAAATAGGAGATGCTCAGTAAATCGACTAGCAATTGATAGATTATCAGGAAACTTAAACTTAATCACAGGACTGTCATTAATTAATTGCACGACTTCAGACTAAAAGCTTACCTTCTCAGTTCCCTCATGTGGACATGAGAAGGAAACTATTTGATGTCTGTAATTGTGGGGGGGCGGATAAAAGGAGATGAAGAGGGAGAAAATCTACAGTATTCCTGAAGTGATGAATATTATTTCCCCATAGGTACTACTCTGTTGGGTGCCTGGTACTTGTAGAACAAAAAGAATGCTGAAACCAGAATGCAGCCCTGAAGGAGTAATAGGGAGATGTTTCCCCTATTATCTCTATAGGAAAGCGGACAAAGGGAGTAACAGCAATGTTGCTCTGTCCTTTTACCACTGTAATTTGTGAGGCCAAGTCAGGCCTGTGGACTAAGAAATCAAGCTTTTTATTGCCCATTAAATTACATGCTGGGAGTCCTGATTTGACCCAAAATTGTTTTGTAAAAGTATGTCCTCAGTCGGATGCATTGCGGGATTAAACCAGGAACACCTCTGATCATCTGGCCTCTTTTTTAAGATCCCCAGTGTCATGGTATTATGGCTTGAACTGTGTCACTCCAGATTCATATGTTGAAGTCCTAACCTGCAATATCTCACAGTATGACCTTATTTGGAGATAGGGTCTTTACAGAGATAATCAAGTTAAAATGAGGTCATTAGTGTGGGCCTTAATCCAATATGACTGGAGTCCTTGTAAAAAGGGAAAACATGGAGATAGACACATTCTCATAGGGAGACTTCCATGTGAAGATGAAGGCAGAGATCAGTGTGAAGATTCTATAAGCCAAAGGACACCAAAGATTGCCAGCAAACCAGATGCTAGGAGAGGCATGGAACAGGTTCTTCCTCAGAGCCCTCAGAAGGAATCACCCCTGCTAGCACCTTGATTTATGACTTCTAGCCTCCAGAACTGTGAGACAATGAATGTCTGTTGTTCAAGCCAGCCAGTTTGTGGTATATTGTCATAATTGCCTTAGCAAACCAATACACATGGTATCTCTGTTCATGAAAAAAGCTGGCTCTTTGTGTTAATATTAAAGACTTACATAGTGCTTATGACTTGCCAGGTATAGTGTTAGGCACTTTACTTATAACACATGTATTCCTCCTGAGATTCCTATGCCATAGGACTCTTGGTACTCCTGTTTCCAGATGAGGAAACTGAGGCACAGAGGGTTTCATCAACCCACTGAAGGTTGCAGTCAGTATGTGGCAGATATAAATCCAGGCATTTAAACCCAGGCATACTGGCTCCAGGGTCTCTCCTCCTGCTTCCCTTGCATGTGATATAGGGTAGTTAATTTTGTCCCCTTGTTCTTATAGATGACTCTGGTCTACAGCCTTTGTTCTCTGGGTAACAGAGATTGACTTTATTTCTAACTCTACAGCATGGCCTCTCTCTTATATTTACAACATGGTTACCTGACCTTTACTGTCTCAGGCACCCTCCTCTAAACATGCCTTACTTTGTCAGCATCACCATTAACTTCCCACAATTATCCAGAATCCCCGACTTGGTCTGATCCAATTAGAAAATCATGAAGTTATCACTTTCCATGATCTAAATATTATATTGGGGCGCCTGGGTGGCTCAATGGGTTAAAGCCTCTGCCTTCGGCTCAGGTCATGATCCCAGGGTCCTGGGATTGAGCCCCGCATCGGGCTCTCTGCTCAGCATGGAGCCTGCTTCCCTTCCTTTCTCTCTGCTTGCCTCTCTGCCTACTTGTGATCTCTGTCTGTCAAATAAATAAATAAAAATATTTTAAAAAAATAAATATTATATTGATTTTTAAAGAAGTTACATTACACTAATGATCACATATTAAACTTGTGGTCAACTCACAGACCCGATCAAAACTCATAGCTATTAAGCAGGTAAACCTCTGTTGGTGCAGTTGATTCTTTCAGTGGAAATAATGGACTTTGCATTCACCCCTAATCTTTTTGCTGGGTCTTTTTTCCTCAGCATTTTAGACTATCAAGGTTTCTTGAATCTTGTTCTATAATACAAAGCCATTTATCATTGTGAGGGGACTTCTTCACTGGAGTATGTTGTGGGCAGTAATCTCCTGGGAAGTTCTATCATTTCCACCTAATTCAAGATGATTTCAGCCTGGCAGGTACTTTGGTCTTAATGATAAGAAACTTTCAGGCATGTGTGTGTGCGTGTGTGTGTGTTTATGTTGGTATATAGTATATTCCAGTCTTAGGAATTTGGTTTGCCTATGGTTTTCTTTGATTTTTTTAAGCTCCTTAATTGCTTCCTATCTCCTTTCCTCTAGCTCCAAAATAGAATACTGAAGCATGTGCAGGTGAAAAGGCCACGGCTTGTGGATCTACCTAAGGTCAGGCTTGATCTACCTAAGAGGAGCGCTACTAGGTCTCCTCCTTTTTGAACTTCCTATGATGGCGCAGCAAGTTAGGAAATCTGATCTGTTCACCTTCTGGGAGTTCTCAGAAGATCTTCCTTTGTGGGAAACATTGTTCCCCACCTGAGTGAGAAAGCTGGGCTCAGCAAGTGTTCTGAGCTGTTATCTTCACATCTTTGGCTAGGGACTCTATCTAATAGAAATACTGACTCCCAAAGCCACCCCAGTATCCTTCTTTCCTACAGCAGGGGTGACTTTATCTTCTTGGAAACATTTGAGCTTTTTTGCTATGATTTTGCTACATTCTCCATTTGACCTCTTGGTGTTCTGAATCAGTAGCTACTGCATCTGCTTTGGCTGATACGAGTAATGTCTTTGTTTCTACAGATTTTACAGCTCTTATAATAAGCTCTGATAAAGTTTCCTTAGGCTCCTTAAACTTACTTGCAACCCTCTCTCTTAAGGAAATTAGAATCTGTTTTCCTGGAGCCAGGTGGAAGCATACCCAGTTGTAAATAGAAACTCCCTTTCCTACTAATGGTGGACCACCACCCCACATAAATTCGAGATACACCATAAGTGGCAAAATTCTTCTTACCACTTTTCCTAGTAAGCCCTTTGGGTTCTAAGATGGACATTTTTAATCACTTTCTAGCATTCATTTTCCCCTCCTTCTTAAAAAATACCTGATTTTCTTTAGTTGTTCAATCTCCACATATAATGAGGCCCAATAAATCAAGGGAGGTTCATTCAGTCCTTGGTTTCAGGGATGAGTCTCAGTCCAAGCCAGAGATAACAAGCACATCTCCTTTGCTGGTCAGTACTTTGGAACCAGGGCTTATGAAAACTCACATTCGATGGTCCCCTGGCAACTCTTGATCCAGGGTTGGCCATGGGACTTATGGTGGCCAAATTAGACTGAAGGGAATTATTTTTATTTCACAGTTAAGAGAGAGCTTTTGTCTCTTGCCTGGTGAACATGAATGAGGGAAATATAGCCTTAATGCTGTAGACAGCCAAGCTGCAGTCATGAAGAAAACCAGATTGAAGACAAAGCCAACACAGGCAGAGGGCCAAATGAGAGAATTTCAGAGCAACAGAACCTGGGTCAGGATGGGCCTAGCCTTCCCATTTTCTCCATTGTTTATACCTCTGATAGTCAAACATTCTAACTGATACAGACCCTTAAGAAAATAGGAATCTGTGTTCTTGTCGGTAGAGTGGAGTTCCCGAGCTAGGCTTGCACGGAGGACAGTTGGGGTTTTAAGTGGTGAATTGTCAGCTATGTTTGCATAATACAACTGAAATATTGGCTTTTTATTGATTAGTTTTTTTAAGTGGAAGACAGAGTTGCTCACTGGGCCTCAAATGACTTCTCCACTGATCTACTATTTTATCCCAATAGTTCCATCCATCTTATTTACAGAATAGTGGTAATCATATGGTGAGCTGGGCACATCTTAACAGTGATACATAACTATAAGAATCTTAAAAAAAATCCCTCAAAAATCTGATGTTGATTTGGATCACTGCCTAAATTATGTTGGAAAAAGGAGACATTTAGTTCATATATGACTGAAAAAAAAAGGGAAAAATATATTGCGGCCTTTCTTTTCTAGATGGCTGCTCATAGGAAAGTTATTTGGTGTCTTCCTCACAGAAATGTAAATATTCCTCACAGTATGTCATATCTCTGGAAGCTTGGAGAACTTGGAGGATGAAGGGTTTAATGTAAAATGATTATCTCCAGCATTTCTAATCAAACAGCTTATAAGAAAGTGAATTATATATGGTCCAAACTAGTTCAATGCAAAAATTTACACCCATCTTCATGCTTAGTACGATGCATTTGTAAGCTTTAGACATTCAGGCTTTTTGCTTTTGTGACAGCCTTGACTTTAATGCCAAAGGACTGGTAAACCTCTGGTGCTCTGAATCCCAAGTTCTCTTTAGCCAATGTAAACTTTCTTTTGTGTTTCTGACCTGGACTTGGGGTAATTTGCGTTTTCTTTAGGGCAGAGAGGTGTAAATTCTTGAAAAGAATAAGCTTTCATAGTTTCATTTCAAATAACCATTGTATAACTC
The DNA here is from genome assembly GCF_002288905.1 of Enhydra lutris kenyoni. Lineage (NCBI taxonomy): Eukaryota > Metazoa > Chordata > Mammalia > Carnivora > Mustelidae > Enhydra > Enhydra lutris. The sequence continues at coordinate 11,309,286 of NW_019154131.1, forward strand.
CAGTTTTTCTTCTAGTTGAGCTTACAAGTCTGTGTGGGGTGTGTGTGTGTGTGTGTGTGTGTGTGTGTGTGTGTGTGTCTGTGTGCTGATGTACACACATTCATGAGCTTTTTATAAACCAGTAGCAAACAGCTTAAGAGATGTGGTCACATAGAATGGACTGTGCATCCTTTTCTTGAGTGAGAGATAATAAATCATTCTTCTCAGGTGGAATCTTTTATTTATGCTCTGGGATTCCATTTTATCAAAAAAGCTTTGGTTTTCCTTTCTGGCTTTGTCTAAGCTGTGCTTTAGCAAGTAATTCAAATCAAGCTGACATTTATTAGTGAGGACATGGTCCACTCCAATCTCATACTCACAGCCAGCTGTTGCCATACCAACTGTGCTATGGGCTTTCCCATTTGTAAGTATGCATGTGTGGTGGCCACGTTGTGTGGTTGCAGACTTACTCTTTGTAAGTCAGTGGAATAAAGTCACTATCCACATCCATGCCATGGGAATAGGTTATCAAGGGTTTTTATTTTGCCGTTAAAAGAGTGGTAGCCATTAGATAGGGTTACCATAATCAGAAATGAAAGATTTTAGTAATTGTTTCTACTCTGAAGATATTCCTGTCTTCTTTTTAGAAACAGGTTTTACTTATTTATTTATTTGAGAGAGAGAGAGAGAGAGAGAGAGAGAAAATCTTAAGCAGACTCTGCACTGAGCCTGAAAAGGGACTTGATCTCATGACCCTGAGATCATGACCTGAGCTGAAATCAAGAGTCAGTCCCTCAACTGACTGAGCCACCCAGGCACCCCAAAATATTTGTATTTTCTAAGACATTTTCACATTCTTATCATTTTATCCTCACAATAATCCTAGTGGTTGGGGGGAGTACATGGCATTATTCCTGTTTTATAGCTGAAGAAAGCCAGCTGAAGGGAGCAAAGTGATTTTTCCCAAGGTCATTCCCAGTTACAAAGCAAGTTACAAAGCCACCAGTTCAGGGGCTCAAACTTGGACCTTCCAAGTTCTGCGGTAGGAAGAAACAAAGTTTGAAACAGTACTCTAAGGTAATCCCCAAATATTGTCCGTGTTGTTATTGACACTGATGTTTTAATGGTATTTTGTGGAGTTATTAAATAACTCTCTTTGTTAGAATGGAACTGTTTATTTGGGTGCTGTGACTGGCATGCCTGTTAAATTGTTTCTATGCTGTCAAATATTTCTTACGGTGAGCGTGGGAGTGGTTCTAGAAAGACACAGCTTCACATTCCTTTCTTTCTTTGAGATCCAGAAATTCATATTCTGTAAACAAGGAGGCTTCAGGTGTTGGAAGGCTCTTTTGGTGCTGTTAACTCCTCCATGGAAGAGTTAAAACGTTTCAATGCTGTTTCTGCATGTAAGAGATTATTTTGTCCTGATAACCCTATCTCCTGGAATTCTCTCTGTGATTTTGAAAACTCATTTGGTTAACAAAATTTTGAGCATCTGTATATGCTGGCAGTTTTCAGCCCCTCCCTTTAGTGATCTCACCATTTTGTGTGTGTGTACAAGGACTGTATTCGAGAGCGGTCGATTTTGCTGAGGTTAATGATAGACTAAAGAGACCCAAACATTGTTTTTCTCCTTGAGTGACTCTGTTTGTACAGGATATTCCATTGAGTGAATTTTGGACATAGGTAGTTCCTTTTAACCCTGAATCAATTTATTCCAGAAGTTGTGCTATTAATGTTTGAAATCTGTAAAGTAGGATACTTAAAGTAAGGGCTGTTGCTTTAAATTAGGTAAAGAGGGGCGCCTGGGTGGCTCAGTGGGTTAATAAGCCTCTGCCTTCGGCTCGGGTCATGATCTCAGGGTCCTGGGATCGAGTCCCGCATCGGGCTCTCTGCTTGGCAGGGAGCCTGCTTTCTCCTCTCTCTCTCTCTGTCTGCCTCTTTGCCTACTTGTGATTTCTCTCTGTCAAATAAATAAATAAAATATTAAAAAAAAAATAAATTAGGTAAAGAGTATCTTGTAGTCCAGGGTGCTGTTTTTATTTGACTCTGAGGAGCATGGGAGGTGGTCTACACCAGCCACCCAGCCTGGACTGGGAGTGGCCCCATGGAACTGGAGGGTCGTGACAGGCAGGGGGAGGCAGGAGGTAGCTTCCGTGTTTTCTCATCCTCTTTATCTACACTTCCGCCCTAAGTGATCTAGTTCCATTCCTACGTCTTGCTGCATTTTTCAGAGTTTGGTCAGGGAAATAGTGGCAATTCTAGGTATTATAAGCAGTAATTGTGTTAATACAGAGAACTAGAGGCTTACAAAACTCTTGGAAGGTCAGGGAAACTACCGGTGTAGATCTTGGCTCCCTGCAGTCATGGGGTGGGTAATTCTTAAACGCTTGTCCTGAAGTCACTATTTCAAGTCCAGGAATTCCACTGGCTTACAGCTCTGGAGCAGGTGGTTTTCTAGAGCTTTCCTGGAAACCCCCACATCTGCTAACTGACCATGCATCTGCCTGGAACTCGCGAGGGAATGCTCTGGCTTCCAGACTTTAGGCAATGCCTCTGAGGGGCAGATTCTAATGTCCAGACATACAGGGGAAGGTTTCTGAGAAATGTGTTCCCAGGCTCCTCCGCTGTGATGCAGAGGACAATGTAGCAGAAGTGGCGTTGATGCTGAGTTATCAGCTGACTACCAGGGACATTGTCTGTATCCATGTAAGACACTTTTTTGGTCTTCACTATGTGCGAAACACTGTGCAAGGATGAGTGAGACCAAGGCTCCATGATGATCTCAAATGTGAGTGGGAGCGCTGCTTGTAACTTGGTGGTCTTTATCTTCTTTAAAAATGACTCTCTTAGGAAAAAGGAGGGAAATAAGAAATGAAGAGAGAAGGAAGCCAATGATGACCCCACTTTAACTTACCTTTTGTCCCAGGCAAGAACTTCCCTCACCAGTGAAGGTAATTAAAAAAAAAAAAAATTCATTCTGTTTTTCCAGTTACTGACTGAGCCTTTACCAAGTGTAAATGAATTTAAAAAATTGGCTAGGAGTTGTATATCCCAACATAAGGAGAGAGACTCCTAAATCAACAGTTCTCAAAATGTCTGATGCAGCAAAGCACTTCTCAGATATTAATTCAATGAAGAAAAATATCTTTCCTTTTAAAAGTAAGAGGGATGATCAGGAAAATAGAAAAACTAATTCTCACGAGGTGGAGAATTGTCTCCTGGTTCTTCCCTCTGGCGATTACTTTTTTTAATCCCCATTTCATCATTTACCTGCTCTCTAAACCCTCTTTTTTCTCCTCCAGCAATAGTGCCATTTGTTCTTCTCCTTTGTTTTTCTAAGGAGATTTAGCCGCAGCGAGTGATGGTCACCCCTCCAGCCCGGGGAATACTGATTGTATTCGTATAAATCATCTGCGGGTAACATATGACTGGCCGACTGCTCGGGCCAGTAGGTCTTGGAATGCATCCTCCACCCAAAAGCCCTCCTCTCTCCCACATACATCTTTATCACTGGATTTCAAAGACAGATCATGCACAGGAAGAAGGGAAAGCTTTCTTCCCCTCCCCTCCCCCAGCATCCCCTCCTCCTACTGAAACTTACCATGGTACCCAGTGGGAAAGAAATGAGATAATTAGGATTTTTTTTCCCTAGAAAATTTGCAAGATGAAACCCAAGAGACAGAGCATGCCAGATGTTGTGGAGAGCACGACTGCCCAGTCCCTTTGGCCACACATGCTGAAGTCATGAAGTTGGGAAATCTGACTCAGGAGTCACTGTCCAGTGTGGGAGCTGACGAAGCGCCAAATGGTCTGGGACAACTGGTAACCCAGCCAGTCCCTGGAGCGTGGGCCTGGTGTGAGGGCTTTTTTGGGCAGAGATCAGTCGGAGGGAGACTGGAGGGCTGGGATTACTTCTGGAATGTCATGTTCTGGGAAGCCCTGAAAGGTCAGATCACTTCTGGGGTCAGTATCAGCCCCGGGCTTGGTATCCCTGCGTTTGCAAGAGAAGTCCTGAGCACCTGGGGTGAATGGTACCTTGGGTGAATGGAACAGCACGTTGGATGCGTACGCCTAAGCCAAACGATATAGGACATTCAATAGTTCAAATGGGAGAAAGTGAGAAAGCACCTACTTCCGTGCTTTTTCTAATACAGCTTCATCTTTATTAGAATTACAGTGTGATTCAGTCATCACTGGGTATACAAATGAACAAACACAATAGAGTAAACAAGGTTTTCACCTCAGGCTCGAAGTTCAACTTGTCACTCGCCTAGCCCATTTACAATTAGTTCTCTTCTGTCTCATGCTGTTTTTCCAGGTTGAGGTGGCATATTTGCACCAGCCTTGTATGGAATCAGGAGCCTTGAGCTGTGTGCTCAGTCTTGACACAACCCCACCAGGATCTTCTTCTCCAGCCTTGCTGTCAGCTCCGGAAGCCATCTTGGCTGCCTCTGCTTCCCTGGAGACAACGGCCCCTTTCTGGCCTCCCATGAAACACATTTCGCAGACACGGAGTCCTCTCATCAGCCGTGCCTCCGTACCCTGGTTCTCAACGAAGTTTGCATAATGGTCCCCTGGGACACTCGTGATAAATGCAGATCACTGGCTGTCCTCCACAGAGGTCTGAGTGGGCCCCTGCAGACCGCCACATTCTTAGTCCGTTCCCAGGTGAGTCTGACAGAGTGGCTGAGAGCGGCTGGCATGCCCGGGACAGCTGCCTCAGGAACTTTTCTTTCCGAGGAGGCCTCAGCATGCCTCCTTCTGTCCCCGCCGACCCGGCAGGTGCAGACATTTGCTAACAGAAGTTCTTTGCTGTATTGCTGTCTGTCAGAGCATTTTACAACTAGCTTTCTGCAGAACAGTAAAAAACAAAAGGGTACAGCTTAAACATAGCCAAACAACTTTTAACAGAGCAGTAAAGTGATTTCCTCACCGGGCTCTGCTCTGCAGATCTGCGAAGCTCTGCTCACTCTGGACCTTCTTGTACGTTTACCCTGGGCCCACCTCCGATGCCCCCTCACGCAGACCTGGACCGCCAAGTGGAAAGTAGTCTCCAGGGATCATCACACTGGCTTATTTCAGACCTGGGTCCCCCAGGGGCAGCTGGGAGCTGGCCGAGGCCTCAGGGCAGCTGAGAGCAGAGCCTCATGCCCAGTGCTGCCTGGTGGCCTTCTGAGCTCCGCCACCTGGGTGGTCTGCATGCTGGCAGAGCACAAGGCTGCGGGAGTTCACAGCCCCTCTGGGGGACATGACGGATGGCCTTGCTGACAAACCGTGGTCTGCTTTCCATCTCTGAGCCATGAACGGTTTCGTTTTCAAAGCCAGAAAACAAACCACGGGAACCAGACACAACACACGCAGGCCACAAATGATGCAGCCATATTCTCGTCTCAAGGAAGGGACCTGCAAAGGTAAAAGAAAAACAGTTTTGTTAGAACTCTTCGATGAAAAGTTAATACAGCAAACTCAACCAGAGCTTGTAATGGGATGCTCTGCACCATCCCTGACTGGGCCTTCTGACCCGGTTGACAGTCAGTCCTCTCTGGTGGGCAAACCTATCTGATGCACTCCATCCTGGGGAGCTTCCCAGGCCACCATGGTGGGGGATTTGGACAGGCCAGGGGAGGCTCTGGGACTCTGCACTCACCAGCTGCGTTTCTATCTGACTTATTCATAGAGTGCTGCCAAAATCCCACTTGAGGAAAACATTCTGCAGGTAAACAACAGTGGAACTATTCCAGTCTACTCTGGTCTCTCATCCTTTCTAGTGGGTTGTTCCAGTAAAGAAAGGAGGAAGACAGGATAGCAATTTTATAAGAAGGCATCGATTTCTTGGTGCCTCCTGTCTGATGTTGCCCACCAGTTCCCCCTGTCCTCCCGTACCTTCCTTTGGGCACATGCATAATGATTTAAGGTTGCATTACCAAAAGTCAGAAAGAATGAGCAAAGGATCATGTCTCTGTAGATTGTGGATGACAAGGAAAGCATGTTAGCTAACCAATATGAAAAGTGAGTCCTCACCTCAGCCTCTCCTACTTGGCAGACAGGTCCCTGGTATGCCTGGGTCCCGAGTGGCACACGAGCTCATGGGCATAGGCCTGTCCTCTCCATGGTCCTACAGCAACATAGTAAATATCACAGATAACTTGGGCCTGGTAAAGAATGGGTCACCCTTTTATGCCTACCCCCCACACATGAGTGCTTCCTACTGGCCACGTGTATCGTAAGTTGATTTTGTTCCCCTAGCCACAGCTGACTGAGCCAGCCTTCCTCACGTCGTGGTGAAGAGCAGGATAAACGCTAATGAGGGAGGCGGCATGTGATGCAGAGTGATGAGTGTTGCTGGGAGAAAGCACACTGTAGGCAAAGGCAGGGAGGCATGAATGAATAAAGTATGCACAGCTGGCTGGGGGGAGCACCTGGAAAGGAAGCTAAGGCCCCCGTCGTATTGGGTTAAAGTATTTGGAATATTCTTTTTTTTTTTTTTTTTTTTTTTAGTATTTGGAATATTCTTATAGACAACTGGCAGACTTTAGGAAGAACCTTAAGCAAGGGTAATGATCAAGTCTAAATATTTTGAAGTTAACTCTAGTGGCTCAGTGGAACATGGGTAGGGAGTGGAGAGGTGGTCAAGAGAAGCTTTCTGAAAATGGTCATTTGTTCGGTCATTCTAGAAACCTTCACGGAGTGTGTGTCAGAGGAGAGAGGATTAGGGCTTAAATGATGGTGATCATTGGAGAAAGGAGGAACACATTCACAGCACACGGCCAAGAAGACCTGATGGCTGATTTGCTGTGGGTCTGAGGGAGGGGCATGAGTCAGGGGTTCCTGAGACCCCAGAGGGACCAATAGATAGGACCATTATTCCAAAGGGAAGAGGAGAACTCTGGGGTGTGAGTCTGGGATCAGTGGGAATGTGTACAGGAATGAGCTTTCTCTCTCAGCAATGAGACTATCCTAACATTCAGAGGACTTGCAGGAGATTTAGCATCAATCCACACCTTCTGGAAAATGAATGTTAAAGCAAAGAAGTATATTATAGGATGATGTGAAACAATCAGAAAGTGCTAACAGGGAGGTCATCAGGGGAACAATTTATTAGAAAGGAGTGTGACCCCAGTACTAATGTGAAAGTCCTTTCAAGAGCATTTGTGCCTCCTAATGATTCATAGCAAGGCCAGGACACAGCCATCTTCAGCGAGGGTGGGCTTCTTTGGAGAATGTAGTGAAACATTTGGGCTAATGGGAAAATGCTACCTGAACTTCTTCTGGGGAAGCATGCTCAAGGGAATGAGGTGAGAGCAGATCTTATTTTCTGCCAGTTTTCTCCTCTTCCTCATTCCCATCCATTCAGAACATTCCTCGGAGGTGGTTTCCGCAGCATCTGAAATCCACACTTGGTTCTTTCTCTCTTGTGTGCATGCACGCATACACACACACACACACACACACACACACACACACACACGTACGCATGCAGTGAGATATGGAGAACTCTGAGTTACTGGGATATTTTTCCCATGTCACCTACCTCCCCATAGAAGTGTGAGAAAGATGAAAGGGACAGAGAATAGCAGAAAGAGCAGGGCTTTGGTGCCAGGGAAAGCCCCATGTCGAATTCTGCCTGCCATGACCCAGTGTGAGACACTGACTGGACCTCGGGTCCTTTAAAACTTCTTAGGGCTATCTCAGTACTGGAAGCAAAATATCTTCCCCCCCCCCCAAAATATCTTAGAAGGCATTTGGTAACTCTTAGGATGAAATAAGGACTTTGTGACTCTGTGCTGTAAAGTTTTCCTTGTTTCATTTTTCGTCATAGTGAATCACGGTCCCAGCATATCCTCCAACAGGTAAATCTCTCTAGAAACAAAACTTTAGCAAATATCAGCGTGGAATTTATTAATGTTTTATTTAATTACTCAGGGCATTTAATGAAAGAATGAATTATTAAGTGGGAACATTGATTGTTCCCTGTGTATGGCAAGAAGATCTCCTGTGTATGCTTAAAATAGCTCCATAAAATGGAGAGCAGGCCATAGTAAATTAAAGAAAGGAAGGAAAATGGAGTGAGGATTGAAAACACAATTTAGCCTGTAAGTCTGCATAAAATGACAGTCACACCCCAGTTATCCCACACTTGCCATACTCGGGACTTGGAGGACTTCTAGAATGGTGGTAAGTCCAGACCCAGAGGAGAATTAAATGCTGCTACAAGAAGTTAAAGATGCTTGGCCGTTGGGCTCGTGGGCCAGACAAGGCGAGCTCTCTGGTGTCTGTGCCCCTCTAGACCCCTCACCCCTCTTCACCCTGCTCTGTGCCCTGGAAGCCTTGTTTTTTTGGTTCCTTGTTAGATTTGTCTAATAGGAGACTCTCGAAGGATATGGAAGGGAGGGAAGAGAGAAGGTTTGAGGTATTTATCCCCCGGTTCTTTCAGCTGAGGTTTTTGCCCCTCCCTAGTGGGTCTCTCTCTCCTTCAAGGCCATAGAAGCTAAGTTCTGTGTTCCCTCTCCTTACCACTTTGGGCCTAGAGGCGGTAAACCACCCAAGCTGGTTCCCTCAGCTGGGCTGGAGTGCTTAGTGCAAGGGTAAACTTAGTGCAAGAGTCTTACTTAACCAATAAGCTCTGAGTCTTTCCCTGGATTGAGACACAATCTAAGAGTTAATGGTCACAGTTTATATAACCTGTCATTTTGGAGATAAAGTCAAGTTATAGTCCATATTTCCCTCAAAGAAAGCAATATTTGTTGAGGACCTACTCCTTGCCAAAATGGGTATATTTTAATCCCCGTAGGAGCAGAAAGTAGACTGGCATTATCTCCATTTTATATACGAGGAAGTATGTTCAGTAGAATTAAGTAAAGTGCCTGAAGCTACGCAGCTAGTGGGTTTCAGATGTGAGAGGAGAACACAACTTTTCTGATTTTATTGAGCAACCACACTATTTCAAAAAAGAATGAATCCTGATCTAGAATGATCCATGAACATTTCCAGCAGTTGAGGCATGACTATACATTTCTATGTTCTGCTGGGTTTTTTTCACAGCCAACTTTGGTAAGACTGGGTTGTATAAAAGCTGCATCATTTACAAGGAGGCTCATTGAAGTAAATAAATGGGTCTCTCTTGGAGGCCCTTGTCTATGCTATCAGCAAGAAGCCAGAGGAAGGACAGTACTGAGCCTCAAATGGAGTTACTAAGAGAGAAAGAGAGGGAGAGACAGAGACAGAAAGAGAGAAGCTTACATTTCCCCCTCCTTTGCAGCTTGTGCATTGTGTTCTAGATGGTTAGCTCTGTGTTGGAACTAGTCAATTTCACACCAAGAAATATTATATGGGGCTAGCAGGTGGAAATGCCCGGTGCAAGAAATAAGGAGAAAGAAAGTCTGAGCTGTAAAGAGAGAAAGACATGGAAACAGTAGCCTCGGCTTTCTAACCAAATATGCTGTACAGGAAAATCTAACAGTTACTAAAGACAGGCAGGACACAGTCCAAATCAGAGGTTGGCTATTTTTTTTTTCTTTTTTAGATGTGTGACTTTTGACTAGGTAATCAACATCTCTGAGCCCTTTTCCCCTAATTAATAAAACAGTTAATCTTATCACCCTAACTTCTAGGGACGTTTTGGAGATTAAATTACATCCAATCATAATCTGGTACTTGAAATGTAGTGTGTCAGAATAAATGGTCCCCTTTGTCCTCCTCCTCCTCATTGTTATTATCACCATCGGCATCAGTGACTCCGAAGCCTGCTCAGGATATGCAAGTACGAGTTGCTATTTAGACAACAAAACGTGTTCATGCTGAAGGGCGTTTCTCAAAAGGAGAATGAAAAATCTGGCTTTGGTCCATTCCTTCGAGTGTTGGGGCAAGCCTCCGAAATTCCCGGACCCTCAATTTGGGCATAGGTAAAATGGGGCTAATAATGTGTCAGCTTCCCAGGATACCGTGTTAATGACATAGAAGAAATGAAGCCTGTTACCTCAGCAGTTGGAATTACAAGTTAGGAAGAGTGGCCCTACTTATAACACCACTAGTACAGATTTTGTTGCCTTTGACTGCTGTCTCAATGGTGTGTGGTCCAGACCCCACATTTTAAGGATCTCTCTCAGTTTCCAAAAGCAATTTCTTGACTCATTTTCCTTTGTAACCCCCCCCCCCCCCCCCCCGCCGGAAGAAATCGACTTGCATGTGTTAGCCAGGGGAGGTGTGTGAATTGGGATTGGGGGAGCAATAATGATACAACATGCCGTGTTCGCGTGTAGGCATGTTATGTTTCTAGTAAAATTAAGGCTGCTCAGAGGATTTCCAGCTCCAAACCTTGCCTGGAGAATGGAAGGCCCCTTCTGTAGCTCTGACATGGGACCTGTCACTAATGATACTGCGATAATTCCTTACTCGGGAACGTTTTCTTGGAGGGGGGGTAGTTTGAAATTTTATTTTAGTAATGTCTCTTAAAACAGAAATGAAATTGGTATCCAATCCAGTTGACTCAACAGCTATTTAGTGAGTGACTGTTATGTTTTGTAAGGTCCTGGCTTTGAAAGGCCCATCACTTTAAGACTTAATTTAACATCAGTTTCTGCTAGATTGAATAAAGCAAGGCACCACCAGGCTTGTGGTCACCGTTCAGAAGGATTACCATCCGAATTCCTGGTAGGAGCAGCTGCGTGTGCTGGTGGGAATTCACCCTGTTCTCCTGAGTTTATCCTCCTAAGTTTCATGCTCAGCACAAAGAGGAAAGGGGGCCAAAAAAGCCACGGCATGGAACTCTGGACGGCGGGTGAGCAGGTAGGGTGCAGAGGCAAGGAGTTGGAGCAGGTGGAAGAGATGAAGTGAGCCTGAGTGGACTGAAGAGAAATCAGCAATTCTGAGTTCCTCCTGTGGGCTGATGTCTACGCATTTCTGATGTTGTCCCTTCTGTAAGAAAAATACCTTCAGCTTCCCGGGTGACTTCTTTTTTTTTTTTTTTTTTTTAAAGATTTTATTTATTTATTTGACAGAGATCACAAGTAGGCAGAGAGGCAGGCAGAGAGAGAAGGGGAAGCAGGCTCCCCATGGAGCAGAGAGCCCGATGCGGGGCTCGATCCCAGGACCCTGGGATCATGACCTGAGGCGAAGGCAGAGGCTTTAACCCACTGAGCCACCAAGGCGCCCCTCCTGGGTGACTTCTGCAACAAACTTCTGAAAAGCAGGCAGTGGACGTTTGCATGAGGTGCATGAAGCCATTTAAAGAGGGTATCGGAGCCCTCATGAATATGCCCCCCAATGCCCGTGTTGGTGGGCTTCCCATGGGAGGCTACAGCTGTGCTGGTTGGCAAAGGGATAGCATCGACCAGACAGATCGAGCGACTGGGATGTTTGAACAGGATGATGATGAAGGAAGAGACTGGACTAGATCCTCCTCTGCAGGCAGTTGGGAAGTTCACAACAGACACGGGACAAGTTAGTGTATGTGTTGGCCAAATATGAAGATGGAAAGAAAGAATGATTATAAAAACACCCAACCCACCCCTTTGGTGGCCGTTACTTGGCTGTGGAAAAGGCAGCTTGTGACAAACTCGAGACTCTGAGAAACCAGCGCTATATGGAGATGGCTTTCAGGTCAGAAAAAAAAAAAAGAACAGAAATCTTACTAATCCCTGGTTTGCAAAACATCAGCGAGTGTGTGTAATACTAGCAAGACCTGAGCTTTCAATAAATCAGAAAACATTGGAGGCATTGTCTGACCTCGCCAAACGGTCCTTTGCTCCACGACGCAGAACACGCTCATCTGTAGGCAGCCAAAACTCAGCCCAATCTTATCGAACTAAATTGATTTATGAGAGGAAAAACCTAAAAAGGGAAGCAGCAAAATAATGATATTAATTCTAATAATGCATTGACTAGTGCTCCTATAAATCACTCTCCCCACTCAGATTGATTTCATGAGGCTCCAAACTCCATGCAAAAGCCCATCTCCAGCCGCCCAGGGCCTCCTCGTGCAGATAGAGCTCCGGAGAAAGGGTGGGGGGTCTGCTAGAAGTTCACAGGAATTTTGCCTGCGAAAGGCCTGTGGGATCAACCCCAGAGGTACCGATGTAATTGGCCACACACACAAATGCTGCCGCATCCGAACATTTTTGGCAACACATGAAAGCCTCGTTCCTAGAGGCCACTTGAGTGTCCAAATAAAAGGGGATTTTAGTTAGTGAAAACTGGAAAGAATAACCCATCCTAGGATGAGGCTAATAGGGCCTGGCCTGTTAAAATGTAACACTGGGCTGGCCAGAGTTTGAAGTGTTGCTGGCAAGGATTCAGAGCAGCCTCGAGGAGAGCCAAGCGTGGCTCACAAGGAGAACTCTGCCGGTGAGGGAAGCTTTCCATGGCTCCAAGAGCCCGCATGGCCCGCCTCGAGGGCAAGAGCTTCTTCTGGGGTCAGAATCTTCCACACAGGGCAGAGGGCCCATAGCCTGTGTCGGGTTCTGCCTCCCCCCACACCCCATGCTCAGCTCCTGAATCCCCACCCCACCCACCCGCAGGCTGTGATTCTGGGCGAGGGAGACTCCGTGGCTGACCTTGGGGGCCCACTTATGCACATGGCCTGGGAACAGCAGTTGCTCTCTGTGAGTGGGAAGGGTGTTGACAGCCGTGGGCTGAGGGGGCTGGGGGAGGGAAGTGGGGAAAGTGATGTTGTAGAAATAAGGCCACAGAGGCCTGTTCTTATCTCCAAAGGGCCCCCAGCTGAAGAAAGTTCTACTGCTGCTTGCTTCACAAAAGAAACGCCTTCTTTTACTGAGGGCCAGTCTTGGTCCTGAGGCTCTACATCTAGGGTTGCCAGAAAAAATAGAGGACGCCCAATTAAATTTGAATTTTAGATACACAACCAGTGTTGTGTAAGTATATACGTCCCAGATGTTGTATGATACATAACTATCCTACAAAAAGTATTTGTTGTTTACGTAAAATTCAAATTTAACTGGGTAGCCTGTATTTTTAGCTGTTGTGTTAGGCAGAATTCTTAAATGTGCTCTAATGACCCTTATTTCTGTATAATCTCCTCTCCTAGAGTGTGGGGGAAAACCAGAGGCCATGTGGGATGTTGCTCCTGGGACTAAGTTATAGGACATGGCAAAAATGCAACTGTAATTAAGGTTGCTAATCAGTTGACTTGGAGTTAATCAAAATGAAGGCCATCTGGGTGGGCTATACCTGACCACATGAGCTCTTTAAATTGTGATCTAAAGGCCAGGGACATAAAAGTGCAATATTCGTGGGGCACCTGGGTGGCTCAGGTTAAGTGTCCAGGTCTTGATCTCAGCCCAGATCTTGATCTCAAGGTCATGAGTTCAAAGCCCTACTTTAAGAGAAAAAGAAAAAAGAAAAAGAAGTCCAAGACCCAAAGCAGTCAAGAATTCTGTTGGCCTTGAAGGAGAAAACTGTGTGCAGAGATCACATGGCAGGGATCAGTGGTTGGCCTCCAGGAGCCGAGAACTTCCGCTAGTTAATGGTGAGCAAGAGAACAGAGACCTCAGTCCTAGGCCACAATGAACTGAATTCTGCCAATTCAGAACTTGGAGGAGGACCCCAAGCCTCAAGAGAGATAGCAGCCTGGCCACCCTGATTTTGACTAAGTGAGACCCTGAGCAGAGAACCCACCCATACCGTGCCAGACTCCCAGCCCTGGAAACTGTGAGAGTAAAATTGGTGTTGTTTTGAGCTGCCAAGTTTGTGGTAATGTGTTAGGTAGCAATAGTAAACAAATACATTTGCTAAATCTGGCAGATCCATCTGTAGCCTATGATCTCCCAAACACCCTTATATAGGCTCCTGGTGGAAGCAGCCAGGACAGCAGATGGAGGGACAAGAGAGACCAGCATACGTTGGACGTCTCATTAGCAGCACCCACAACAGAGAGCAAGGGCAAGAAAGCAAACCAGAGTATTGTCTGCTTGGGTGCCTGTGTCCTAGAGGGAAGGCGTGACCTGGCCTTCTGGACCCCAGAGAACCAAAATTTCAGTTTGGAACTGGAGACACACACACACACACACACACAGACACAGACACACACACACACATACACACACACACACACACACACACACACCAGTGTAACTTCCTTTCCAGGGAGGAGTTTGGGGACAAGCTTGTCACTTGTCTCAGAGACAAATACAGTTGGTAGTTCTATAAGTAAACCTATAGTGACAGCCAGAGAGCATTACTGACCCGAAGTTATAGAAATACATGCATGCCATGTAAGGATAAGTGTGTGTGTGTGTGTGTGTGTGTGTGTGTGTGTGTGAGAGAGAGAGAGAGAACAGAGGAGGTAAGGCTGTACCAGTCTAGAATGTCCCTGGGCATTAATTCAGCTTTCATTCAGATCATGTAAATAAGCCCTCATGGTCTAGAAGAAACTTGGATGTCTTTTAAAAAGGGTCAGAAGACCTGGCTTTGTGTTTCAATTCTCCAAATGTTCTTTTGCTTATGGATTCCCCTAAATTCTCTTTCCAACAGTTTCTTCTGTCCCTCTGGCCTCATGTTGCCCTTGAAAGTGGCCAGAGGAAACTCTTAGGTGTCAGCCAGTCAGCATGGAGAGATTCTCTTTCATCCCCTGAGTGTCTGGAGATGCGAGTTTAATGAGAGGCATCGACCTTTGAATTATACAAATGGACCTCTTTAGCAATCACTTCCCTCCCCTGTCCATACCCACCCTCAGCTTTTAATCTTCTCAATTATATTTCTTTTTCATTGATTACTACTTTGCTAACTTTCAGATTGAGCAAGCTGTAAAACCTCAGCCACACAGGTAATGCAATTGCTCTTCAAGACTGACGCCTGCATCCCACCTCCTGAGGGGCCGTCCGGCCTCCCTCCCACCCTAGTGGCTCTTGGCAAGTCACAGGCCTTCAGTTAACTTTGCAAGATGGCCCCTTCCATCTGAAGATCTGTGTGATCCTGGTTATGAAGACGGGGTTTCTGTTCTGAGCTTTAAATAGCAAAGATGGGGTGGGGGTGGGGGAGGGCTTGCATGCTGCCAGAGTGTGGGAAGGGCGCCCACAGATGCTGGCTCTTTCCCACTGGGCCTGGGAGTGGGCAGGTGATAGGCCTGGGAGCATGGAACTCTGGGTCCTGTTCCCACCTCTACTCTGACTTTTTTGAGTGACCTTCGTTGAACCACTTAACTTTTCGCGCTTTCCTTTTGGTGCCATATGTAAGGGGGAGACAATGACACTTGTTTGTGAAAGAGCTTTGAGGGACATTGGCATAAAAGATGCAATGTAAAAGAAAGTGATGGGCAATGTTTCCCATAAAGAGCCCCTTGTTTGCATCTGCAAGAGGCCCCGTTTGAGGGCTAGGAAGAAAAATGGAGAAATTTCCTTGATATCGAGGCCAGGCAGAGGACATGGCTCCGGACCAGTTAGCAATCCTTTCTGTGGCTGGGGGCTCCTGAGCAGCTGCCGGATGGGCGCTCAGCGAGGTGCATGCTGGGAACTGGCCACAGAACAAACAGATCTGAGGTCTCCACCCCAGAAGGACCCAGTGCCATATCAGGATTAGCCAAGGGACCCGGCGAGCAGGAAGGAGGGCTGCCTCCCCATGATTTACGGGCATTGACGCAGGGACCTGGCGGGGGAGGGGGGGAGTCAGAGAACGTTGGGGACATTTTCAAAACTGGAGGTCGTTCAGAGGAAATTACTCAATAAAAACCAGGTTTCTCTAACTGAATAGATCAATTTACAGCTCATAAGGTGGAAAAAGTCTGAGACTTCAAGATTCTGGCTGGGTGGGTCTCCTAAGGTTTCCTCCCTTGGCAGAGCAGCTGTGGCTTTGGCTCTCTCACCCCGGGCACCCCTTCCCTACCTTGAAGGGCCAGCATTTGTCTCTGGTCTTGTTTCGCTCTTTCTCTGCTCCTTAAATCTTTCTGGTTGAGATTCTCCTCCTCCTCTCTCTTCCTCTGAAAAGCCTCCCGCTTTCAACCTTCGCCTCCCTACGGTCCTATTAGAGAAGACCATACCGTTTTGTTTGCCTGATAATATAAATCCTTTTCTCCACGATTCCCCCCTCAGCTGCCTCCCCCTCCCCACGGTTAGTCTCCATGTCCCTCTTCCCTGTTTTTCCTTCGGGTCCCCGAAGCCGCTGCCTTTCTCCTCTAGCTGCCTGTGGTCTGTTTGCCTGCACCCTTCTCAACCTATTTCTCCCTCTCTGCCTTTTATCATCCCAGCCCTTCTCCTTGGTTGCTCTCTTGGCTTTTCTCAGTCGCTATGGCAGTAATTCATCATGAACACCCAGTAGCGCCATCACCTATTGGCTATCTTCTCTAAGCTGCTCCGAAACAACAGAGTTCTTGGGGAGGCGGGATCCTAGGGACTTGGGTAGGGTCCAGATAGAGTTGTATTGGAATTCCATCATCCACCCATCATTGTTCATCTAGGTACCCATCATCCATCTATCATCCATCTACCCATCCACTCCACTCATGCATCCATCCAAGCCCTCATTTAACCACTCATTTATTTATTCAACAAACTGCTTGAGCATGTGCTGTATGCTGGGCAAAGGCCTGGACCCTTGATGGAGAATGGAGATGGATCAAATCCAGACCTGGGCCTTGACTTCAGTGAGGGCGAAGGAGTCGGGACCAAGACACCATCTCATTGGAACTTGACTTAGGAATGGAGAATTGAGCTGACGTCTGGAGGATGAGAGGAAAGAACGGGCAGGGGGTTGGGACAGCTTTGAGAAATCCTGCCCTTAGCCCTACCAAATCCCCTCCTATTTGCTGGCTAAGGACACTAGTTCTTCTAGCAGAAGTCAAGGCTGTTAGGCCACAGAGATCAAGTGCAACACATCAAGTGACCTGGTAAGGGTGACGTCCGACTAAGTGGTAAAGAATAGACATTGGTACTCCCCTGGGAACGGGTTTCACTAGAAGGTAGAAGGGGCCTTTAACATCTGAATGTGGGGCACTATAGGGAATGGGTTCTCCTTACTATGTGGCCATGGCCTTAGGATGACGTGCTCACTCTGTGTGGTGCCAGGGGCAGACTCAGGCTGGCTCGGGGGAACAGCACGCATTTCCTCCCCAGCCTGCTCTCCCAGGTGTCAGTTGGCTGGCCTGACAAGCTGCTCTTTCCTCCTTTGGGGCCTCAGTGCTTCCACAAGCTTTGGAGACCTGGCTGTTCTAGAAGCCCAGAACGAACCCCCTCACCCCCACCTCTCACTGGCACTGGTCACAAATTCAAAGCGGCCATTGGGTTTCATGGCTTGATGGCCTTGTAATTGTTATTGGAACCGGCCATGGATGGATTTACGGTAATGAACTCACCTAAGAGCAAACCCGTCGTGAGCCTTTTTGCAGACAGGATCTTTCCTGAGTGAAGATATTAGAAAACCATTCTGCAAAGGAAAAGTAATACTAACTGGTGACTTCAGGTTTAGGAAAAACACCACTGTTTGGGTTTTTCTGTTGGCCTCTAACTTTAAACACTTCATTGGCCAGTTGCTAACCAACACAGTTTTTGGCCCAGGCCCTGTTTATGTTGGCACCAAATGTATGTATCACAAGCAGTTTGTGTGTTTCTGGGCATGTGTATATGTGTGTATGAGTCTGTATATGTTACAAACTCCAAAGCTTTTGAACACAAGGTTTTGTACTCTTTCTGCAGATTCTTCTGGCCAAGAACACAGACAGCTGGCAGGCAGGGCATCCATGTGCATTAATGACTTGCTTTCAGGCCACCCCACCCCATCACAGCCACCCTCTGGTTTGGCCTGGCCTGGCCCTGAGCTCCCTGGCCTCCCCGGACCCGTGTCCTATTGAGTTATGAATGAGGGAGGTGGCCCCCGCCCAGCAAAAGGGGCGCCAGGGACAGTGGGCGCTTTCTTGTGTCACCTCGATCTGCAGCACCGGGGGGCAAATCATCAGGAATGCTTGGGACCAGGAATGTGCTCCTAGCTGGGGCCGGGAAGGCTCCATGTTTTTGTGGCTTGGCATTAAGCAAACAACTGCTTTTTTGTTCTCTCCTCAAATTATTTGTCCAAACAAAAGGCAACTGTCATGGGGAGAAAAGTACAATTTTTCCAGCGTTTTCCCCTTCCCACACCCCTTCTCACAGCACGCTTTCTGACTCCGTGCATTTCCACGGCCCAGTGTCGGGTTTCCAGCCCACAGAAAGGCAGAGTTTGCTGTTCCTGAATGTGACAGCCACCTTCCGCCTCGCTCAGACCGGCTGACCCAACACGGCCCTGGAGCTCAAGGCAAATTTCACAGGTGGCCCTTCCGGCTTCCAAATCCCAAAGGGTTCCCCAAGCCTGTAAATCATGAATCCAGAGCCATTCCCTAGGAGACTGAAGGTTTGGATAAACAGGGAATCGTAGAAGAAAGAAGGCTGTTTGCCCTCAAACTCGCATTTCTTCAGAAAGTTTGAGTTAGATCTTCTGCCTCACAAAGGATTGCTATTTAATGACAAGTCATCCTTTAGAAAAGACATGGCTTATCACTGTATATCTCATTAGAATATGGTAAAATATGCTAAACAATGTAACTAAATGATATAGAATTTAATCTTCCAAGGCTTGTTGGGATTAGGCCATGTCCTTATCTACCCAGCACACTCCTGACTCTCCTTCAAGACTTGGGGCAAGTGTCACTTTCCTGGTGGGGACTTCCTGTGCCCCCTGACCTAGAGCTGCCCTCACCCACCCCTGCAGAATTAGGGCCACCTCATCTGTGCTCCCCTAACTTTCTCAACATTGGCACGTCGCAATGTTTATACTTTTTGTTCCAAAATAATTCTAGATTTCTAGAAAAGTTGCAATAAGAGCATAAAGAATTCCTCTCTACCAGCATTTCTTAATCTTTTTCTCATCACTCCCCAAGAGCCTTTTAGGTATTTTTTCCCCCTAATTGCTTTCTGCCATGAAATTTTAATACCACAGATAATAAATATCTGTTTATGGCCTCTATGTATATTTGAACTTTACATGGAAAAAGAGTAAGATTTTTTGGCCTCCAAGAACAATTTTTATTTCTTTGAGTGCAATATTGCTTCATGGAGAAGGCATGCGCTATAAGCTTTAACCAGATTCCTCAAATGCTAATATTTTCTCATATTTGCTTTATTTCTCTCTCTCTAAAAGTGTGTGTGTGCCTGTCACACATGTATACACATTTGTTTAGACAGGTACACATGTATGCAGATACAAGCATATATACATGCATGTATATATAATTTTTTTCTGAACTGTTTGAGAGTAAGTTGTGGACACGATGCCTAAATATTTTACCCCTAAATATTTTAGAAAGCATTTCTTATAAACAAAGATTTTTTTTTTTACATTTTTAAAGAAGATTTTATTTATCTATTTGTCAGAGAGAGGGAGCACAAGCAGGGGGAGCAGTAGGCAGAGGGAGACGTGGTCTCCTTGCTGAGCAAGGAGCCTGATGCAGGACTTGATCACAGGACCCTGAGATCCAGGACCTGAGCTGAAGGCAGACACAACCAGCTGAGCCACCCAGGCATCCCTTCTCTTTGCATTTCCTTCCTTCTTTCCTTCCTTCCTTCCTTCCTCTTTCTTTCTTTCAAAATTTTATTTATTTGTTTGAAAGAGAGTGAGAGAGAGAGCATGAGAGGGGAGAGGGACAGAGGGAGAAGCAGACTCCCTGCTGAGCAAGGAGCCTGATGTGGAACTTGATCCCAGGACCTTGGCATCATGACCTGAGCCAAAGGCAGTTACTTAACCAACTGAGACACCCACACGCCCCTTCTCTTTGCATTTTTACAAAATTTTTGTAAAAACACTTCCATTTTTTCCACATGGCTGTAAGATTCTCAAGGTTGGGAACCTGTGTCTTAGCGATCTTTGGAGACTGAGTACCAGAACGGGGCCTGGCACGTTCAAGGAGCAATTAAAAAATAATACATTTTATTAGGATATAGGACATGCCATGCATTTCTATATAATGTATATATACTAAAGATTGTGATAAATTTCTTGATTATGACAGTAACTTTCAATATAAAATATACAATATGAAATATCATATGTTATACAAAATAACACAACAGTACATTTTTAATTACAAATGAATGGAAATCTCAGGGTCTGTGGTATTGACTTCTGCCACAAAGTATTCTATAGTTTTGGAAGCTGGAAGAGATTGGGCTGAAATTTTACAGTCTTTGGCATTTGCTTTAAACCCAGTAAATAAAACAAGAAACCTCTCGCCTGATGTCAATTTCATGGAACAAGAAAGATATCCTGAGTTGGTAGAAGTTGGCGTTCACTACTCCAGTCTCAACAGTTATGCTGCTCTTTGGGAGGCTGTATAATCCAGTAACTCAAACACTTTCTTGCTTTCTCGCATTTACTCTCAAATATCTCAAATATTATACTCTCAATTAATAAATTGACAAGCATTTATTAGAGGCTCCTGACTTCTATTTTTTATTTTCTATGTGTTAGAAAAAAATTACTGAAGCCATATTTGCCTTGATTTCCTTAATTGTAGAAATGACTGTTAACACATTGCATCCTGGGCATTGGTTAATATGTCATTGGTTAATACGGTACTCAAAGAAAGTGTTCCCAATGCATGCATCTGTCGAATGTTTTGTTTCCAGAAAGCACAGAGAGTTTTTACAGCTCAAAAAAAAGAAAAAGAACCTAGTTAAAAAGGGCAAAAATTGGGACGCCTGGGTGGCTCAGTTGGTTAAGCAGCTGCCTTCGGCTCAGGTCATGATCCCAGCGTCCTGGGATCGAGTCCCACATCGGGCTTCTTGCTCAGCAGGGAGCCTGCTTCTCCCTCTGCCTCTGCCTGCCATTCTGTCTGCCTGTGCTTGCTCTCTCTCCCTCTCTCTCTCTCTGACAAATAAATACATAAAATCTTTAAAAAAAAAAAAGGGCAAAAATTTTAAGCGACATTTCACAAGTTTTAAAAATAGCAAATAAGCCCGTTTAAAAGATCTTCAGCATCATTAGATATCAGAGACTGAAAATATAAGCCACAGTGAAGAATGCTATACACCTGTTAGGAGAGCTAAAATTAAAGACATTGATAGTACCAAGTATTGTTGAGGATATGCAGTGACTGGAACTCTCATCTGTTCTTGACGAGAATGTAAGACAGTACAACCACTTGGAAAAACCCTTCATTCGTTTCTTATAAAGTTAAATATACACTAGCCATATGCCCCAGAAATTGCACTCCTAGGTGTTTACCCATGAGAAATAAAAACATTTGTCCACACAAAGACTTTACAAGAATGTTTATAGTCCTTTTACTCCTGAGAACCCAAACCTGGAAGCAATCTAGATGTTTATTAATGGATAAAGGAATTGGAGTATGTCCGTACAATGGAATACTGGTCATTAACAAGAAAGGAACACATTGCTAATACTACTGGTACATGTGACAGAATGGAAGACCCTCAAAAGCATTACACTGAGTAAAAAAATCCAGACACAAAAAAGTTCACACTGCCTGGTTCTGCTTATGTAAGACCTGAGAACCTATTAATCAAATCAAAAACGACAGAATCAGTGGCTACCTTGGGCTAGGTTCTGGGGAAGGGATATAGGATTGATGCAGAGGGGCATAAGGAAGCATTCTGGTTTGGTGGAAATGTTCTGTATCTTGACCCAGTTGTGTGTTTTCAGGCGCATGCAAAAGTGGGTACATGTTATTGTATGTTAGTTGTACCTCAGTGAAGTTGATTTTTTAAAAAGTATATCCTCGTGATATTGAGGGCAAACCTGTACCTTCAAATTCTAGAACTCTCCTTTGTGACTCTTCCATCAGGGCTTGGCCCCGGCACCATAGACCATCCTGAACAGACACTAACACTTCAAGCCCCATTGAATTCACCAGTCTGAAGACCTAGTGCCAGAACTGTTTGTGTTGTGGCCTGAATCAGCTTCTCTCGCTTGGGACTCCCTTGAGGATAGTAACCTTATGCATTACTCAGCAACAGGGTTGGAGGCGTACATCCATACCTCGTATACGATCCCTCCAAACTCCTGAGGTCCAAGCCAAACTTGTTCTTAGTGGTGAGTTATGCATGGTATAATGAGTTTTATTTCACTTTGGGAGACATACTTTGATATTATACAGACATATCAACTTCTAGAAATGTCTATCAGATTCCTTAGTTTCCAGTGGATGTATTTCCCAAACTTTGATACACATAGGTTTTATAGGGTGTCTATATCTGTGTCTATATCTGTTTCTGCTTGCTCACTTGGTCTTTAAGCATTATGGCATCTCAGCTGTGGTCCAGCATAATGTTCTATGGGCTAGTAAGAAGATCAAAAATTCCTCTGATCTACAATGAATTCGTGGCTGCTAGAGGTGGGAGATAGGAGTAGGCCAAATGGATGAAGGCAGTCAAATGATACAAACTTCCAGTGATAAAATAAATCCTAGGGATGTGATGTACACTGTGGCAACTATAATTTATAATACTCTATTGCATATTTGAAAATTGCTGGGTGCCTGGGTGGCTCAGTCATCAAGTGTCTGCCTTTGGCTCAGGTCATGATCCCAGGGTCCTGGGATTGAGCCTCACATTGGGCTCCCTGCTCAGTGGGAAGCCTGCTTTTCCTTCTCTCTCCCCCCTGGGTTGTGTTCCCTCTCTAGCTGTCTCTCTTTTCTGTCAAGTAAATAAATAAAATCTTAAAAAAAAAAGAAGAAAGAAAATTGCCAAGACAGTAGATCTTAAGAAAAAGTTCTGATCACAAGAAAAAAAAAATGTAGTTATGTATGGTGACACATCCTACCTAGATTTATTGTGGTGCTCTTTTTGCAATATATACAAATGTCAAATTATTATGTTATACACCTGAAATGGTTATATTGTCATACATCAATTATACCTCAATCAAAAAAGTTGCATTAAAAAAATCCCTCTGATCTAAGTTATGGCATAAAGCAAAAGAATTAATGTAGTTCTGAGTCTAAGATGGTGAATATGTACTGTTATTCCTATCAGGTAAAAACAAATTTCTAATAGAGAAAATATATTCACCAGATCCATAGTCACACAGCAGACCCACAGGATGAAAAGACAACCTTTAGAAGAGCAGCTTTAATTGTAGTCATCACTTAATAACACTTAAAATAATGCCCCCTAATTTTCTGTCTTTTGCAGAGCCAAACAGGCCAGTTAAAGAGATGTGGGAGGGATCACCATGTGATGGCAAAAAAGACTTTTTGCCAAAGTCTTTGTTGGTGGACTACCTGTGCTGGTGTCCCAAGGATTCATTATTTTGGTATAGAGGGGAGTGCTGCAGGTACTTTTGCCTTGCCTGATCCCAAAAGCCCTCCCTCTACAAGTCAAGGAACCACCGTGGCTTTTCTACTGATTGCCAAGTATATCCACTCAAACTACATTGTCAGGAACTATGAAAATAACAAAAGAATATGTTCAAGGATGTAGTGGGCCCACTGAGAGATTCCACTATTCCTAAATTCCATTTTTCAATGGATTGTCTTAAATATCCATTTTTACCTATGGGTCATGGTGGTTTTCTGGAATACTAAGGATTATCTTGAGTTCAGAAGCAACATCCAGTTATTCTTGAAAGGTCCAGATATTTCACTTTTTCTAGTATTAAATTATCTTAGCCTTCTTTCCTATTTGTCACAATGCTTACCACTCCTAATTATTTCTTAGATTTGTTAGGTTCCCTTTGCCTATCCCCTGTTGGCTCTTAAGTTCATGATCCCCTGCTTTAAACCCTTGATCAACTCTTGGCAGGGCCAAAGCCCAAGAGAAAGTAGGACTGACCTATATCAAGAGAACAAATGCCTTTCAAAGCAGAAGATTTTGCCTCGATTTCCCAAACCAGTCAAACCTTCCAGGAGTGGTTCTTTAAGGTCCCTGTCAATATGGAGAGTAAACCATTCAACAAGAGAGAGACCAAGACTAACTGTTCTGGGATGAAAACCTTTGGTCAGCCTTTAAGCAAGACCAAGGCAACAGCTCTCCAAGGGTATGCCCTATGGTCATGAATGTCTCTCCCTAAGGTACTTTATGGCCTGGTAGCCCAGAGTCTTTCATCTCTGTGCCTGATTTGGGACCTCTCCTAGCCTGGAATCTTATCTGCCTCTTAATACCCCCATCTGCTTGGCCCAGCTGAGCACTAACAGAAGAGGTCCCCCAAGATAATAGGTGAATTTTCATGGTGGAGGTAATGATTTTAAAATATATCCAAAAATTCTTCGACAAGTCTTATCTTAAAAGGTGGAGCCTAATTCTTCTCCCCTTGAATATAGGCCTGAAAGTTCAATTACTTTCCAAAAAAATCAAATGTGGTAGAAGTGACAGTCTGTGACTTCAAGGCTTGGGTCATAAGAAGCATGGTGGCTTCCTCCTTGTTCTTGCATTTGGACTGCTCACTTGAGACAAGCCAGACACCATACTGTGAGTTCATTCAAGCAGTTTGTAGAGAAGGTCATAGGAAGAAGAACTGGGGTCTCCTATCAACAGCCGTGTAAGTGAACTATCTTGGATGTGAATCCTTCAGGGTTAATAAAGTCTTCAGATAACTGCAACCCCAGCCCAAATCTTAACCACAGACATCACTGGAAACCTTGAGCAAAGCTGTTCCAAATTCCCGACCTATACAAATTACAGAAGACGCTGTGTTCATTGTTGATTTAAGCTACTTAGGTTTTGGGCTAATTGGTTTTTGTTATTGTTGTTGTTTGTTTATTTGTTGGGGGTTGTTTTGCTGCAAAAAGCTTTCTTGTTTCCATTTGGTTCTTGGCTTGGGAGAGGGCTCCAGAGTGGTTAAGAAGCTTCCTAGTGGCTTCAAGGAGAGTCTCAGGCCCAAGCCCTGGCACCAGGAGGATACCAGAGGGGCCTCTCAAAGGATGCTGGGCTTCAGAGTCTCCTAGTCCTGCTTGAAAGTGAGCCCTTCAAAGAGATACTCACCCAACCCAGTCTGGGAGGCAGCCAGCCTGCAGAGGTGGGTCAGGTAGTTTCTGTCTTCTTGATGAGTTTCACCTCCTTATCTAGGAAAACGGCTCTCCAGGAAGTCATAGAGATGGCCGTCTCCACGGGTGGATCTCAGGGCATGCAGAACTGAAAGGGCCTGGTTCAAGTTTATCTCTAGAACTAGGGCAGTTGGCATGATGTCCAGGGTTTTACCCCACTTGTCTTGGGATGGCTTCTGCACATCCTGGAAGGGGACATGGCCACTGCTCTGGTCTTGCAT
Source organism: Enhydra lutris kenyoni (assembly GCF_002288905.1). Classification (NCBI taxonomy): domain Eukaryota; kingdom Metazoa; phylum Chordata; class Mammalia; order Carnivora; family Mustelidae; genus Enhydra; species Enhydra lutris. The sequence continues at coordinate 11,334,462 of NW_019154131.1, forward strand.
CTTCAAGATACACTTAGTGCCCTTGTGCTTCCCCTCAGCCAACTAGCAGAAGAGGGGCTCATGCCCTCCAGAGACACATTGTTGCAATCAAAATAGAAGCCCAGAGAGATAGGTGTAGGAGGCCAGCAGAAACATGTTGACCAGGCAGCTGACCGTGGCGTCCACTTCCGTGGAATAATTCTGATGAATCTGGGAGCTCATGGTGGATTGATAATAAGGAGCTAAGCTCAAAATAGAGTGTCGATGGGTTCCAGAGGCAGAAGGTGGCTGAGAAGATGGCCCCAAAAGTTGTGACTGGAAAAAATGTTGGAGGATGGTTGGAGGCTGAGAAAAGGGGTGTTCCTGGGTCTGTTCTGCCCAAACACTGCTGCAGATCTGTGGACTGCCAAGTGCTCTTGGTTTGGGGCTAATTTGTTACATGGTGACTGATAACTAATAACAGGGACTTGGCAACAACCTCTTTTGCTGTCCATGCTATTACTCATGCTGGTTGTGGGAATTATGAGCCAGACGAGATGGAATAATTCATGATAGGTCATTGGGAAGACATTTTGGGAAGTCTTACCTCTCTTCATACCATACCTCCCCATAAACTGTGACAGTCCCACTGTGTAATCAGGCTGTTGGTACCGCTAGATTTGTAGTGACATTTCAATTTTTAAAAAATGTTCAAACTTACAAAGAAATATCTCACAAATATTTCTTTGTAATTTCTTCCTGACAGCTCTATGGAGCAGGTAGGGTAACTTTTTTTTTTTTTTTTTTTAATTTATTTATTTGACAGACAGAGATCACAAGTAGGCAGAGAGGCAGGCAGAGAGAGAGGAGGAAGCAGGCCCCCCGCCGAGCAGAGAGCCCGATGTGGGGCTCGATCCCAGGACCCCGGGATCATGACCCAAGCTGAAGGAAGAGGCTTTAACCCATTGAGCCACCCAGGCGCCCCGGTAGGGTAACTTTTATTTACTCCAATTTAGACAAGAGAAAACTCAGGCCCAGAGTTTCAAGTGATCAATGAGTGACAAAGTCAAGATTTGAATGGAAGTCTCTCTGATTCCAAATCCGGGGTACCACCATGCCCCTTAAATTAGTGTCATTCCTGCTCTGCGGGTCACTTAAATTCAGTTAAGCATATTTTAATGGCAAGAGATGATATTTACAAAGTGCTCGGTGCAAGGTATAGTACTCACTAAGTGGTAGCTAATACTATCATTATGTTTATGGGTTGCCAAGGGCTGGGAATTCACAGAGATAAACCAGGCCAGGCCCTTCTTCTTAGGGAACTTAGGCTGGGGGGAGAAGCAGACCTTGCTGAAGGAGATGCTTCCAGGATTGACTTGAAAAGCCAAAAAGAAAATAAAAGAATGTGTATAGGCCAGGCAAACTAAGGCCAGGGATGGAATGTTCGGGGCCCTTTATGGCTCAATGTTCTGTCCCCTCTCAAATGTAGGGGCGGAGCCCTCCCACCCCAGCTGACCAGTTGACATGCCCTGAAGCAAGCACCCGAAGAGCAGGTTGCCCAAGGGCAAAGAAAACAGTGATCATCAGGAACACCCCCTTCCTCAATTTCTGCAATAATTATTATTAGTTTTCTTGGGTTGAATGTGACTTACTGAGATGCAAGAATCAGCCAGGACAGCTTAAGAGAAAATACCATGGAAGGAGCTTCCTACCTCTGTGGGGTTCTTCAGGAAATGACCACATTGAAATCACTTCCTGGAATTCACGGGCCCCGGGAATGGGATTGGTGGGGGTGGAGCCAAAGGCAGCCCATGGGACGGGTGGAAGGAAATTGCTCATGTGGCCCATGGAGAGAAGATGAGGCTCTGGGCATTACAGAATGGCTTCTTTTGCATCAAATGTACCCTGAGGTTCTTGGTGCCGCCAAAGGCTTTCCTGAGGGAGGAGAACTGTTCTGAGTGGCTTGTTAGGGATCTGGGCAAGAACTGAGGATGGCCTGGTTTTGCTCGATTTCTCCTGTTTTTTGTTTTTTTTAAAAAAAAAATTTTTTTTTTGAAGTGATCACTAAATTCCCATCATTCTTTGTATGCAACACCCATTAAACCTAAGCGATTCTCCAAGACAAAGAAAACACCAAGTCTGGGGCCATGTGCCAACAAGAAGTACATGACCTTCTCTTGCTGGGGCACTGGTATTTTTAAAGCAACAAATGCATGATATTGAATATCCCAGCAAGGCTCCCTTCTGAGCAGATCCAACAGTTGTCCCGGAGAAGAAACAAACTGGTAAATGCCCCCAAGCCCTTCTGGGGTGCCCACAAAAACAGATCATCAAATTCCTCTTCCTCATCAGGAAAGCAGGGGTGGGGTGGGCTGTGCTTGTGTGTGCGCGAGTGTCAGGAGGCAGCTTGTCATGGTACTGGGGACCCGCTGTCGTCCTCTCATCAGCACAAGTGAGGACATTGGAACTTTTGCTCCCCTCTGGAAAAACTTAAGACACAAGCCAGCTTCTCTCCAGGGACATTTTTTCACCCAGAGGTCTTTGCCTCAAGGCTCAAACATCGACTCTCCTGGCCCCTGCACAGGTTTCTGGAAACCCAGCCTTCCTTTGACTGCGTGCATGATGAAGTTCTTGGGGGGGGGAGGGGTTGCTAAGCCTGTGCCACAGTGCTGTCCCACCGGCCCCTCTGTGTCCCCCAGCTCCTGATCTCCAGGGTAGCCTTTCTGAGCCTTGGTTTTTCAGCAGCAAGTGGAGGCAAAGTGTGAGGAGAGGGAAATATGATCCCCAGTGAACTGCAATATTTTGCTTTCTGTAATCCTCTTCGGGTCGTGACTATAGCCAAAAGGAAAAAATGTGCAAGATGGATAAAAACCCTCATTATTACCCTGACAAACGTGCATTGGCTGAACCAAATTCTAGTCCCGGTGATTCATTACCAATGGACTTCAAGTCTGACCTAGGATTTGAGATGCGGCTTCTGTGAAGGTCGAGGGTGGGGGCAGCTGTGGGAGGGTCTCTGCCCTGGAGGGGAGCTGGGTGGGAGCAGGCAACCTCTGAGCCTGGCTCAGACCACAGCTGGCCTGGGAGGGTGCTTGCCCCGGGACTGCCTACCGTGCACCTGCCACGGGTTCTCTTGTCTCAGGGCTGGGCTGTGGGCAATATGTCCCCTCCTCCCCACATCTCTGAGGTTGGGCTTGGGTCAGGAGTGTGCAGAGAGGGTGGAGAGACAGTGCTCCATCTTCTCCACTCCCCAGTGAGGGTCTCCCCAGTGAGAGTGAAAAACACTCTCTTGCATGAATGATATACCTTCTTCACTCTTTTGAAGAGTTCAGAGCTCCTAGCAGACAGAATGTTCTTCACCCTCAACAGCTCCCTGAGGCTAAATCAGGTTTTGATTCCTCCCTACCCTAAAAAGTCTTGAGATATATAATACCTTATTCCAGAAACTGGTCAAGTAATAATAGGCTTTTAGTCTGTTTTAACTAGCAAGAGGGTTCTCTTTTAAGAGGATGCTAATAGGTCATAAGGAAATACCATTGCAACAACACCCAGGTCGCTGCAAGGCCAAGAAGAGAGATCCAGATTTTTCTGTGTGGTAGCCTCACCACTGGTGGTGGTGACCATCCTTGCATTCAGATATCCTGCAGCTTCCCATAGACTTCAGGATGGAATTCCTACTCCTTCACACAGCATAAAGGACCCTGGTCTTCCGACTAGAAATTCATAACTGCCAGCTAATTTTCAGACTCCACGCTCATTAATTCACTCAGTTGTACAGACATCCAGCTGGCATTCCCTGAAGGGTTAATATTTTCCAGCCAGTTCACCAGACACTGGGAATATAGCACTACGGCAGTGCCTACCTAGCACATGACTTGGTCAAGACTCAGATTCTGCTTCTAGTCTTAGAACTTGCTTCTCTCATTGCCTCTGACCCCCTCCTCTTCTGCCAGCTACTTTTACCATTCCATGAGTTTTCTTCTTCATTCTTCCACTCCCCATTCCCACCTAATACCACTCTTTAAAAAAATTTATTTATTTATTTATTTGAGAGAGTGTGAGCAGGGGGAGGGGCAGAGGGAGAGAATCTTCAAGCAGACTCCCTTTGGAGTGTGGAGCCCAACTTGGGGCTCAATCTCACAACCCATGAGATCGTGACCTGAGTGGAAATTGAGAGTTAGATGCCTAACCAACTGATCCACAGAGGCACTCTGTACTCTTGAGTGTTCTGAGAGCTCATGATGCTGTAGCTGGCTATTATATTCCTGTTTCCTCATGTTTTGAATGAGAGACTTTGTCTCGAGTATGATGTCTAGCACAGGGTCCAGCTCCCAGCTGGTCATAGCTCCAGGGTTACATTGACTTTGGCCAATGTGACAAGAACAAAAGTCTGCTGGGGGTCTTCTGGGAGAGAAACCTCTAAACACAACTGTCCCTTGTTTCCTTTTTGGTGTCACATCTGGAAGAGACGCTTAGAACTGCTGCAGCCACGTGGAACTAGCTTTGGAAAAGAGTCAATAACGAGGACAGCAGGGCAGAGAGCTGGAAGTAACGTCTGCTTGGGATCATCTTACCTCTGGACTTGAAGTTATGTGAATGGCAAATTTCTCATGGTTTAAGCCATTCTGATTCAAGGTCTTGCTTTCCCTCCCCTCCCTTCCCCTCCCCTCCCCCCTCCCCTTCCCTTCTCTTCTTCTCCTCCTTTTTCTTTTCCCTCCTTTCCTTCCTCCTCCTTGTTCCTCTCTCTCTTTTTCTTTCTTCCTCTGCCTCCTCCTCCTCCTTCTTCATTGCCAAAATCTTCTTCAGTGATTTGGAACTCATTATCCATCTTTGTTTGGATGGAGTGAGTAGGCCCAGACATACTAAGTCCAACTGATAGCATCTGGTATTAGTTGTATTTACTTACATATATCTTGCCTGCCTTACTAAACTATTGGTGCTGTGAAGGGAAGAAATCTATTTTGTCCAAAATTGTCCCATTAGTCTCATCTCCCAAGTGTCTGCCTAATGCCTGCTACATAGTAAGGAGTTCCACAGATATGTGTAGAATTGAATCGAATGGAAGCCTTCAACTACTTTTTGTCCTTTTTCTTAACCTTCAATTTATCCCTTCTCTTTGTACTTCATGTTTCAGTATCTCATTCAATACCGTTGTTCTCACATCGTTTCCAATTGAAAGTCTTGCACTCTCCAAGAAGATGCTAAGGTCCTTGAGAGCAGCATCTGAGTTTCATCTCGTATTTCTTTGGTGTCCCACAGGGTTCTCTGCATTTGCAGGGCTCATAAGAGGCACCTAAAAAAATCTCCTGATGAACGAATCCCCTGAAATCTTACCCAGTGTGAACCCTACTTAATTTTGTGGTTGTATACTCTCACATGTTGTCTCAGTTCCTTGATGGTGGAAGTTCTCACCTTCTTCTTTTCTACCCTGTATCCTAACAGGCACAAAGTTGGTATCAGTAAAGGCTTATGATGAATGGATGAGAATATTTAAGTATTGTCTCCCCACAGATCACAAACCCACAAAGGGATTTTGGTGAACTTACACCTTTCAAGAACTAGTATGGCAGGTGGAACTAACATTTAAAAATATCTTTTGGGGTGGGAGGACTGGTTCTGGAGGTGATGATATACCCTAATATCCTTGTCCAGCCACTGAGACCACGTTGCTATGATCGCTGGGTAGTTTTGGAGCCTGGTTTTCTTTCCCAATCTGCCAAACATTTCTATTTCTATTTTTGAAGCTCTGCTTCTGGTATGTCCCTAGGTCTCCAAAGAATCCCGCAGTCACAGCTACTGTCTGTTGAAAGGACACTTGGCACCCCGTTTCCTGTCCTTAAGAAGGTCCATTGACAAGACAGTCCCGCTGCCTGTGTTTCACACCTTACCACAGTGACTGATATTCAAGAATATAACCCAACAGTTTAAATTATTTACACTGATCACAATAAGCAAACAAGCAGGAAGAGGTAAGTACAGAAGCCTATACATTCCCATCCCTTCACTAACACTTTAAACAATTTCTTTTATCTTGGTGATAGATTTGACCCTGGTTATAATACAGTATCTCCCAGAGACATTTTAAAACCTTAGAACCATGAGAAAACAGGGATTGGGTAAGAGTCAACAAATTTGTCCTCATTTATTCTCCCTTATTTGAGATCTCTGAGTGGTCCAGCTTCTCTCTCCAAATCTGACGAACTGGTTTTCCCTTTGAAGAACGGTTATGCATTCTTTGCCTTGTTTAGTTTCTTGTTTAGTGTGAAGGTGGTGGTGGTGAATTATGTGTGTGTTTATGTGTCAGGACCATCCACAATATATACGAGGAAATGCCAGGAAGCAGGGTTCTTAAATTTAATCTTCTATGTCAGTGCTTTATACCCAATGAAAATATCCCAATTTAAGACAACTTTTGACATGCGAGGCAGTGTGCTGCATGCCCTGGAGGATAACAGATGTGTAAGACATATCCAGACCCTCCAGGCATACTATGGGCTCTAAGCAATTCAAAAGAGAAAAATTTTTTTCCAAAATGGGGAAGTTTAGTATTATAAAGGTAATTCACTGCCATAAAAATGAATATAATTTAGGAATGTATTTAGTAAAAAGAGTATAGTTTTCTACTTTTCCATCTCTAATCTCAGAGATATGCACTACTAAGAATTTTGTTGTAGCCTTTCAGAATTTTTATGCAGATAGAAACATTTTTTTAAAGATTTTACTTATTATTTGAAATAGAGAAAGAGTGAGAGAGAGAAATCATGAGCAGGGGGAGTGACAGAGAGAGAGGGAGAAGCAGTCTCCTTGCTGAACAAGGAGCATAATGCGGGATTTGATCCCAGGATCCTAGAATCATGATCTGAGCCAAAGGCAGACACTTAACTGAATGACCACCCAGGTGCCTCCATGTAGAAACATTTCTATGTACTGGGACCATATTATACATATTGTTCTCTAACCCTTATCAGTGCATGTAGGTATATCTTATCCTTGTTTTATTTTCACTGGCTGTATAATATTCCATCATGTATGTATACATTAATGTCTCTTACTAACCAACAGTTGGATCCAATCTGAGATTTTTCACTCCATTAGAAACAGCATTGTAGTGAACATCCTTGTTCTTTTATTTTTCTGCACATGTTGAAGCACCTCCTTCTTGGGAAGATCAGGGAGGATTTCAGAGAAAAGGTGGAATTTTAGTCGAGCCTGAGGGAGGGAACAGCATGAGCAAGGGTAGGAAGTACAAGGCACTTTCAGGAGTTTGTAAATAGACCTTTTTCGGTAAAATGGAGGATGTATGGTTCAGTCTTGGGCAATTGAGTTACAAGAAAAAAGTTCAGATAAATAGGGAGTTTGCAAGGGAACACAAGTTTTGTTGAGTTTGCGGTGATGCCATGATACCAGAGAATATCCCACACATATCTGAGAATGGGGGGCGATGTTCCCAGACAAGAACATCTGGGAAGAAGTGAATAGAAGACACCAGGCTTTCCAGGAAGCACTGGGAAAACTAAGACCCATGGAAGTGACAGTGTGATTCAGCAGGGCATGGTAATTGATTGGATGGGAAGGAAGTCAGTGGAGCATCCAGGCCTGGTTTCTTCATCCAGAAAATGGGGACAGAGGTCCTCATGCCTCAGGGATATATTTTTTTAATTTTTAAATTAACATATAATGTATTATTAGCCCCAGGGGTAAAGGTCTGTGAATCACCAGGTTTACACACTTCACAGCACTAATCAATGCCTCAGGGATATTATAAGCATGAAACCAAATACAGGCAAACATTCCGTAAATAATAGTTATTACTATAATATTATTTCGTTTGGTTACGAATCTTCTCTGTAGTCCCCCAAGTAATGGTCATCCCAACAGGGCTTTCAGAGATGCTAGTTTATGGAATGAAGAGGGTGGATTACAGTGACCTTTTCAGAGAGCCACTGTGAAGTCACCAAAGGGGGTTGGCTGTGTTTTCTCAGTGATTCAGTGGAAACTTAAGAGTTACCTCCAATGATGTGAATCTGGTCTAAATACTTGAGGGCACTTTCCCATCTGCGGTTACTGAGTTCGATTTTCCCTTTTATCTAATTCAGTCCCCCTCACCAAATTACAGAGACTTGTTTTTGCTTTCAGAGCAGAAAGGAAGGATGGGAAGACACACTCCAAATATTTAGTTAGTTTCAAAAGTATGTGTTATTCCAAGCACCTTCAAGTACTAGGTTTCTTGAAATAAGAAAGTATCATCTTGCTCTGCTGTGTTCCCTTTGGCAGGAACAATAACCATCCACTTCATGTGCATAACACTCAGCTCTTTGCAGGAGAAGAAAAACAGCCTTATTGCTGGAAGAGCTAAATTCCAGGCTCAGCTGTCTCTGTGTAGCTGGGATGACTTCTCTGGGCCTCCTGAGCCTTACCAGTAAAATGAGAGGCTTGAACATGGCCTCTTTACATTCTTCACTTGTAAGATAGCACAACCTGTGTTCACAAAGCCCTTGTAAGGTTCATGGCATGGTGTCACGAAGCCTGTTTCACAGATTTGGGAATGGGAACCAAGAGGTGAGCAACTTGGCTAAACCTAGCATGAGTCCCCTCATCAGAGACGCTATCAGAACTAGAAACTGCTATTTGATTTCTAGCTTGTAACACTGTCTCCTGAAAGTTTCTCTCTTGAGTTTGGCTGGGGGAGAAGCTTCTAGAAGGTCACGTGCCTGCCTTCTGTTCATGTGGACAACCACGTTCCAGCACTTGGCAGCCACAACCCTGAGGCAGACCATGCCTTTTCTTCCCTTCCCATGCCCTCTTCGCACTCTCATTCCAGCCACACGAACTACTTGGAGTTCTTCCTATGTCCCCACTCCTCTCACATCCTGGTCTTTGCAAAAACTGGATTACATGTGGGGGCTTGGGAAGCTCCTTTCCCCATTAATCCCTTTCCCTTCTTAACTTTTCCTCCTTTAGGATTTTACTCTGCCATTGTTTCTTTCTTTCAGAGAGCTTTCCCCAACCCTCCATCCAACCTGTTTTAGAGGCAGTTTCTCTGGATTCCTTAGTAATCTGTCCTCCCCTTGTTGTTGTGATAATAGTATTTACCACCCTGCATGGTAAGTGCCTATTAACTTATGACACAGATGAAAAATATACTTGATGATGGTCCCAAGTTGTAGTGGCAAAAACAAGTTAAAACTTTAATTTTCTTTCCCTATAAGGGGAAATTTAGAGCTAAGCTCTCCTGAGCTGGTATTGTAGCTTTATGGTTGACAGAGACCCGGGTCCTTCAAGTTTTTGCTAAGTGTTGCCTCATGGTTGCAAGATGGCTGCGGAATGCAAGCGTTGCCTCCATGAAGGGACAGGAACTGGAGAGAATGTCACCCAGATGAGTCATTTCCCTTTATAAACTCTCCTGGAAGCTCTACCAGAAGCTGTCAACTTGCCTCTCCTTAACTGGGGTATGTAGTCTTGTAGCCCCCTGAACAACACTGGGTGCCTTTGGTGAATTAAAAAACAAGAGGAGCTGTTTGGTAGACAGTCATCATCTTTGTCAGTCAAGCTGCTCAGGATGTGGTAGGCAGTCCACGTCAGTCTGTGAACAGGCAAATACAGAAATGTGTGTTAAGAGACTTTTATAGCAACTTGACATTTATGTGACATGGTATCAGTCCACAAAGAAATTGGCAACTGGTTCTTCACCACAGAGTCTAAGAAGCCTTGTCTGCCCTCAAGTGCTCTGTCTTTTCTATAAGACTACAAGCATCACGAGGGCAGGAAAATCCTGCTCTCTGCTGTATTCCCTGATCCTGCACAGTGCCTAATAAAGAGGTGAGTATCGAACTTTTGAGGCACTGAATCCACTTGTCACTGCCCGCTTCTTGCTCAGCTCGCCTTCTGATGTGTCTGGATCTCTGTCTCTCCTCTCCTGTCTCCCTTTATGAACTCCTTCTCTTGCTTTTCTCTTGCTCTCCTATCAGGGTCTTCGAGATCCCTCTTTCTCTCCCAGTTCTCAACTGTGACAACTTTCCGAGCTTCAGCACTAAGCCCTCTGCCTTTCTCTCTCCACATCTTCTCTGCTGGACTTGTCTGCTCCTGTAGCTCTATACTCCTTCAGGGCAAGGACCCCCAGGCCCCAGACCCAGGCTGGGCTCTCTGGGCCCTTGGTATTTTCCAGGACTTGTTGGAATGGGTCCAAGCCTGAACTGCTCTTTCCCCCTACTGCAGGCTGACTTATGGACATCCCCTCAGAAGGGATCCATAGCCCTTGGCTTGCACAAGGAGAGTTCTTTCATTGTTTCTGTGGCCCTTCTCCTTGTCTTCTTTGCCTTCTAACATCATTTATTAGTTTCCTAGGGCTGTTTTAACGAAGTACCACACACTGAGTGACACAAAGCAACAGAAATACATTCTCTCACAGTCTGGGAAGTTGGAAGTCACCAGTGAACATGTCAGCAGAAGCAGGCTCCCCCTAAAGCCTCAGACGGAAGAGCCATCTCTTCCTCTTCTGATATCTGGCACCTTCAGGCATGCCTTGATCTGTGGCCACTTGACTCAGTCCCTGCCTCCGTCTTCTTTCTCATGTTCCAGTGACTTCACATGACGTTATCACTGCCGTACACCTCTCTCTTCCTGAAAGGAGGCCAGTCCTGTCGGATTGGCATGCTCTACTCCTGTTTGACCTCATCTGACTTCACTAGTTATACCTACAAAGCCTCTATTTCCAAACAAGGCCACATTCTGAAGTGCTTGGGGGTTAGGATCTCAGTTCATCTTCTTAGGGGGCGGGGTGTCACGATTTCATGCATCACATTTCTGTCTTTCCTTCCATAATTATGACTTCATGGAAATTTCAATAGAGGTCTCCAGGATGCAGCCTTGAGGCAGAGATTGGGGTGTTTGTTAGGGAGGGAAGCTTGGGATTCAGCCTGTGGCAGTGGAGGGCTGGGAGACTGGACTAGTTGTGCCAAGGAAGCAGCTGGGCTGTGAAGGGAGCACAGGGAGAGCATCAATGGGGCTAAGATGGCTTCAGATGGTCCTCAGTGGGGCCTTGGTGGGTGCTTGATGATCGTGCCTACTGTGACCAACTGAACTGGAGTGTCCAGAGTTAAGGGGTTTCCCAGGACACAGGATTTACTGTATTTTCAGGCTGACTGGGATGATTGGTCAGCTTTATGCTTCTGCATCCGTTGTAGGATACGGGTGAGGTCTCTACCCTCTACTATCACATCCAAGATTGATAACATCAGGTGTAACCGAAAGACCTCCTGTGCTAACAGTGAAGAGACAAAACTCTGAAAAATGAGTCAATAACTTTTCATGGCTTTCCACTGAAAAATTTTCAGCAGGAGAGTGACAGGATCTTCATCATCATGTTCTTGTTCGAAACTTCTTTTGCGTTAAGGCAACATCTCCCCCATGGAGCTCAGTACACCAGCCCATCGGTCTGACCCAGCTCTGGGGAATGAGCCAGTGAAAAGGATTCCCGCATTCCCATCTCTCCACCGTCGCTCCCAGGAGCACCATATGGAAGCTTGTTCTATGTTCCCCAACTCTTCAGATTTGCCCATACTCAAGACTCAGACTCTGTCTTTCAGGTTGATGTTGAATCCCACTGGTTTCTGGGGATCAATCTCCCTGAAGATGTGCCAGGTCCCCTGCCCTTAGACAAGGCCCAGGGAGGCCCCACTCTAAAGCTCTGGGATGGCAGACATGGTCCTGTTTGCCAAAATACAGTGAATTTTTTGTAGCGGGGAGAGGGGGACTATTGGAGATACATTCTCCCACAAGGATGCACCTTAGGTCACTGTGGGCAATTGGTCTTCCCTAATTAAGTGCAAGGCCCACCCACTGTGAGCTCACCACCCCCCCAGGTCTACTCAGGACTGACCTGGCCTTCTCAGCTTGCTTCACAATCAATAGCCCCAGAAAAGGCAGTTTTATTCACTGAAGTCACAGATCAATGAGACAAGATTTGCATAGGAGCTTAGTATATAAATCCTGGGGTGAGGTAATCATTTCTTTTCCCTGTGCTGTCCTGATTTTCCCTCCCTTTCTAGTTTCCTCTGTTCATTTCCCCTTCTGTTCTTTTGTTCTTCTCACTGAGAATGTCCTTTCTTTAGAGCCCCAGCTAAGGAATGCAGCCCTCTTCTGGGCTCCCCCATGCCCTACATGGTGAGCATCTGTTACTTTGTCTCCTGCCAGCCAACCCCCATTCTGTGACCCTCCGAGTCTCCTGTGTGTGCTGGGGGAAGCCCAGAGAACCTGACCATGATAGGTTGCTCAAGGAGATGGTGCCCATAGGCTTCTTCTGTTTTTATTTCTTATTTTGTCCAAAAATTTGTAAAGCTTGCACTGTTTCAAAGCAGGTACAACTTTTGGGTTGATTTCTGGCAGCTCTATTGTGTTTCCAGCTGTTACCACTTTCTTTTACTTCTCTGGGATTTTGAGAAGGAGTCCTCTCCTCAATGCTAGATTTTTCTTTAAAGATAGGGGAGATTTTCAAGTAAAATTGGCATGGATAATGGCAAAGACAACATCCTATGTCATTAGAGATCAGAAAGGAACCTGTAGTCCCATCTCATATGCTGGCTGATTGCCATCAGTGGTCCTGGGGTGTTGCCCTTGTTACCTGTAACAGTGGTTGCTGCTGACATTCCTGTAGCATGTCACAGTGTGCCTCCATATGCCATCATACTGGAGTCTTCACATGAGGTCAGTGGTAATCATGTCCACTGTAGATGAGGGAATGGAGGGTCTGGATGTTATGTAACTCACCCACATTTCCAGAACCAGGAAGCACCTTCTAATGCTCAAACCCAAACTTTCCATTGTTAAATTCCTTGTTCTTCTCTTTGTGCCTCATTATTCAGTTATGAGCAGCACTCCCAAGTGATTGGCTCATTGAAAGGGGCCTGGCTCAAGTCACCTGCCATCCTCCTGGTGGCTGCCCATGACAGTTGACCATGTTAGGAAATGTCCCCCATGCTGTCCACTGGGCCCAGGAAAGGAATTCTGTTCCTTGGCAGAATATCTGTAAAAGGCTGAGCCGCCAGGCTACCAGAGCCTATGGATAGGACCACCTTGAACTGTCCAAGTCTTTCCTTTTTCTGTGTACCTGTTTTCTCCCACTGAGCCTCTTAGCACCTGCCTCCCCTCTCCCTCCTGCTCTCCAACCCTACCCAAGCCCATTAATATCTGTTGTCTTGGTCAAAAATATTGTGCAGTTACTCTCCTGTCCCAACCTCTGCTGAAAAAGAATCTGGTTAATTAACATTGATTACAATCCACCAACTGCAAGTAAAAATCGATTGCTGGGGTCCCTAATTTGAATGCACTTCTCTCTCCTTATCTCTTGTGAGGAAGAAAGAGACACAGAATGTGAGAAGGAGAAGAGGTGAGCAGAGAGAGGGTATTTTTTTTAAAGCAGTCCAATTTCCAGGGTCCCCAGTGAGGGACATTAGTGACGTGCTGGTCCTTAGATCTTACCCACTCTCCTTCAGTGCGGTCATTTCTCAGTGTGACGTCTAATTGCTGCAAATAGCCATTGTGCACATTTGGGCCTTGTTCATAGCTCCCTACTTTATTGAGAGAGGAGCGATAGTATTGATTCTGGATGGCCAGGGAGAATGCCAGAGAATATTAGTAAGGAGCGGAGAGAACACAGTACATAAACTTTTATGACACAATGTCAAGCTGGATTGTGAAGACATAAATGAAAAGGACAACACGGTCTGTAATTACCACAAGCACATCTTCCATCTGCCGGGGAAGGCCGCTTGGGCTGGCCAGGGCAAAGTGCAGGAGGGAAGGAATTTTCTGGCTCACAGAGACAGTGGCCCATAGCTGTTGCTTCCTTGTTGTGGAGAAGGAATATATGGGACATAGGAAAGCACTTCTTGTTGCGGAAAGTGTGGGAATTCAATATTAGGTCTGTACCTACTGCTCGCCATGTGACACTGAGCCGGTCACCTTAGCCTCTCTGGGCCCCACTTCCCTTGGGAGATAATAGCAGCTACTTTGCAGGGCTGGTGTAAGGACCTAATGAGATAATGCCCACAAACCTTTTGCATGGCCCCCAGGAAGTAATCAGCTCTCAGCAGGTCATAGATATTACCATAATCATTCCTTTTATTTCTGATGCGGGAAATATTTATGGAGTGCTTGCTCTCTAGCATCGTGCTAGAGGGGTACCCCACACTCATGGATCTCGCAACTCTGGGAGTGAGACAGACATTCATCAATTATTGACTCAAATAAATGTGAATATGTTCCCTGTGCCAGAACCTGGGAAGGAAAGATGTGAGGCTATGTGATGGGATTTCTGTTGTTTCCATTTTTTTTTCCCAATAATCACACTTACAAGGCCCATCTCTCCTAGTGTATAACGTTAAGTTCCCTGAGGACAGAGAGTCTTTTCTTTGCTGCTCTCTCTTTAGTGCCTAGAATAGTAAGTGACACATAGTAGGCACTCAGCGAATATGTCCTAAGTGAATGAATAGTGATGTACTCAGGGTATGGGGAAGAATTCATACCTGACTCTGAAGAGCTTGTCGTCAAATGGAGCACAGAAGAGATGCATAACATTTAAGACTCAGTGGAGTTATTAGCAGGTTGAACAACAAAACCACAGCTTCACTTAAACCATAAGAGCTCTCTTTACCTAGACACTGACGTCCCACACCAGCATGGGGCCTGGTGTCAGATTATTGGCCCATCATGAGAAGTAGTGAAAGGAAATGGAAAGACAAGGAAACTGGTTGAGCTCTCTGAGTTTGGTGGCTGGTGTGGATGCAAAGTGAATGTGTTAGTCAGAGTAGGCTGACTGATTAACAAACAATGCCCGATCTCAGCCGTGGGGTCAGCAGAGGGGCTCGGCTTGGGCCAGGTGTTGGGTCCTCTTCTAGAGCTCCACATTCCACTGACAGGCAAGGGAAGAGAGATCCAGAATATAGGGAAGCATTTCCACTCTTTTTTTTTTTTAAACGATTTTATTTATTTATTTGACAGACAGAGATCATAAGTAGGCAGAGAGGCAGGCAGAGAGGGAGGCAGAGAGGGAGAGAGGAGGAAGCAGTCTCGCTGCTGAGTTGAGAGCCTGATGCGGGGCTCGATCCCAGGACCTGAGATCATGACCTGAGCTGAAGGCAGAGGCTTTAACCCACTGAGCCACGTAGGCACCCAGCATTTCCATTCTTACCACATCAACCTGGAGATGACCAGATTGCTGTGGCTTGTGCATGTTGGCCTGGCAAGTCACAGGGCCTCAGCTAGATGCTGGGGAATTGAGGACTGTAGACAAGTCGTGTGTCCAAGAGGAGGAGTTGGTGGATGCCATATGTCTCTACTACATGTATTCAGCAAATACTTAGGGAGGCATCGCTGAGCACCAAACACCACGATCCAAGATGGCCAGCGCCCTCTAGGACGTCGCCGTCTAGTGGGCAAAACATGGAAATAACTAATGACTAACGAAAGGCGGATCTTAAGAGCTACACAAAGAGGGGCTGTAAGTGTGATGGGAGTATGGCGGTAGGAGGGATTAATTCCACACGGCTTGTGGGACAGTTTCAGTGGAGACAGATCAGAAGGGAGGGTAAGACTTTAACCCCAGGTGTGGTGGAGATGGCCAACTGTACACCAGAGACTTCTGTCCCTGCTCCCAAGGTGCAGACTTGTGGTTGGTAAACAGCTGTCCGTTTCACAGCCTTCCATGCATGTAAGGGAAGCCTGGGATGAGTTCCCAGACCTGAGACATGAGTCAAAGGGATGCTACCTCTGGGACAAGCCAATAAAGAAAAATTTGTTCTTTCTCCATCCTCTCATTCTCCATCCACTGGCTAAATTAAACATTGACACAGGGTCACGTTGTAAGCCTTCTTTGGGAATGAACTCCTTGGCATAGAACTACCTTGGACAGGAAGTGAATGAGAAGGAAACACCATTGAGTTTAAGGTATTATACAGTTTGGGACTATTTGTTACAGACATTAGGGGGCTCAATAGAGGTGACTAATGGGGGAAGAGTCAGGCAGTAGCCTGACTTGCCAGGTATAGGAAATTGTGAAAACAAAGACTCAGAGGCAAGAACATAGAGGATGTTCAGTCTCGTACATGGTCAGTGGGAGGGTAAAATGGTACAACCACCCTGAAAAACAGGTGAACAGCTTCAAACAGGCTTAACAATGCACCCATCCTATGTTCCAGCAACTCCACTCCTGGGTACTTACCTAAGCGAAAGGAAAGCAAATGTCTATGATAAGACTTGTGCGGGAGTGTTCATAGCAGCTTTATTTGTATTGGTGAAAACTGCCAACTGTCCAAGTATCTGCCAACAGGTGAATGAATAAAAACATCGTGGCAAATTCATACTATGGAATGCTTTTGGCTGTTATTCACAAGTAAGGAATAAATTACCGACACCTGCAATAGCGTGTGTTAATATCAAAATGTTACGTTATACAGAGGAAGCCAGACACAAAAGAGGACAGACTATGTGATTCCTTTATATAAAGTTCAAGGCAAGCAAACTAATCTGTGGAGACAGAAATCAGGAAAGTGGTGGCCTATGGGGGGAGAATTGACTGTAAGGGGACATGAGGGAAACTTGTGAGTTATGGACATTCTGAGGGGTTGGTAATATGGTTGTGTACATTTATCAATACTCATCTGATGGTACCCTGAGGATCTGTGTACTTCACTGCATTTTACTTTAATGTTTATTTAATTAAAAAGTGTGTTCAGGGAAAATGAATGGATAATTTTGATTAGAGCATAGGATTCTGGATGGGGGGATACAGGGGTAACATAAAAGATTGGTATAGAGTTTGGGGCATTTAAAGTCAAAGTGGTTTGGACGTTATTACCTAAATGATGGGGAGCTACCCACGGCTTTTGACGGGGGGAGAAACACACTCATGTGCAAGTTTTTGGGCAGAGGGTGGGGCATGGGGAAATGGTGGCGGTGGGAGGAGGGGAGGGAGTAGGATGCCAAGCTGTGTTAGAGGCCAGGGCCCCTGTAAGTTATGCACAGCCTGGTGTTTCCCTCTGCACGGACGCACAGGCCAGCCCAGGGAGACGGCTGGGGACCCAGGAGCTGGGTTTGCCAAAGGTCGAATCGCAAGACAAACAGTTTCTTTCATACAGAGAGTATTTTAATCCCTATGACTCTATAGTAAGATCTGGCCACGTGTTATGATTGGAAATGATTTCTATTATTAGTTACTATTACTACTCTTGGGCTGTCGAATGCCAAGGCTTGGGAGGAGCTGGGCAGGCCGCAGAGAAAGAAATGGTCTGTGAAGTTTGCATTTTCCAGAGCTCAGCAGACAAGCGCTCAGGCTTGCAGCTAGTCATTTCATGCTTATCCACTCACACCTCGGGCTGTGGTCTTCAGTTTGCGTCAGAAGCACCAAGAGCCTGGAAGTGGTGACGGTGGGACCACAGGGCAGAGGTTCGGAGAGCGAATGGTTTATTCAGACCCGTGGCTGAGCCGCCCGTGTGTTGCTCAAGTACCTTGGGAAAGACTGTGGCAGAAAGGCCACCACGTCATCCGGAATTAGCACGGAGGTGAACCTTGCAGATTTCTGGAGGGCTCGGGAAGCATGTAAGCTCTACCCAGCAGCTCACAAAACTCTCGTTTCTTAAAGCTAAGCACTTCAAGATACTTTCTGGAGTGTTTGCTGTGTGTTGACGCTAGGGCACATCTGGAGAAGGAGGAGGAGGCCCCCTTCGTGCCTTCTGTGTCATCCACATCACCCAGCACCATTTCCTGTTGGGCATTTTCCGAGGCAGGCCTGAACTTACATATTGTTATCCTTTGCCGCGAAGGTGATTCATGAAATGTCAAACCAGATGTGACCTTACATTTGCACCCTTGGCAGGTTTTTCTTTCGAACGTATCTGGAGATCAGAACAACGAAATCCCTTGTTGGTCTTTGCAACGGTGTGGCAAAAGTCATAGTAACTGTAGTTGTGATGTACACAGCAGGTGTTCAATAAGTGCTTCAAATGTGCCTATCTTAAGTCACTTGGGATGGTTAGTAAGGTAAAGCCAGGAAGTTGCTTCCTGGGGTCCTGGTCATTCCGGCTGTGACTCCCAGAGGGCTCCCGCCTGATGGCAGACTGTGGGGTTCAGCACTTTCATGGTATGAGTTCCTACTGAATTGTTGCAATATTTGCAATCCCATGGTGACAGGGGTCTCTCAGTGGCTGGGGGGGGGGGCTCATTTAGTCCACCAGCTGTCCTGAATGCACAACACTCATCAGGTTAAGAGTTCTTCAGGGGATCCTTGCTCTGCCCTGAACAGCAGTGGCTTAGACGCGAGGAATCAATCTTCTGGAAGCTGCAGATGGTCAGATTTCCAGACTTCCCTGAAGGCAGGACTGATTACCAAAGATAACTGGCTTTCTCTGGCAGGGAGACCTGCTTCCCACCCTGGGCAAATCTGTGGACCTCGGAACCCCAGCCACACATGGGCCTTTGTTGTGAAGATTCAGCAAAGCATAGCAAAAAGCCTTGGAGGCAGAAGGGTCCAGGTTTGAATCCTGGCTCTGCCACCTGCTAGTAATAACGCCTGGTCTGCTCACCCCCGATCCTCAGTTTCCGTCTCTATAAAAGAGAAAACAGTGGTGGCTCCTTGTAGTAGTCAGACTAAGTACTGCTACATACCATACACAGAGTCTTAAATATCAAGGTTCCACCATGAGAAAAGTCAATTTCTCATTCACACGGAGTCTCATGTGGATGTTTTGGACAGACGGCTCTCCTGGCTGGCTTCCCTGTACAGGAACCGACTCGGGAGATCAGGAGTCTTTCCATCACAAGTATCTCCCACCTTCTAGGGACACAGAGTCCTATGTTTCCGGTGCTGGGGGAAGAGAGTGAGAAAGGGAGAGACAGACAGGTGGGCAGGCAGACAGAAAACAAATATCCTTAAAATGAGTGGGGAACAAAGACATCTGAACCTTTGCTCCCATGTTGTGCAGAAATGGAAGAAACCAGTGACTCATCTCCCGAGTCAGTGGCTTGAAGCTGATCCTTGTGGGAGTATTTACACCATAGAAATCGGCACATGCTACAGAGCAGGGCTATTTCCTCAGAGAGGACTGGTGGTTAAACATTTCCAGGCACATCCCGGGGCCTCTCCAGCTCCGAGTCAGGTGGGCATCCCTGGGGCAGGGTGCTGTGCTCCGACACTTTGTGTCAAATAATGTTTAAGAAAGAAGCGATCCTGGGGAGCCTGGGTGGCTCAGTGGGTTAAGGTCATGATCCCAAAGTCCTGGGATCGAGTCCCACATCGGGCTCTCCGCTCGTCAGGGAGCCTGCTTCCTCCTCTCTCTCTCTCTCTCTCTCTGTCTACTTGTGATCTCTCTCTGTCAAATAAATAAATAAAATCTTTAAAAAAAAAAAAAAAAAAAAAAAAAAAAAAGAAAGAAGCGATCCTATTCCCAAGTCCGTGCAGAGGTCCTATAGCCGGGCTGTTATAGGACCAAGAGTGGCGGCTGTCGGGCTTCAAGTTCACTGCCATGGTGGCTAGAGTCTGGGGGGTTTTCTCAGTGACAAGGTCCAGAGCTTTGCCCATGGTGGGAAACACAAAGTCTCACATTCTCAGCATGGGAAGTGACTTGGGGGTGGGGAGGGGAAATGCGCTCTCTAATTCTGCCTTGAAGCATCCCCCAATTCTTGACCACCAACCCAGCAACACTCCATGCTACCTGAACTGAGAGGATGCAAGGACGCTGGCAGTTCAGATAAAAGAGGAACTCCTTGACAATATCCCCAGCATCTGAGAGTTGTCTCCAAAAAATGATTTTTAATTCTACACCACGTGCACCTACGCACATGCCCTGTTTCCTAATATTAACATTTCCTACTTTTGCCATTTTCTTTTCTGAGACCTGTGGGAACCATTAACAGAGTTTTCCTGCTACCCAGGATTTGCAGGAGAATGCAGATGGGCCCAGAGTGACGTCTGGAAGGACGTGATAGAATTTGCTACTGGAACCCCAGCTTTTCTTACCTGTGGCGAACATTCGTCATCATTCCCCAAAATAGTGCAGACAGAACAAAGGCTTCTCTGGGTCTCCACTAGCCTTGGCCTGGGTCTGTTTGCACTGGGGAAGCGGGCTGGGCAGAGCGGGTGGGGGTTCGTCTCACTCATCATTCTGGTGGAGGAAAGGCAAGGTTCAATGCATTTCTGTTTGTTTTTACAAACTCAACGGGACCACCTCCATCCCCACCACCACCCAATTTGCAATCAGACCTTCCCCAGACTCTGGAACACAGCCTCATACAGCCACACAAGCTCCCAGCAGCAGCGGATGAATGGCGATGTCTGAAATGATGTCAACGGCTTGTGTGCAGGCCAAGGAAAATATGCGGGGGCCCTCCGTGGCCTCATCCCCGTGCTCTCTGCGCCGCAGCTGTGAGCCGTAAGTTTTCCTTCTGAGCAGACAGAGTTCAGTACATCTGAATTTGATTCAGGAACGAGCATGCCTTTTCCAGACCCCTTGCACCTTCCCCCAACTCCTTGCCCTCCTTGAAGAATAAAGCTGTCCCAGCCAGGGCTTGAACGTGGGGCGGCTACACCTGGTGGCGATTTGGAATTATTCCTAAAGTCCCCGAGTCCTGGGGAAGGGAAGGTGGGGGGCGGTGAGGAAAAGGAGCAGGCAGGTCACAGGGGCAGTGGGTGTAGGAGATGGAATTCCAGAGCCGTGGGGACACCAAGGGTTAAGACAGCTGCTGGGACAGTGCAGGCCCTTCTGCCTACTTCCTCCTGATGGATGCAAGTTTTTGCCCTCAGTGTTGTGTTTGGAAAGTTCACAGGGTTGTGTTGTCCCCGAGATCATCGTTCCTATCTTCCCACTTGATTTTAGCCACGGAGGCATATGTAGCTCAGAGCGTCTCTGAGACTGGGTTCCTTCTTTTGGCTACTTGATGGTGGAGCCAACTCCACGGTCAGTAATTTCGCTTTTGAATCAGAATCACATGGATGTCGCCCCAGGGGAACAGCTTAAGTACCCAAGCAGTGAATTTTATGGATCAAATGACAAGACGGTGGAAGCCGGGTTATTTTTCTGAGTCCGGCGAGGCCTTGGAGCCAGAGAGAGGGAGAAGTTTAGCCTGACTCCCTGGCTGCCTCCTCCTTCCCTGACCCTCTCTCTAGATGGCTCCAGCTAAGTGAGGTTTGAAGAAAGTATGGTCTGGGAGGCCTGACAGCGTGATGGGACGCAGGGCCCGTCCTCCTCCACACTGACCGCTGGGGCCGGGCTGGGAGCAGCTGGCCAGCGCCAGGAACGCCGCCTCTCCCCGCTCTTGCTCCGACCCCACCATCGCCGACACTTGGCTCTTATTTTACGATTGTGTTTATACAGCAAACATACTTTGGAAAAAGAAGAACTCTCCCATGGCTGCTGGCCATACCACCTTGTGGTCGCAGAAGCAGAGCCGGGCTGCGCCTGATCTCTGGGTGCTGAAGAGTCCACCCAAGGGCACGTAGGTGCTCTGAGACCACAGGGCCATGGACTCATGGCCTGGCCTCCACTCTTCTGAGTCACGTGCCCCTGTGAGAAGAGATGGAGGCTGGCCGTCTCCTGGGGAAGGAGATGCAGCACCAGGCCAGAGACCCAGTCTGTGTTTGTACCTGCAACATCCGTTCTTTTCCACCACGAATAAAAAGCAAGTGACTTCATATCTCTCAGCGCTTGAGAACATAGTAAATTCTCCCCAGACTGTGACTATCATCATTAGTATTAAGGCACCACCAGACACTGTCTTGGTGCTCTGTATGTATTTTCTCTAATTCTTACAACACTATTCCAGCAGGAAAAGTATCATTATCTCCATTTTAGAGATTTGGCTCAGAGAAGTTAAGTAACTTGCCCAAAGTCACAGAGCTGGGGAGTTTTAGATGCCACCTCCAAAGTCTAAGCTCTTTAAAGGAAAACCTGCAGCCTCCTAATACTTTTTTTGTATTCGTCCTCTTTTTATCTCTGTCTTGATGGACCACACAAGAACCAATTGCAAGGAGCACCAGACCCTCAGGGTCCATGGGGGCCTTGGCTTGTCCTTGCAGAGAAGCTGTCTTCTCACTTCTCCTTCCCCTCAGCCTTTGTACCGGTCTTTTGGATTCTCTGAGGAACCCCTGTCATGTGTCTGAGGGGCTAAGCTGGGAAGAGTGGTAGCCTTTGGGCCAAATGTCCTTTCCAGTGCCTCTCATGGAATTGTTGAAAATTCCAGGGGTGGGGTTGGCTTGGACCTCAGAGCATTGCCTCCTGGGATTGGCCTTCCCACCCAGCTGACTGCACCTTCATGTTCTTCCCACCTACACTGGGTGGCGAGTTCCTTATGACTCTGGGAGACTTGGCAGACTGAGCTCTAACAGCTGTGGGGGCAAGGGAAGATGGCCAGGGAGGGGGAAGAGGTCCCACCATCAGGCCCGGAGGAGGAGGCCTGAGAAGGGAAGAAGCATTGAGAGCAGCTGCCCACCCACAAAGTCCAGTCAGGACCCTAAAACCACAGCTACTATAGCCACGGCCACTGCAGCACTGGATTTCCAGGCTTAGTGGCCCACTGGGGAGCAGACAGAGAGCAGGCTGTAACTTCAAGGTCTGTGGGAAGAAGGAGGAACTGTTCACCTGTCAGTCCCATCATTGTCTTTTTCATGGTGTGGGTTTCATTTTGGCCAAAGCTCTGTGTGTGTATGTGTGTGTGTCTGTGTGTCTGTGTGTGTCTGTGTCTCTCTGTGTGAAAGCCATCATTATACCCGGAGCTAGACAGGGCCTCCCCAGAGATCCACAGTGGAACCAAAGAATGACCACACAGGTGAATCAGTGAGGGTATCAATAAACTGATGATCTGGCCTATGTTGGGCTATTCTGGTCTTCCCTCTCTTTTCTGCTTCCATCTACAAATGTCACAAGCCAGCTACAAATCCTGTCTCCTACTTCCTGAATGAACAAAGTTTGAATCAACCTATCAACAACCCTCAGATATGATAGCCAGGGTCATTGCCAAGTTGAATACCACCTCCATGGCCTACTCCAGGTCATCTGTAGAAAGCACAGGGCTAGAATCAGAAGACCCACATTTGGGCTCCAAAATGGCTCCTAGCTAATTGTGTGGCCTTATTGAGGATTCTTCTCTGGGCATTAGCTGCCGATTCTCTTACACTGGCATCTGGCCCGGGGGGTCTGCTGAAGCCCATCAGAATATGGTTCTCTGGAGGTGGCCTTTGAAGGTGCCCATAGTTGTCACACACTTGGCCTTTGGTGGCAGGGAACCCCAGTCATGCAGGCCACAGACTCCTTAAAGACTTTAGCTGAATGATCAAGGATCTGCAGCTTGGACCTTGTGTCTTCCAGCTCCTGGAAATGAGGTATTGGGGGAGTCCCTCAGAGCGGCTTCCAGTCCCCCAGACTGGCCTGTTCTTAGAGGTGCAAGCAGAAAGGGAAGGGGACAGAGGTTCAACACGTAGAAGGGCCAGGGCCAGAGGTGAGTTACCGGGCAGGGCTCCTCTTCAGACAAGCAAGGAGACCCCAAGGCTGGAGGGGCAGAGGAAGGGCAGGCAGGGAGGAAGCTGTGGCTCTTCTGGGTTTGGGGACAGAGAATGACAGGCATTTCGGTGCTGCAGGGTCCCCTTCCCTCCTACCTGCCCCCTGTAATAACTGCCCTGGGGAAAGAGCAGGGAGGGGGTGAGCCGGGGGTCTCTCTCCTGTGTCAGTGACTCCATACCGAGCTGATGATTCAGATGATTTAGCAATGATAACAGAGGCAAAGGGGCTCTGGAGGAAAAACACAGCTAACCAAAAAGCCTCCCAGGGAGTTTGGGTCAGAAGAGGAAACAAGGTCTAAAAGAAGAAAGGCCAGGAGAAAACATCTGTAGGTCGGGCTACAGGGACAGAGAGCAAGAAGCCAGCATCCACAGGCACAGCTGCCAAGGAGCCTGAGTTGCAAATCATCTCCCTGGTGAGGGCAGAGAATGGGTGAGGGAGGGAGGCCCAGATGGGCCCGGGTGTGGGGAGGCTCAGTCTTCTGTCCCGCAACATGGCAGGTGTCAAGCTGACACTGCTTTCAGAGCTGGTGCTACCGAAACTGCATGTTGCAGGGGTCAATGTACAGCTCTTCTATTCTCCCTGATCTCTGCCCCACCCCCACCCCCCACCCACGGCCTTCCCACAGGCACCTGGAACTCTGTCCTGGGATGTAAAACTTTATCATTTTGGGAATCAATGAGCATAGAAAACTTTTATCGAGCAGGCAGTGTGCCAAGAGCTGAGTTCAGGACTTCTTTCCACACTGTATTAGTCAGAATCCTCCAGAGAAACAGACCCAGTACAAGATCTATTTATCCATTCATCGAGAGAGAGAGAGAGAGTTATTTTAAGGAACTGGCCCATGCAACTGTGGGGTTTGGCAGTTAGAAATCTGCAGGACAGGCTGGCAGGTTGGAGACCCAAAGAAGAGTGGATGTTGCAGTCTTCAGCCCAAAGGCAATCTGGAGACACAATTCATTCCTCTTTGGGTAACCTGGTCTTTTCTCTGTAGGCCTTCAACTGATTGGATGAGCCCCACCCACATTGTGGAGGGTAATCTGCTTTACTCATAAGCTAAGCTAGTGATTTAAATGTTAGTCACAGCTAGGAAATCCTTTCACAGTAACATCTAGATTGGTGTTTGGCCAAGCACCTGGGCATTATAGACTAGCCAAGATAGCCCACAAAATGAATCATCACCTGTACTTTTCTTCCTTTGAGGATCACAATAACCCTGTGAAGCAGGCACCAGTGTAATCCCTATTTACAGACCAGGAAACTGAGACTGAACGGTAACACGTTGCCAGAAATAATACCGCTAGTAGAGGACAGAGCCAGGGCTCAGTTTCAGGATTGTTTGATTCTGAGATTCCCCCTGAACCATGGCAAAGCCCTGCCCTGCTGGTTTTAGTCCCAGAGCCTCTATTTAAAGATTTACTTAACTGAGAGAGAGAGAGAGAGAGGGAGAGAGGGAGGGAGTGCGAGTGAGCATCAGGGGAGTGGCAGGGAGAGAGGGTGAGAGAGAAACCCAAGCAGACTTTGAGCCAAGCACAGAAACTGATGTAGGGCTTGACCCCATGACCCCAAGATCATGAGCTGAGCTGAAATCAAGGGTCAGATGCTTAACTGACTGAACCAACCATGTTCTCCCAGAGACTTTGTTTAAACACATATGCTCTGGAGGGGTACCATGTTAAATAATGATCAGTGAGGGGTGCCTGGGTGGCTCAGTTGGTTAATCGACTACCTTTGGCTCAGGTCATGATCTTGGAATCCTGGGATTGAGTCCCACATCGGGCTACCTGCTCGGCAGGGAGTCTGCTTTGCTGACCTCTCCTCTCATGCTCTCTCTCTCTCTCTCTGTCATTCTCTCTCAAATAAATAAATAAAATCTTAAAAAAAAATAATGTTCAGTGACTCTCTTGCTCATTCCATCGTTCACATATTTAGGGAGTATTTCTGATGAGTATCACATGCTAGTGAATCCGTCTGGTTTCCCATGCTTGTCCCCTAAGTCAACAGGTTTCAACCCTTCCCATCAGAGGCACCAACATCTGACTAGCATTAATGAGTATAGCCACCTTAGGGGCAATGCCTGACACACTTATGGTTTCTCTACTTTTCTATGTTGCACTCGGAAAACACTTTCATTTCCTCTCTGACACCATTCCAAGGAGTTCACTTGCTTATGAATTCCAAAAGGGCATCCAGTTGGATTTGGGACTATATTTTCCCAAACCAATCATGGTGGTCATCTCAGTGGCTGTGTTCCCAGAGATTGGAAGCTAGGGAGCCCACCAATTTCAAGATGACCAGGACATCCATCTCCTACCTTCACTATCAGACCCCATTTCTGTCCTGCTTGTGCTTGGAAACACAGGCATCCTTCTAACTCACAAAGGTGAAGGAAAAAAGGAAGAGAAATTTAGATTCCTATGAAGAGCCTTTAAGAGATGATGAGCTTAAATTAGAAAGTAAAAAATTTTCCAGCTTCAGACCCCTAGAGAAGGGTGAAGAACTCAAGAAAATGAGGTAAGAAAGCTGTCATCAGCTCTGTGCTCTGTTTGCCAGGGACCCCCTCACCGGCTCCTTCTCCCACTGGTCTCTAGGCCTCTTTCCTGTCTGTCTCCACCTTCTGTGTCAGGCTGGACAAGAAGGGTCAGCAGAATGAATACACTAATTCCTCTTAGCTGATGTCCTTCGGCCGTACATAAACATAAGACAAATGGTTCTGGCCACTACAAATCATGATCCTGACATGTTGCTGACCAAAAGTCAAGGGTACACCAATTGTTAAGACTTTTGCACTATTTCTGCTGTGGAAGAATTTGCCTAATAAATTTCCTTTCCACTGTGTGAGGGGGAAAGGAAAGAGAGAAGCCAGCCAGCTTGGACAGAAAGCCTCACATGCTGAAGGCTCAGAATTTACTGCTTTGCAGGGTCTCTCCTGTTCAGCATCAGCCACCAGCTTTGTTCAGTATTTACTTCCTGGTAGTGCCATGGACTGGTTGCTGGAAGAGGAGAAAGGCAGACAGATGTTCCTTCTCAGGTTTCAGAGTTTTAGGAGCCACTGGCTCCATGAGATTCAAATACCACAGGTGTTTCTCAACTTGAGCCGAGATGGTCAGATTACAATGGGAGACAGAACTTCATTATGGGCAGAGACATGAAATCAGAAATGGTGGGTCACGGGCCTCTCGGAGTTGCTACTTAGGACTGAATTAATCAATGGATTGGTCTTGTGCTCTGTGTAAAAACCTGGGTTTCATTCTATTCTTTATCAGAGAACTGATTAAGTAGCATTTTATCCCCAAAATGGTATCTCCAAAGGGGACACCATTCTCTGGGGAGCACTAGTTAACAGCAAGACAAAGATAGAAGAAGACTTGAAGGACTCCTCGTGGTGGCCAGCTGTCTCTCATTGCCAGGAGTTGGTTACAGCATGAAGAAGTGTTTTGCCAGGTGAAGACCCACTGCAAACAAACTTAGTTCCATGCATTCACTCTACTTACTTCAGTAGAAAATGCAAAAGAAAAAAAAACATGTCTTTTAAAACAACTATTTTCTAAAACAGATGAGTGAGCAAGAAGGTTGTCACGTAGGCCAGGGCCACCAAATTTTCCAATCCCATGACACATGGGCTACACTAGAGGATAGGAGAACTCGTATTTCCACTGATAATGGGAAAAGGATTTTTTCTATCTACTGTGTATTGATTGCATACTTCCTAGGTCTCGTCTTTCCTTCCGTCTTTCTGCCTTCATTTCCTTGATGAACATAGAACAATATCTACAATATCTTACAATATGTAAGAGTAAGCAAAATCACTCAGAGTAGGTCTTGCAGTTCATGCTTGAATCTCCATGTTATGGGACCAGGTCATCAGTCTTGTGGTATGTTAGTTTGGATTCTCCTTGTGTGTGATTCTAAGAATCAGAATTTTGCAGCTAAGTACATCACATATGAATCATATAGTCCAATTCCCTTTTCTTCTAACAGAGGAGGAAACCAAGGCCAGAGAAGGTAGATTCTTGAAAATTATCACTCCCACAAGATGAGTCTGAATTTGGGGAAGTGGTACCAGTTATAATTTCAGATTTAGGGGAAGGTTTTCTTTTTCCTGGAGGATCATGAAAATCTTTCCGAGGCCACTACTGATCCAATGAATGCACCTTCTTTCATGGGCTACCACCATCTCTGTCTTTCTGTTTCTGACTGCCACTCATGCTCTAAAAACAAAAGATATGGAGGTATCCTGTGTTATGAAAAGGCTGGAAGGCACACCTATGTTAGCCAAACTATCCTGTGAGGTTCTTAGCAGCAGAAGGAAACTTTAACTTGGAGAACCTGCTGAAATATTTTATTCTCCCTCTGAAAATGTCTTGAACAGCTCAAACTGGTAAGGAGCCAGAATATTAGGGAGGGCTCACTCTTGGGTAATCCTCAAAACTGGAGATGCTATAAATGTGGGGATTATCTGTGTCATCATTTTTCAGAACTGAGAATTATTACATATGGCATTGAAGCTGGATAGCCTAGAAGGATGGTACAAATTCTACTTTTATCCTGCTTTCTTCTCTTGGGAGCCCAAGAATCCCCCCGCCCCATCCTGCCCTTGTCATCTCAAATCCATATGGAGTGATTCTTGGTGTCCTGATTCTTTGGTTTTATTGCAATAGCCCCATAGTGAGATTCTAAGAGAAAAGGGTGGTCACATGAAGACAGGAATCCATTTGAAAAAG
Source organism: Enhydra lutris kenyoni (assembly GCF_002288905.1). NCBI lineage: Eukaryota > Metazoa > Chordata > Mammalia > Carnivora > Mustelidae > Enhydra > Enhydra lutris. The sequence goes on from NW_019154131.1 coordinate 11,362,684, forward strand.
CAAACATACAGAAAACTCTGCCTTGAAATAGAAGTCCAATTGTAATCTTAATCATGAAGAGTGAAAGTCAAGATAAGCAGGTGTAATTGGTCCTGGTAACCCACAGCCAATTTTTTACACTGCAGCAGCAGAAAATTTTTTCAGAACTTTAATCAGATCATGAAATTCTCTTGCTTAGAACATTCCAGTGCCTTCCTTTCACACTCAGAACAAAATTCAAAGTTTTCTTATCATGACATAAAAGGCCCTATACATAGGGCCTTTGCCTACTCTGCCTACTTTGCCTACTCTTCCTATGCTCTAGCCCTTGCCTACCTTCATGGCTTTACCTTAGACCATTTCCTTTCCTTCACCCTGCTCTAGCCACACAGGCATATTTGTTTCTCTCATACACAAAACAGATCCTGCCCCAGGGTTTTTGCACTTGCTGTCTTATCTCCCTAGAATGTTTTCTGCACCAACAGCTACATATCTAGTTCCTGACTGGTTCATAGTTCTGCTCAAAGAGGCTTTCTTAGCCACACTATAACACCCCATCCATCATTCTCTTGTCTTACTTTTCTTTATAAGACTAATATTTTTTATTGTTTATTTTCTGTCTCCTTCATCCAAATATAGATATCATGAGGCTAGTAACTTTATCTGCATTCCTAGGTTACTGCCAAGTATGTGGTAGGTATTCAACAAATATTTATAGAAGACATGAATACCTTATATTTAGTGTTCACATGTCTTGATATCTCTCTTCGTACATATTTTTTCCAAGTACACACGCCTCCAGCCCCCCCACACCCACATACACACACACACATCACATCCCATCACACATGACACACACACTAAGCACAAAACATTTAGGCATGAGGTCATTTCAAATTCATTAAGTATTAATTGAACATCCTCTTAGTGCAAAACTCTTTACCAGGAGCAGGGGCAAGAGGAAAGTCCTAGAAAAAGGAATAAAAATGGTCTTTTCTCTCCAGAAAAACCCCATTCAGTTACCTCTTAACTAAATCTGTTTTACTTATTGTAATTGTGGCAAAAAATTTACATGGGAAATTATTTGTTTATGCTCATGTGTGTTCTGAAATTACACTTCGTTTTTAAACATGCTGCTTCTTTAGAATTTTCCTTTTTCTTATCATTGTGTCTGATATGGGGATCTGATTGTTGTGGGATTATAATTATTCTTTTACACTGAGTTGCAATTTTGGAATTTTTGATGAAAAATAATCCCAGTACTGAGGTCACACAATTAATTCTTCAAAATCAGATTAGGAAACTCTGCATTCTGGATGGAAGACCCTGTCTGGTGATTAGTTGCCTGGAAGAGCTTGTTACAAGCCAGATAGAAGGAGCTGTCATCCAGTTGATGGTTTCCAGGGATGAAGGCTCCAGGACCTGCAGTAATTTCATTTGTCATCATTGCAAAACCAGATAGTCATGTGAGCTGCCAAAGCCTGCAGCAGAGAAGGCTCACTTGCCAACTGTCCTTAAGAACAGGAACACAAGGTAGACAAGGCAACCGCTGGAAATGAATTATTTCTGGCAGTTATATTATCATCATTATGAAAAATAGAGGCAGCATGGTTGGATCTACTCGTAATCATTTCCCAACTCTAGGCAAAAACTTTTAGTGATGAAGATGCTCTAGAAATCATGAAGATTTCCACCACCCTTGTCATTGTGAGCATAGGCTCTGAGAAAGCTTTGATCAGACAGGGCAGCAGCCACACTGAACAGGAGGGAGGGAAAGAAGTAGGACCTGGCAGAGCCACCTTACCAGGGTCTTAGGTGCAAGCTGGAGGAAATGTACCTCGTTGGAGAGTCAGCAGTCCCAAGGGTATCAAAGTGCATGTGTTACTGAATTAGGCAACAGTGCCAGTGAAAAGTGGAGAAAATCATGACTCCAAGGTGTGCACTCTTATTCTGGTCCAATTGTCTATTTGTTGATTCATGGAAGTGCCTCTGCTGATAGCCGGGGATAAAAGGAAAGGACTCCGTTCCCCAAGAAGGGGGTTAGCAAGAGCTGCAAACAGCACAAAGACCTTCCATAGCCGGGGCAAGCTAAGTGATATTGTGGAGACAAATAATCCCCTAGCTCAGTGACTTCAACACACCAAGGTCTGTTTCTTGTTCATGCTATATGTGCATTGCACATCAGCAAGAGGCTCAGCTCATCACGGTCACTCAGGGACCCAGGCTGATGGAGCAGTCACCATCTCAAATGTTGCCTGTCACCTTGCCTGAGAGAAAAGAGGACCCTGGAGTGTCTTGCACTGGTCATTAAATGCTCCATCCTAGGAGCAACCCGTATAAATTCTGCTTACGTTGGCCAGAACTAATTTCACAGCCCCTATACAAGGGAAACACAATCTTCACAGTCAGCAGTTAGAGGGCAGAGGACTGGAAACACCTGGTGAATGGCATTAGAGACTGGTGCAACCCTGTCCTTGTCCTGTGGGGTGCTGAGAAATAATGAGAGTGTTGTCCAAGTTGGGGCTGATATCCAGCCAGAGGAGTTTGGGAGTGAGGGAGACAATATGGAGGATGGGAAATGGGGGGCCAAGGCAGATACTGGAGATTTGATACCAGGCTCACAAAATGGAGGTGGGAAGCCTGAGGTAGCAGACAGGCATGTTAGCTCAGTGGCTTTGCTGACCACAGCTCTTTCTGGTATTGGGTCTGGGTGGTGGATAACTCAATTCCAGGCCCCTCCTCTCCCAGTTGGGGAACTGAAGCCACAAACATTCCTTCCTGCATCCTTACGTCTGCGGGTCCTCCAGCCCTTGCAGGAGAAGCCCATCAGAAGACGCACCTGTGATGAGATAGGAATGGGAAGAGGTGGAGAAGGGAGGAGGGGCTCACACACCTGGCTCTTGTTGTCCTTCCACTCAGAGAAATGCATTTATTTTATTTTCAAGGACTGTCCATGTAAGTCCCGAAACCTGAGGGAGAAGATATAAGGAAGCATTTCCTGAAGCTTTTGAAATCCCCAGAAGAGTTCTAAGGAAGGTAGAGGACTTTTGTTTGCTTAAGACTAGAGCAGCATTTCAGTGTTGTTCAAGGCCACCTGCATCTGAATCACCGGGGAGCTTGTTAAACATGCAGTTCCCTAGGTTTCTCCCCAGACTCACTCATCTGGAGATGAAGCCCAGAAATTTGCATTTCATTCCCCTGAAGAAAATTAAAGTTGGAGAATCATTGCTTTAAAAAGGGATAGGATTGCCATTCGGGGCAGTGCAACTCAGTGCCCCCTGGAAACAAAAAAGGAAGCCCTTCTAGGTCTATGGTCTCATACTCCAAGGCAGCAGTTCAAAGACTCCAGCGGATTCCACCAATTAGTCCTGTTTTTATTCTGCTTCATCCCCGTGTTCTGGCTCCCCCCTCTAAGACAGTTCCAACTTCCCCTAGCCTTTGCCCGAGTCTGAGCTACCAGTTGTTGCGACGAGAAAGACAGGTAGCTGGGCCAATGGGGTAGGGGGGTCTGCTCTCCGCAGGAGACAATTACATGCTCTGAAAAGGACAACCATGGCTTGTCCTAGGCAACAGAGGGGAACTCTTGTCAACATTTTGAAAAGCCGGCGCCATGCTTGAAAGGGGCTGACGGGAGCCACTGATGGGTCTGGCTGAAAAACAGTTGCTTATGAGAAGGATCAGTGTCAACTTTGAAGTGAGCCATGCTCGAATTAGCACCATCGTGGTAACAAGCAGAATGAGCAGGGCTGAAATGACATATTTAGTCAGGAAAGTGTTTCAGGGAAGGACTCCTTCAAAGGAAACAATGTGCAAGACTTGGATGAGAACCTTCTGGCTCCTTGCTTGTCTGGCTTTTAAAAACCTCAGCAAAGTTCACATTCAGTTGAGTGGCTCATTCGCTGCATTGAGTTAGGTGGGTAGCTTCCATGTTTCCATGGCAGATGGAATCTGCCCCTTCTGGACTGTTGTATAGGTTCCACAATCCATGGGCTGTGTTTCCTTAGGAGTCATGGAGCCCTGTTTGCTTTAGAGTTTCCAAAGGTGGGATTCCATGCCTTCCCCCACTGACTGGGGGGCTCGCTACTTAGCTTGAGGGATAAAGTGAACCATGCTGTCACATTGGGGGAACCTGGGCTCATTTTCTCCTCCAATGTAGGGGTCATCTCCCCCTATATATCTGCAGAGAGTAATGGTGGTATTTTTGGTGGTAACGGTGGTGGGGAAAGAGTTGAATGAACCACGGTGTTGTCCTCTTCCCAACTTCTGCTCCCCTTGCTTCACCCCATTGCTGTTCACTCTGCCCGGAGCTGCTGTTCACTAACTCCTCATCTCAGCTCTGAACTCCTTGATTATTACCTTCTTGTGAAGTTGCTGCTTTCTCTTCAGGAAGAGCTTGTCATGGCTAAGCTAGTTTTTTTTTTTTTTTAACCCCTTTTATTTTTTATTTTTTAAGAAAGATTTTATTTACTTATTTGAGAGACAGAGATCACAAGTAGGCAGAGAGGCAGGCAGAGAGAGAGAGGGGGAAGCAGGCTCCCCGATGAGCAGAGAGCCTGATGCGGGGCTGGATCCCAGGACCCTGGAATCATGACCCGAGCCGAAGGCAGAGGCTTTAACCCACTGAGCCACCCAGGTGCCCCTAAGCTAGTTTTTTTTTTTTTTTTAAAGATTTTATTTATTTGACAGACAGAGATCACAGGCAGGCAGAGAGACAGGCAGAGAGAGAGGAGGAGGCAGGCTCCCCGCCGAGCAGGGAGCCCGATGTGGGGCTTGATCCCAGGACCCTGGGATCATGACCCGAGCCGAAGGCAGAGGCCTTAACCCACTGAGCCACCCAGGTGGCCCAAGCTAGTTTTTTCTTTAAAGATGTATTCTTTTTAGAGAGTGGGGGAATGGGTGGAGGGAGAGAGAGCCTGACTCTGGGCTCCATCTCATGACCCTGATATCATATCCTGAGCCGAAACCAAGAGTGCAATATTTAACCCACTGTACCACCCAAGCTTCCCAGCCAAACTGGGTTCTTGAATGGGGTCTCCTCCTTCTCCCAAGCTCTGGGTGGGGAAGTGAGAAACAGAGCAGGAAGTTAATTATTCTTCCAATTACCCCTTCATAAACCTTTACTTTCTTGACTTCCTTGTGTATACAATGAGAGAATAATACCTCCCTTTAAGGATAGAATTCAATCTCTACAAAGCCTCGCTCAGTGTCTGGCAAAAAACAACAACAACAACAACAACAACAACAACAACGAAAAACCAACACCAAGCAAACAAACATGTGATACATATTTCTTGAATTTAATAGGACTATTTTGACTAATTTTACAGATGATATTATTATGCTAATGACTTTCTATTTGGGAACAGTACTGTTTTGGGCTCTGACATCAGTCACATTACAGATGTCACAAAAGGCAGGATTTTTATTCTGTCTGCTGCATATAAAACAAACAGTTCTACTTATCTTCATTTAGGGGTAAAGTGTTTTTTGCCTCTTTCCTCTTAAAAGCATTCTTTAAAAGAGCCCAAAGTGCACAGTTGGAATACTCCATCCAGTTTGTAATTGAAATCAGGAGCCCATTATTAGCCTTCCAGACGTGTGCGGGCTAGTTGCTCAACACTTCTCTACCCGGTTTCTCCTCATCGGTAAGATGGGGGCAATGTTCATTTTCCTGATGGTCATCTGTCCGCCGTGTTGTAAAAATGAATAGAAGATCCCTCAAACCCTTGCAATTCCTCAAAAGAAAATGTTGCTATAGTAATCCAAAGGCTTCACTGAGGTTTCAGTTCATTGTTGGAAAATCTTTCAAACACTCGTTCCTACATGGGGAGAAAAGAGAGACATCACGTTAACATCACCCATTCAGGTCACACCTGGCAACTTATCTACAGATCAGGAATCACTTCTGGAAGGTTATGAAGAGCGTGTGGTGAGAGGAACTCGCCCAGAAAAAGCTTAGCACAGCTCCTCGCAGCTCAGCCATCTGGTGAGCCCTCTCTCCCTGCCACCCTTCTGTCGCTCACCTGGTGGAGTGCCTACCCAGGGACAGCAGGGGGCAGGTCTGCAGACCCAAGGCCAGCCTGGTGCTGCCCCAGGAAGGGCAGCCATCCAGCCACAAGACAGGAGAGCCCATTAATTGGCTAATTTTGCTTATAATGTCTGGTCACTACTTGGCAGGCCCTGCTGCCTCTTGGGTGGTATTTACCTGGGCTCATTTGGAGAACTGGCTTGGTTTGGAATGATTTTTTTGAATGGTGTGATGTGAGCTTCTAATGGTTCCCATCTGAGGTGAGCTCCTGTCTTTCCCTTTGACCATTCTCTAGTCTCAATCAGTTCTTCTGGCCCTAATACATTGGACCAAGCTGATTCTGAGGTGAAACTCAGTAGGTCTCTCAAAATGTCTGCTCCTCCCTAACCTCAGATTCTCTGGTTTAAAGTGAAGGAGGATGGCCCCAAACCCTAGGTAGCCACACTCTGCCTGGGGAATCCTCTTTCAGCTAGACCCTTTAATCCAATATAGCACTATCCGAAGGAAGTGTCCAGTTTCTAAAGTCATCCTAGGTCTGGAGCACCAAAGGAAACAAAGTGCCCAGATGTTTACTGCTGTCTGAGCTGCAACGTTTTCTTCCGAGTTGTGTGTGTGTGTGTGTGTGTGTGTGTGTGTGTTTGTGTGTGTGTGTGTGTATTTCTAAGGCATTTTTGGTTCTTTGTGAACATTTACTAGAAATTGCTGAACAAAGATGAGCCCATGGCTCTACCTTTATTTGCTGTTTTAGTTCAATGATGTTTTCTGTTTCCTTAGTGTTTTGTCTTTCAAACTTTTTAGAGCCCTTGGAAGTGTTCTTTTTGATATGGTTTCCCCCAGAAAACCAACTTACTCCCCAATTCTTCCTCCTTCAGACTGAGAGAGGGAGCAAGTCTCCTGCTGTCAACTTCAGCATCTTTAAGAACTTCATAATTGTCTACTCCACTTCTTTTCCCCTTAAGAAAAGGGCATTTCCACTTTCCATCTTTCTACTCCTGTTCTGGAAGTGCCTTTTTATTCCTCATAGTTTTCCCAGCTTCCTCTTTTACTTCTCAAAGATTTTCTGAAGTTCCATTTCTTTTGCAACAGTCATGCTGCCCATAAGAGGGATGTTGGTGACTTACCTCAAGACCCAGTGTACACAGTCTTTTCATCCTTCCCATTCCCTCAGCTTTTGCATAATGAGGATTCCTTAATTTTCCTGTTTTTCCAATGCCCGCCCCTTGGGGTCTATGACTTTCCAGCCTCACGGGTTTTTGGTTGCCAAATGCTCAATGTCAGATATTGCCTTTACTTAACCTTGTCTGCTTGTTCCTATGGCTCCAGGTACTTGGGGGTAATTTAATTTTCTTTCACAATGATGAGGAGCTCTGGCTTACAAATGGCAAAATGAGGTGCAGATAGATTCCTCAGAACAAATTAGTGGCTTGATTAGACATGGAGTTAATCTTCCAGTGCCTGAGTTATTTGGCCACATTCCCCAGAGTTTCTCATGTTTTTTAGATCCCACACTGAATGTGCAGAAAAGACAAGAGCCATTTATTTTTTATTTTATTTTATTTTATTTTATTTATTTATTTTTTTTGCCTATGTTCTGCTCTATTTCCCCTACAACTGGGTGGACATTTTACAAATGCTATACAATGAAAATGAAACCTCACATTATAAAGAACAACAACATTTGAGCTTTCATCTAATTTTTAAACTTCTCAAAATGTGACTTGTTTTTCTGAGGGAAATAATTTGGTTAATGGCAAGTTACGGTTCTTTTCAAGGGTAAGATAGAGTCATTGAAACCCAATTCCTTTTGAAGCTATCCTTTGTAGTGAAATTGTAGCTCTGGGACTGGGTGTGTGTGTGTGTGTGTGTGTGTGTGTGTATGTATGAATGTCTTGGGGTCCCGGTGAGAAGAACAAAACTGTAAGCATCTAGGAGGAAATGTTCATTGCTAAATTTGAAGTGAAGAGCTCTTCCCTGAGCTCAAGTTTCACTGAAAACCCAAAGCATGGGCCAAATTCAGCAGAAGGCTTATTTGCGGTTGTGACCTTTGAGGACTGGGCAAATTTGATAGTTCTTCAGGACTGGTTTCTAGAGGATCCCGGGTCAGCTTGTGGGAGAGAGTCTGGGTCCAATTAGGACTTGATGTGTGAGGAGGGTTCATTTCTGATCTGAAGGACAATTTGGGGGTCCTCTAAAGGAAGCCACTCACACATGCACATTATAGACACAGACAGACAGACATCTGAGTTGTATATGGTTTGTATGCAAGAGGTTTTTCCAACTACATTTCACTTGGATACTCTCAGGTTCAGGGAACTGTATGAAAGGAAAAAAAGGTCATTTTCTGTGGTAAGAAATTCAGAAACCTGAAACAAAAGGAGAGAATGTTCTACATCCTCCTTGGGCTATGTTGGCTCCAGTTTTACTTGTCTCACAAGGGCCTTCTGGGTGATAGAAGAATGAGATTCACTAGTGCTCACTTTGGAACTCCAGCTTGAAAGAAACATTTCTGACATAAATAATTTGCAAGCACTAGATCTAGAAAACCATAACACGGCTTCCCAATTATTAAGCACAGGCTAACACCCATGCATGCTTTGCTCCATGAGATGCGTTTTACATAAAACAATTATATCTGCCTATGTATCTTGTCACCAATCAAATCATCGCTTCGTGTTAAAGCAAGACAAATACAAGCCTGCATTCCTTGTATGGGAAAAAAATATAAGTGAATTATTTTTGAAAATTTGATTGTGAGATATGCCTGCTCCATCTGAGAGACAGAGACAGAGAGAAAGAGAGAAGAGCAGAGTTCACCCTTTGTCCCTATAAACCCCCATGTAGTGGAATAAGCTTCTCGTGTTTGCTGATAAATGATGATAGAAAAGAATTAGGGAATTGCTACTTTCCTGAAATACCCTGAAAAGCAACGCAAACATTGCCCCCCTCCCCGCTCCAAAAAACCCCCACAGAAACCCAGTGGGAGAAGAGAATGTAAAATAATTTCCAGATAGCAAGTTTGGTGAGGAATACAGAATGGCCTCTTTCTCCCTCGTGCCTCTGAGTGTTTTCCTCTTTGTTTTGACTCTGACCTCAGTTCTCCACATCTGGTATGACAGAAAGCAAGAAGACAGAATTCCACAACATGGCCGACATCTTAACGGAAATCTCAGTTACGAGATAGAACTTTAGAAGAGCTTTTTCTACCCTAGAGGGAATATAAGAAGGGGGGGGGAGTAGATGTGTATGAGTGTCTGCTCATGCAAAATTTGTATTTAAAGACAAAAATCCTGTGTGTCTGGAAATAATTGAGGCCCCACGTGATCTATAAATCAATGAAGGAAAATGCATAAACAATCCAGAGAGCAACCAAGAAACAGATTAATGTAAAATAATATAATTTGGTGACACGTTGGCTCTGCCTTCTTTTTAGGTAATGAAAACACATGTTTGTGTAGTCTGATTTCCAGGATATTCCCTTTCAAGTATCTTCAAAAACATTATCTTATCTCTGGCTCACTCCCCTCTTAACCTTGGTCCGATATCTGGGATAATGATGGTGAAAGCTCGCAAGATCCAGAGAGCAGTACGTTAACCGTCCAGTGTTCAGAACTGTTCACAGGAATGGAGACACTGGCGTGTGCATATTCTGTGGTACAGCAGCAGAAAGGACGGACGGAGGGCCCTTTATGTTGTCTGATAATGCAGCTCTTGAAACATTGCTGGCAGACTCTCTTCACATCATGTCACACAAGACAAGAAATGGGACAGGCCCTCTCTGCTTCTCGATTCATCGACCTGCCATACAATACAACAAACCAGCTTTTTCAAGGCCCCTGAATGAAGGCCTGTGCCTGCAAGGGAAATTTAATTGGATTTCTTTATGGGTTGCAACAATCCAATGAAAAATTATGTAAGAATGGCATGATTCAGTTTCAGCATGCACTTGAATAATAATATTTTTTATTTATAACAAGAATTCTTTAAAAAATAATAATTTTTAAATGAAAACACCCTGAAACAGCACTTTTCAGCTCAGCTAGACTAGGCAGCCCAACTTCATGCACGGAAGCTCGTAGCTCGTGTTGTGTGGATGTTTGTGTCGCTGTCCCAGCTTAGAAAATGATTTCAAATGCATAGATTATATTCAGAATTGGAGGCTTTCAAAAGCTCCTGGTTTGGCTTTCTGGAAGAATAATGTTGTCTGTAACAATGTCCCCTGCTTTGAACCAAAGTGCATTTGTGAATCCGGGAGAGGAAGAAAATGTCCATCACTCTGTCCATTCTTTGGAACATGTTTGTGACATTCAAAGATTAAGCCCTCTGTAATGTTTTGACATCTCCATATTGGTTGAAAGGGATTGAGGATTATTTCTTATCCTTCTCCTGGAAGTGGGCAAGTGGCCAGTATCTGCCTGAAACTCCTTCCTTGATATTCCTTTGCTAAGGCCCCCCTCCTGTTCCCATGGTTCCAGGTGTCTTTTCTGGCTCTCTGGGCTACAGACAGAGTGGAAAGGAGCTTGCTGTATTCACCTCCACCCACAAATTTCCACACAGTTAAAATACAAGACGGTAGGTCATTTAGGATCTCTTCATTATGACTTTTATTCATCTTCCTTTAGTCATCAAACCACATGCTCTTCCTACTGTCAAAAATACATCTTCACCTGGTTCACCTGGACAACTCATACTCATCCTTCAAGACTGGGTTCCAGTACCAACTCCTCTGCAAGGCTTCTTACAACCCTTCACCCATCCCAGAGTAGGTATTTTTCCCTCTAGCTCCCATAGCCCCTGGTGTGTACATACATACCTCTCCACTGTGTTCATGTCACACTGTTGTAACTGTATTCACGGGTTGGGCTCTCCCAGTAGACAGTGAGCTAAAAACAAGGGCCATCCACCATATTCATCATTGTATTTTCAGTACTTGATACAGTACCTGGCACAGAACAGGAATTTAATAAATAGTTCTTAAGTGTATGAATGAATCCATGAATGATGAATGAATTGATGAATGGGTAGATAAAGATAAAATATGGGTAGCCTCACATACATGCCCAGCCAGAAAGAAATCTATTTTTCCAAAGAAGCAATAATAAAATGCAGGATTTTATACTCCTGAACCAGGGCCCTATGATTAATTTCTATAGAAATAAAAAACATCATATTCATTTATGTAGAAACAATATGCCTAAAAACCTCATAGTGGAAAGCTTTTAAATACACACATAAATTGGTTGAATAGGGCAGCCCAGTAACCAATCACTTGGTATTTGGATGATAGCTCATAATAATAATAGTATCTGACATTAGTATGCACCTTGCAGTTTTCAAAGCATTTTTTCATTCTCGAACTTGTATTTATTCAGCAAATATTTCCTGAAGGCCGGCTATGATCTAATCACTCTGCTATAATGTGCTTACGTTGAGCAAGATAGTCCTCAAGGAGCTTACAGTCTAGTGAAGGAGGCAGATTTTAACCACGACCAGTATTGCACATGAAAAGTAACAGAACAGTAGGAGGGTGTCTATTATACTTTATCTTACTTGAATTTTGCATTCTTGTGAAGATTGCAGACAAATATCCATCATCATATGTCATGCTTAAGCCAAAATGGACAAAGTTAACAATGGCTAGCAGGAGCAGAAGCAGGATTAGAACCCAGTGTTCTACTTCCAAGCGGGGCTAGGTATTGAGAATGGCTTGAATGAGAACTATGCAAGCTACTGGCTTGGGACACTCCAGAAACTTCTCCACCGAGGAAGAGGGAAGAGGTCTCAGCTTGGTGCCCAGGAAGGACCTGGTGGCCAGAAAGCAGGCCTTACAGGAGTGTATCACACTTGGGAGGCTTAGTTGTCAGGCTGACAGTGTTTGCCGGCGTGTGATGTGGGTGCTTTCGCAGGGGGCAGTGTTCATGAGGTCTTCTAGCCTCCTGCTATTGACATGATAATGGCCACCACTTGAGCACTTATTATATGCCAGGCATTTACAGTATTCCAATCTTCATTTTACAGGTGACAAAAGGTGGGACGTCACAAAAGCCTGAGCTTACAGAAATTAAGGACACTGCTCAAGAGCACGGGGCTAGAAGATGATGGGACAGGGATTTGAACCCAGGTCTGTGGCCTCAGAACCTGGGTATACAACTGTTACCTATGGTGCTTTCTGCTTTCTGACCTGCAGGTCTCATGGTTTTATAAATTTGGCAGATGTTGTCCAAAGAACTTTTCCATCACCTTTGGTCATATACTGGAGCATGGATGTCAGAGGATTCCCAGGATAATCAGGTTGGCTGCTTTTAAACGAGGAAGATTCAAAAATGGGTTTTCAACTTTGGTAAGAAGCCTCCACCCATGTGCGCATGTGCCCCGGAGCAAGAATGCACCCGCGCGCGCGCGCGCGCGCGCGGGCGCACACACACACACACACACACACACACACACACACACACTCTCTCTCTCTCTCTCTCTCTCTCTCTCCCTCCCCTGCTCTGGAGCGTATCTAGTTCCACTTTCTTGCTACCAAGAAGAGACCTCAAACGGGTTTGGGGCCTCTTTGACTTCAATGGGATCCACATGTGTGCATCTGGAGACAGCGTTTGGCTAGTGGGAAAGAAATGAATTGTCATTTTCAGTGACCGTAGAGAGAAAACTTGATCCAAGAGACTCTTTTTACCATGGGAAGTAGCTTTGTTGGTAACAGTCCTAATCTTCTTTTTCAGCGGATGAACAGGGTAATGATGCTTTTGGCCAAGGGTCATGGGGAGTGTGGCACTTGGGGGAATAGCTGAGCGTTCACAGGAGGAAACGCAATCTCAGGCATTAAAAACCGCTGCCATTCAACCCACTCCAGCCGCCCCAGCCCCTCACATTTCAGTCACTCATAACTTTATGACAAATTCCCCTTTCGGGATAAAACTTTCCAAGTTCAGTCTCTGCTCCCTGGGGGTCAGCTTTTTATGGGAAATTTGTGCTAAATCAGCATAGCTCTGTTCAAATTGGAGAAATACTAGACACAATTCACTTTCCGTCCACCAACTTGAAAGAGATGGTCAGCAGAGAGCATCCCCTGAGGTTGCCGTCTTGGGGACGTCTCCTGTTTCTAAAAGTTCCAGGCTTGGATATGCTTATAGTGATGATGAGAAATAGCATCGCCAGTTTCAGAGATGTCTGGATTAATGACAGAGCCAATAAAAGGATATTGCTGGGGAACGGAGACAAATGTAAGGGAGATTGAGAGGCAGTAAACGAACGAGCAAAGATATTATAACACAGAAAATATTAATTGAAAGGGACTTCTCTGATTCAATGGGGAAAAACCAACCAGCTTCCAGGTTTACATGGGAAAACAGAATGCTAGAACACACCCATCTATGCAGAAAGTCAGAAGAGCTAGTCTCTCAAATTGGGTAGCTTCTGTGTCCTGAGGATCCACCAAGTGTCAGACAACACATGAAGCCAGGGGCTTTATGTCCCCTCATTCTCACCACAAGCCTCTATGACAGAAATTACTATCCACATTTTACAGATGGGGAGACAGAAGCTTGTTTGTTCATTTAGCCAGTAAATTATTTTGGAGAGTTTATCGTAGGCTTAAAGCAGTGAACACAACCACAAAATCCACTTCTCAGAAAGATCACATTCATGTGGAATAAGACAGAGATAGATAATGAACCGTTACATGTCAAGCAGCCATAAGAGTGATGTAGTAAAATAAAGCAAGTATGAGAAAAATAAAGCACGGTGCCATTGGGTGACCAGGGTAGAGCTCCCTGAGGAGGTGACATGTAAGCACAGCCAGGAGGAGGAGAATCTTAGGTTGCTGGAGCATCAAGAACAAAAGAGTGTGAGAAGACTAGAGCTCTAGTCCAGAGCGAAATCATACAGGCCATTGTGGACCTTGAGAAGGCTTTAGATTTTATTCTAATTTGCAAAATCAAGGTACCAGAGGGTGAATGAGCAGCACACATACAGCTGCTATCATAATATAATAAGATGCAAGTCTAGTTCTCTTTCCTGTGATATCCCAAGGCAGGAAATCCAGAGCTGTTGGAGTCACTGTGCTCCACGCTTCCCTGGGGTGAGATGGTGGACATCAGCTCACCAGCCAACAAGGGGAAAGGGAGGCAGAGGAGCCTTCCCTTCTTTTAGCATGCAGCGTTGTACATGTTGCTTCAGCTCATGGACCACTCTCTCCAACCTAGTCATATGGCTCCAGTGAGTCACATGGCTCTAATGGAGTCACATGGGCAAGCCAACTGCAATGGATGTTTATGTGTCCTGAGGATCTACCAAGTGTCAGATAAACTTTGGAGAATGGATAAATAAAGGGAGAATGGATGCTGGGGGACAGCTAGGATTCAGTCACAGAAGCTTTTGATGAGAGGAGTTACATGATCTGACTTACGGTTTTTTTTTTTTTTTTTTTTTTTTTAAAGATTTTATTTGTCAGAGAGAGAGGGAGGGAGAACACAAGCAGGCAGAGAGGCAGGCAGAGGCAGAGAGAGAAGCAGGCTCCCCACTGAACAAGGAGCCCGACGTAGGACTCGATCCCAGGACCCTGGGATCATGACCCGAGCCGAAGGCAGCGGCTCAACCAACTGAGCCACCCAGGCGTCCCTGACTTACGGTTTTTAAAGACTTTTGTAAACATTGGCTTGAAAAGTCATCTGGTGGGGCAAGAATGGAAGTAAGGAGACTAATTAGGAAGCAATTTTAATAATCCAGGTAGTGAATAACGATGGCATGGTCTAGGGTGACAGGAATGGAGATGGTGAGGAAAGTGTACATTCTGGATATATTTAGAAATACAGCTAGAAGGATTTCCTGATAGATGAAAATGTAAGGTCAAAGATGACTCTGAAAAGTTTTAGCTTGAGTACTAAGAGAAAAGATTGGCTGAGATGGTAAAGAGTGGGCAAAGATTTGAGGATTAAATTAAGGGTTTAGTTTTGGGCATATTAGTTTTGGGATGACTATCAATCATTTAATTAGAAATGTCTGGAAGGAAGTTGGAATTTGACCCTCCCACTTGGGAGGAAGATCAGGACTGCATGTATATAGTCACACTCAGAGAGATAATGACTTTGGTGTAGCTAAGATCCCTACACATACACATCTGTTTTTTGACAAAGCCTCTGCTCTCCCCACTAGGCCACACTAGTGATCTGACCCTCCATTACCTGGAAGCTGCCGATCTACCTTTTCAGACTTATTGCTAATTGCTCTTTCCTTCTTCTTCTTCCCCTTTGTTCATCTGTAATTTTTTTCTTTACTATTTCACTACAGAAAGGAAACAGAATATGCTCCAGTCTA
Source organism: Enhydra lutris kenyoni (assembly GCF_002288905.1). NCBI lineage: Eukaryota > Metazoa > Chordata > Mammalia > Carnivora > Mustelidae > Enhydra > Enhydra lutris. The sequence continues at coordinate 11,378,006 of NW_019154131.1, forward strand.
GGAGAGGGACGATCCAGGATGGGGTGTCCTATGGGCCAGAAACCCCAAAAGGTAAACCAAAGAACATGAGATGAAACAGCTGGAATGGAAAGCTGGTGGAATGGGGTCACCAGGAAAAAGGAATCAGGGGTCTGAAGGCACAAATCATAGATATAACAGCAGGGTGGTGTGGCAGCTGGAGTGGGTGGTCAAGGTTGTCAGGAGAATAGAAAGAAGATTACTGCAGGAACCCAGGTAGTTAGGTGAGGAGCCTCTGGGACCATGTCTTTGAATGTGTGGAAAGTGTAGAACTGACCTTTAGTTCAGAGCTCTGTTTACCTAGCCAAGACAACTGCTTGAAGGGGCTGTTCATAGTGCAACTATTAAAAACAGCTTTTATAAAGATATCGTGGGGATTGGGGGAGCCCAGGAGCTAGATTTGGGGACTTAGAATAAGCTTCCTTTTAGTTTTTATCATCTCTTTGTTTCTACTACGACTATATTAGCTGAAAAAGCATGATTCTATACTAGAGAAAGTTGAGAATGTCATCACTAATCTTTGTTTCTGTGATCTTTCTTCATTAATTCACTTTCCCAATGACCTATTCTCAGCTGGCTTAGAGAGCTAAGGGATTTTTGTCCTCCTACACTAGTGGCTAAATGGTGTCCTTCTGGCAAATTCATATGTTGTTGAAGTCCTAACTTCCAGTACCTCAGCATTGTAATTTTGTATGAAAATTGAGTCATTAGAGATGTAATTAGTTAGGATGAGGTCATTAGGGTGGGGCCTAATCCAATACAACTGGTGTCCTTATAAAACAGGGAAATTTGGACACAGAAACATGCGTAGAGGAAAGATATATGAATACACACAGGGAGAAGATGGTCATCTACAAGCCACAAGAGAGGCTTGGGACAGATCCCTCCCTCACAGCCCTTAGAAGGAACCAACATTGCCAACACCTTGATTTCAGACTTCTAGCATCCAGAATCATGAGGCAATGAATTTCTGTGTTTTAAGCCACCCAATGTGTGGTACTTTGTTTCAGCAGTCCTAGCAACTTTTCATAGGCCTCCACAAGTGTACACAGGAGGGTGCCAGACTTAGCCCGACAACAAAGCACTTACGCAAAAAAAACTTTTCCTCACCTCTAATTTGTTGTGAAGGCCTGTGCTAATCCCCCTGGCTTTGTCTTTTACTGATGCTTTTCAGGACCTGAGAATCATTTTTCCTGCTGTACCAGTGGTCTTGGTGAAATAGATTCATGTCACAAACCTTAAAGAATGTCAGTGACACCAATTCAGGGGAGAGAGAGAAAGAGAGAAGAGAGCAGTTCAAATGATGCTAGCGAGTTTGCCCACCATCCTACTCAGTACATTAATGTTTCACAATGAGTCTGGGCTGAGACACAGGATTCTTCTGTTTCCTCCTGCTCTCAATTTCCTCATGCCTTCACATGAGAGCATCTTCTAGGCCAGGGTGATTCTTATGGATAAAGAGACCTATTTTTCATGATACTGGGTTTAAATTACTTTGTCTGGGGATAGAAGACTAATCTCCATCTCTACATAGGAGGTGACCTCACAATGAGACACTTCCAGTGGACAAATGGCATCATTGGCGCAGCCTCACAGAGGTGTCACACTCCAGGGAGTGGATTGGACCAGGCGCAACAGGCTCATTGGGAGACACCACCCTGAGAGTGTTTACAAAATTTTTTCTTGTGACAATGTGACAACAAATGAGTAAGCCTAGTGTGGAAAAGCAGGAAGATCATCTAAGCCAGTCACGTTGAAACCTCTCTTTTTCAGTTCCAGACAGTTTTATACAAAGCAAACCTATCTGGAACCCAATGTAAAGAACAGATGGAGATGGAACTTTCTAGGCCAAAGTTACACCAGTCGAGCATCTCGAGGTAGATCATGAGGTTAGGTGAAGTGCGCTAAGTGCAGCCCTGGTCTAAAGAGGAGCCACAAGATGGCTTCAGCCCTGCAGGATGGGTCTCAAGTCAGATCTTCCTACCTCCATGGGCAGCCAGAAAGCTGGATTATTGTGTGAAACTCCTGGTTTCTAAAACTTCTCCTCTGTGAAACACATTGTTAAAGGACTGAAAAGATAAACCACAGACTGGGAGAAAATATTGGTAAAACACATACACAATAAAGGATGTGTATTCAAAATATACAAAGAACTCAACAATAAGAAAACAAGTCACCCAATTAAAATGGGCAAAAGATGGGGCGCCTGGGTGGCTCAGTGGGTTAAAGCCTCTGCCTTTGGCTCAGGTCATGATCCCAGGGTCCTGGGATCAAGCCCTGCATCGGGCTTTCTGCTCAGCAGGGACCCTGCTTCCCCCTCTCTATCTGCCTGCCTCTCTACCTACTTGTGATCTCTGTCTGTCAAGTAAATAAATAAAATCTTTAAAAAAAAAATAAAATGGGCAAAGATCTGAACAGACCCTTTGCTAAAGAAGATATACAGATGACAAATAGGCAGATACAAATATGCTCGACATCATATATTATGACTTGTGGGAACTGCCAATTAAAACAACGATGAGATACCACTACAACCTATTAGAATGGGGTTAAAAAAAACACACACTGACAACACCAAATGCTGGTGAAGATGTAGAGCAATAGGAATTCACAGTCTTCGCTGGTGGGGATGTGAAATGCTGCAGCCACTTTGAAGACGTTTGGCCATTACTTACAAAGCTAAATACAGTCTTAGCATATGCTCCAGCAATCATGTTCCTTGGTATTTATCCAAATTAGTAAAAAAAACTTATGTCATACAAAAACCCGCAGATGAATGTTTATAGCAGCTTTATTATAATTGCCCAAAGTTGTGAGCAACCAAGATGTCTTTTAGTAGGTAAATGGATAAATAAACTGTGATACACCCATACAGCTAGAAAGAAATAGCTATCAAGCCATGTGAAGACATGGAGGAAACTTAAATGCATCTTATCAAGTGAAAGAAGCCAATCTGAAAATGCTACACACAGTATGAGTCCACCTATATGAGATTCTTGGAAAAAGCAAAACTGTAGAGACAGTAAAAAGATCAGTGGATGCCAGGGGTTGGGAGGAAGGGAGAGGTGACTAGGCAGAGCACGGGGGATTTTTAGGGCAGTGAAAATATTCTGTATGATACTATACTGGGTGTGCATTTGCAAAACCCATAAAATGTACAACACAAAGAGTGAACCCTAATGTAAACTATGGACTTTAGTTAATACTCATATATCATTATTGATTCATCAAGCACAACAAGTATATCATACTAATGCAAGGTGCTAATAATAAAGGAAATGGGGGTGAGGCAGAGAGAGGATATCTAGAAACTCTGTACTTTCTACTCAATTTTTCTATGAATCTAAAACTGCTCTAAGCAAATCTGGTAATCAAAAAACTCTTCATTTTGGGAAATTTCAGCTGCTATTTCAATATTGAAAGAAAATAAAACCATTCTACAGGTCAAGAGAAATTCAGTTGTAAGTAACCAGGATCTGCTTGATTTTACTTCTTCCCCAGACCCCTTTGGCAAACCCTAAGGGCAGTGCCATGAAAATCAGACTCCATGGGACACAGCTTGAAGACCACAGATAGCTCCAATCTCCTGTCTTAAGAGAGGAGGGAATGGAGGTTCAGAAAGGTGAGATGACTCATCCAGGGTGACCTGGCTCATGGGTGCTAGAGTTAAAGCTGAGATTCCAGCTTTTTCTCCAAGACACCTTTCCTAAGGCCTCAAGCCTTTAGCTTCATGTCCTTTCATTGCCTAATGAAATAGAAAGGGCCAGCTGGGCTCATTTCCATAGAGGCAGACACTGAATCATCGAGATTTAGACTTGAAAAAGGGAAGACAAAAATGGATTGGAGAGATTAGCCAAACAGACAAGAGAAGCAATGGACAAAGGCCTCAAGACTGTCCTCAAAGCTACTGTACGGCCAGTTCCTGGCTGGAGTCCCACCTGGGCAGCCTCTTGGAGAGCATTGCATACTGGCTCATCTGCTAGATTTCCCCAGGCTGGAAAATGGTTGGTTCTGTCCTAAAACTCGACTGTTCCTTGAAAAGATTCTGAAGACTGCCTTGAAATATCACCCTCAATGATTTGGCACACTCCCCATATGTGCAAACGCCCCATGATCACTGCCCATCAAGATGAGCCTTTGCCTCTTACAGGATCCAAGTAGAGTGGAAAAACATTCCTGACTTGGAAAACTTATAGACTCCGTATCACTCTTTCTCCAGATGAATTTCGTGGAGGGTAATAGGAAGAAGGGAACTGATATCTGTTGGGAACTCAGCCTCAGTGTGCTCTGTTTCCTTCCCACATCCCCACTCTGAGTTGGTAGAAAGAATCTTAGATTACAGAAGAGAAAACAAAAACTCATGATAGTGACATGTGTACCTGAAATCTTACAGCTACCTGGTGTGGAGCCAGACCTCAAGCCACATTGTTGTCCCCAACTCTTGCCACTTCCAGTTCAGATTATGTCATCACTCAGCATCAAGCAGGGCCTCTTCTGTTATGCAACTTTGCAGGCATTAACTATGGGTCTTTTCCATTGAGAAGAAAAAGGTAGGGGGGCAACAGTCGAGTTCCTCCTTCATAGCTCCTTAGTGCTGCCCTTTGGTAGAGAAAGATCCATTCTTCTAGCTGGAAGTTCCTACAAGGCCATAATGACCCTTCATTTTTGGTCCTGGTCATAGATTGAGAAGGACATATGAATGTATGCTAAAGACACTTGGGTGATTCTAAGGATTTGGGGGGAAGAGAGCAGAGCATTTATGGAGTGCCTATGAATACTCAAGCTCCCATTATTGAGCACTAACTGGGCCAGGTGCTGTACATGGCACGAGCTATTTTTTTTTTAATTTCTTTTTTGGCATGAGCTATTTTATCTTCACCACCAACTTCAAGGCAGGTGCCATTCCTATTGTCACGATTTCATAGAAGACAAATGAATTACACAGAGATTAGTTGTTTGCCTAAGGTCATGTCAGCTGTAAATGATAAAGCTGGATTGTGCAGTCAGTTTGTGGGACTCCCATCCCCCTGCCGTAATGTCTCCTTGGCATCTACTAAGTAGCCCAGATTGGTGTTCTGGTGTTTTGACTGTGTGATTGAACCTATGAAGCAGATGCAGTTGCTTACAAACATTGGTGCTCAGATACCCTGGCTTCATCTTATACTCATTACTTAGCCTCTCTCTGCCTCAGTTTCCCATCTGTAAAGTGGGGCTGATAGCACCAAACTTGTGGTATGACTGTGAGGGTTAATGTGCATAAGGAACCTAGCACTCCCCCCGCCCCCAGTTTAATAAAAGAGAAGAATGAGTTTCCGAGAGATTAAGTCACTTGCCAAAGATCACACAGCTGGTGAGTATATTGCCTTCTTGGACAGGAGGGAGAGGGGAGTGGGGGGCCGCTTCTGAAATGAATGTAATTCACTCTAAAGCGAATATAATTTGGCCACCAAATGCAGTGGAGAGCATCAGCCTCTAATAGAGAAAATATGATTTAGTGGTTGGTTTTTAAACTAAACAAATTTACTGTGGTCTCTAAATGAGTCTCATGACAAGAACAAAACATTTCTTTTGCCCCAGATTACCAATATCACATGTTAAGGAGAGAAAACCAGATGGCTCTTAAGCTCGTGTCGGTAGAAATATATATAGGTGGGTTGTTTTTTATAGCTGTTGGCATATAAAATAAGTCATTATTCTAAATAGAAAAATATTGATGATGTCATCGAGGCCATTGAAAGACACATCAACCTGATCTGATGAAGTGGGAAATCAATAGATACTTTCCAAACAAGATGACATGCCTTTTTAATTGGTTGTGTGAGTGTGATATACTGTATACTGCAAAGTTCAAAGTTAATTCTCACTGGTTTGGGGTTTTGATTGTCATTTCTGGATGCAGGCACTCTTGCATCCACTTAGTGTGTTATTAATAGTAATAAGAGGACCTGCCACGGACGCTTCCACTCCAACAGGGGCAAACTTATAGTCGTGTTTGCCAACAACAGAAGAAGATGGCATCACTGCCTACTTCCCGGGTGGTCATAGGCTAGCTGATGTGGGTTTGGTCTACCTTCAATGCAAGGGATGTCAGCCAAAGAATGTCGTAAATAATCCAATCACTTCTGCCTGTGGTCTCTTGGAGCCCTTGCCCTGGCCTCAGGGCAGAAACCCACCTGAATGGTGGAAACACCTCCCTGTCCTTGAATCACCAAGATAAAAATAGCTCGAGGTCAGAGGTTAAGACTGAGGGGAGGTTGGGTCTTGCTGCTGTGTTGCATGGCTTCCATGCGGTATTTGTCGATAGGCAGCTTTCCAAGAAGCAGGCCCTGGTAAACGTTAGAAGGCTTTGCCCCAGAGGACTTGACATCCCTTCATGTGTTTCTTGGTGCCTTTTCTTGAGTGCACATTTTTGGGGGGTATATTTCCTTTGGGAGGGTGACTATAGGTCCAGAAGGGCCCACATGGGGGAAGGGGAGTTACAGGATTCTGAAAATTGCCCCGGAAATCAGTGCCAGAGGGTTTTAGGAAACGGTTAGTCCCCTCTCTGTAGGCAAGGAGGAGTTTCAACTCACAGTACTGCCTAGAAACTCTATCAAATGACTATCAAGCTAATGAAAACATTTTTGTAAATATTTGCTTAGCGTGGTGGTGTTTGGGTGACAATAGACAAGAAAAGAAAGTAAAATAATGATCTTCTGTGAAACTGTTCTCTGGAATATCCACTATTTGGAGAAAATAATACATGAAAGAAAGGTAGGAAAAGTCAGAGAAAAGATTGGAACAGAGAAAATGAGGAGGAGGGGTATGAGAGACATGGAAGAGGGTGACAAGAATCACAGGGAAACCCTCCACCAGCGTCTTAGTCTCTGTGCCACCTGCCCCCACCCCAAATATCACAGTGCTCTTTCCTGGCCACAGGAAGGTTCCCACTGTGCAGAAACTCAGTGTGCGAAAGCCATCCGCTCATGGGCAAAGGAACCTCTGGTGTTTCGGGCCCCTCCGCAGTTCCTTGGCATCTCTGGGTGATGCCTGGTTGTTTTCCCTCAGGGGCAAAAAAGGAGAGGCACCCCGCTGTTGTTATGGACGGAGAGGGTGGGCATCTGACTGTCAATGGGGGGAGGGGAGTGCTATATGGAAAGGTGAGCGGTCAGACCACAGCCAAGTGGGTGGGCTGGGAGGTGGGCCTGGACACTCCCACGCTCTCCTAAGAAGGTTCCCCAGCCTCTGCGGAGGGTCCCTGGGCATGGAGGACTCCCCTTAGAAGATAAAGCAGCTGTCACGCTCCAGACCAGCCCCGTGTTTATAATGACCAGCGCTGCCCGAGATTTACAAGACCGGCCCCGAGGAGCGCGGTGCGGAGAACACACACCAAACTTGAAATGGGGTTGGGGCATCACTCCACACCTTATCACCTCTTCATCAATCAGAATGATGTTTTTTATGGTCGTCTTTCCAGCCCAGGGTCAGCAATAGGGCAGCTGGGCTTCTCTTGTTTTCCTTCCTTCTGAGAATGTTGGGGACCTGGTGCTATTCCTTCCCACCACGCCTCCTGGAGGATTTCTCCTGCTTACTTTCGGCGGGGCTGCAGGTTATGGGTGCCCGGTGCTTGCCGGGAAGGCGGCCACCCATCCTGGGGCGCCGGCCGCCAAGTCGTACTTCAGTTCGACCAGTCACGGTTTCTGATCAATCCTGCTTTCTTCCCTGAGGGGGAAGGTCAATGCCATGCTGGATGGCACCCTGCCAGATCTGCAGAATGAAACACCTCATCATGGTACAGAAAGCGAATGAAATGCAGCCCCTGACATCGTGCTTTCTCTCATGGAATTGCGACCTTAAAGAAACCTCTCAGGTTTCCTGGGACTGTTTCCTCATCTTGGATAACAATAACAACAACTGATAATAATAATAAGAAGAAGAATTTGGAGGAGAAGGAGAAGACGACGAGCTAACATTTGTGGCAGGCATTATTACCACCTAAGTGCATTTTGTGAGTGAATCCATCTGAATCTTTCAAGAACCTGCCCCCTGCCCCCATACTGTCATTATGCCTATTTCCCAGGTGAGGAAACTGAGGCCCAGGAGGGCTAAATGACTCACCTAAAGCTCTTCAGTGGGTCATTTACTACAGCTGGATTTTGGACCCAAGCTGTGTGACTTTTGCTAGAGGCTTGAACAGTCTGCAGACTTTCATAAGAGCAGTTTCCCTGATTCTTCAAAATAGCTCCAGGAAGAAAGCAGGCTACGCCATTCCCACGTTACAACCAAGAAAACAGACTCTTGGAGTTTGAAGAGACATCCAAGGACAACTGGCTTGGATGGAGTGGGGTTGTGACCTTGTCTCCCTTTTGGTGGCTCTAGATCCCTCAGCTCTGAGCCTTTCCTCAGCCGGTGGCTCGTCAGAGTCCTTCCAGCCAGCTCATCAGATCCTGTGCATTGGAAAGGCGCCTCTCCTGACCATTAAACAATGTTCCTTCCATTTTTCTTTTACAATGGTTAGAATATAGGAAGGAATTTCTTCTCATTGAGGCCAGGAAAGTTAGTTTATTTAGAAAAAGCCTGGCTTATATTTCCTTAACAACAACAATCTCAAACTCTTGAATTGGATATTCTGCTTTTTTCAACAGAACTCTTTAACAGAGACCTAATATTTACTCAGATTGCCCTAGCCAAAGAATATTAATTAGGAAGTGATTAAAGAATATAAGATCGCCTTCCATTCATTGCCTCAAATATTTATGAGGAATGCATATTTATGGAAATGTTCATTTTGCAATCTTTGAATCTACTCTATTAGCTTTCACACTGAGTTTATTTTGTCAGGTTTCCCCCAAATCCAGTGGCTAAATAGGACCTAAATCTATTAAATATTGACTCCAGCTTTGCCAGGCAGAAACGTTATTCTGTTAATAATGCAAGTCTATTAGGCATCATTGATACCGTAAGTGAGGTAACTTCTCAGTTCGAGTGGCTGTGTTTACTCTCAGGCAAGAGAGCAGAGAGGGGTTTTCTGATTTGATGTCAGCCAGTTTCCACCACGGGATGCTCGTGAAAGAAAAAATTGACCAAATTAAAATTGGCCTGTGGGCTTTATTTTTTATTTCCTGTAGCTAAAAGTGTATAAATTGAACTGCACTAAATAAAGCCCAATAATTTGTTCTTGAAATTAGCAAGCACACGTTTCACCCATAAAACCGTTGCTCTGTGGTGTGAGACTGGATTTCATTTCAGTGGCCTTGATTTATTGTTTGGTTTGTTTTGTTTTGAGGGGGTGGGGATAAGATGGCTGCAGGACAAATCTATTAAAATGGTTGACAAGAGCAGATTTGTGAAGGTTTATTAATCTTTAAAAAGTCTGAGTCAGTGAGTTGAAAATGTTTAAATGTTAGGAAGAATTGCAAAAGGCCTTAAATATGTGTATATGGAGTTTCAACCAAAATATTTGATGGTAGCTTGGAGAGATTGCTCCCTATCTATTTCATCCTTCACTTTAAGGTCATTTTCTATGCACTTGCTTTTTATGCTTAAAGGGCGGGTCTCTTGTCATGCAGGTTGAGAATGTGGTGAATTAGGGAATGAGGACAACTTGGCTAGACTTTCAAGACCATAGATGCCGTTCCTGTAAATCCCTCTTCTCCAGCTCCCTGGCTCCCCATGTCTGTGTCCTTTCCCTGATAGGACCTGGTGTCAGTGGCAAAGGTGGGAGGCACTCTGGATGGGAGTGGAAGTGGGGGACAATGAGGAGAGAGAGGATGGAATGTCAACCACTTTCTGGGGTTGGTTGTACATTTCTCTGGAAAGACAAGTGAAAGGCAAAAGCCATCAGAACAGCTCAAGAAAGACTTGGAGAAGTGCGGGACACAATCACAGCTGCTTTGGGGCCTAGATAGTACTAAGCACTGCTCTGCCAAGCAAATAATTCAGTTAGGACTCTTGGCTCTGGTGACAACTCAACTAGCTTAAGGAATAGGAAAAAAAAAAAAAAAGAATTTATTGGTTCATATGACTAAGAAGTTCAGGAATAGGCTGGCTTCATCTAGAAGGCTGTGCCAAGGGCCCAAATGATGTCACCACCCTCCTTCTCTTGGCTCAGCTCTTTCCCAGGTGGTTTCATGATGAGGCGCCACATGGTGGCAAGATGGCTGCCAGCAGTTCAAGTCGGGTGAAGGGAATGCTATGCTCTTTCCCAGCATGCCCAGCAGAAATGCCGGTGTATCTCATTGCCTCTGGTTTTGCCACCTGACCATCCTGGAACCAGGCACCCAGTCCAGGGCAATGATCATTCTGATTGGTCAGGCCTGAGTCATCCATCCTCCCTTGGAGCTGGGAGAAACCATATCCACCAAGTACCTGCATTGGGAGAGGAGGGTCAGTGGTTCCCCAGAGGAAATGAGGTGACTGAGAACTGGTTAGCAGGTAGAGTGGGGAACCCTGGTGTTCTCTAAGCCCCAGGATAATGGAGGGACAGAGCTGATCCAACTGTAGGTGGCAGCTGCTGTCATGGGTTAGGACATGCAAGACATCCCTTTAGGGACTTCAAGAAATAACAGAAACCCTTCAAGGGGGGTCTGTTTCTGGCAATTAACTAGGTGGGAGACTTGGGCCATTGTGATTTGAGTATAAAAATGATGTGTTAATTTACCTTCCCAAGGAAGGCCTAGGGCATTTGATTACACTTGGAATTCTAGAGAAGACAGATGTCACTTAAAACAGAGTTGTATGAACATATGTAATAAAATCCCTGCAACACTCTATTTAAACTCTTGTTATGGTTTGTTTTAATGCAGTTTTAAAATGTTTCGTTCTGGTAGAAATACAAACCCATTTATAGACCGATTCTGAGGAACTGGAGACAAAGAAGTCTTTATTCCAGGCAGTTATTAAGTTGAAATTTTCCGAGGCGACCTCAGCAACTAAGACATGTGATTGCATTTGTCTCATAAAATGAATTTCGTCCTTCTGGTATCTGTGACTGTGCCTTTTCTTGCTTGTACTCATGATGTGTGTGTGTACTTGTTGCCGCTTTTTCCTAGACTTGCCAGGGGTTGGTCAATTTGAAATGTCTTTTCAATGAACCCACTTTGATTTTACTAGTCATTTATAGTTTGTTCTTTAAATTTCTAAAATTAATCACCTTCAGCTTTTATTTTTATGCAATTCATCTTCCAATCTCCTTTTAGTTTATTTTTTGCTGTGTTTTTTTCCCCTATTTCCCTGAGTGGCAAGTTCAGTTTATGTGTCTTGTTAATTAATAAAGCTACATACTTTCTTTTGGATACAGCTTTAGCTGCTGTTCATAATTTATTAATATAAAGTGTTTTTTGCTGATTTGGGGTGATTTATTGTCCAGTTTGATTCAGGAATTTTTTAAAAATTTTTAATTGGGGCACCTGGGTGGCTCAGCCGGTTAGGCATCAGCTTTCGGCTCAGGTCATGATCCTGGGAACCTGGGATCGAGCCCAGTCTCCCGGACTCGCTGCTCAGCAGGGAGTCTGCTTCTCTCTCCCTCACTTTTCCCTCAAAACTGATCCATCAGAATCAAAATGAGCCAAAGTCCCCCAGTATGACTTGGTTTTGTCAAATTAGTCTTATATGGTTCAAAGTTTTCATATTATTTATTTTACTTATTTCAACAATTTAAAATACTCTTCTTTAACCTAATTACATGTTTTGGCCTCACATTCCACTTAATCTGCATTAATACTGCTCTTCTTCCTTTCATTTGATTTGTATTTGGATGGTACAGCTGCAACTACTCTTTATTCTTAAACTTGTTTTTTTGTTTTGTTTTAGGTACATCTCTTATACATCTAGCCCAATTTTTTTTTTCTGTTTGGTTTTTCTAACCTAATCTGTGAGTCTTTTGACTATTAATGAGAAGAGTAAAGCTATTTGCATGAATTGTGACCCTTGACATTCTGATGTCTTCTATTTATTATCGATTTTCTTTTTTTAATTGTTTCTTCTTTTTCTGGTTTGAATTATTTAATATCCTTTTCCTGATCTTTAATATGAAGTTCCACTATGTATCTCATTTTGTTCATAAATACTTTCATCCTTTTAGAAGTCATATTTAAACTTATATCCCTCTGCCAAAATTAAATAATAATTCTACCTCTACCCCTTCCCCCCAAAAGCACAGGACCCTTAGAAGACTTTTGCTTCCCCACTTTTAATTCCTGTATATACGCCTTCCCCCCTTCTGAGTATTGCTTAATTAATATGGGATTTTATTTTCAACCAATTATTAATTTCTTATTAGAGAATATCTCTTTCTTTTCAAATATTCTTTCTTAACATTTGTATTATAATTTATGCTTTCATTATTATGAGGCTATTTATGGAGGTCTTATAGTATAGAAGGTAAGTGTGCAAGCTCCAGAATCAATCTGAGTTCAAATCCTGTTATATGATTTTGGGTAAGTTACCAAAGAAAAGGTAATAGTAAAATGTGATTTTTTTGTGTGTGTGTACAATGTGAGGAAAGTAATAGTGAGTAATACATGTGCTTAGGAAAATGCCTGACACATGGTTAGCAGTCAAAAACTGTAATAGAATAGTACCATACAGTTAGATTTAATTATAAATTTTATTGCATTATTGCATTTAGTCTCCCCTGATTCTTGTACTCCGTTATTTGCTAACTTGAGATCTGTATTCTGATTTTATTTTTATTTGATTTGTGCATTTTAGTTATTCCTTTAGAAAAAGCACAAGAGTCTTTGCACATGTGAAGGTTTTTGTTTGTTTGTCTTTTGGTTAAGTGGATAATTTTGAAATTATCATCCTTCACTTACAAATAGGAAAATCAATGCCAGGTTCATTCTGTTGTCCAATTCCAGAACTTTGATCCAGATATGTCTAGATGGGTTTTTCTCTCTTTCTTATTAAATCTGCCTGGCACTTAGTAAGCCTGTTGATATGAAAATGCAAGTCATTTTTTAGGCCAGGAAAATTTTCTTCCAAAACATATTTGAGTATTCTTCCCCAAACCATTCCTTTCTTTCCTTCTGAACCCCTTATGTTCACATTTGATTTCTTGGCTCTATCCTCCATATCTCCTATCTTTTCATTCATTATTACAATACCTTTGTATTTTTGTTCTGTATAGTGAGACAGCTTGTCCATTTAATCTTCTAAATCACTAGCTGAATATTCGTCAGAGTCCAGTCTATTGTTCAATTTCCTTGCTGTCTTTTAACATTTAGAAACTGTTACTTCTTTCTTCAGAAGCATTTACCATCTTGGATGGTTCTGTTGCACCATCGTCTTATATGCCTTTAGGAGTTTTCTTAGTTTTCTATTTTGTTTTGTGCCCTGTCAGATCTTATTTCTATTACTAAATTGGCTTCAACAGGTGCCACCCATCCGGTTTCACCTTGGTCTCCTCTTTCAGAGACCACTGATTCATTGGTCATCTTTCTCTGCTTATTTTTATGTTCGTGTCTGTGGGCTGTTTGGATACCTGTGCAGGTAAGGCTACCAATGTCTCCTGGGCATATACACACAGTGGAAGGTTGGCAGGTGACCAAAGGAAAAGTGGAAAATTTCCCCCACCTGTTATCAACAGATTAGCAAAGTGAATCCCATTGCTTGGGGTGTTGGGTGCGGGCGGGCAGTTCTCTGGGATCTTATGGGTCTCCATTAGTAACACTGACATGCTGCCCTAAGCCTACAGAAAGGAAGATGTTCATTCTCAGATTGGTGCTGCCCTTGAAGGCAGCAAGGACCCATGGGATGAGACGCCTTCCCAGAGCCACATGCAGCGAGCAGATGGGGCAGTTCCTTTGTCTGTGCTAAGGGCATCCATGGGATCAGCAACCTAGCCCACTTAGGAAGCCCTGGGAAAGGTGCTCTTTGCTACAGAGCCCTTCAAAGACACTTAACTATAGGAAACAAAATGAGAGTTGCTGGAGGGGAGGTGGGTAGGGGAAGGGATAACTGGGTGATGGCCATTAAGGAGGGCAGGTGATGTAATGAGCACTGATTGTTGTATGCAACTGATGAATCACTGAGTTCTACCCCTGACACTAATAATACACAATATGTTAACTGAATTGAATTTAAACAAAAATTAAAGAAGAAAAAAAAAAAAGGCAAGTCACATCTTCAATGTCCTGACTCACCAAACCCATGTGAAAACATGGCTCAGGAAAGTCACCATTCATCAGCCCACCATCTGTACCTCTTCTTAAGAACCTGAAGTCTTTTTTTTTTCTTAGCTCTTTTTTTTTTAATTCCAGTATAGTTAGCATACAGTGTTTTATTAGTTCCAGATGTACAATATAGTGATTCAACACTTCCATACAACACGTGGCGCTCATCACAGCAAGGGTAGTCCTTAATCCCCAATATCTATTTAACCCATCCCCTCCCCCACCACCTCTCCTCTAGTAACCATCAGTTTGTTCTCTATATGTAAGTGTCTGCTTCCTGATTTTTCTCTCTCTTTTCCCCCTTCTTCTCATTTGTTTTGTTTCTTAAATTCTACATATGAGTGAAATCATATGGTGTTTGTCTTTCTTTGACTGGTTTATTTCATTAGCATTAGCATTGAATTCTCTAGCTCTATCCACCTTGTTGCAAATGGCATGATTTCCTTCTTTTTATGGCTGAATAATATTCCATTATATATATAAAAATAATATTTATATACATTTATATATAATTGTTAATGTTTCTAGACCATAAATGTTTCTGAAGAAAGAAGTAACAGTTTCTAAATGCTAAAAGACAGCAAGGAAATTGAACAATAGACTGGATCCTGAAGAATATTCAGCTAGTGATTTAGAAGATTAAATGGACAAGCTGTCTCACTATACAGAACAAAAATACAAAGGGATGGTAATAATGAATGAAAAGATAGGAGATATGGAGGATAAATCCAAGAAATCAAATTGTATATATCTATATCTAGATATCTAGATATCGATATCGATACATATATATGAGATATATATATCTATCTCATATATATGTATCGATATCGATGTCTAGAGATATTGATATATATCTGTATCACCTCTTCTTTATCCATTCATCTATCAATGGACACTTGAAGAACCCAGAGGCTTGATTATATGTGGATTCCCTGCAGGTCCAGCAACAGACCTCCCTCAGTCTATGGATGTATCCATTTATACCATGAAGATACCATTTGATGTTGGAAAATCCTGTTGGGAAGAAAAATACTTGTTTGTTTGTTTGTTTTTTAAGAAAATTAGAATATTATTTCTTTCTGATTCAGAGAAAGAGAGAAAGATTGAAAGGTGTGAATTTCATGAAAGAAAGCTATGAATGTTGTTTTTCTCTGATGCCTGAAGAGGGAAGACTCAGAAGAGGCAGGAAAAGCAAAACTTCCTATCACTGTGTTTTCAAATTTAAAATGCAAACACAACAATTTGTCTGTTCTGTAGAGAGTCCCACCTACTTATTCCCAGTTAGCCATACTCCAGGAGAGGAAGATTAGTCTGAGCCAGTCATGGAAATTCCATTCACCTTTTTCTCAGGACTTGTTTTTCATTCTTCCTTATAGCTAGGGACAAATTCTGGCCAAAGAATATGTGTTTCTGGGAGCTTATATGTTTTGGAGGGCTTCTTTTCCTCCCTTTCTTTCATCTTGGGGTGATGGTGTGAGAAGTGATGCCTAGAGCTGTGGCAGTCATTTTGTGATCATGAAAAAAAAAACAACAAAAAACAACAGGACAATCATGGAAATTCATCACAGTTAAGATGGTAGATTAACCTAGGATTGAAAGAATCAGGTTCCTGATTATAAAGGTGAATCACTAAATATATTTAGTAATCATATGGGTACTTAGGGCTTAATCCACTGTATTTGAATATTTTGTTATTTGCATTGAAGGCATTTTTAACTCATGCACTGATGTTTGGTTTGGTGTGCTGGGATTATGCAAAGGCAGAGAATAAACATTATTTTGAGCCTGGGTGGCTCAGTTGGTTAAGCATCTGCCTTCTGCTCAGGACATAATCCCAGGGTCCTGGGATCAAGCTTCATGGTGTTGGGCTCTCTGCTCAGAGGGGAGTCTGCTTCTCTCTCTGCTCCTTCCCCCCAACTCATGCTCTTTCTCTTTTTGTCTCTCTCTCAAATAAGTAAATAAAATCTTCTTTAAAAATTAAAAAAAATAAATAAATAACCAATATACTATAAAATAGAATTCAAAATTCATGTGAATTTTTTAAAATAAAATAGGAAGCATCAAAGTAAATTTCTGCTTGCAGTGGGTTTTTTTAGCTCATGGTTTTGGGTGGTCACTCCTATGCCTTTAGGAATTCGGAAGAAAAGAGTTTCATAAAGAGACTAGATGGGCAAGCCAATATTCTCCCTTCAATAAGGATCAATAGTCAATAGTCAAACAGATTGTTGCTGTTGCTGTGGTTATTATTATTTTTTATATTATTGCTTGTTGGTTGTTGATATTATTTTCCACCAGAGACCGAAAACGAGCCATGTCTGACAACTCAACATCTGATGTGCCAGTCTAGGAAAAATCAGATTTTACCATAAAGATTCAGGGAGAATTATGAATGTATTTTTCAATGAAATTAAACTTAAGTGAGACTGAAATTAAGAATAGTTGGGAGTTGTGTTATTTATTATTTTTGAATTTTGCTTTTAGCTGCTTTTTAATTTTTTTAAAGGAGAACTGGGTAAAATAATACTAAATACTGCATATTATTATTCAATATGCGGCAGGCACTGTGCTAAGCACTTCCTAGGCATTGGATCATTAAGCCCTTAAAGGAATTCTAGAGCACACCATTGCAATCATGTTTCACAGATAGGGAAACCAAGATTTAGAAATGTTATGTAATTGGAAGAAGAGATTTTTATCTGCTGAGTTCATATTCTTAATGCAACACTATGCCATCTCCCAAAAAGAAGTGTAATGCTGCTTGTAGTCCATCCAACTTGTATTTTAACGTAGTGATCTTGATCTTTTAACCAATGTAACTGTTTGATGGTCACGTATTTGAACTTCAGATTCACCTTTTTAAAAATTACTTTCTACATCTTTTGAGAGTGACTTGGCAAAACTAAACAAATGAGAATATGGCAGGACTGGCTTCTTCACTATTAACCAGTGGGGTGTTTATTAAATAGTCATATACATATTTTCATTGTATTAGATTCTTAAAATATCAAATTAAACACAGCACTGAAGGTCCTTGAACTATAGGTAAAGTGAGGGGAAAAAAAAAATCAAGGTTGCTGTGGGGCATGCCACAGAGGAATTTGAACATAGCCCAGCAGTTTTGCTCATAAGATAGTGCGCATAGTCTCCGACTTTTTTTCTATATTGACAAAAAATAATTCCAATTTTCACACTGTCACAATACAAATAGAAGTGTGACTTACGTTTCACAATTTGCATAGCTGATTTCATGTCCTTTTGACCATTCCATCATGTGTCTGACAGTTACAAAATTGTTTTTCTTTGGGACATCATTGGTATATGCTGATGCTTCAAGGAGTTTCCAAATTAAACCATGGGTTTATTATAAGACACACAGGGAACCTGATCCCTGTATATGATAATCAGGTTCAGCAAATCAGTAAATTAGGCTTCACCAATACTCAGATCTGTAGCTTCATTCTCAGGGAGCTCTTGGATATTCTGAATGCTGAGTTGGTGAATAGACTGAGCACTCCTGAGGCCTGGGGTTAACCAGCCCAGAATCCGTTTCTCCTGTATTCAGTACTAATACACATTTAATTGGAACACTATAAATCTGTAGGTGGTACCTGATGAAAAACCAAGTTTGGGATAGATTAAGGGTCCTTATTTTTTAACATGACGATAATAAAGGAAACTTGAATGACTAGCTAGAGACCAGTCACCCTGCCTTAGTCACCTGTCTTACCATGATTACCTTGATATAGCACTGAGGCCACCCAACATGACCCCATCCTTTTTCCTAGAGATGTTTCTATGCCTATATCTCCTGCTAAAAGACAACTCTAGGCGACCATATTTTATATGGGGCATGACTTGCCCCAGGCCCAGCTAATTGGACCAGGGGTGAACACTGACCCAAGGAAGCCAAGTCAAAGCTTTGACAACACACAAGACATGGCCTGGCCCCAAAATGATGAGCTGAGTCAACCAAGACCTTTATTTGAGATGATAGGAGAGAATGAAGTATCGTCAATGAAGAGGAAGTAGAAAGAACATGATGTGGTGGAGGAAGGCTGGACAAGATCTTGGGGAAACCATTTCTGAGTGAGATGAGGAAGCAAATACCACAGGAGGCAGGAGCTCCAAGGCAGAGAAAAGATGTGGTGTACAGAGAGAATACAGGTCACTAAAGGACAGAAAAGAAAGATGCACAGGGAGAAACAGAATGAGGGAAGTGGGATGGGGACAAGTCCCTAAAACTATCTAATGCTAATAGGTTTCTAATTTCCATACATGGCTCTGTATATCATCACAATAAACCATCAATTTTTTTTAAGAGTTAGTTTTTTTTCCCCTGCAATCCAAAAGGTATGAATCATTTAATAGACGAAGGGGAGAGGTTGGCAAGTGTAGATACATCTTGATGATGAGTCCAGGCAAACACAAATATCAGGAGATGTTTCTGTGTCTTTTCCTCAGTGAGCCAAGTCTCCAAGGTCTACTCTTACTAGAAGTTGCCATATACCCTTGTTGTGTCTGAGGCTCTAAACATTTTGTCCTATCAGTGCATTTTCAGAGGCAGAGACCTTGAAAGTCTCTCTCTCTAATATGTCTCAGAAGTCTAAAAATTGAAGGTGACCCGACTTGGCATGACTTTGACTGTGGTCTGAAAAATGTTATTACTGAGAATTCACTATCCTGAGAAGGGTTACATGCAGGAACCTTAAATGAAGCGTCTAATTCAGAAACACAGAGTCTTTGAATTTTCAGCTCTTTAAGGAGAAACTCACAGTTTTCTTGGTTGGGAATCTTCTGAATTGCCTCTGACTTAATTCTGTGAACAAAACCCTGGAGACCAGCTGCTGTTTATAGCTGAGGGAGGTATCTGTTCACTTAAATCGGGCCTGTCATGCTGGTAGCTAAATGCTTTGACAAGTGGGAAAGGACAAGTGAAATTATCTAAATGGCTCAAGCTATTTATCTATATATTGTAAGTGCTATATTTCCTGGAAAGAAGCCGTGAGTTAAGAAAATAGTTTTAACTTGTTCTCTCAACTTCCTGGCTGCTGTGATACTCAAACCACATTTCAATATTGCTGGGTTTTGTCTGACAAAGTAGAAGCGCGCCGAGATGGAAGTGGGGGGAGGGGAGGCAGGGAGAGGATGTAGTCGAGACAAAATCATGAAACCTAGAGAGGATTTCAGGGGTTCAGTTGCTGCAACTCCTCCACGCAGGCAGGGCTGCCCTGAATCCAGGGTGGAGGTGTCTCCTGTTTAAAACTGGCAATGGATGAACCATGAGAGACTGTGGACTCTGAGAAACAAACTGAGGGTTTTGGAGGGGAGAAGGTGGGGGGGATGGGTGAGCCTCATGGCGGGTATTAAGGAGGGCGTGTATTGCATGGAGCACAGGGTGTGGTACATAAACAATGACCCTTGGAACACTGAAAAAATAAAATAAAATTTAAAAAAAATAATAAAATAAAATCAGCAAGGAGGGTATTATATATATTTAGACCATGCCCTCCTCCCTATCTGGATTGTGTCACCAAAAGCCACTTTAGCCAGAGTTGATTACATGAGATCTATTTGAAGGTAATTGCCCTTCTTCTGAATCTCTTTTCCATTACTGTCTAAAATTTTATAGGTTGGGCTGCATATCTCCAGGCATGTTCTTTTGATCTTTATATAAACTTAGAAAATAACTTTTTCTTCAGGGCAGTACAGGATTTCTGGTGAATTTGATAATACTGGGCATCTCTGGGAGCCATGAGGAAAAGAAAGAGAGAGAGAGAGAGAGAAAGGAAGGAAGAAAGAAAGAGAAAGAAAACCAAAAACCCCCAAAACCCCAAAAAACCCAACTCTAATATTTCTGTAGCACCATGAATCTGTGGTTTGTGAAATGCTTCATAAGTCATTTCACCCCCCAACAATACACAAAAGATAGATAACACAAATGTTCATATTATTTCCATCTTTCAGGTAAGAACACTGAGGTTTTGAGAGCTTCTGTGACTTTCCCAAGATCCATATGTAAGAAGCAGAGGTCCTTGGTGACTCAGGTCCTTGGGGGCGGGAGTGCTTCTTTCTATTCTAGATGGACTCTCCAGGGAACTGAAGATACTCACAAACTATTCCAAGTCTGCTTTTTAGCTGGTGAACATAGGAGGCTGTGGGTCGTGTCCCTAGGAGCAGGCCAAGTGCTTTCTCTGAGGGTAGCCCGTGGGAGGCCATGCCCCCACCCCGCCCCACCCCAGGTGGATGGAAGTTTAGCCAGTCCTACTGAGGGATGACTTAAACTTTCCTTGTCATCAGGACAGAAAGTTCTACAGGAAAATACTACACCTCATCTCTCCTTTCGCATTTTCTACTCAAAGTGTGACACCCAAAGTGCTGTTGTTGTTGATTTAGTCACCATCTGTATCGATTATCTATCGGTGATTCGCAAATTAACTGAAAACTTAACAGTTTAAAAACGTGATCATTAGTTCTCTTTGTTTTTGTGGGTCCAGCATTTCGGAGACTTAGCTTGGTGGTTCTGGCTCAGGGTCTGTTAAAGGCTGCAGCCAGGGGAAGGTATGACGGTCTGGAGGCCCCACTTCCTCACCATGTGGTCGTCTCCATAGCACTGCTTGGCTGTCCTCACAACAGGGAAGCTGGCTTCCTCTAGAGCAAGCGATCCAAGAGAAAGAGCAAGGAGGAAGCCCCGATGCCTTTTATGTTCTAATCTTGGAAGTCACACTCCATCATTTCTGCCACACTCCATTCGTTAGAAGTAAGTCACTAAGTACCACTCACATTCAAGACAGGGAATTAGAGTCTAGCTCTTGCAAGAAGGACTATCAAAGTGTTCCTGATCATATTTTACAGATTTTACCACACCAGCCCTCCAGAGCACTGAGGAATCCCCATAGCATTCAAAAATTTACGACTCCAGCAACGTTCGGGTCCTGGAACCAGAAGGATAAAGATGCGTCTTATTCATGCACCTGGTCACAGGTGGGTTACAGGACTGCTCTGTTGGAGTTCTAAAAAAGATGTGGTTATTCTTCTAATAAGCATGGAGTCATGAATACAGCAGGGAGATGATTACAGTACGTTGCATCCAGTTAATGACCATGACAAAGAGGGTGCCTGGGTGGCCCAGTGGGTTAAGCTGGTTAAGTGGTTAACCTGTGCCTTCAGCTCAGGTTATGATCTCAGGGTCCTGAGATCGAGCCCCACATCAGGCTCTCCACTCAGCAGGGAGCTTGCTTCCCCCCCCCACCCCATCTCTCTCCCTACTTGTGATTCTCCCTCTGTCAAATAAATAAATAAAATATTAAAAAAATAATAACCATGACAAAGATTTTCTGAGTATGCCCATGTAGTCAGAAGGCTCTACTTGTGTTGAGTAACATAGCCGTCACAACAACCCCATGAGGTAGGTACTGATAATATCCCCACTTACTTACAAGGATGGTTAGTGATTGCTGGAGCTGGAGTCCAGCCACTGGATTGAGGGAACCCAGAGAGGAGGGGCCTCCTCCAGTCTGGGTGGTAGTCAGAGTTGTAAAGGTCATCCTGAATGAGGACATAATTAAGTTGGGTGGTGAAGCATGAGTAGGAGTTTGTTAAGCAGAAATGTGAAAGAGATGTAAGAACATAGTCTGGGCGAGGAATTGTGGACACTGAGGCTAGGGTGCAGAGAGTTACTGGAATTTTCCCACAGCCCTCACATATGTTCCAGTGACTATTAAAAAGCTTTCTGTAGTATTCACATCTATGTTTCATGTAGTTCATACCCACAGTCTGATTTTTGGTTCATCCCCAATTGAATATCCCTGCACCAAAAAGACCTTTGAGGAAATCATGATAGGTGTGGAGAAAGAGGAACCTGTCTACAGCTTGTCTCTGTTCAGTTAACCATGTGGCTCAGAGCAGACTAGGAATAAAGCTGTCCCCATAAATTCATTTCCCATATGGTCTGGTTTGCTTTTTTTGATCACTGCCACAGACAGGGACCAGGACAGCTCTGACCTGGCCAGCTATCCCACTGGTGTGTCTGGCTGGTCACAGTCTAGCTGGATAAACTCCACCTGCATTACTGGGCATGGATGGGAGGCCTAAAAGCACA
The DNA here is from genome assembly GCF_002288905.1 of Enhydra lutris kenyoni. Lineage (NCBI taxonomy): Eukaryota > Metazoa > Chordata > Mammalia > Carnivora > Mustelidae > Enhydra > Enhydra lutris. The sequence continues at coordinate 11,400,278 of NW_019154131.1, forward strand.
TGTCTTCATGACAGGAACCATCCCTCTATACAAGTATGTTACAAGGGAAGCCACGTCATTGCCACAGTAAACTCCTAGTTAGCCTGAATAAGTAAGCAAGTTGTGGTGGCCAGTTGATGATTTTATTAGCGAGGGGTTACTACAGAAGTTACCCACACGTTACTAATTTTCAAAGAATTAGAATCCAGTAAGACATCACTTTATTCTAAGATAATGCTGTGCGTGATTTGGTATTTCTGTGAAGACTCAATGGCACTGCAGATGTTAGGGAATTCTTGAAGTCCACCTTAGGATGGTAAGGTTAGATATATGAGGTTGAGAAGGAAAAAGAAAAAGGTCAAAGAGGAAGGCAGAGCCATGTCAGAGGACACGTGCCACCCTGAATACTCTATCGGGGTTTCTCTGACCCCTGGCTAGAAAGGCATCCATTGAAAACTTCCCTGATGATCAAAACTGGCTTCAGAAGAAAGTCAGAGTGTAGTTTCTAGGGGCAGTGCTTTATAAGGGCACAAAGCATCATGGGAGTGCTAGACCTTACTGGAAATACAACAACATGGAAGAAGTTGAGTTTACTGGAAGTATATGTGCAGTTGGAATAAAAAAAAAAAATTCTCTTTGCAATGGGGTGAGGTTTCACACTAGTTGCATGTCATTTTATCACCAAGGAAGGGCAGGTGTGATTGGTTGCTAGGCTTTTGTTTGTCTGAGTGGGGCATGCAGATCTGGGACAAAACAGAATTATTGAGAGAACAGAGGAGAAAAATGGCACTGTCCTCTCCATCTCACTTCTCCTCCTTCATGTTAATGATGAACAGATTTTTAAAAAAATCATTTTAGAGAGATACTAAATTATTGGGCTTCCCACTATGGTTATGTTGTCTCTGGCTTTGTTCCTAATGCACTGATTGTTCAAAGCTCACTGGTCAACTTCTCTCATGAACCCTCTCTCCCCACTCTCCGCCATTTCAGAAAGTTGATTTTACTTCCAATCAGAAAGTGGGGACAATACAAAAGAAGAAAGGCGATCTACAGCCATCACGTGTCCTACTTTTTGACAACTCTAGTCTTTTTTTTAAAAGGGGGAAATCAATGCAGGAGGCTGAAACTGGTATTTAAAATGGGGTTTCAAAATGAACTATATCCGGTTTTAAAATAAACTATACTAAAACGGATTTTAGCAAAGATCTAAGAGGCTTTGTGGATGAGAAGACTGCCATCCAAAGTGACTTGCTGTAGGTGACAATGCAATGTCAACATAGATTTGGGAGGTAATCCATGAGAGGTAGTAAAAGGATCCCCAGTATAGCGTCGAAAGGGTTTGTCCCCCTGGTCGTCACTTCTTTGCTTTCTTTCCTTGCTTTTACCTAAGGAAAGATAGGGGAAGAGGAATTGCTCACAATTCCCTGTGATTACTCAGCATTACCTGTGACTGTAACACAACCAGCCTAGATTGTGGATCTTTGATAAATGTTCATATAGTGGTTATTACGTGTCAGGCATTGTTCTAGGCAGATGCTGAATATGAACCCATTTCACGATCATCACAACCCCAGGAGACAGGTACTGTTGTTATCTCCATTGTACAGATGGGGAAACTGAGACACACAGCCGGCACATGATGGAGGTGGGGTGCGTCCATGGTGTCCGTCTCCAAATCTGTGTTGTTAACCCCGAAGCCTGCCTGATGTCAGACCTCTGCACCTTAATGTTTTTCAGAAGTTTATTGCAATCCCCTGTGATCTGCCTAAACTAAGGAACATGTCCAGATCTGGTGCTGGTGAGAATGTAGACTTTGTAGGCTGGGAGGGGTCCCTGGAAGCATCCTCAGGAAGAAACACTAAGACACCCAGAGGAGGTTTTCCTACAAAAACCTCAGCTTTGTTGGGAACAGAGGGAGGAAGGTGGGTGAGGATGAGGCTGGGGATTTAAGAAGCAATCCATTGGGATTACATTAAGATATATATGTATACGTGTTTCAAAGTCTGCCCATATGTGTTTCTGGTTGTGTGTGAAAGTGTTATGCACTCGTGCTTTTACCCACTGCATGTTTTTTATACCCACTGTGTGCATGAATGTGTGCAGGTGTGTGTGCACCTGTGGGCTTGCTGATGTGTATGGAAGGTGCTAGAATAAATTCCTTCTAGAGTGACTTAGTTTCTGCCTATGTAGTGAGGTCATAGCCACATCTGGGTTACTCAGCTTCAGTAGTCTCCCTGTCCACTGAGTGATTCCCATCGTTCTTCCCCTTGAGCCAAAAGAAAATGAAGCTGAGAAAAAGAAAACAGAGAGAGAGAAAGAATTCTAAAAGAATCGTTTCCTCTCTGGCCTCCTGGAAAAGGCTATTATTTTCCTCAAAAGGCCATAGGATGAGCAATATACTTGGTGATTTTCCCTCCTCTTTAATAAAGCTGAGGCCAGCTGGAGAGGACCACAGAGTCCCCTGGTATGTTGGCTCCCCAAACCCACAGCCCATCCCAGTGGGCAGTCATGACCTACTGCTGGGGCTCACAGGCATTAACCATCTGGCCATGAACTAGGAACCTGGGAGGGCCTTTCTATTTCCCACTTCCCCAAACCCTTAAAATTTTAAGACCCCATTCAAGGGCAGCCCTGCTGTCCTTAGAAATACTGTTTCTACAAGGGTTTTTCAAGGATCCGCGGCCTACAAGCGGACAGGGAAAAGGAATAGCGTTGTTGCTGCTGCCGCTTCAACACAAACTATGAGCACGACTGGGGGCATTTGTCTGTCTGCAGAACTGGAACCGAGTGGCAGCCCAGGCTTCTTGCACCGGAGGTGATGGCCGGGCAGATATTCCCAAAGAAGCCAGAACAGGGAGGAGGGAGAGCGGGGGGAGAGGCTACCAGAATTGCTTGGCGGCGGGGATGACCAACGCGGCCAGCAGAGGGCGCCACCGCGCTGACTCTCGTCTTGCTGCGCGCGTGCAGGCAAGTGGGGGAAGCTCAGGAAGGCCAAAGATGGATAGATTCAATACTGTACCCCCTCCTCCGTCTCCCTCCAGCTCCTATCTCTCCTCTCCTTCCTGCCCCCTCCTCTGTCCCTCCCTTCCCTCTCCTCTCTCAGTCTTTCTTTCTTCCCCTCTCTGGCCCCCACCCCCTCCCCAACCTGAGCAGCTCACCCCAGGGAACCTCCAGTCTAGTAACTGAGTGTTAATTATGTCTGAGTGGATTCTAGAGAAAAAGAAAACCATATACTGTATCAGCAGAGAAATGGTTTCACTATGAGGAAACTAATGATGCTTTTATCAGGAACAATATAAAGATTGCTTTTTTACTAGTGTGTGTCCCATAGGGTTCAGGGCTATGAGATATTTCTGTATCTGGCTTTAGGTTCCTCTGAGCTTTTACATAATCAAATCAATATAGCCATGATTCACCCTCTGGCAACAACTGCTCCCTGCAAGTTTGCTGTTGCTTCTTTCATGGCTCAAGAGAAAATAAATAAATATATAGAGAGGAACTTATTATGAATCCGTAAACATTGATTTGTTTGGTCTTCAGTCTTCCTTTTTAATTGCTTTGCATACACACGCACACGAAGTGAGCATAGAAGTTCACGGTGAGCAATGAAGGTGAGCAGACGATCGGCCGAGTATTCGCCATTGTCTGTATGGCCAAGGCTCCTTCTGCTTTTCAGAGTCAGATTTGCTGCTTGTCTGTCCTCCGGCATCCTTTCCCTCCATCGCCTTGGTCTTCTTTCCCATCCCTGTGAATTCCCTACATTCCGGACATGATTTTGGTTCTTGCCTTTCTCTTTGAGTCATACTGCTTTTATCAGGAATTTCCCTCCCCTCTGCCCGGCAGAAAGGCTCTCCCTTGGACCTAGATCTCGTCCCAGCACCATCTGTCAGAGCTCAGGCTTCTCTCCCCCCTGACCTGGGGACACAGCTGGTCTGGACCCCAAAGAGAACAAAACATGGGAGTGGGAAGCAGAAGAGAGGGTACACGGCCCCCCGAGAACAGATCTCACCATTTCCTCGGGCAGCACACCTTCTCTTCTCACGTCTCCTGGGGATCAGCCCAACCTTTACAGTTCACAGAAGGATAGCACCGGCAACCAGGGTAGAAATCTTTCCCAACACGCGCAGTTTGCCACTCCTTCTGCTTCCCCTCCCTTCTTTCTCTGGGTAAATAAACAAAGACATCTTTCTTTCAGATGAAAACATGGGTAGGGGGACTCAATGTCACAGCTGACTGTCATCTGCTTCTCATAGATCAACTGGGATGACAGGGGTCTCTAAATAGGACTTTTCAAACGCCATTTGCTGCTGTGAGTTGACGTAAAGTCGACCAGAGAATAGGTGTGTTTCGCTGGGTTTGAGAAATAAAGGTGGAACGTCACAGGCACCGGGCTGATCAGAGGGACCAGTGAAGATGGTTGAGTCCTTTCCACTCTGGTCCCTAACATCAGAATCCTTGTTCATGGTATGCCGGCTTTTCCCCGCTCCTCCCTCCGAAAGAGAAAGTTAGAAGTGATAACATGAGAAGTAATAACAGAGCCAAGGCAGGAAAGGAAAACCACATATGTAACCAGGTGTGCTGAGTCCGGGGGTGACAGTGATCACAAATATGAAATAGCTCCCTAATCATCGGGGAGTCTTATTACTGGAGCCACGTTTCCACAACAGGGACGCCATACTTGGAGAACCACAAGAACAGAATTCTTTAAAGGTCTCCCCTCTTTGGGTAAATATGGACCATTAAAGTACATCGTCCTTCAGGATTCTCGGTTCTTCTATACCCCAGGACTCCCAGCGGTCGGGGCAGACATGACTTAGCTTGTATCTCAGGGGAGGGAGGAGATAGTGGAACAGTGTTGATATTGTGGCTGTAGCGACACCACATGTCACAATGGAGAGTCACAATGACTGCCATTTGTTGAACATCAGCTCTCTACCAAAGGCTATGCTGGGAGCTTTATGTACTTTATTGTATTATGTTAATTCTAAACCTCATGACAGGGTCGCAAAGAAAGTCATATTATTCCCATTTTATGGAAAAGGATGCTGAGACTCAGAAAGGTTAACTAATGTGTCCACATGCATAGGGTTGGTATATGATTGAGTCTCTTCAACCCTCGAAATCTGTGGACTTGCACCATACCAATGTCACAGAAAGTGTGGGAAACATGCCAACGTGACCTTGAGTGGGTCTTGGGCAAACTCATAAAAAATTATATAATTGCATATTTCTTTTCGACCAATATTTAAAAAATCATATCGCTACCACCTTGTACCATGTATTTCATGGATATTCTTAGAAAAGGCTATTTTCTGTTTAAAAAGAGAATCTATGTAAATCAACTAAGTAAAATCCATTGAGAGTGCTGATGTGGTAAATCTCACAAGAGAGGCAAACAAATGATGGGAGGTCAGGGACCACCACAGTTGACCACACTGCCTTGAGGAGCAGGAAAACAGGAATATCGTCAGTAGCTGTCTTGAATTGTGTGTTGAGAAGAATTTTGAGGCCCCATGTGTTACCTATTAGCGATGTCTGCCTTGGGGCACCATGCAAGCTTGGGGGGAACCAACAGTGACTTGTGAGGCCTCTTTGATCAAGCCCAATATGTTCCTTTCCCAGAGGAGAAAGAAGTCCAGAAAAAATTAACTAAACTGTTCAAATGTCTTGAGTCAATAATTCTATCTCGAATAGCCTTTTTCCAACAGATCCTAACATTTGCTCATGGTTCCCCATCGATACATGTTGTCCTTTGGGGAGCAGGGATCACGATGTGTGCATCATTTCTCCCCGTTGAAGGTATTTCTAGCAGACAGGCGGGACTGGATTAGAATCCTGCCCTCTTCCACGTGGGATGGAAGCGAGCGACCTTTGAAGATTCCTCCTCCACACAAGCGCTCGTTGTTCTGGTGCTGTTGGCCCATTGGATGAAATGAACTATGTAAACACCCATTCTAATCAATATGTGGAATGAACATTCAAAAAACAGTATCTACTACTCTGTTACCCCCTCTCCATACTGTGGATGCTTATTCTATGCCTATTGTGTGCACGGACTTTAACCAGTAGGGTTCCCATGACAGTGAAAACAATAGGCAATTCATTCCTCAGTTCACACTTAGAAGGCTCTGCTGACACTTCCTGTGGACAATATCTTGGACCCACAGCCCTCCAACCTCACCGATACACACACACACACACACACACACACACACACACACACACACACGTCCTGACCACATGCTCTCACACCAGGAAAATCAGAAAAATACACTAAGAAAAATCCAATAATACTTACTTGAGGTTTTTAAACTCCTTGGGGGTAGAGAGATACAAGGCAGTAAACCAGCATAGGGAAAGAAAAACAGTTTAAAAAAAAAACTAATAAAAAAATCCCATAGGAAGGAAATGGAAACCCCCCACCCCCCAAATGGAGCTAAATTGTGCGGTTGCTGTAGCTGCTTTCCTGGAAAGGGGGCCAGAGACTGAGAGCATGGAGCACTTAGACTGGAATTGTTTTCTAAACAGATTTTTTTTTTGTAGCGTGTATTTTTCACATATTTCAACCTTTCTCAAAATGCCCTGGCCAAAAGCAGTAAAAATGCTGTACTATTAAACGTAAATTAGGGCTCTGTGTCGGCTGAGGGACCCAGCTGGGTTTCTTCTGGCAACAGGGCAAAGGACAGAGAGGGAAAGTGGTCCACGGTGTATTGCCCTCAGGTGCTTGCTGGGTGAGCCCCAGAACATTCTGTGCAACTGGGCCCCGTTTAACAACAGCCAAGGCAGGGGTGGGGGAGTGGGGAGAGAAATGTTTAAAAATAAGGAAGGGACATGTATATGTTGAGAAGGTAAAAAAAGGAAGGAAGGAAGGAAGGAAGGGAGGAAGGAAGGAAGGAAAAAAAATCCGCATGTTTTCAGGATCAGCAAGTGAGGTTAGGGCTATAGTTTTATTTTGGATCCCTCGTCCCTTGTCCTGGAAAGGGAAGCCTTTCAGGACTTGAGGGTAGGGGATTAAGGGGGTGGAGAGTGGCCCTGAGTTTTATTCAGAACAGTAGGTTTTAGCTAATGCCAAGCCGGGCAAAGAGACATGTTCACAAGTCACCACCAGTTGTGGCCAAAGAAAAGTCACATTCCATCCTATGATTTTCCACAGTCCTTGGGGGACTGGATCAAAAGCTTTGGAACATTTTTCCTCAGGGAAGCAAACTCTTGGGTGCTGAGCTGGGTCACCTTACTATCCTAAGGGGCCAGCACAGCCCGACTTGTTCAGAGGGGACCTGAGGAAACTTCCATATTCAGGGATGAGTGGGTTTATTGATCTTATTGGGGAAATGGGCATTTCAGCTTCTCTTAGAGGAGTCAGCCTGGACGTGTCAGCAAAGAGCCCCTTTGGACGCATCGACCCAGGCTGAGAAGTGTATTTATAACATTTCATGTCCACGGATTCTGGCTGGAGCCTCAGTACCACTGACTGCTGGGTCTGATGGTCCACTGAGGAAGAAAGGGAAGGAGGAGGCACAGGATTCCCTCTCCTGGCAGACGGCGTGCACCCAGGTCTGCAGCCAGAGCATCGCAAACAGGCCGGTGGGCAGTTATGCGCGCTGTCAGGGACCCATGGAGCCTTGGCACAAAGATTGGTGCAGCTGGGAAGGTCCTTGAGCTTGCAAATGTTTTGCAGCGAGGGTGGGACATGTGAAGCATCTGCTGGTGCCACCAGGCCTTGCAGGTGGAATCTGAGCTTGGGCTGCTAGGACGTGACCACAGGAAACAAATGTTTGACCAGACATCTGAGAACATCTGTTTTGTTTTGCTTGCGCGGATGCCACCCGCCTGGCCCGAGGTGTCTGCTTTTGGCTGAGAGGCGAAGCAAAGGCCCACTGTAAACACAGGGGCGATGCCAAATATGGGCAAAGCCGGCTTGGGGGATTGCGGTTTTCCCTACTTAAGTTCCCTTCGGTGAGATGAGTTCCTTCCTATTTAATTCCAAACCTAACCGTTTGGTGTTCAAAGGGAGGGGACAGACACGGACCTGGGGTGTCTCAGGCACCAGGCATCCTGTGGGCTTTGAACCCTTCACTTCTTCCCAGTTTGGGAGACTTAAGGGACCTCAAATCAGCACTGCTTGGACCAGCCCACAACTGGGACCAGAGAGGTGAGGCTGAGGGAAAGGGTGTATAACAGATTCTCCTAGGAGGAGACCCTAAGAAAGGAAAGAAGAAGAAAGAAAGAAGAAAGAAAGAAAGAGAGAAAGAAAGAAAGAAAGAAAGAAAGAAAGAAAGAAAGAAAGAAAGAAAGAGCCTGAACAAGAAAAAGGAAAGAAGAAAAAAAAAAGAAAAAAGAAAGAGAAGAAGGGGTTATGTCCCAAGCCTGTTTCCTTAGGCTTTGTAAGAATGTCCCGGTTCTCGGGGGCAGAATGATGCCTGGGTGATTCTGGGTCGAGTGCCTGGGGATTGTGAGACTGAGGGACTCTGGAACGGAAGAACCACCACCACGAATCAGAAAACACCCAGGCTGGTTCTGCCCGTCTTCTGGAGCAGTTCAAAGCTGGGGGAGGAAAGTGGATAGAGGCAAAGACCCAGACAGGGCCGCATTACTGGTGCCCCCGCCCCCTGCCTCCTGCCCCCCAGATCATGATTGTTTTATGCGGTTCTCTCTCCCTTTGGTGAGGAAAATGGGATGTGGTGTCAATTACTGGGAAAAATATACAAAGTCCTAATGGCTAATCTATTCTTCTAAGTACAAGAAGGGCTACTACACCTAAGAGACTTGATCTAATTGTATAATAAAACTCGAATCATTCCAAGCAGGATCGGACCTGCTGGGTCTGTCGGAGGAGCTCACGCTGCCGCAACCGCCCTGGGCGGGAGAGCGGTGAGCTGACCCTGGAAATTGCTTGTGGGGAAAATCCGAAGGGGGACTGAAGGGAGTGGGGAAGATGGCTGCAGGGAGCAGTGAGGGGCCATAAAGATGTTGGGCCGTAAACAGTATCTTCTTGTTTTATGTGTCTCCGTGGTGGAGGTTGTTTTCTCTGCTCGAACGTCTGTGTCAAGAGCCTAACCTTGGAAAGAAATCCACAACGCGGCTCCATGACGATCTCTCTCTTCTTTCTCCCCTCCTGGCTCTTATCTTCTGAAGATCCCAGTTTAAAAATTTCACGGTGCCGAGCCTTCTCACAGAATAGATTTTGCTTAATTTGAGCCTCCCGACAACCCTTGGTGGAAAATCCAATTATCATCCTTATAGCTGAAAAATCCAAGAAAGGCCAAGTTGTCGGAAGTCACACTGCTAAGAGGTGATGAGGCCGGGGCTCCCACCTGGGCTTTCTACCTCGCTCCTGCTCTGGGCTGCTCTTCTCGGGGCTGGCCCTGTTGTGGGGTCCCGCCAAGTGATCCCGATCAGGGTGCAAGGCGTTGTGGGGAGCCGAGGCTCACCAGGCGGGTGTGCGCGCTGGGAAGCTGGTGGCAGTTTGGAACCTAAAATTAGCTCTTCTCTCCAACCTAAAAACACGAAAAGGCTTGCAAGTCCCATGCATGTAAATCCAATGACAGCTTCTAACACTACCACAAAAGGCAAACCTCTGTTTATTTAAGCATTGGGATTTTTTTTTTTTTTAAGAAAAATACATCTGGGAGTAGAAGTCACTGGGTTATAAATGAGCTCTCACCCCACCAAAGGGGAAAAAAATAATAATTATAATAAAAATAATGGCACCATATTCTCTGATAAACCAGTGCCAGAAAAGCTCTTGGGGATAAGTTTTGTCAGTCCCCAGCTTTTACCAATTTAAATTCTTGGCAGAGTATTAAAAAAAAAAGTATAAGGTATTTGAAACTCCAGTCCCTCAGGTACTAAATCTAGTGTTTCCTGGCAATAGATGAATGTTGCTGGAGTGAAAACCTAGCACCACAGGACCATATCTCCATGGCTGTTCGTATTTATACTTAACAGACAAATATGTCATTCTTTCAGGATCCCTTTACAGGGCCAATTTTTTTTTTTTCCTAACATGTTACCCACCCTTTTCTGATAAAAGTGAAGGCAGACCCAGGCCAGGACACAGACTTTTGAGTATCCGAAGCCATATTTCCCCAGTGGTGCCTCATTTCCTCAGTCACAGTATAATGAAGAAGCTGAGACAGGACTCTTGACCCACAGCTCCCTATGCCAGTGGTGAGTGGAAGCAGGACTGACGTGGCCTGGGGACTTCACGTTGACTTTTTCTTTCTACTGGGACCGTGATCCACTGGGGGTGGATCCCTCAGATGTTTTTGCCAGAACCTTGGCTTGGCAAAGGGTGTTTAACTCTTTCTGCACAGGGTCCCTTTGTAACATCAACGTCTACACTCCACTAATGAAGTATGGGTCATCTTTTCAATCCTGGGTTCCTGCAATTTTACCCTATCACAGAATCCTCTAGTTACCTTTCAGAATATTTTTCTATCCCACTGCTTCTGATCAAGTTTGTTTTCTCTCCTCTCCTCTATCCTCTGCTAATGGAAGTTTAATCTAGAAATATCTGGAAATATCTCAAACAACTTACCTTCCCCGAGCCTGAAGACCATATTTCAACCTTCATCCTGTAAGAAGGGAAGAGGGCACATATTTATTGAACACCTACTACATTTGGGGAACTATGCTTAGTCCTTGTCTAATTTTAAAGTTGGATGAGATGTCTTCTGAACCTCATGAAGGAAGGAATCGTATTAATATTTTAAGTACTTTGAAACCCTGAGAAGCACGGCATAAAATATTGCCACTTCCATTTCTTAGTCCAATCTAGAGCTTCATATTTTTGTGAGTGGAAAATATATCCTTTAACTTTCAGAAAAACGAGTTTTCAGTCAAAGTGTTAAGGTAGCCGAACCCTCTGTACTTGGTAAAATATTTATATCATAACCTGAGGGACACGGGGCTGTCTCGGCAGAAATGGAAAATAACTGGGGTGAAAATTTTCGACAAGAAGTTGCCGCGGGAACTTCCCACATCTCCTGTGAGTATCGCTTAAGCTTCAGCCCACACGGCAGCCTTTCCTTGGCCCTGGCTGGGGAGATGCTCCTCAACTCAGGAAAACAACTGAGAACCACAGCGCCAAGTCATAATGGCAACGAGGTCACCATGTTTTGTTCTCTTGATGCCAGACTAAGGCAACGGCTGGAGGCAGCCCCAGCTCTGTACCCTCCTTTTCTGTTTTCCTTCTAAGAATTGTTTATCTATTCTCTCCCTTTCGGTCATGATGTCCATACTGATCTCTACACCTCATGCTGACCTTTTCTCAGGGCTTCGGTACTGTGTGGCCTGGTACCCATGGGACACCTGAACACAGTGGCCTCATCTCAAACTCACCATGCCCACAAAAGAAAAAAAAAAAAAAAACCAACAACAATACCCTTTCTCTCCCAGAATTCCCTATTTTAGGTAGTAACATCCTCACTTTGCCAATTACCCACATCTGAGATACGGGCACCCTTCTGATTCTCACAACTTTGTCTTAAAAATAGTTGTCATTAATTAATGATAAGAGTTCATTTTAATTGGATTCTTCCTGTGTCCCTTGTGCTTTGCCTCATTTACCTTCTAGTCTCCTTGAGCCTTCATCACAATTCTACGAAACCAGTATTATTATTATTGTCATTTTGTAGGTGAGAAACAAACTCAGAGATGGGAAGTGGTTGGCCCAAGGTCACACTACTGAGTATGGAAAGCCAAGGCGTGGGTTCAATTCAGATCTTAGTCTGTCCTTCTCCAGAGCCCACACTTCACTTCTCTACACTCTATGGCAATCAGATAGCGTCTGCCTGATTCTTCCGCAGAAATGTCTCTTGAAGTCATCAGTTCTGGTCTATTCCCAGGCCACCTTGCCCCTCACCATCTTTCTTCTGAAGCTGATTTCGCTAGCACTGTGATTTCCCTGGATTCAGACTTTTCCCATCAGAAACATTACCAGAGCTCATCTTTTAAGATACAATATTTACTAAATTGAGCCAGAAACAACCTCCAGTGGTTCTCCATGAAAGCGACCTTACACAAATTTGTCTTGGAATATTCCCCATATAGCCCCTTCATTGGAGGGGCAAGAGTTTCCTCTGTGTCAGGAAGGGGACAAGCCAGACGATGGAGCCTTCAGTCTAATGAAAAGGTAAGGACTGAAGTGATGAATGGTTTGAGAAAAAGTACAGAATGGTTATGGGGGCCCCTGATCTAATCTCATCCAGCCAGCTGGTCTGGGAACTTTCTTTTAGGGAGATCCATAGGGTGTTTAGAGGTGTACATTGGGTTGAAGGAAACCAACTCTATTTCTTTATTCCAGGTCTTTGCAAAGTTTGACAATGTGCTAAAATGTAGCGTGACCTTCCAAGGGGGCGACTTGGTAGAATAGAGCATCTTCCAGATTCTCTTGGTCACGATGCCCTCTCTTTTATGAAGCACCTTACAGGGAGAGAGTTCCATAGCATGCTAAGTAGAAAAGCCTGCCCTAGAGAATCAAGCTCAAATTCCTCATCCTGGTTTTGGAGTTACAAACGCAATTATTCACTCACCTCAGAAAATGTTGCCCCATCCTACCTTCCTCCATGTCACCCACCATTAATGCAGCCACTTGCTATCACTGTTTCCACTCAACTCATTACATCCACAGGTCCACCTCCCTCACAGAAGGCTGCCTTCTTCACCCCATACTCGTACCCTACTTGGGTCCAACTTGAAATTCCTTTTGCAACCAAGAAAAAAAATAGATATATAATATTATATAGAATATATAATATTATAATATATAATATTATATTTTATATATATTTTTTACTTTTTCAGTTTAGGTGGCTCTCTCATTCTGCAGTCCTCCAGCCCTTAGCTACACAACTCTATTACATGGAGTTGAACTTGGAATCAAAAGACCTTGGTTCAAGTCCCCAGCTTTGAGTCCACTATCTGTGCGACCCTGGGAACCTGGCTCTTCTAATCTCAGCTTTCTTGTCTGTGAAAAAGGAATATTGTTCCCTCAAAAGCTAAATCTATTTTTCCATTAGGAAGTGGTGAAAAGGACATAAATGTGGGGAGAAGGCTTCTTAGCAGAAACACTCTGTCTTGGTCTTAGAGCGAGTCCGCCCAAGCTCTTTCTCATGCTCTCCAGGGCATCAGTCTGAAGCTGCTGCTCCTTGACCCTATACTAAGAATGTATCTGGGGCTTCTGCTTACCACCCAGTCCTCCTCTCCCTACACCCCGGCCATCACACTCAGCCTGACTACAGCCCTCACAGCCCCCAGTTTTGACTGGATCCCTTGATCGCCTTCTCACCTCAGCCGGCTCTCAGGGAAGATGGAAAAATTCATTTACCTCCTGGTATGGTGGTGAACACTGGTGAAGCCAGCAATGAAGCCTCGAAGTACAACTGAGATGTCCTCATTGCCTTTGATCTATTCCATCCTATGTCCCTGGTTCTCTTAGATGGGAATGGAATCTCTTTCTCTCTGTCTGTGGTTTGTACAGAGAAGGAACTCCATAAACACTGATGACCAGAGCAGCCATGCAGATGGACTGTGGGCACAGAGAATGGCCTTCCTCTATACCTTCTCAGAAAACCTTCTCTGCTTCCACCCCAAACTTGACTAGGTGCCCCAGTCTTGATCTTTCCTTTGGGGTGTCCCTGACTACCTTACGTCAAGGTTTGGGGATTGTCTGCGCACAGGGTAGTCAGCTTCAAGAGAACCAAGCTTGTCTTGTCCACCTGTGTCCTGGTGCCTGGCATGATACCTGGCCCAGAGTAGACCCTCAGTAAGTGTTTGTTCATTGAGCAAATGGATGAACAACACAATGACCTTGGATGAAATGAATGCAGGGGTTATTCCATCTATAATATTACTTAAATGTCACTGTGCCTACACTTCTGCCTCTCCAGAAAGGTAAACTCCACTAAGACCTTATTTCCCATTAGTTCTTCTCCCCCCAGCACTTAGACTTTTACTTTTTTGCTTTTCCCATTAGTTCTCAGACTTTTACTCTAGGCAAGAGTTTAAAGGGATCAAGGACGAAAGTCAGTTGGACTTGGATTTGAATCTCCTCCTCCATTTATCAGCTGTGTGAACTTGGGAAAGGTACGTAATCTTTCTGTACCAGTTTCTCCGTCTATAAAATGGGAATTAGAATCCTAAGTTTTCAGAGTGACAGGGCAGAGGAAAGAAGAATGCATGTAAAATCTTTGGCACAGAGCTTGGCATATAGTCATTCACCAAAAGCTGGTATGTCAGTATGGCTGCAGTTGTTGACTGATCTGTTTCTGGCCTTGACAGATTCGTGGTCTAGTCTAGGAGACACAGAGTGCCTTAGCACACTGGTCATCAGATAGGCCCACCTCCACCTCATGGTCCAGCAGAACTAACCTAGCAACTTGAACTTTGGACCCTTCTAGGGTCATGTTCAATGGACACCACAGAAAAGGAGCTGACCTTACTCCCTTTGGCACGCACTTTTTAGACCCCAATTGGAATTCTAACTCTCCAGCTGGTGAGCTGTGTGATCCTAGTCAAGCTACGTCACTTGTTCTCCTTTCTGGTTTCTGTTTTCATGCTTATGAAATGGTGTTAATGTTGCATATCTCAATGGGCCACAGTGAAGATTAAATTAAATAAGATAGCATTTGTGAAAAGGCCTTTTGTGGGTTAGGTGTATAATAATGTTGGTCACTTCCAATTCTTTTTTTTTTTTTAAAGATTTTATTTATTTATTTGACAGAGAGAGAGATCACAAGTAGGCAGAGATGGCAGGCAGAGAGAGAGAGGAGGAAGCAGGCTCCTGGCTGAGCAGAGAGCCCGATGCAGGACTCGATCCCAGGACCCTGGGATCATGACCTGAGCCGAAGGCAGAGGCTTTAACCCACTGAGCCACCCAGGCACCCCGGTCACTTCCAATTCTTAATCCACTTTCCCCTCCCCCTCACCCTGCCCACATGCCTCCCCACGCCCCTGCTTTCCTGATGTGCAGGAAGCAGCCCTCAAGAACAGAGGCCCTACCCTCCTGGGACTGGGATTTCGCTCTTGACCCCATACAAGAAGGACCCACACGGGTGCCTGGTTGGCTTAGTTGCAGAGCATGTGACTCTTGATCTTGGGGTCCTGGGTTCAAGCCTCATCTTGGGCATAGAGCTTACTTAGTTGAAGAAAAAAAAAAAAAGCTGTATGGGCAGTGTCTGAATGTCCTTATGAGTTTCTGGATTCTAAAAGAAATAAAAGGATTCTTCTTAGGTGAACTCTCTCAGCTTTCTGGAGAGTTCAGCATAGGGTGTTTCCAACCTAGGGGCATAGGGTTCAAATGCAGACCTCCTTCTCCCCCTTGTCCTTCCTTCCTTCCCCTCTTAAGCGTGCACAGAGGACCTTGCTCCCTAGGCCCATAGTCAGAAGGAAACCGCATCGTCTGTTCTCTCCGCACCCCACAAGACTTCTTTCTGGCTCTCAGAGTCAACAGTGCCCCTCTCCAAAGATCCAGAAAGTCCACACCCAAATGGAAACATCCCGACTGGGGCCCCTTTTGCAAGCCTTCTGAACCTAGAATCTCATCTCTCTGTTCCCCAGTGAGCCCACTGGCAGTTCTCACCTGCAGAGAAAGGAGAGGAGAGAAGTGTTGTCTTCCTTCCCCCAGCCTTTTTACTTCTGGTTTCCATAGTGGCTCTGCAGCATTTTGTACTGTATTTCATTGAGACTCTCAAGGTCCTGAAAAAAACAGTTGGGAAGAGATGGAAGAAGGTACAGATAACTAATTGCTATGTAACAACAATTTGATTCTCTTAGAAATTTGTAAGAGGGAACCGTGTTATGGAATAAGTATGGTGATAACTCGACGACAGGAACTAGAAGCCGAAGAGTCTGCTTCCATTGGGGGTGGGAGAGGGGCTGTGATGTGCAGCTGCTGCCTGGGAGAGGGATGACAGGAAAACTGGGGACCCCTGAAGAGGGATGACAGAGACCAGAAATGCCAATGGGGATTTAAGTTGTCTGCCGTAGAGTCCGTGTAGACTCCTACCAGATTTTCAGTAAAATCTGTGCTGCTCTCCAAAGTACTTAGGCAAATGGATTCTTTTTGGGGAACTTCCATAGGGGCTGAATTCAGCAGCTGGTTTGGTGTGGGACAACAGTAAGAAGTGCTTGAGAAGAGGCAGAAGCTGGAAGACAAAGGGACCACCGATGCCTGGCTTTCATGAGAAACTTTGCAGTGCCTGTTCTCATGGAGTAGATGATCTAATGGAAAAAACAAATATGCAAACACCCAACTTGAATCTAAGCACAATGACCTCAAACCAACCATGGTGGGGTCATTAACTTCTGACTGGGGAAATCAGAGAAGGTATCAAAAGTTTTAAGAGATGACATAGATGGAAAAGGGTAAGGCCATGCATGAAGGTATAAAAGAGTGTGTTAGTGTTTAAGGAAACAAGGTTGAGTAAGATCATGTGACTCAAGAGTGGGGGGGCTCATGCCTGGGGCGGGGGTCTTGGAAACACTTGATGGAGTTGGGGTTTTATTACCCAGACACTGAAGGTTTTTGAGGACCCGTGTGACTCTCACAACCAGTGAAGGGTTGAGTGGAGGCGTATACATGAGGATCTCAGGGACAGGCTAGGAAATGACTGCAGTCGTCCAGGGGAGAGAGGATTAAGGCCTGAATGAGGGGTCCTGCAGCTAGCCTGGCTGGGTTCAATCGTCCCTTTGAATGTGTCTCTAGAAGACCTCGAAAGTCTTCAAGTCGTCCATCATTGCGGCTCGGCTCGTGGCTTGTGTACGTACCCATTGGCTTTGATGGCTCTCCTCAACCCCGCCGGCTTCTTCCATTCCCCACATAGCCGTCAAGGAAAGGAATCCAGGACCGTCCAGCAAAGCCGGTGACTGGCGGGCTGGGAACAAGGCAGGGAGAGGGACTGGTTGGCCCGCCAGCGTGGGGAGCCGGGTGCTGGGGGAGAAGGACTGATGTGAATCCGCGTGTGAGATTCAGCTGCATATTGATCCAGCCCATTTGCACGTGAACCTCATCATCAGCTCCTGCTTAAGCCCTCGCTTCCCCGGTAATTGACTCTCGCATATTGATTAAGATGTTGCTGTGTCCCAGGATTTCTCGGTGGTGATGCAGGCTTGCCTCCCGGCAGGCAGGGCTGGCAAAGCTCTCACGGTACGGCTGTCACCGCGCGCTCCTTAATGGATAAAGCTGTCATCTGAGAGCTGGAATGTCTTGCAGGCACAAAGACGAAATTAACTGTTCAATAATGTATGGGACACGGAAAAAACTTTACCCAACAACTCGAATTGATTGCTGTAAGTGTTTTGACTGCCCTTGCCTGCTTTGCATAAAGTCAGCGACTTTGGCTAGCCTGATTTTCACACACAGCCATTTCTTGGCCTCTTTCCGAACAAGAGTGGAGAGATGTCGGTGGCTGCCAGGAATGGGCCGCTGCGGGGCGGGGGGGAAGGGGTAGGTGGGGTGCGGAGCAGGTGGGCACGGCTGACACCTTTCCTCGGGATCTTTGAGTGATCTCCAGTCTTGACAGCAATGCATTCCGGGCAGTGCTGTGGAATCTTGCTGGAATTGATCACCCTGGGCGAATGGGCTGAATCACTGGGTGTGGGGTTCCGGGACTCTGTGACCTCACTTTGCCCGTGGCTTTCCTTTTCTCCCGCTGCGTTAGGCTGTGGCCCCTGGAGGAAAGAGGCTGTCAGACCTATGAGGGTAGAGGGCAATCGGGTCACACGTTTAACACCAGTTTGATAAACAATTTCCCTGTCACTGAAAGCAGGCCTCGCTTATTATTCGGGATGTGGTTAAACGCCAGGCGAACTCCCACAGACACCAGAAACTCCTGTGCATCTCTCCCCGAGTCTGCTCCCCCTCTAACCTGGGGAAGGGGGAGAATATCAAGGTAGCAAACTTTATCCTCTACGTCCTTTCTGCCAAGCCCAGCCTTTAAAAAACAGAACAAGACCCTTTGAACACAGCTCTGTTTTATCACAGGATCTTTATTGAAGTTTTAATCAACACAAGCAGCTGACAAAATAAGAGCTCGCAGATTCGGCTGTAAGTGATGTAGCCTTGTGAGTCTGGAAAAAAAAAAAAAACCTCGCATTAAAAAGAAGAGAAAATAAACAGCCTCGTTTAAAAAACAAATGAAGCCCACCATACCAAGGAAATCCTCTCGCACGCAGAGGAAGGCCTGCCGTGTGGCGTGCCTGCTGCAGCTCTACGGTTTGGAGCCTCGTGGAGATCATTACCATAAAACAAATAACCATCTCGTTTTCGTCGCCCACTACGAGTGAACTCAAAACCTCAGGCCCACGTCCAAAGACTCCTTCCCCGCAGGACCTGCCTACTCGGGATCAGCTGTCACCTCTACAGAAGGGAAGGAGGGCACGGCCCCTGTGTCCAAATGCAGACCCTTCCCCTCGGTCCAGCAACTGGGCCTTGGTCCACAGCCTCCTCCCATCACCACACCCTCCCCCTTCCCTTTCTTCCCTTTCTCCCCTCACCCTACAATGGAGAAATGCACATCAGTTTGAGTTTCTCTGCTTCAGAGTGTAAGACAGCGCTGGAGGAGGAAGGAGGAACATTATCCGTTTTCTATCCCCATCTGGGTTCTTTTTGAAGCCAGGCACCATCTTGTATTCCAAGAGGGGCGTCCCCTGGGTCTGCATAGCTATTTCATTTAAAAACTGGGGCATGGAAACTACTGAAGAGAGGGACCTGGTGGTCGCAGCCAAGTGGCAAGACTCCAGGGACCTGACAGCCAATGCCACATCTCTCTCCTCTGAGATAAGGAGTGAGCACGAGAGCGAGGAGAGTGTGGCCCTCGGTCTCGGGAGGGGTGGTGTTATGATGGAGAACTGGCCTCTCTGGTGGTTAAGACCTAGATTTGACTTTGCTCTGTGTGGGCCTGGCACCCAGGAGGTCTCACTAAATCCCCATTGGCAGGAGGGATGAGTGAGGAAGAGGAGGAGGATGAAGACAAGGTGTTCAAGCAAGGAGAGTGTGCAAAGTGCCAGAAAGATCAGCTGAGCTCTTCTCCCTGAGGAAGTTTTCCTGAAACAACACTTTACCTGGGTTAGGAAATAACAGCTGAATTCTGCTTGGTAGAGAAGCATCAGAAGATTCAGGGTAGGACGAACAGAAATGTGATGTTAACTTGAGGAGCCTCAGGAAGTCTGGAGATCTGGCTGGGGCTTTGAATGCCAGAGGGGCCTGGAAGTCAGCATCAGTGTCTGGAATAGGAGAATGGCAGGCTCTGCCTTTGGGAAGGATTGTGTGGCCATAAAGGAGTGATCAGGAAGGGGCCGCTGGGAGTCAGGATACATGATCTGTCCAGGGAGGCCACTTTGGCATGGAATAATGAGGGCCAGGGCTAAGGGTCTGGATATCAAGATAAAGAAAAGACACAATATTGGCAGGTCTTGGGGGAGGCTCCCAGCCATGCAATCCTCCAAAGCTGTGGTGGCATTCATATCCGATTCTCCATCTTGGGATAAAGCCTCTCCAGGAAACTTCCTTAGAAGTTCTGTTTCTGCACGTTTTACTGGTTTGCAATCAGATCCAGAGAACTGGACCCCTAAGCCAAGACATCTTCCCATAGTCCATGAAAATTCCTCAGATACCCATCCCATGAGGGTAGTGGGGGTACAGAGATGCAATGTAGCCTGTCCCTCTTCCCTGGTGTTCTCAGCCCACAGCAGAAGGACAAACTGATGCACAGAGGACCATGTGACTAACCTGTGACATAGGTACCTCTCAGCTGGTCAGAGGGCAAACAGGAACTTGGCCTCTCCAAAAAAAGTAAAAGGTAGGTTCCAAACTTTGTTCATTGCAATGGGATGACAGAAAGATCGGGAGAAAGTGGGGCAAATGGCCAGGCACTCAGTTTGGTAGAAAAATTGTGCTGGCCTAGCCACAGTTCCCCAACTGAGCCCCCCTACCCCGCCCCTGGCTTTGAGGAGCCAATGCTGCTGAATGGGGGAAGGGGGTTCCTGGAAAGACTTCCTAATTATCCAGGTCACCTGTAGCTTCTAGACTTCCCAAAGTACAGAGTGCACTTGCCCCTTGGCCATAGGGAAGAGCAGTAAATTAGGTCAGAACTGCAACTTATCCTCACAGGTAACTAGGGGGAATTGTCCCAAAGCCTGGGTGACCAATAGCCAGCTCCCCAAATCTGTCTCAAGGCAATCACAGTAAGTGATTTGCAGTGGTGGGAATGGAAATGATTTATTCTAAGAACCCTGTCAGCATTGCTGTTAAATCATGTGTATTTTGTTATGGGACATGAGTGAGCTAGCTGTTCCCCAAACTACATTCCTTTGCTTCGGGCCCCCACACCATTTCCACAACTGGTTATTTCAGGTGACAATTAGCAGGAAATGATGGTAAGAGCCCCAGGGTGGTCACTTTTCCAAGGGACTCTGGGTATTAAGTTTCAATTACTTAGAGTCTCTGAATTAGGTCTCCAAAAGGAAATGAGCTTCTTTCTTGGTTGTCAGAGAATATCACGGTTTTGTATTTTTTTTTTCCCCTTCTTCCCGTCTTCTGTTTTGTCAATTTTCAGAAAGTTAAACTAAGAGTTAAAGCAAAGGTTCTCTGGAGTCTAATCTGTAAGAAACACATCCATTTCTCCCACCATCCACACTCTAAAAGACAAACTGAAAGACTAAGTAGCAAAGAATAAAGCCAAATGAAATAACATTTATTTGCCCGTTTCCATTCAAGATGTGATGCCTGCGTTATTGAAAATGCTCCAGGCGGGGTCCCCGGGTGGAGGCACGAATGTTCCAGCATTTCCTGCGTGGACAGATGACCTACTCACTCATTCTCCTCGGAGGAACTTTGCTTCAGGTCCAGAGAATAGGATGCATGGGTTTCTGGGACCAGGTAGCAAACAGGGGTCCAGCCCAGACCGGCTGGATGTTTCTGGGGTTTCTGTCAACTGGGGCCCTGGCTGGTGTGGGGCTTTTCTGCCCCCTCTGCGAAGACGGCGAGCCGTGTATGTTTGAAGTCTGGTCTTTGGGAAGGAGACCCAAGAGAGCACGAGCAGGGCTTGTCTGGATATCAAAGTCCAAATTAAAAATTTGTTCCAGTGTTTGAAAAATTCCTGGCCACAACCTTCATCTGTATTAAAAAAAAAAAAATACAAACCCCCTTGTTTCTTCAGTGGCTCCAGTAGAGGACGAGAGGATTTATTCTGAAAAAGAAAAAAAAAAAAAAGTAAAAACAAGGCCAATGGTTCCACAAGTGGACCCAGGTCAGATGGCTTCTTAGCTTAATCTGTGAGGAAAGTTATCTGTTAAACCGCTTTGGGCACCCTGAGGAGTGCTGGTTTTCGTTATCATGTTTGAATCTTCTTTTCTCCCCTCTCCTATTGCATGTCAGATCACCTGGCTCTTTGCTGTCAAAGCTGGAAGGGACAGAATGAGAAAGAGCATCTCCTTCTACTCCCCCCGCCCCCCGCCAATTCCACTGGACAGAAAAGTAGAGATAAGGCTTTTTGTAAAGTTGTGGGTTTGTTGGGGAAATTGGAGACCAAGCAAATGACCTCATAGAAATTTTGAAATTATAGATCAGTAGGAGCACAAAAATTATCAAGCAAAACCTGGAAAAAATTAAATAAGGAAGAAAAGAAAATTTCAACACAAAATTTATATACCAAGGCCATTAATGAAATTTATAGAAGAAAATAGAACTAAGTCAATATGGGGTATTATGCATGAAATACGGACAGAAGTGGAGGATGAGAAATCAGCTCAGGGTGGGGCGGGAGAGCAAACCACCTACATGAAGGATCAAGATCAATGTATCAAATTGAGATTGAAAGCAAAGTGCAGAGTAGAGGAAAGGGATAGAACCATGTCGACTGGCAGGAGCAATGGAAACTAGGAATGGAGACGGTATCAGAAATACGAAGACAAAAAAAGAAAAGAAAAGAAATACGAAGACATAAAGCAACCTGAAAAAGGTCAATGCTAGGAATCAAGTGAATTTACACAGGACTTGGGG
Source organism: Enhydra lutris kenyoni (assembly GCF_002288905.1). Taxonomy (NCBI): domain Eukaryota; kingdom Metazoa; phylum Chordata; class Mammalia; order Carnivora; family Mustelidae; genus Enhydra; species Enhydra lutris. The sequence goes on from NW_019154131.1 coordinate 11,422,260, forward strand.
TCTAGGGCTTTTGCTATTGCTGTTTTGGTCAGCTTTGTAACTTGCAATAGAACTTATATACCCATCATAACTGTGCAGTTTGATGAATTCTTCAGAGTGAACGCACCCATGTGACCACCATTCAGATCTGGCCGTGGAATGTTGCTGTAACCCCCAAAGCAACCACCTTCCCTCTCACTCCCTTCTGCGCCAATACTCAGCATTGCCGATTTCCCTTAAATTCTACACATTTAGTGGATAAGCACTTAAAATTGAATTGTAATTATGGGGCGCCTGGGTGGCTCAGTGGGCGAAAGCCTCTGCCTTTGGCTTGGGTCATGATCCCAGGGTCCTGGGATCGAGCCCTATGTTGGGCTCTCTACCTCTATTCTGCAGAGAGCCTGCTTCCCCCCCTCCTCTCTCTGCCTGCCTCTCTGACTACTTGTGATATCAGTCTGTCAAATAAATAAATAAAATCTTTAACAAAAAATTGAATTGTGATTTTAATGTTGTGTGTCTAATTTTGCCTCTTTTCATAAATTTGTTATCAATTTAGATATCTTTTTGTGAAGTGGCTTTTCAATGATTTCTTCCATCTTTAATGAACTGTAGGTCTTGGGGCGCCTGGGTGGCTCAGTGGGTTAAAGCTGCTGCCTTCGGCTCAGGTCATGATCCCAGGGTCCTGGGATCGAGCCCCACATGGGGCTCTCTGCTCAGCGGGGAGCCTGCTTCCCTTCCTTTCTCTCTGCCTGCCTCTCTGCCTACTTGTGATCTGTCTGTCAAATAAATAAATAAAATCTTTAAAAAAAAAATGAACTGTAGGTCTTGTTTTTGTTGTTTTAGTAGAAGAAATCTTTACATATTCTGGATACATACAAGTCCTCCGATATATTTTTGGAAATATCTTCTTCTATTCTATTCTATTCTTTCAGTTCTCTTCATGGCACAAGTCTACTTGATTTTCTTTTCTTTTTTCATGGAAAAAGTTCTTAATTTTAATAAGACCAATTTATCAATCTTTTGTTTTATGGCTAATGAATTTTAGGTTATTTAAATGGACCTACCCACAGTGATGAAGATATTCTCACATGTTCCATTCCAGAAGCTTTATTGTTTAAGCTCCACACTTAAGTCTATGATTCATCTGTAATTGACTTTCGTATATGGTGTGAGACATGGATAAAAGTAATTTTCTTCTCCTGGAAATCCAGTTAACCCAACCACTTAATTAAGACACAATTCTTCACACCATGCATTACACTGAAGTCTTTGTTATAAATGATGTAACTTATATGCAGCTCTGTTTTCAGATTCTCAGCTCTGTTCCATGGGTGTATTTATCTCTCTTTACACCAATTTCACATGGTCTTAATTACTGTTGCTTTATAATAAGGTTTGTTATCTAGGAGTGCAAGTGCTTCCAACTTCTTCTTTAATTTTGTCTTGATTATTTTAATTTATTTATTTTGGAGAGAAAGAGAGTGAGTGGCAGGAAGGGGCAAAGGGAGAGATAGAGAATCCTAAGCAGGCCCCATGCCCAGCGTGGAGCCCGAAGCTGGGCTCAATCCCATGGCCCTGAGGTCACGACCTGTGCCAAAATCAAGAGGAGGACACTTAACTGACTGGACCACGCAGGTGTCCCTTTCTTAAGTATTTTTTAACCTTTGCATTTCCATGTAAGTTTTAGAATTAGCTTATTAAGTTTTACAAGAAAGAAAAGGGGGAGGAAGGAAGGAAGAGAAGATGAAAGGAAAGAAGGAAGGAAGAGAGGAAGGAAGGGAGGAAGAGAGAAAACCTGCTGGGATTTTAACCGATTTTGCACTAAGGCAACAGTCCAATTTAGAGAGCATTAATGGTTTTACAAGACTAAGTCTTCAAATCCAATTTACATGGTATAGCCTTTCATTTATTTAAATCTTCCAAAATTAATCTCTGTAATGCATTTCTTACCCCTAAGTCAGGTGCATATTTTGCTAAATTTATTCCCATAAAGGTACTTGATTTTTAAAATGCTATTATAAATGGCATCAACTTTATTCTTTTGTAACATTTATTGTAAGTATACAAAAATGTAATTGATCTGTTTCTATGTCAACCTTATATTCATAGTCTAGCTAAATGTAATTATTTGCTATATTTATTTACCCATAGATTCTATCTATGCAATCGTGTCCACAAACAACATCAGCTTTATGTATTTTCTAATCCTTAAGTTTTAAAATTTCTTTTTCTTATCTAATCACTCTAGGTAGAACCTTCAATACAATGGTGGATAGAAATGGTAAGAGTGAATATCCTTGTCTTATTTCTGATCTCAGGGAGAAGCTGATTATAAGTTTATCAGGTATATCCTTTATACATGAAGAAGTTCCCTTCTAGTTCTGATTTGATGAGAGTTATCTTTTTAATCATGAAAAAATACTAAGTTTTATCAAATGCTTTTTATTTACCTATTGAGATGGTCATCATGTTTTTCTTCCTTATCCTGTAACTGTGATGAGTTATATTGATTAATTTTTAAGTGTCAAACCAACCTTGCATTTCTGGAATAAACTTTGTTTTGTCATATTTGATTGTTTTGATACATCTTTTTGCTAATATTTTCCTTAGGAATTTTATATCTATGTTGTTCTTCTATAATGTTCTTGATAAATTTCCCCATCAACGTTATGCTGGCCTCATAAAATGAGTAGAAAAGTGTATTCTTTTTTTCTATTCCCTGGAAGAGTTTGTGTAACACTCATATTTTCCTCGGATGTTTGAAAGAATTTTCCACTCAAGCCATCTGGGCTTTAAGATTTCCTTGTGGGGAAATTTAAATTATGGATTTAATTTCTTTAATAAATATATGAATATTAAAATCATCTGTTTCTTCTCACATCAGTCTTTTTGCATTTTTCTAGGAATTTGTTCACCTGCATTTTCAAATTCATTAATATAAAATTATTCATAATGGGGCGCCTGGGTGGCTCAGTGGGTTAAAGCCTCTGCCTTCGGCTCAGGTCATGATCCCAGGATCCTGGGATCGAGCCCCGCATCCGGCTCTCTGCTCAGCAGGGAGCCTGCTTCCCTTCCTCTCTCTCTGCCTACCTCTCTGCCTACTGTGATCTTTGTCTGTCAAATAAATAAATAAAATCTTTGAGGAAAAAAAAATTATTCATAATATCCTCTTAATATTTTTTAATGTCTGTATGGTGTGTATTGGTAATCTATGCAAGCTCTCTTTATCTGTTTTATCAGTTCAGTCACTCCAGGGATTTATTTAGTCTTTCTCTGAAGGATATGGACAAATACACAGAAAACCATTATACAATAAAGCATTAGGAGAATATCTCCTGAAATGTATATAGTGAGTGATGGTTAAAAGGAGGAGAAATTATGATTAGAAAGGCCCAGAGAAACTTATAAAGGGAGAATTGGGGCAGTGTACAGAGAAGAAAAGGCACTGTTGGCAAAAGGGAATGTTGGAAATAGTCATTTGGATGAAGTAGAGCAGAGAATCAGGGCGAGGGAGACGCCCGAAAGATGGGACGGTTGAGACTGACAAGAGACTTGGGTCATAGACCATGAGAAGACAGTGGAAATTTGCCATATTTTGTTTGCTTGAGTATTTGGTAAACATGAGGAACAATGCTGAGGAAAGACTCCCAAGTTTTCCAGCAGGGTGACTGGGAGGATAGTGATGTTTCCAGAAAAATAAGAGAAAATACAAACACAAAAGGCAGGAGAAAGAGCATTTCAGCGTTTAGGAATTAGACGTCATAGGTACCAGCATAAAGCTGAAGGCTGATGCCAAGACTGAATGAGTCATCAAGGGAGGGAGCAGAAGGAGATGACCAGGCTGAGTCCAGGGCCACTGACTAGCAGCTCCCCTTAGGAAGTGAGAGAGAGGGGCCAATGGCACAGGACAGAGTGCAGCATGGAGCCATGGAAGCCAAGAAGCAGGGTTTTCAATCAAGGTGAGCTGTTGTTATGAGCTTCCACAGAGCAGGTGAATGGCGAGGACTGAGGGAGCTCCTGGATGCGGCATGCGGGAAATCACTGGGAACATGAGTGTTTAGTGTCAGTGGGAAGAAAATGGAGAGCTTCGTTCTAATGGGTATGTTTTTCCAAGCTGTGCAACTTACACGGTCTCTCATTCAACAATTATTTACTGGCTACATTTGCTAAGGAACCTCTTATGGCTGTGAACAAAAAAGGCATGATCCCTCCCTACTAAACTTCAGAGCAATAGAGAAGCTAAACATCAAATAAATATAAAGAAATAATTAAAAACCATGATTACTGCTTAAGGCAAAAGAAGAGGGGGTTAGGAGAGAGAATAAAAGAAGGAGCCTGATGGAGACGGCAGGGAGGGGGTCAGGGAATGCCCCTCCCCCAATGAATTGTATGCAGGGGGCATAAATGGATTGTGACAGTCAGTGTTGAAATAATCAGACAAGAGGCCAGAGTGCCTCATTCAGGGGTCCCGTAGACTCCAAAGTTCTGGAACTTGCAAGAGCATCACAGCTCCCCACCTTCATATAATGCCCAAACCTCACTCCCATCACCTGACTATCTTCAGGAGATAGAGGTCAAAGGGGGAAATTTGTAGGTTGACTCAAGTTTGTCTTCAAAAGCACATGGGGAAGATGAATCTACCAGTGTTTAGTTATAAGACTGAGACTATGACGGGCGGTCTGATTAATTGCAATGATCATTTTAACATTTATAATGGGTACTCATAATCATACGGCTTCTAGAACGTCATCATTATCTTTCACTTTTGAAATGCCTGGGTTTCCCTGCAGACGTGGGAAGGGGATTTTATGAGGCCCAGATCATCAATCCAAACCTTTTAAGGTAAGGGTGTTGCTACCCCAGCAGTCAAAGAGATGTTTGCTAGCCTGGAAAGAAAACACTAGACAGTCATTAGCTCCTTCAATCTGTTTACCAGCCTGCCTGTCACTGAGGTTAGATTGGCCTCAACATTAACACTTTGCTCTATTTGTCCATCAGCATTGTTGTCTCACAGAGCGTGTTCTCAAGTGACCATGGGCAAACCTTGTTTCATGCCAGAGCTATGTTCCTGGGGGGAAAAAAATGTCTAAATTAAATTTAGTTTATTCAGTTCTGTTTGAAATGAAGAGTGTGTTTAAAAGAAAGCCCCACTCAATACTTTTTAAAGCAAGTATCCCTCAGTGGCTCTAACGGGCCTCAGAACTCTGGTGTAGGGAGTGGTGGCTCCCTTCTTTTATCACGGGGCACCTTCATATCCCGTTGGTTTCTTCTCACGTCCAGTGACCCCTCCATGGGAGCGAGGATTCTCCACACGGCTCTGCTCTCCCCCACCCTCTATGACCCATCTCTGACCATCCCCTTTCTGTCCCAGCTTTCTCGCACTCCCCAGGATTGCTCCCCAGGGCTCCTGGGTCTTCTTTCACTCGGGCACCCTCTCCATGGGAGTCCTCATCACCGAGCATTTCGGTTGGCAGCTGCACCTTGCCCTGTCCGTGTTAAGACCTCTTGGAACCCACAGGGACAACTCACCAGTGACCAAGGGCAGAGCAGCTGTGTCAACTCAGTTTAGGGAAGCTCAAGTATCCAGTGATCTTGGCCGTGTGGAGTCTGAAATGAAGCCCAACATATTACTCACGGCAAAACCAGGGGCCAGCCAAGTCAAACAGAATGCTCCCTGAAACGTTCACGGGCTGATTGGAGAAGGAAGCTCCGATCTGAAGAGCAGCTATTTTGTGCCTGCTTGTATTTTTTTAAACAACACTCTCTCTGCAAGTGAGATGGGAAAAGTAGAAACCTCAAAGAACGGTATTTGTTCATTTAAAAAGTTTAGATCTACGATCATACGCCATGTCCCTTTAACTTCCTAAGAAAGACCAGCATTTTAGGGAGAAATTCTTTTTTTCCAGAAACTGTGCTGAGGCATCCAGGAAGCATGCTCCCACCTCATCTCCATGCCAACTCTGTGACATGGGCACCATCGCTGTCCCCCTTTGCTGATGGCAGGCTGAGGCCCAGAGAGTGCGTGGACTATGCTTATAAGTGACACGTTACTTACAAGTAACTTACTTACAGGGTCCTTAGGACCCTGGCAGCCCGCCTCTGCATTCTTAATTCTTACCTGCTCTTAAACAAATGCAAGTACCTGGGAGCTTTCCCGAAGAGGACACCTCGACGACGGAAAGCCGTGATGTTACCCCACCGGGCTGTGAGTGGAAGCCAGTTTGTGCTCAAAAGAAATCTAAACGCTAGGAGTTCAATAAAGCTGCACTTGCCCCGTGGAACCAGGCAGGGCTGGAGTTTGCAGATTATTTTCCAATCAGAGGGAGCTCATTGACCTGAAGGAAAAAGGAGGATCGTTTCATGAACATATAAAAAATATTTTTATTTTCAGCTTTTTTGGGGGGGGGGGCGTGGGCAAATCTGAGGCTATGGGTCCTTTCCTCTGTTGGTTTTTCCTACCTGGAATTGTTTCAAGGACCCTGAAGCTGAGTCCTGCGTCCCCCCACCAGTCAGGCTGGCCGCTTTATTTGACCCGGTACCTGTACCACTCTTTGCAGCTGCCTGTCCACACAGACATGTTTCTTCGAGTGCTGAGCATCTCGCCTCTTGAAAAGCCCCAGGAATTAGCTTGTTTTCCACACCGAAAGTTTTCATTTGAAAAATAACCCTCTTTGTTTAACTAATGAAAAGGAGGGGCTGCCCTCCCTTCTCGGGCTGGGTAAGAATTCCACGGGCAGTAATTCTGTTTCTCAGTGGAAAATGTTTCGGTCTCTTAATGTTGTTTTGCAGATGGGCCCCTGCCCGGCCCTCGCTCCAAGGACCACACATACACACCCGTGCACAGTGCAGCACTTTCCACCCTTCCCTGTTGGGGGCTGGGGACAGCGGCAGCCCCTTTCCAGCACCTGCAGACCGGCAATGAGGTGGGTCAGCAGCGGACATCCAGCCTGCCCCGCAACAGAATGCCTTCCCGGGGCTGGGCTCCGAATCCCAGAGGCTGGGTGGGCCGCGGAGGAAGGAAATGAGACTCCTAAGTTCTCTTGTTTGTGTGCACCCCCATGTCGAGCCATTCTCTCCCACCGTGGAGGGGGTGGTCTAACATTCCCTGCTCATTAGCTTTGTAGGAAATGGTGGTAAACGCTGCAGGGTCATGGCTGGACTCACCGCACGGCCAGCATGGTGTCAAGCACTCAGGACCTGACCAGAGTGAATCAGAACATGGCCCCAGAGGCCACTTAGTGGAAGGAAGGAAAACACGGATCAGGCAGACTCAGCCTGTGTCTGTGGCTGTGGGTGAGGAAGTTATTTGTCCCACAGGGATGGGCAGTGCCGTGGACGATTTTGGCCGTGGAGTAGATAACGACAGACCATCTTTCTTCCCTTCTTGGTTCTCTGAAAATCTCCCATCTCCAGTCTAGTTCAGGAGACAGATTCCTGGGAGACAAGGTACAAACACTTGAGTGCTGTCCCAGCAGAGCTGGGTGCGAGTTCCGCTGTGGAGTGAGGGTAAGCCGTCATGCGTGTTCTAGGGACCCAGGGACCTGTCACCAGGAGGAACTGTGAAGTCCAGGGGATTCGAAGAATTCCCTCCATCTGGAGTATTCCTATGGGGAAGATACCCTGAGTGCATGGTTTAAACACAGTTCTGCCTAAAGCGAGCAAAAGCAATGGACAAGAGGAGGACCGCTATGTGAAAACAGACATTTTGAAGATCCACGTGCGTAAAATATAAAGAGTCAGCTGTTAGTACGGAGTCAGTGAAGAGCTTTGAAAGGAGATAGAGAGAGTATGAACAAGTGCATCAGACTGCTTTCAGTTTTAGGTGCCAGAAACCCTCTTCTAATATTACCTGAAGGAAATAAATAAATAAGGAATTCACTGGTTCATATAATCAAGACATTCTGGGTTAGGTCCTCAGCAGGACTGAGAGCTAACTTGTTCTCGCGCACTCTCTTTCTCCCTCTCTCATTTTGTCAGATAGTCGAATTCTCTCCTTTTCATGACTAACTTGCTGCTTCTGGTTTAGCAACCCCAGCAGAAAGAGAAACTCTCTCAGTGTCTGTAAGTCAACGCCAGGGAAGGCTCAGCTCCGAACCTGTCCCTGGCTAGAGGATAAGGTGCCATACGTGCCTTGTGGTAGTTGGCCAAAATGTTCGTGGATCACCTACTCTGCGTGTGGTTGGCACTCTTCTAGCCACCGGGGGACACAGCAGGGAGTGAGACAGACAATGCTCTGTCCCGGAGACCTGACAGGCTTGTGAGAAGCCAGCATTTTAGCGGAATCCCGTTGCCTCTTGCTGTTCCCCATCAAGAACCAAACAAAGACAGAGTCCTGGAAAATCCTTGACAAAATTAACAGAAAGTCACCAAATACAATGATATGTGCTGAAGGTTCCTACATGTGAGACAAGCATACGGGTCCCCACGTTCCAAATAGCGATGCAGCCTGAGCGTGAAGGGTGCCTCCTGAAGGTCCTGGTAACTCGGATGACTGATACGGTAGGAGGGAAGTCTCACCCAGTAAAACCTCTTCAGTGTTTACCGAGTACTTCCTATATGCCTATCCCCAGATAGACAATAACAAGAAAGCACAGTGTCTCTGCTTCACGGAAAAACTAGGGCCGGGACCTGTACGCAGACGGACCTCACTATGGTGGGGAAGCATTCTAAGGGAGATGTCCAAGGGCATTATGTGGCACTGCATCCAAGAGGCATGGCCTGCTGTTTGTGCTGATGGTGGGGAGAAACGGTTTCATCTCAGAATGGCTGCCTAGAACCCCCAGCGGGAGCCTTGGCTGGAAGCTGGGATACTGGGGACAAAGGTGAGGACAGGCTTTTCTAGCAGGCCTTTCAGCCACCCGAGGCCACAACTTGCTAAGCACGCTTAACCTCAGCAGGTCCAAGGTGGTGTGCGACAAGCATCCCCAGGGCCCGCCGGACCATCATTACTTTTATTATGCTTCTTACTGTCAGGTGCTCTGAAATCCACGTGGACTGCTCTTATGATTTCAGGTTGTCCCAAAAGAGAAACTCAAGAATCGGTGATGAGCACAGCAGGAGAGGGGGCCGGCTGCCTATCTCAAAAGGGCACATCACCATAATCATGGAGAGACCGGGAGCTTATGCAGAAAGTGTAACCTGGGGCGTGTATGTCGGAACAGCCCAGAGGATACACAGACCATGTGCCCCCTTCCTGCATCCCCCCCACCCCCACCCAAAAGGGCGCTTTAAAATACATGAGGGTGCCCACATCTTCTCCCGGACCCTGCACGCCCTCCCCTCCCCCACCAGCCACCTTTGCTGCTACTTCACTGAATTCACCCCGGGTCTCCCCAGGGCTGGCTGCTGCCTTCATATTTCATGCGGAGTGTGCAGCTTCCCAGGAGCCCGAGGCATGCCCTGCATTCTGATGCATCGGCCAGTTCTGACACCAGACAGCCCCAGAGCATGCCTAATGAGGAGGCTGACACCGAGGCTCGAGGCTCGAGGCTCGAGAGTCAGCCGGGCTGCGGGGCCGCCGCAAACGTCGGGGTGGGGCGGGGGGGGACAGGGAGGCAGCAGGGGCGGGCCACAGAGACAGACAGCAGGCGCTTTCTTAAGGCTGTCCTATCACCGGATACTACACACCTCGGCCGATCTGAACCCCAGCAATGAATGAATAGAGCCTTGGTGAAGGAGCAATTCAGATCAAGGAACGTCCTTGGGAAAAGGCTGAAGTTAAAGGAGGAAGGAGAAGCTGTGAAGACCAGGAAGGGACGAAACGCGGACTCCCTCCGGTTTGCGCAGGCAGGGCTGGTTCAGTGTCAGTTCCCGGGTAGGGGCGGGGGGGTGGGGGGCTGTATCTCCCGGCGTCCTTAATGACCGCTTCATTATCTAAAAGATCCCGCAGAAGAGAACTTTTTCCTTTCCTTAAAGCCTCATCTAGCTTAATTTCATGCATTACTCCTCATTTTGACTGGCTCTGTCAGGACCAATAGACCCTCACTTCCCTGGCATCAAGGCGCTTGCGGAGGTGGTGGGGGGAGGGCTAGGCGGGCAGGGGTGGTGCAGAGTAAGCCGCGCCCACCCCCATCCCCCAATCACCGTCCCAAAGCCCGGAGCATGACCTGCCGACACTGCCCTCTAGCTGACACTTTTCCCAAGCCTGGCCCCATCTGGTCACCCCACCAAATGATGAGGTAGGCGAGGCTCGCTCCTTCTCAATACAAGGTGACACAACAGACCAGGGACTCTAACCCTGGTCAGCACTCAGTGCTTTCAAAGGAACTGGTCACCCACAAAACTTGCCCACCTTTCTGCCCTTCTTCTGAGTGTATGGGGAATGAGGTGGCATACTATGATTCCCAATAATTTAACTTAAATTTAATATCAGTAAGGGAAACTTTCACATTGACTAGGGAAGATGGTCATTGAAGTCATGAAATCTAATGACGACTTTTCTTTTAAAACTTTGATTTCTGGGGGCACCTGGGTGGCTCAGTCAGGTAAGCATCTGCCACTCGATTTTGGCTCTGGTTGTGATCTCACCGTTGTGGAACGGAGCGCCACATTGGGCTCCACGCTCAGCGGAGAGTCTGCTTAAGATTCTCTCCCTCTCCCTTTGCCCCTCCCCCGAGTCATGCATGCTCTCGCTCTCTCTCTCTCTCTCTCTCAAAATAAGTAAATCTTTAAAAAACTCAGTTTCTGTGTGTGTACGTGTGTGTGATTAGCCTCCTATTTTGGTGCTAGGGACAATAATTTCATGATAAGAGTTGCAATCCCTTATTGCATTCTTACTAGGCACCCCACACTTTTCATTAATTATCTCATGTCATCCCTCTGACACTGGGAACCAGGTGATACGGTCCTACTCTGCAGACGAGGAAACTCTTGCTCAGAGAAGCTAAGCAATAGGCCAAGGCCACAGAGCTCCTGAGTGTCCAGGAACCCGCCTAACTTGAAACTCCATACTTCTAACCCCTACAGGTAATGCTCATATTAAACCACCTTGGTTTTCAGCCCTAACATACAAGCACATCTTTAATTTGACTTGAATATGTCCTTTTATTGTCTGCTTCATCATTATTCATGTACCTCCTGCCTACTGGAAATATCTTGAAATATCTCCATTGTTAATACCTGTACTTTTTCTTGTGTGGAATTATATTTTACTAGTTCTGTTTTTTGTTTTTTGGGTTTTTTTAATTATTTATTTTAGGAGAGAGCAAGCAAGAGAGACAGCACGAGCAGGAGGGGCAGAGGGAGAGAGAGAGAGAATCTCAAGCAGACTTTGAGCTGAGCGGAGCCAGACTCAGGGCTCAATCTCACAACCCTGAGATCTTGACCTGGGCTGAAACCAAGAGTTGGATGCCTAGCTGACTGTGCCAGCAGGGAGCCCCTTTACTGGTTCTATTTCTATTTTATGATTCTTTAGAATCTGACCTTTCCCAGAACAGAACAAGTACCACTTTTAACTCTTAAGTTGATTTTCTGTTGTCATTGAATACTTTTAGAATTAGAGTTAGAAGTTTACAATTGGCAGAGACATTGGAGATGACCCATGCCCACCTTGCTCCCAAGGCAGGAATTGGCCCTACAGTATCCCAAGCAGATGGTCCACCAATCTCCGCTTAAAACACCCTCAATGCCAGAAAGTGCACTCCTCCCAAAAAGGCAGCTCAGCCGCTCTTGCAAAGTCTCGATTGTTACAAAGGTCTCCCTTCCATCACTTCATGCTGAGTCTGCCTGCTGGACATGCCAAGCCACTCGCCAGCAAGAGTCATATCTGTCACTGAATGACTTCAGTCCCTCTATTAGTTTCCTGGCATTGCCACAAACAGGGTGTTATCAACAATAGAAACTGATATATCACAGTTCTAGAGCCTGGAAGTCTGAAATCAAAGGGTCAGGAGTGTGGGCTCCTTCGGAAGCTGTGAGAGAGAATCCATTCTATTTCTTTCTCTAAGCTTTTAGCGATTCACTGGAAATCACTGGCATTCCTTGGCTTATAGATTTCTGCCTCCATGGCCCCCGGTTCTACCTGTGTGTGTGCCCGTCTCCAAAATTCTTGTTCTAAGGACATCGGCGGGTTGTATTGGATGAGGGACCCACCCTACTCCAGCTCGTCTTAGCTACTCACATCTCCACAACACTATTTCCAAGTAAGGTCACATTCTAAAGAAATGGGCGGGGGGGCAGTTAGGACTTCAACATATGAATGGGAAGAGGGACACAATTCAACCCGTAAAAGCCCCTCTTCTGCAGATGAGCCGCGTAGACCTATGAAAAAGACACGTGTGTTATTCTGAGGGTTTGCTTTTTCTGCTTTAACAACCTCCAGCTTTATGCCAGCCTCTTCTGTCCTGGGAGGCTCTTCTGAACATGCTCTTCTCTTTGTCAGTGACTGAAAGGGTGACACCGGGCCAGCTGGGCTCAGGGAACTTGGTCCCTCAGCCCAGCTACTACCTCCCCATGTTAGTGCCTGTTGAGTTCACATTCTCAGCCGCCTAGGTATGCAGAGCGTGGCCCGTGTTGGTGGCAGGATCTGCTCATCTCCCCCAGTCTCTAGCACACAGTCTCTAGCATACATACCATCCAGTGATATGCTGCTTGATTCCCTTTCCAGAACATCAATGAGACAAGCCTGGCCAGAGAGCCTCTTGACACTTTGCTGGAAATTTCCCGTCCAGGTCTAAGGCAGAAGTCACCCACTTGTGGGTCCATTTAGTCACTTTGAATTCCCATTATTGCAAATCCTTTTCCAGTTTTAAAATCAAATCTATCATGAATATGGAGGTAAAAGCAAAGTGGTCAGAAGCTACCTCATTTGCTAATCCTGACGCTGAAATTTTAGAAGATACCATTGATTTGGCAAGTTCGGTTTTTCACAAACATGATACATTAACTTCTTGAAGTCCTGTTGTATTGCTCATGGAGCCTTTCTCTCTTAAGATTTGTTCCACTTTCTTGCAAAATGTTGAAATTCCCAGTTGTATGTTTTCCCTGGATTACTTCCAGGGAAATAATGCTTCCCTATTTTGGAAATCGGTCCCACATGTCTTCTTTTGATACTTCTGATAAATCCCCTGATCATGATTCATATTTTTCAGTCCTTAAATAGGTGGACTTCTTAAGCAATTGTTATGATCAGTTTTCTAATTGGGGCGGGGGGGGGCAATTCCTTCAAATCTACTGATCTGTACTCTTTCCAAGGGCACCTTTCCTAGGTTGTCTTCCTTTATAGATACCACAGAACTAACACAGAGCCAGAAATCTGTAAACAGAAAAGGGTAAAACAAGTAGGAGGCTTAAAGGGGGGGCGGTAGTCAATTCTGTTTTTCCAAATTCTTTTGGTGAGAATATAAGAAAGGGAAACTAGAAAGGGGTTCAGAGTAGAACATGTCTGGGAATAGGAAGAAGAAAGGTAGAGACAGAGTGGGATTAGGGAAGGACCCGAATTGCCTTGGTATGAGAACATGGAAACTACTAACCCAAGAAACAGCCAGGTCATGAGTGAGGCCCTAACCATTTCAGGACAGGTTCTAGATTCTCTGGAAAGCAGTGCTGTCCCTGGTGTATTTGGCATACAGAGCAGGGAAATTCGTTAGCAACCCCTCCCCTGTGCCATGACCTCTCTTTTTAGGAATCAGCTGTCATATTCAATAACAGTTACCTCTATTTGGTATTCGGTTTTAAAACTAAAAATTAGCAGTTTTAAAGGAGGAAATCTCAGTGTTACAAGAGAGACTCAGCAAAATATTTCAGGCATGCACTAAAATTTACGACATATTAAACAAAAATATGGCACCTCACAGTCAGCACCCTGTTTCACTGTCTTGGAATTTTTTTTAAGATCTTATTTTTTTATTTGAGAGAGAGCACAAGCAGAGGGACCAGCAGAGGGAGAGGGAGAAGCAGGCTCCCTGCTGAGCAGAGAGCCTGAAGCGGGACTTGAACTAGGACCCTGGGATCATGATCTGAGGCGAAGACAGAGGCTTAACGGAATGAGCCACCCAGGCACCCCTCTCTGTCTTGGATTTTGGAAACAAAAACTCTAAGAGGTCATATAAAATAACAGTCGGTGCACCCCACCTGTCCTTGTTGCATCCATACAGTCTCATATCAGGACTGGTGTTTTTCATCTAGTGTTGAAATGCAGGTTTACACGTTCCATCACAGGAGCTGAAGACATCAACTGTAGCCAGCGTGAACGCAAACGATCCCTACCTGCAAGAATTTCCCTTCAGGGGCACCTGGGTGGCTCAGTGGGTTAAAGCCTCTGCCTTCAGCTCAGGTCATGATCCCAGGGTCCTGGGATCGAGCCCCGCATCGGGCTCTCTGCTCAGCGGGGAGCCTGCTTCTCCCTCTCTCACTGCCTGCCTCTCTGCCTACTTGTGATCTCCATCTGTCAAATAAATAAAATCTTAAAAAAAAAAAGAATTTCCCTCCAAAAGGAACATGAATGTGTGTCCGCCTGTATGAGAGACTCTGTAGCCAAAGATTTCTGAATTAGCTTCCACATAGAATACAATATTTATTCAATGAAAATGTGCCAATGTGTTTGTGCATCTATATACATGCAATATACACATACAATCAAAACCCAACAGTGACTGCCTCAATCCTTTGCCTTAGACCAGCAAAAGAATCTGGGGTGGCGGGGAGGGAGGTTGGGGGGAAAGAAGACCAATTTTTATCACTGGCATGTTTTAGAGTCACTGGTGCATGTTGGAAATCAGAGGCGGACCGACACCGCACCTGTCCGTAGCGGGTTCTGCTCTCAATACATGTGGTGGCCGGGGCTGGAGAGTCATGAGGGTGGCAGGCAGGGCAGCATGCTTGAATATACCCAGAGGACTGTGGTGGTCAAAGAAGAATTAGGGTCTGAAATAGGGTCTATGTTGTTTATGGTGTCCAATTAGGCCCAGTTGTTTCATTTCACATATTTATGTTTTGTCTCTTCGACTTGACAAATATTTTCAGTGCACTGCCATCAAGAGTCACTGGACGGCCCCAGCCCTGTTTTGTGCTTCTCTCTATGGCCTCTGTCCTTGGCCTGGGCCCCTTGATGGAGCACAATGTTTGGTTTCCTTCGAGTCCTCCGTAAATATCTACCGATAGTGGGGTTTCTCCAATCAGTTGCTTCAACAGTTTGAAAGCGACATCCTCTCTGTGCTGTCGGAACTCATGAACCATACCCTCCTCCTCTTTCGTTTATTACCTTCCCTAGTGCGCTTGTTTTCCCCTAACATTCTTACATAAGACTTTTGACCCTCTGCAACCGTATTTGCTCATCTTCACTCTTTCTGCTTCTGCTGCCTCTGAAGACCAACACAGGGGAAGGAAGAGAGAAAGGCAGGAAGCAGAAAGAAGACCCCCCCAAAGATTTCAGGGCACTGGATCCACCTGCAATCATTCATTTACAGGTTCTTTGACCCCTGGGGCCTGGTGAAGTCTCCCCAGCATCTTTACCAAGCAGAAATGACATACCCACAGAGGGGTCCCAGGGTGCGAGAGGGAGTGCCAGGGGACCTGGAAGATGCCGCCCTCAGGAGACTCTGCAGGCCCTTGTCTGCCTTCTTTGGGGCTGGATTCAGCTCTGTGAGTTGGAGCAGTTCCTCCTGCCCACCTCCAGACCCCGCAGTTTAGTTCTTCATTAAAAGAAGGTCCACAGAGGGGCTTAAACACAAAACTCCCTATAATGGTGAATACTCAGAATTACTTTCCACCTGATACTGCTTCATTTAATTGGACTAAAGCAGGCTCCCCTGGCTCCAGGCTCCCTTGAAATCCTGCCCAAATTTGCCTGGCTCCTGCGTGGGCCTGAGTAAATATGCAGCAGGTGCGCCGAGGGGCTGTGAGCTGGGCTCCCATGAACTGTAATGGTTGCTGCATGACTGATTCCCCAACCCCTCCGCCCTCCCACTAAATCCCAGGACCCTCCCTGCTTATGCAAAGAGCAGGCTCCCCAGTGTCGTCTTATGAAGAAGTGGTAGAGCAATTTCATTTAATATTGCTAGTGCTTCCATTAACCTGAGTATATTGCTCTCCATCCTCAATTTAAGACTCCCTCTTTCTCTTGATTATCTCTGTATTTCAGAGCGCCTGAATGTCCTCCCTAGACCTCTAAGCCAGCCTGGAATAACTTGATGATGGAAAGCTCCAGTTCCTTGAGGTTTCTGGCTTCGGAGGAAGGCAACTTTCCCGTGCCCCACCTCGAGGTCTTAGAAACCAGCCCAGGGTCTCCATTTTGCTCTGAACATGGCTCCCTCTAGTGTGTTCCCATGTTTTCTGTATTTGCTTTCCCCTTGTTTCCTCTCTCCCTTCCTTTCTCCTTCCTTCCTTCCTTCTTTCTTTCTTCCTGTTTTTCTTTCATCATTCTCTTCTTTTTGTTTGCTGAGATTTGTGGGACAAGAAAGTATTTCAGAGCTTTGTAGAGGAGAGTGGACAAAAGTCTGTTACGGGCTATTTTGGACTCACCAGGTTAATATTTAGATGTCTAGGACACTATAGGATTGTTTCAATCATTATTCAACAAATGCTTTTATAGCAGATGATGATAAATGTTATAAATAAAAATAAAGGAGAGTTAGGGATTGGGGAGTGATTGGGAGGCCACCAGGATGGCTCTGGAATACATATACCTCCTTTGAATGATAGAGGCCTCTCTACATGTAAATTCTGTATCATCTACAATAAGGATGATGGCAACAATGGGCCGAGAACACACCCTTCCTGGGGAAAGTAGAACTGGCATGTATCTGAGTCAACTGCCCCCACCCCATAGCTTCCCAGGTCATGGTTTGCAGGAAGCTGGGGGCAGCGTGTCCAGGGGCACAACCCCAGGCTTTCTTCTGGTGAGCAGCCCTGGGAGCATGAGGCACTGATGTGACCACAGAAAGCAGAATGGTCACTACAATTACGCCCCTCATTCGACCACCACTGGTTTGCCAAGTTCTGAGGGATTGGCAGAGTCCTCACCCCGTGCATGCTGGCCAGAATGAAAGTTGGCTTTTCAAATCTATGATAATTGGGTTGACAGACTGTAGCCAGATTCCTCCTGGACCCCCATGCCTTTAGAGAATAGTCCACTGCAGCCTGGCCAAAGGAGAACACAGTCCCCCAATGTCAGCAAAGAATGGGAATCATGGGATCAAATGCTCAGAAGAGAGGACAGTTCTCTGAGAAATAGAGGCCAAGTGAAGGATAGAAGGATCATATGCCTTCCATTAAGATGGGTTTCCAGGCATCGGCATGCAGCTAAGGAGGGATGGGGGGAAAGATTTAGAGTCTGTCATACTTAGGTTTGGGTCTTGGCTTCACAAGTTTCTAGATACCTGGTTTTGGGTGATTTACTAACCCTTGCTGAGCTGCAGTGTCTTCGTTGGTAGGATGGGCTGATCACATCTTATTCAAAAAGTTCTTGTGAGGATTAAAGAAAAATATAAATGGATAGTGCTGGGCATGAGAAAAGAGCACTGAGTTGAGGACCATAAATGTTGTTTCCTGGGATTGTGCTTAAGTAGGAAGAGGTCCTGATTTTTTTTTTTTTTTGGAATACTAAGAAACTTAGGGGTAAAATATCATGTCTATAATTTCCTTTAAAATATTCCCCCAATATAAAATATTAAAATATTAAATATTAAATATAAGTAAATATAAGCACCTTTCCCTCTTCCATGGAGAACCTCTAGCCAGCACAACACTTACCCACTTTTATTCAAAATCTTGTTAACATCAGTCATTGTCTTGGTTTAAAAACCATCTACTTGCCAACAGCTCTATATTTATACCTCCAAGCCAGACCTCTCCTAGGAAAACTTCAGACTCAAATACTCCACTGCCAACTTGACATGTCAAAGCTAGATGTCCCAAATGGAATGGTTGATTCCCCATCCCAACCCTACTCCAACAAGCTGGTTCCCTGCCCCAGCCCACATTTCCCACCTTGCACCTCCGTTCACCCAGATACTTGAGCCAGGAACTCTCAGGAGAGTCTTGACTCCTCCTCCCCTGTCCCCCCAATATCCAGTCCATCAGCATTCCCTAAAGATTTTCCTAATCTGCCCCTTTCCCACTTCCTCCATCGCCACCTTTCTGAACCATGACAACAGCCTATGAAATTAATCTCTCCCTTTCTGCTCACATAAGCCACATCGTATCACTCACCTGCTTAAAACTATGCATGTATCATTTCCCTTATGCATACAGTTAAATCCAAGCACCTCCCCTCAGCCTGTGAGACCAGGCATGATTCCCATCTTCTTTTCCACCTTCTCCCTTCTCCCTCTTTTCACTCCTCTTTCTCACAGCACTCTAGCCACATTGGCCTCCTTTCCACTCCTCCAATAAGCGGATCTCCTTTCTTTCCACGAGCTTGAGTTCCCTCTCCCTCCCCTTCCCCATATTCAACTCCTTCTCATCCTTCAGGTCTCAACCTACATTTAACCTCTTTGAGTATCCTTCTATGACCCCCTTGAGCTCAGTTAGGCCCCTTGGCCATTCCTTCTCATAGCACACGGATCTGGTAACCTTCAGAAGGGGAAGGACAATCTATTTACCAATGTATATGCAATGCTTTGCATAGTGGTTATTGAGTATTTGGTCTATAAATGAACGAACCAATTAAAAATTCCACTGCCCTTATTTCAACCCATCTCTGAGACCCACACCTTGATTCTCAGCCACAGGTATTAGGCTGTTCCTTCGGCCAGGCCCACTGTGGCCACAGAGGCCTCTCTCTGAAGCTCTCACACATCTGTCTTGGCCCATTCCTCTAGATCCACCTCCTAGTTGTCCCACCAACCTGTGCTACCCTTCGAAGATGGGTGAGATGGTCTCTTTGCTCCAACACTTGGTGTGCACACATGTGTACGTGTTAATTGTGTGCAAGTGTACACAATCTTGCATTTCTCTTGCAATGACTACTGCCTCTAGGTTGTCCAACCAACAACTCCCAAAAAATGGGACCATGCAAATGTTAACAACGGACTATAGGCCATTGCTTACTGAAGTTGGGCCCCATTCGAGGCCTTCTCCTTGTGATTTCTGAGGTGGTTTCCTGCTGTTGCTGAGGTCAGCGTTGAGAGCAACTTTGAACATGGAAGTCTCTCCCATCCCAGGGTGACTCTGGCTTTCCTATCAGACTCTGCACTAATGAGAAGTGAATGCTGCAATCACAGGGCACCCTCTGAGGTCGCAATTACGTAAGGATTATTAATGAAGCAACAATGTCAAAATTGTGTGAAATCAAACTCAGATTTAAGTACTTAAAATAAACAGATATAAAGTAACAGATGTCCCGTTTTGTTTTCAGATGATTTCATCCCTTGTTAAAAATAAATGTCTGGCATGAAAGGAAGAAAAAAATAAAAGGGAACTTTACTTCCATGTTAAAAATTAATTGAATCCAGAGGTTGGTAAAGCAACTAAGTGGTGTGGTTTTATTTTTTTTTCTTAAGGCAAAGACATATTTGTGTTGATTTTTATTTCAGTGAGTAATGAATTCATTGCATAGCCCCAACTTTGATAGACCAAACTCACGTCCTTTGAAACCCAAAGGGAAAATTTCTCCATAGTTATTATGTAGATAAGAATGGGGCCCAATGTATCTATCTGAGGAGAATTTAGTTCCATGCTAAACCCCCAAGGATACAACAGCAGACGCTTCAGAAATCACAAGTCCTGATTGTCATTCTCACAGCCATGAGAATCCCATTGAGGTGCTCTTGCCTTGGAATTTCAGTGTCAAAGTCCCAGAGAAGACTCTTACTGAAATTAGTAATGAGAAAGGCAAATTAGGTCATCTTGTCCGTCCCCTTGCCAGCTTCCTACACTGTGGTTAATTTTCTCCCCCTTTGATCAGATACATTTTAAATGTTTCAAGAGATGGAAATTGCACCAGTTGTCTCCCTCCAGAGTTCCACCGTCTACTGAAGTTACGGGACTCACTATTCTGCCTGTGAAACTCTGTGGGAATCTTTCCAAGAGTAGAAGGTTGTTTGTGGGCTGGGGACTGTCTTTCTACCCCCAAATGTCTCCTCCTTGTTTCTGGTTTTGACCCAATTCACAGGGACTAGAAATCCGGAGGAGTGTTCATCTGTCCAAAATCACAAAATGGCCATGGTAACATACAAAGGAAATAATTTATTTGCAGACTCGGAGTACAAACCAAGGGGATTGATACTGATGCCCTTTGAATAAAAGATGGAGCAGCTCAGATCCCTGACGCTGGCTCTCTGTGCAAGAGAGTAGCATGGAGCAACTTTTACTGGAGGGGGGGATAAATAATCCAGATAAGAAACCACATGTTTCCGGGCAGAAAATACATGTGCTTTTAAGCTGTTAACACTTGGAAAAGTAAAAATATTTTGTATTTTTGAATGAATTAAAATTTCATTACCCTTATTTCAAATCCCCACCTCTGAACCCCATACCTAAGGAAACCAGCATTGGATTAGCAATGAAAAGTAAACAATGGGATCGTGGGGATGGTTGCACCACGTGGTCAAGGCCCTTAATAGCACTGAACTGTACACTTAAACAGGGTTGAAATGGTTTTAAAAAATTTAAAAATGAAGCCTTTCTAACTGTACCCGAAGGAAGCAGGGGTCTACCTTATGCAATGGGAAGAGTGGGTGGCACTGACGGAAGGGGTGCTGTCTGCTGCCTGGCTTTAGCACATGTGCCCTAAACTCTGGCAGGTGAAAAACGGCACAATAAAGTGCACAGCGGTCAGGGGGTTAGAGACTAGGGTGCTCGGTATAGTTCTGCTCAACTCCAAGCCGCGCTTCTCTGCATTTCATGCTACACCTTCTCCAGAGACAAAGAAAGCAGGACAAAATGCCCTTGAAAGCCTCTCCAGCCCTGGAAGACTCTCCTGTTGCCAACTCCCCATCTATTTTCCTTTCCTACGAACTAAAAGAACTTGGATTTTGTTTTTGAGTGTCACTCTGTCCAATTATTAAAAAAGAGAGAGAGAGAGAGAGCAAGAACATGAGGATCACTTCCCTGCCTCCCTTGCAGCTGGAGACTGATCATGTGACTTGGTTCTGACCAATGAGATAGAGGCAGAGCCCCTGGGGCGGGAGCCGCTTTGCCTCTTCCACTTCTGCCTTCTTCCTTTTGCTCCTTAAGGTCTGCGATGCTTCAAGAAGCAGCAACCATCTTGCCAGCCTGGGGAGGAAGCCGGAAGAGAGGAAGAGGATGGGGGGCCGGGGTGTGACATTACAGAGCCGCCATACTAAGCCCTTGCAGGGGCGGAAAATTTTCCCTTCCTCCCTTCCAGGTTTGTTGGTCCGTCTAATAATTAAATTGCCATAAGACAGATTAACAGAGAAAGACAAGTGTAATTTTGTCCATTCAGGAGCCACAAAGATATGAGATTCGAGGGCAGTTGAGGCTAATATGCCATCCTGAGGTGAGGAATGGGCTCAGGGCCTGGGCCTTCGAAGGGGAAGAAGGGCGATTCACAGAAGGAGGAGAAGAACAGATGTTTAGTAATTAGATGTCTATCCTGCCATACAGATAGGTCTTTCATATAGAAAGTTCTCTGGTGATAGCTCTTTTGCTGGGCCAGACTCCCTATCTAAATTTTTTTAGGTCGTTAAGGGAGTGGTGGAAGGTGTTCCTGAGTCTGCTGGGTCTTCATTGCCATCATCTCAAAATAACCCATATGCCAAAGTGGCATATTTTGCTCTCCTTGAACAGACGCATCAACAGCGTTTGTGTGTGCATGTACGCATGTGTGAGTGTGTGTATGTATTCCTAGAACACCTTTACTTGTTTAAACCATTTACATTACAAATGGCTTTACATTACAGCCAAACTCATTTTTAACTGATGTAAGTTCTATGACCTATCATTTGAAATTCACGTTAGTCCTTTCAATGAAGTGCTGAAGGCCAGTGTTAAAATACAGACACTCTTGAGAGGGAACATTTTTAAGTTACAACAGCCATTGACATCTTACTTCGGGTGAGTCCATCAAAATCGCTGTCTGGTCCAATAGCAGGAGCCTAAAGGAGCAGGCCCAGGGACAAAGGGTCTGGATGTGAGGGAGGGTGCAATGAAGGCTCTCTGCTGAGCCCCTGGAGGGACTGAGTCCTGGGGTCTAGGGGTTGGGGGAGGCGAGCAGTGGTTGAGGAGAGATAGAGAAGATTGGAAAAGATGTGGAAAAGGCCAGATTGGTCCTTGAACTTGGCTTTTGTAGAGGACATTTCAACTCTGAGCAGCTCCTGAAGGCCCTGGGGGTTCACAGAAACTGTTCTCAGACCTTTAGAAGGAAGGTGGGAGAGCTTCATAAAATCACCCAGGAGATTCGAGACTTTAATTCAAAAATACCTCTGTGTACAGTTTCTTTGCCCGGAAATTGTGCTTTCCTCCCCCACTGCCACTGCTTTACATCTCACCCTGCTTGAAGAGCCTACTCAAAGCCCAGAGCCTGCATTGACCCCTTTGGGCCCCCAGAACCCTCTCAGGATGCCTGTGCTGCCTTCCAGCTCTTCCCTCCCAGTTCAGATGTGCACTTGCCTCAGCCCCTCATGGCTGAATATCCCCAAAGGCTGAGCTGGCTCTGATTTGCCTTGGTATCTCCTCCAGTCCCTGGTCCCATGGCCTACTTTTAAGCTAATAGTAATTGAGTGCTTGTGATAAGCCAGGCACCATTCTAAGGCATTTATGGGGGAAAATTCCTCTAATCCTCCATCCTCTGGTTGGTCTTCACCAAAGCCAGGGGCCAGGGCCCTCAGTGTTGTCCTGACAGTGTAGGGGCCCCATCTGCTATGTAATAACACTGGGCCCATTCACTCTACCTTCTTCTCTTCTACCAAACCCTTACTCCAGGTAACCTCCTGGCTTCTGCCAACAGCTCCAGACCCTTAGCTACTTCTGCTGTTAAAAGATACACTAGTCCTTGTAAAGTGTTTTTTTTTTTTTTTTTAAATTTTTTTTTGAGAGATAATATGGGCGGGGGGAGGGGCAGAGGGAGAGGGAGAGAGAGAATCTCAAGCAGACTCCCGATGAGCATGGAGCCCAAATTGGGGGCTCAATCCCAGGACCCTGAGATCAAGACCTAAGCCTAAACCAAGAGTCAGATGCTTAACTGACTGAGCCACCTGGGTGCCCCGCTGTAAAGTTTTTAATAAAGGAAATAACTTCATCATGAGGCTTAGATCAGGAGGGCAAGGAAACAAGCATCCTGGAGAAAGAATGTTCTAGAATACTCTAGAAGAGGGCCCAGTAAAATCACTCTTACACAGCACAGAGGCGGAAGACCCCATTGCCAGGCACCCAAATGACCTCAGTAAAATAATCCCATGGAGGTAACAGGGTACCTTGAGGAGCATAGTTCAATGCATCAATATAGGCAGAAGACAGACGTGGTTTGTGTCCCTGCTGTACTACCACCTCACTTTGTGCTCTTGGGCAAGTCTCTCAGTGTCTGTTAGCCTCATCTCCTCATCTGTAAAATAGGTGTATAGTTCCATTGGTTCACAACTCATAGGTTTCTGTGAGAAGACAAGAACGTCCACAGAAAACACTGTGGGTATTTCAGTAGGGGGGGACGTAATACCAGAAACTGGTACTAATGTTTTACGAGGGCTGTTGGAGCCAAACCAGGAAGGCAGTGTTACCCAGAGAGAAATCAGTAACTGCAGGAAGACACTTCTGTCTAGGACAGGAGACACCAAAAAGGACATGGGGTTACCCACAGCTCACAAACTCCTGTCTCCCGAGGCCGCGGGGGCCACCACTGTTGCCATGCTGAGGAAACCAGGAGATCGTGCCCTTGTGGGGCTGAGAGAGCCCAACAAACCCACAGGTGTCGCCACTCACCAACCATGTCCCAGAACCCTGCGGTCACCTTCCACGGCCTGCTGCTGCCACCACCTGCTGCCACAGACAACTTAATTAATTAGATAAATGCTAACATAATAACTTCTCCCTTGTTCCCATTTCCCAAGATTCTGTGAGTGCTTGTCAGTGATAGGACCCACCAGAAGCTGACGAGGAGGTCTGGGAAATGTAGTTTTTCGGCTGCCAAGCACTGGACATAGAAGGGAAAATAGCAAGGTGATTATGGAGCTGAGAACCAACTAAGAAATCACCAGCATGGGCAGTTAGCACGGTTCAGGTACTTGATTGTTAGCTGTTACCAGGATCATCATTCCCATTACCCTTGTTCATTCTAACACCAACAAGCAGTGGGACCTCTGCTCTCCGGGTTTCAATTGCTTTATCTTTAAAGTGAAAGAGTTATACTGGGACCCTCCCAACAAAGAATTTTCTTCTTTCCCTCACTTATCCAATCAACAAACATTTGCTGAGCGCCCCGTATAAGTCAGGCACTGATGGAAAATCGGCAAGATCGGGTTTGCTAACTAAAGATTACTGTCTGGTGGCAGAGACCAAGAAATGAATAATTGTGCTACATAGTCATCATGAGATCACCTACCTAGTTAAGAGCAAAACGAACGGACCCCAGTCCAGTACTCATCATCCCTGTTTATCTCCACTTCCCTAATTGTTCTAGCAAATTCCATAGTCAGGGAAATTTTCTTCTTTTGCCTCTGGGTATGCGTAGAATCGACAGTCCCTCTCTCCAATAAGCTCCATTTCCCATTGTCCGTCATGCACCCCCTCCCCCACCCGGGCCCCAATATCCACTTGCCAATGATATAGCAGGGAGATGAGCTACAGAGCAGGTCATCAGCCTGGGGCCCTGGTCAGCACCTGCAGAGCAATCAGGGTAATAAGGGATGTAAAAATATGAATGCTCTGGGTCTCCATGATTTCCCTGTTTGCCCAATCTGTCACTCTGCTACCCACGGATTTCCCACTATTGCTCATGACCCTAATGTGGAGTGGGAGACCCTGCGTATTCCATCTCTTATTCCTGTTCACTCGGAATGCATTTCAGATATTGCCGTGGAAACGTCAATTCCCCAGGCCAAGAAGACCCCCCATTTCCCAGAAGCTACTTCTACAAACTCTAGAATATAGATGAGCCTGGCCCAATCATGCACTACGTCCGGACCCAGCGGATTTGCAGCACACCTGCATTGGAGGTAAATCGATTTGGTGCTTCTTAATCCTGGCTCCTACCAGGCAGGTTCTCTCCTACTCATTGAAGCTTAGTAGCAACATGCCCTTCACTGTAAAGAGAATTTTTTGTCCTCTCACTTGGGACTAAAGGTCAAAGTTTAAATCTATATTTAATGCCATTTTCTGAAAACTGGATTTGTGATTCCCTTTATGTTGGTATTACATATCTTAAGGGATTTCAAGGGGAGAAATCTGGGAAGCCCAGTTTCTGAGAATGACCTTTACTTTAAATGTGTAAATAGGATGGAGCTTTTGTTTCTGCTTTTTAAACCTTCTAATTGTGCTTCCAAAGACTGTTCTGGAAAGCATGGGCTGCACAGAGTGGTTACACAGGAGCCACTTTGAAAAGCAGCGACTTTGATTTTTGTCTTATGCAGATGAAAGGCCAAAGGTTAATGGCGCCTGCACTGTTGGCCTGCTAGGGACAGTTTCTTTGGAAGCTTTGTACCTTGAGCTACAGTGATCCCACATTAGAATATGCAAATAGTACGGCCTTTAACTGCCTCGGCAAAGGGAAAGTTCAAATTTACTTAATTCTATTTTTCCTCTGAATTTTATAAAACATTATTGAAGTGGTATCAGAATATCATTCAGAATGTCAGTTTTAGAATATTTCAAATATTTACCTAAAGGTTTTCTAAACGGCCGCTTTCACAGTCTGAATGTGGCACTAAAAGCAGATATAAAATTGACTTTCCTCGCACTACAGAAGCTCAGACTTGCATATTTAAAAGGCAGTGATAGGGACCTCTCAGTTTGCCAAGTGTCCCAGGCATGGTCGGTAGGTAGATGGGTAGGTAGGAGTCATTGCAATATTTAATAAATATACCATGATAAGCTTATTTTTTCCATGGTTGACCTTATGTTATTATCACAGAATCCCCTACTCTCAGATTTCCTAAAATTTGGCACCTGTTGTTTTGAAACAAGACATGATTGTATACAAAGAGGGAAGGCTCTGGAATTAGAGTTTTCATGACTCAACCACATCATAAAATCTGTCTCTAGGAAGTTTGCTCTCTCAGTCTGCCCTTGTGTCTCCCTATCACTTTTGCGGCTAAGAGAAGACCACGGTAACTTGCTCGACCCTCTCTGGATGCTTTCCCTCTCGCCATAAAACCCACCCATGATAACCTGTGAGGGTGGCTTTTCTGCAGAGGCAGCCCAGGAAAGGACACAATGTGCCAAAATTCAATTCCAAGGTGGTAGGACCAGGCTTCAACCCCAGGCCCGGCTGACCAAGAACTTACACATTGCACCTGATTTCACTCTGCTCCAAAACTGAGTTCCCTGGGCTCTTGTCTTTTGAAAAATGGACTCTTCTTCTTCTTCTTCTTTTTTTTTTTTTTAAAGAGAGCCATTTCTTACAGTGTTTATTTTTTTTCTTTCATCCACACATGTCCATCAAGTGCCTCCTCCTGGCTGCCTGCCTCCTCCATCACGAAGCCGACTCATGAACAGGTTGCAGCAGATTTAGGCTGGCTTTTGGGCACTTTAACGACCAAATCAGGTCTCTTTGTGGTCAGCCCTGAGCTGGCCAGATGGAACAAAGCTGTACACGCCTGGGGCAGATTTGTTCACAATTTACAGCCACAGTGAATTTCAATTTTCAGAGATGCATCTAAATATCCACTTTATGATTGCCCCAGACTTTCCTCTGCCTCCCGTGGTCATTGCTGCCTTCGCTGTCCCCTCCTGCCAGCCACTTCCGGCCACTGAACACCCCTTAGGGACACAGCAGTTCTCCACCTCTGTCCCCTCATCATTTTCTTGGTCACTCTTTGTTTCTTCCCTCTTAGAACCCAGGCTCCGTGGTCTCTTCCCCTTTGTCCCTTTGCTGCCACGTAGCTGTCACCGAAGCTACCACTGACCCTTGCCTTTCCAGAATGGCCAGTCTCCCGCGTCCGGCATTCTTTATTTAGCTGTGGCCGCCTTAGGCGAAGCTGATTAAACTGGGCTCCTCCACTGCCACGCCGCTTCCCTGGGGCTTTGTGTTACCTCTGGCTTTCTTCCTACCTCTCCTGTGATCTTTTACCTTCTGTTCTCTGAGCGCCCTTCAATTCTCCCTTTGCACTTTGTTTCTATCTGACCTCCTCTGTCCCTTCACTTTTAACTGTAGCCGACTTGAGGGAATGTCTTTAAAAAAAAAAAAAAAAGAACACCTGAACACACTGTCTTCCCTCTCTATTCACTACCCTCTCTCTCCCGGCCCCTCCTTTCTCTTTTAAGGCAAGTTGCCTCCTCCGCCTGGAACTGAAATCAAGTTTTATTGTCCTTTGCCCGAGGCCGTTTCCTCTCTCATTCCCAACTCCTACTCTCCAAGCCCTGAGCTCTCATAGGGTTTCTCTCAAATGGAGACCCTCCTTTCTCCAGAACTCTTTCTTCCCCTCCATCCTCAGCAGAAATGTCTTAATTCAGGATCTCTTTCTCTTACGCTTTGGCTGATGAAATGGATCGCCTTTTCATGCCGCTGTCCACGACAAAAACCAAGACTGTCTCCTTTGCAGCAATCTTGGAGGGCTTATATGGTTGTAATCCCATGAGAAGGGGACTGTCATTGCAAGGATTTAATTAATATTGACGAGGTGCAGAGACAGTTCAGAGTGTGGTTTCTGGAGTTGGACAGATGAGGGTTCAAGTCCTACCCAGATTACTTACAAGTGCCTCATTTCCTCTTCTGTAAAAGATAATGTATAATAAGAGTTCCCATCTCATGTGCTTGTTGTAACGATTAAGTGAGATACTGTGTGTAAAAGCTGAGCCACAAGTCTGGTATAAAATATTGTTCAAAAATATTAACTGTTATTCAGTAGTATTCGATAGGCAAGGGGAAACTCCATGGGATAAGATGGTAGTTTCTTATAGCTGGTGTTCTGACTCTTTTTTAAATCTCTGCTTATTTCTAAGTTTCATGGACCCAAAGCGGTTCACCCCTTTTGATTCCCAGGCCAAGTTCTAGTTGTTGTCTATGAGGCATATTTTGGGTATGACTAGCTCCACATGAACCAGGCAGCCTCCCAGCTATGTCTAAAAATGTCTAAATTCACCTCTTCACTCTATTGGCATCCACTGTCTGGGGGTTTCGAGGTACCAGGGTCGGAGGGAGGAGGGGTCACCTTGGGGGACAAGTGTGTGCTTTAGGAAAGAATTTTTTGACTTCTTTGGCCCCCAAGCCAGCTCCAGGCATTTTCTGTCATTTAAGAGCCATCACAAGAAAGGCATGGGCATGATTCTTCCACAGGAGAAGTTCACTCTTTTAACTCTTTTAATTAAATTGGCCAACAAATTCAATAAGCATTTTAAAGAAGGATCAATTCAATCAAAGAAACAGGGAATGCAGGATAGCCTTTTTGGTTTTGCTTTTTGGCGAGGGTCGGGGGAGGGGTTCTTTGTGGATGAGCCGCCATTTCAATGGGGACAAGATGGCTGGATCTGGATTCCATCAATCTACTTTAAAGCACTTTCAAGGAAGTCGCCTTGACCAAAGGGTGAGAAGTCGGCATTTCACTGCCTTCTCAGCAAATGGTAATTTTTTCATCAGCCCTGTAAGTGAAAGTCGAAAGCCGAAGTGTTAGCAGTTGTTCCCACGAGAAGAAAAGGGAGCCCAGTGTTGCTGCCAGAGCCAAGGACTGGAAGCCAGGACACTCAGAGCTCTTGGTTTCTGTTGCACGACTAATTCTCCATGAAGGTGCTTTGTTTTCTCTCCCTCGACTTCCACATCTGTAAAATAGGACTGACTGGTATCTGGAATGGCCAGAATTCACGGGCAGGAACAGGCATTAATGAGGTGGCATATGAAATATTCGGTGAGATTCTTGGATGCGGAATTACCAGGGATTACATACTTGCTTTCCCACTTCCAGATTTCACAAATCTGGTCTGTGAACGCACACTAAAAATTGAAGGAGAGCAAGAGGTCCAAAGTTTATTTTGCAGAAACTGCTTCAGACAGAGCCAGTTTGGAAACGTCCCTCTGAGCTTGGGGCTTCACCCTAGCTCCCTAAGTCCGGCACTCACTGTGGTGTGGGACGGATGCTCCAGACTGAAGTCTTGGGGTCACACGCTCCACACAGGACCCCTCCTCCCCCAGTCTGTGCTATGGCCTCTAATCTTATTTCATAATAAAAGATCACAGAGCTGCCCTTTTTGCTGCTAAGCCTTGACTATGCTCTGATATTAACCCTTTAGAGGCTACAAAAGTATCTTTGTCTTTTTTTCACTGCTGTTCCAATATTCACATAAGTGGGTCATCGAAGTTGCAAGAATATACTTGTTTTCCCAGAAGACTCCATAGAGCTGTTTTCCTTTGAAAGGGGGAGTAAGAGGCCTTTGAATATACTCTGGTAGTTTTGTTTCCTTAACTGACCTTTTGGTGGAGAGTTGGGTAGCATTTGCCCTGCCCTCAGATTACCTCATCTGAGCTACCTTGCAGAGAGAGCCCCCCCAAACATCATCCAGACCTTACCCTGTCCTGTCCCCCAAAATGAAAGTACATGTTCTAGACTGGGAGGAATGAAAAAGATACAAGCTGCTACCTTCACTCGGAGAAGGTTCCTGGCCTTCCGGCTTCCGAAACCTCAGCCTTACTCTCTCCTTCATGTTTTCCTTTGTCCTGTTTGTGAAAAGAGCCAATATGCAGAGCATGTGTGAAGCTGGTCTCCAGGGAGAAGTATGCACTCACTAGTGAACCCAATGAGGGAGGAAGCCAGACAGGGTCATGGCCCCCCCTCGGCCCCCTTAGTGAAACCAAGCTGGCAGTCATCTTGGAATGTCTAAGGAGGGAGACTCCCGTAGCCAGTCCAATTGCACAACCCTGCAACCCCTTGCCATCGTGAGTCACCCTCCCCCTGTGAACCCACAGTGCTTTGATGTAGTCCTTTTCAGAGCCCCAGTCAAGTTGCTGACATGCCTGTCTAGCCCTCTCCCCTCTGAGTCCGGGGCTGGCGGGGGGGGGCAGCATTACCTCTTTCTCTGTGTCCTTCTGTGCCTAGCAGTGCGCCTGAGACTTTGGAAGCCCTCACTAATTGTCTGTCAGATGAATGAACACAGATAAAATATCGGCTGACAATTAACTCGCTTCAAAGGATGGAGAACTCTATTTCTGGAAGCTGTATTGAAGTAATTGGTTCACAGATTAAATCACAAAAGTGCTTACTGGACAAATGAGTAAGTGACTTTCTTGGCACACTTCATAACAAGTGACACATCTTTGACCAGTCACCAGGAATGTGAGTTTACCCATCAAGTATTTATTGAGACCCATTGATGAGCTCAGGACTGTTACAGTCCCGGGGGCGGGGTGGGGAAGGGGGCAGAAAGAGGAAGACAGACTAGTGAGACCCAGGCCCTGCCCTTGAGCATCTTAATTGTAATGAGGAGGGACAGATTCAGAAAGCTCTCTGCAGAACCCTTCTGACACTCCAAGCTGGTGCCAGAACCCTGGACAAATTCTGTGGGATTGAGACATGGCTCAGCCAGCCAGACTGGTTCTGGTCACAACATCTCAAGACCACATCATGTCACAGTGCGCTATGGTCACATTACTAAAACATCCCGACATTCAGCCGTCATGCAGCCAAACCAGTGTCTGTGGGGAGATGAGTGGTTCCGGTACAATCACAAGTCTGAGAGCAGACAAGGCAAATGAAGAACTCCAGGGGACACAACAACTGGAGTAGAGATGGGGATGTGCCAGCCTCTTCCATCAGAGCTATTGTCTCCTCTTTCTGTCTGTCTAGATTTCCTCACCTCCTCTCACTGAGGAGTGTGGTGAATATTTTTTTTTTAATAACTCAACGTCTATTTCCAACTCTTTTTCTTACACATCCCTTCACTGAAGCAGCTGGAGAGGCTGACTTTGACTTTTCCCAGCTGCTTTGTGAGGACGGGTGGTCATTTGGTTCTTCTGATGAGGTGGCAGCGTAAGCCCACTAAGGCTTCTGGGAACGCTTCTGCTTTACTGACACTGCTCCCACCCAAACCCCCATTTCTGTCTTGAATACAAACGTGACATCTCCAGTTGGGCAATCTTTTTGGGAGCATGAGATAAAAGGTCAGGATGAAACAGACACATCAGTCCTGACATCACTGAGCTATCCAAGCAAACTGCAGACTTCTTGTTAAACCCAGTTTTGTTGAAGCCGCTGTTAGATTTTTCTGTTACTTGCAGCTAAATGTATTCCAAACTAGATTCAGGATTAAAAGTCGTCTTTTTCTTTACGTGAAGAATGATCAATGAAATGTCAAACTCTGAAGCCCAACTTCTTAAGTTTGAATCCCAACTCTGCCACAAGCTGCCTGTGTGTTTTGGCTAAGTTACTTAACTTCCCTTACCTCAGTTTCCACATCTGCAGAGGACAGAATAAGACTTGTCTCCTAGAACTGTTGGAAGGACGAAATTAATTGAAATACATAAAGTGCTTGGAATCATGCCTTATACATAGAGAACACTATAGAGGGGGCAGAGCTCTCCTTCTTCTTCTTATCCTCCTTCTCCTCCTCATCCTCCTCCTTCTTCTTACTATTATTATTATTATTCAACCCCAAGTTTCTTATTTGACACAAGGACCATATTTATATCAGGTTGTGGATAAATCTGTTTGAATAATAGATGACTTTTGCATATGGATTTTGTTGGCCTTTCTTCATTTACTACCTACATGGGTATCTGTCATGGGTTTAGTTGCTTATAAGTAAAAAGGTAGAAATTTGGAGCACAAATAAATATTCTCACATGTGTCACCAACTGGCAATTAATGACATGCACACACATGTGCACACACACACAGAGCTGTGATTGTGAATCCCACATATATTCGGGTAGGAATCTTTAAATTGTCCCTCCTTTTTCTTTGGGGAGTCCAAGGAGTTTGCCTCAACCTACAATCTGTCAGTGGACTTCCAAGAGCATGAGGTGCCCACACTGCCTTCCTCTCCTGCCTTGGCTCCCCTAGAGCTGCCTTTGTGCCCTGAGTCTCACAGACATTCCCAGGAGAACAATTCTCTCATGCTCTGGCTCTCATCCCTATAGCCATGGGTTCAAATCCTGTCTACCACACCAGACTCAAAATAGTTGTTCCTGCCATTCTAGCCAACTCTTCCTTTCCCTCCTGCCTCCTTTCTCTCTCTGTTTCCCCCCAAAAAAGAAAAGAGAATTTCCCCATGTAATTAAAGGAATGGTCATGAGTGGGGGTGAAGAGTGGGCCTGTCTGCACTAGCAGCAGCTGGGAGCCAGCCGGGCCAGTAAAATGTTCTATCCCAGTGCTGTCAGGGAACTGTCACCTTAACACTTCATGACAGAGAGATGTAATCAGGCAGGCTCTTAAGGAAACAGGCCACACTGATCCCTTCAATACACAACTATTGATCACTTACTGGGTGCCTGGCATTGGGCCAGTGCCAGGGGTACCGTAATGAATAAATACAGCATCTAGCCTAACTCACAATTTCCAATGAAGTGAAACACAGATGAATTCAAACACATTTTTTTTTCTTTTTTTCCATTGAAACATCTATGATATGCTATCGCATTTGGATAAGACACATTCCCAGCCTGGACCCTCCAACTCCCTCCATAGGGAATAGAAAGATAAACATTCTTTTATTTGCAGTTGACATGGTTTTATTTTCATGAACTAGGAGTGGCCTTAATAGACAACAGGCCCTGCTCTCCAGTGACTGCCAAAAAGGAGAACTACAGAAGATCTTTTCCGAAACTACATCTCTGAAAGTTTAACTTGCCCAGAGTTCACCATCCTACACAGCAGTTACCATTCGGTTTATAACATCACTGGACATGTCTGATACCTTCTAATCTAAATCTCCAGGAGAGCTCACTAAGAACCTAGTTCCCAGGTGGTCATCCACTAGTATTCCTCCAAGATAAAGAAACCCCCCCTAGGAGAGGCTGTGTAAGTCATGTGGAAATAGACCAAAATATTTTGGGAAGAATTTCAGCAACAATGATTGGAACCAAAATGGAGAAGTCTAATTAACCCTCCATTAACCAGAACATCCTCTAGCTCTAGGAATGTTGGTTAATGACAGCTTCATTGCCCTCTTGAGAATTTGTAGTCACCCACTCAACCTGGGATGCCGATGGGCCAGGGGACACGGTGTTGCCCAGCAAGTCTCTATGGGGCCTGCTTCGATGTTGGAGTGGTGTGCATTTTCACTTCTAGGTACATCCCCCCAAATAATTAGAAGGGGGAACTGGAACAGATGTTTGTACACCAGCACATGAGAAGATGCTCAACATCCCTAATCATTAGGGAAAAGCAAGTCAAAACCACAATGAGGCATCACCTTACACCCACTAGGATAGTTAAAATTAAAAACAACAACAGGGGTGCCTGGTGGCTCAGTCGTTAAGTGTTAAGTCAAGTGTCTCCGGGATCCTGGGATCAAGCCCCTCATCGGGCTCCCTGCTCTGCGGGGAACCTGCTTCTCCCTCTCCTACTCCCCCTGCTTGTGTTCTCTCTCACTATGTCTCTCTCTGTCAAATAAATAAAAATCTTTAAAACAAACAACAACAACAGAAAATTGTGTGTTGGTGAAGATAGAAACTGCAACCCTTGTACACAGGTGGTGGGAATGTAAAATAGTGCAGTGACGATAGAAAGCACAGGGCAGGTCCTCAAAAAATCAGAACTAGAATTACCACTTGATCCAGAAATGACACATCTCCGTATATACCCAAAACAATTGAAATTGGGATCTCGAAGAGCTATCTGTAAACCCAGGTTCATAGCAGCATTATAGCCAAAAAGTAGAGGCAATCCAAATATGCATTAATGAATGAGCAGATAAGCAAAATGTGGTATATACATATAGTGGTACATTATTCAGCCTTAAGAAAAAGCCTTCTGATACAAGCTATAACCTGGATGAGCCATTGAGACATTATGGTAAGTGAAACAAGCCAGAAGCAAAAGGACAGAAACTGTAGGAATCCGCTTCTTTGAGGCACCTGGAGTAGTCGAATTCATGCAGACAAAATAGAAGGGTGGTTACCAGGGGCTTGTGGGGAAGTCCAGAATTTCAGCTAAGGAAGATGGAAAAGTCAGGAGGTAGACGAGTGGCAATGGTTGTACAAAAATGTGAATGTACTGAATGTCATTTAATTGTGCACTTAAACTTGATTAAATGATACATTTGACGTTACTTATATTTTACTACAGTAAAAAAAAATATTAATTAAAAAAAATGGGTGTTCCTAGAATGTTACATTCAAGTATGTGCCAGAATGATCGCGGGCCATTTGCTCTCTTCTGAATCTTAATCCCCGGCCTCTTTGTGCCGTAGCAGTCTCCTTGGTCTTGGCCATGGTCTCCGTTCCCACCAACCGCTAAGGAGCATCTGATTAAGTGGCATTGCTGTATCCACATGCGATTTACAAAAATAATATTTTATCCTCACCATCAGTACTGTTTGTGGCTGCGCACTGGATAGGAATAATTTCAGAAGGTTCCAGCTGGCCTTCCTCAAAAGGTAAAGAAAATCCAGCATTTTTAAGGTTTCTCTAATCTTTTGTTGTTTCAAGTGAATGCTTCCTCTAAAGGACGATTTCAGCATTTCTGGGATCTATTAAGAAAAGCATAATGAATGTTACAGAACCAGCCAACTTGGGGGGAGGGGACAGACAGAGAGAGAGAGAGAGAGAGAGAAGAAAATATTGCCGACTTGCAGAAATCCCCCCCACCCTCTTTATACCAAAGGAGCCATATCTTCATGCCATAATAAATGCAAACTTGGAAAGGCTCACAAACCCGCCTGCCTCTTCAGCTAATGACAGCCTCAATTATGGGGCCTAATCCTGCATTCCTGACACTCCCCTTCTCCCTGCACAACTTCCAGGGGAGTCAAAGGGCCCTCAGCCTTGGCCCTGGCAGGAAGATATTGGTTATGCAGGAGCAGCGCCTAGGGCGTGCTGGCAAATTTAAGGGTCTGTTCATAGAACAACACACACTTGGAAGCCTTAAATCCTCATGCTTTGACTCTTCACCTTCATACCGAAATAAAAAGCCGCAGTAACTCCATTAAAAAATATAAAATTCCTCCACAGGAAATGAACACTAGTTTGCTTCTAATTTATATCGGTTTTGGGTTTCTCCTTTCCCCACCCCCGTTTTTACTTTGCATGTTAGTGTCCAGCTCTGTGGAAAATATTTTCCTTAAGGAACAAAAAATAAACACGAGCGTCGTGCTCAGTCTTCGCATTTTATTTACTTGACGGGGCAAAACAGCTTTGGTTTGCTGGCTCATGCCCTCCCGTAAATGAGCGGGAATCCCTCGCAAGTACACCCATAGGCCACTCCCTTAAGTTGCCCTGTGAGGACATCTGAAGACCTCCGGCTTCTCGCGCAGTGGCCTTGTTTTGTCTAAACGAATCATCCTTCCAGCTACATTAATAACGAGACTATAACTCATTTTCATCCTGGGCACACACTGTGTATTATCTGTCTCCTAATTAATCCCAGGCAATTCAGGGGGCAGGTATTACTACTTCCAATTTTCCTCGCTGCCCCTCATGTCAGAGACTCGGCAAACAGAGGGTCATGCTCTGGGTCTCGCAGGCATGGCCCTGAGTCCCAGCCCAGAGCCCGCTCCACCCCAGACACCCTCCCTCTGGACGGGGGAAGCCCTGGGAACTAGCACACCCTGCTGATCTCTGAGGCGGTGGGGCTTCCTCACGGGGCAAAGGACCTGGGGTCAGCAGACATCCGGCAAGCCTGCTTAATGGACAAAGTCAACACCAGCTTCCCCGGAGTCAGAAAATCAAGTCAGGGCCTTGGTACACTGTGCACGGCTGGTCCTGTGCTCTGGGCAGCTGAGAGTCCTCTCCACTAAGTACTCCTCGCACCCACTTGTCCCTCCTGGGGTGTGGGTGCGGTGGTTCCAGACTTCACACCCCCCTCCCTGCCCCCACCAGCAGGCTGCTCTCTGTTCAAGGTCATGATCTTGGGCTGAGGGTTCAAACCCTTCCACCACACATACAAAATCATAATCCTGGGGCCTTCGAAGACATAATGCCCCAAGCAGGAGATTCTTAGTTTTGCTGAAAAAGTAGCTTCCCTTCCTCTTCTCGCCTCCCTGGTTCCGAGTCCAAAGGGGCACATGTTTCATCATGAATATGAGCACCTGTAAAGCCCTTCAAAAAAGGACCAGCTCCCTCAAATGCTGGGGCCCTTAGTTCCTGGAAAACCTTCTCTTGCTGCATTTGAAGGAGCTCTAAGCTTCAGGTCTGGGGACCTGTATTCAAGTCCTAACTCTCCTCTTAATCTGACTGGTGCTTAAAGCTCCCCCAGCCTCGAGTTTCTCATCTATAAAGTGGAGATAATAGTACTAGTACAGCCCTCATCTTTTGCAGGGTAGCTGTGAAACAACTGTCCTTCCTGGTCTCCTTCATAAGCTTCTCTTCTCATCAGCACACAGTCGTGCCCACTCTCTTCTCAGTCGCTCTCCCTAAGTAAGCTTAGCCGGCCCAGCACTGCGCCCAGTGGGCTGGGGATCCCATTTTAGAGTTTCCTATGCCCAGGTGTGGTGTGTTTTCAGCATACCTGCAGCTCTTCAGAGGGTGGTGCTCAAGCTATCAGAGCCGCTTTGCCTGCAGGTCAAAGGGGGAGAGAGCGGGGGTTTGTGTACACCCCCCACAGTGCAAGTCCTTCTCTGTGCGTTGAGGTGTAACTTACTGTTGCAGAGTTCCCCTTGGAGATCAGGCTGACTCCTGCCCTCTCCAGCGAGTTGTCCTGGATCACAGTCTTTCTTAGCTGCTGCTGCTTCCCTGCTCTTACCTAACCCCCTCCTTCCCTTTCCGGTTTCCCAGGAGCACTTAACAAGTAACGGACACATGACTCCTCAATTCAGGGTCTGTTCCTAGGGACCTCCTCCAATAATATATCTCCAGCCAGCCTTCGCTCGGCACCAGACCCACATATCTAAATATCTCCTTAACTCCCCTTGCAATTCTCAATGGCACCCCAGTGTTAACATAAGCAAAATGGAACTCATGGTCTTCCCTCATCCCCAAGCCTGGGTGAATCCCACCCCTTTCACCCCCCAGCCACTTCACTATGTAGAATCCTAGAACTCTCTCTAAAACCCTCCTTCCCTTTGCATCTACATGCCCCTCCATCCCCTGTCCATACAGCCTATCTTCAAGCTCCTACCAATTTTATCCTGTGAATGAGGCACCTAACCTCTACAAAACTGCCCCCATAACTCCCACCACCATCCTGTCCAGGCCACCACCGGACTCTTTTCAGGATACCCACAATTCCCTCCAATAGATTTAACTACTTTCCTTCTGGTTTCCAACGTCAGTGATTGTTCCATAACAGTGGAATCTAATGGAACACTACCCCACACAAAACTCTACTGTAGATCACTGTTGCTCTCCATGGCCACCAGGCCCCTTGTGATGCAAACTCCAGACCCCAGTCTGGAGGGGTAAAGGGAGGGTACTTCCTTCAGTACAAGCAGGGGCCATGTCTATTCTGTCCCTGTGATCTTCCTGGGACTGCTCTGCCTCTGGCCCGTGTGACCTGGGAAACCAGCGGATTATGCTCTGAAATAAGAGCTGTGCTCTCCTAGGAGAGGGAGGTATCAGTTCCAAAATGTCAGGCTGGTATTATGCCCTTCTTAGAAAGGAGGATACAAACAAACTAAACATTTCACCCTCGAACTATCTTTTTTTTTTTAATTTCTCCAATTAAAAGGGTAAAGAAGCCACTGTGCCATGCCTACAAATAGCCAAGCTCAAAGCTTCCGTGTGTGTTCTCATTTATCCTCACCGTGACTCTGCGAGGTCTTTCTCGCCCCATTTTACAGAAGAGGAGACTGAGAAGCTAAATATCTTACCTGAGACCAGGGGACCAGGGAGCTGATGATGGTCCAGGCTCTCAGGACTGGCGGCCCCGTCCAGCTTCCGGCCCCACCCAACTTCCGGCCCCGCAGGGCTGCACCTGCAGGAGCTGACCATTGTCTGAAGTTTCATTTGTTGAAAAAATGTTCCTCCGTGAATGTCTCCTATTTCCAATCGAAGTCTAATCACTTCTGCTTTATTTCTTGGTGCAAATCACAAGGAAGGCTTTTCTTCTGATCCAGCCGAGACCATATTTTGAAATAGTGTGATTCAAAGCAGAGACATTGTGAGAAACAAGGACTGGGTATTATTTATTTTGGTGATGCCCTGAAACTAGTAGTTTCTCCATAAGCACTTGGGAAGTAAGATTTGACTTCTCTTTCATTGGACTATTGCGTGAAGACGAAGTATTAGAAGTTTCTTGTTCTACTTATTTTCCTCTGTCAACATTCAGCTTGTTTTCCAGACCAAAAGCTTGACTTATTTTGTGAAAATCACTCTCTTTGAAAGCATAGAAATGAAATTTTTCTCTTTAATTGCTGCATGACTACAATTACTGTAGTTTGGGTATAGAAAGGAATAAATTTCAAATAGGGCCAATGCTTTTGAACAGGGAACCAAATCCACGTGTCTTCATTTTCCCCCCACCTGCTAGACAGAACCTGGGCAGCCCAAGGTAAGCAACACATCCGAAGCCGATTCTTTGGGACTTCGAGGCTGGCCATAGGCAGTGACCACAGCCTTAGAATCCAGAAAGGAAGAACATGCCCTTCCTGCTCCTCTTGGAATTCATTTATATTTCCACAAATGTTGCATGCTTTGCACTTCTTTGTCACTAGGCTTGCCTTGATTCAATAATTCCTTATGGTTTACCCAGGTTCGGGAGTCAAAGGAGACAATCAAATTCTCAAGCTTGGACAGAGCTCTGATAATGCTAACACTCAGAGCCAGCATTTTGACAACTCTGTGCAGTTTATACAATGCTTTTATACAAGAACTTTGGGGCTGAGGCTTTCTGCCCTCTTTCTAGAATGTTCTATCCAGATCTTCCTTCTTCTTAGTCCAGATCTCAACTCAAGGTCATCTTCCTTGACTAACCCTGTGAGCAGGCCTTTATGTAGCTATGTATTTTTCCCAAAGCTCTCAACACTCTCTGAAATGACCTTGTCTTTTGTTTCCTTGCTGGATAGCTCTGTCCCCACACTAGAATGTCAGCCCCGCAAAAACAGAATTTGTGTTATTACTCCTGCCTCCTGGGGGCCCAGACCATTGTCTGGCTCATAAAATACACTCAGGATTTTTCCTCGTACTGGTGCATGAGCAAACAACTTCATTTGAGCACTGTGGTCCTGTAAGGTAGTTCTTGTCTTATTTTAGAGATGGGGGACACACATCTCTGTGAGATGAAGCCATTAACCCAGAGCCACACACCCAGTCTGTGGCAGAATCCTAACTTGAACCCAGGTCTTCTCCTCTGGTCTGGGATCTTCGGATGGGAAGGAAAATGAACTTTTACTCAAAACTGGGTCATGCTGGGTGCTCTTAAAAGCAAGTTCCCCATCAGGGATCATTAAATGTCGGTAGTTTGGAGTATAAAAGTCCTGATAAAACCCTGGGTCTGTTCCTCACATCAGAGATAAAAAGCAGCCACAAGATGAGTTTAAGGGCGCAGTATGAGACTGCTTCCAACAGCAGCTCATGGGTGACTTGCTGCTGCTCCGCCCTTGCACACCGCAGACCCTCTCCCATCCCTCCCTTCCCTGGCCTTGGACCTCACTGGCCTCTGGGTCCCTCATTCCAGGAGACTCTGGCCTGGCTCTAGACTTTCCGCAATTTTTCTGACATCCTAATTTCTTGATCACCTGTGCTGACACGATCCTGATTTCCTTCAATATGTCTTTTTTCCACTCTTGGGAAATTTATGTCTGTTCCGGCATATGTCCCCATCTTCCTTTGTGAAAAGAGAGGCAAAGAGGGGAAAGAAAAATGCCTTTTAATATTTTTTTCACAATGTCTTCATGTTCTGTCAATAAATTACCTCTGCCAGCTTTTAGAAGCCCTATTGGCTCTCGTACTGACCTCTCGTTCCTTCTGTGCTTTAAAAATGCCTTATTATTTATCTTAGCCTCTCTTGCAATCTTCTTTTCATTCCTCACCTTTGCTTTCCTTATCATGTTTTTGCACTTTCTTAACTTTGTGCTATAATTTCTCTCTCTGAGTTGCTGTTTGATTTTTTTTTTTTTTCAGACTTTCTCGCTTTCCTAGTTCTGATTACTTCCCCTGCCACTCCCCATCCTTTTTAGAGCTCTTTGTTTGGCCTCTTTTCTAAACTTGATGTTGCCAGGGAGCACGTCTTTTCTTTGGGCAGCTTCTAGTCATTTCTGTCTGATATCACTCTTCCATTGGCAGCTGCTCTTAGCACCCTTGGATCTCCTTGGGAGGAGCTCTCCATTTTGGCTCATTCTGGAACCCCTGCGAATCCATCTAAAGAGGGTCCTCATTCCTGCTGAGACTTACTTGGAATGAGAAGTCCCCTAGACATTGGGCTGCTGTGGAGAGAAAGCACAGTGCCTTGATTTACATGTCACTTGAATTTCCCCAAGTCAAACGGCTTGCGGGTACAAGCAGGATCACTTACAGTGGTGTTTGGTCCACACTGGCAGGTAGTCGAGTGACTCCTGTCCGCTCGCTAATAAGACCAGTCAGGCGTGAATGATACCCTACTGGGCTCCTGGGTCAGTGTCCGCCTTCTGGAGGCCTTTCTGTCCTCCAGGCACGACTGCCATTGCTGGGCACAGCTGCCATCTCTGTGGCGGTATTGTCACATCAACTGGGGTCACCGAGCTGCCTCCAGTCCCCTGCGCTGCCACGACCGAGACTGTAGCTCTCAGTATATCAAAGCCGGGCTGCGTCTGGGTAGAAGACACCTTCTCTCCCATAGTATGCTTGGTCCGCAGGTGTCGGGTTAGTGCTGTCTTGGTCTTA
Organism: Enhydra lutris kenyoni; assembly: GCF_002288905.1. Taxonomy (NCBI): domain Eukaryota; kingdom Metazoa; phylum Chordata; class Mammalia; order Carnivora; family Mustelidae; genus Enhydra; species Enhydra lutris. The sequence continues at coordinate 11,463,169 of NW_019154131.1, forward strand.
TAGAGCTTTCGGGGAAGGAGAGTGGGTTTTTTTCCCCCTCTTCTAGCTTTTCACTGCTCTTCAGACAGGAGTCCGTGCGGCTTGTCTGTGGTATGCTCAGATACTGTTTGTCCCTCGACACTGAGGCAACATACGTCTGTCCATTTCGTCTTGCATTAGAATGAGGTCCCCACAAGTGGCTCCTTAGTTTTGCCTGCAAAAGAACTTTGGGTGCACGTTTGGGTGGCTCAGTCAGTTAAGCATCTGCCTTCGGCTCAGGTCATGATCCCAGGGTCCTGGGGTTGAGTCCCCAGGCATCAGGCTGCCTGCTCAGGGGCAGCCTGCTTCTCCCCCTCCCTCTGCCCTTCCCCCTGCTTGTGCTCTCTCTGTCTCTCTCTCTCTCAAATAAATAAACTCTTTTTTTTTTAAAAAAGGATTTTGGGTGAAGATACCCAACTACATCTGCCCCATAATGGTCACAATTTAGGGCTCCCTGCATATATTGTTCTTTGGACACAAGTAGAGCCCAGTTCTGACATCTGTCATAGTCCCATGAAATCTCTGTTCTCAGTTGTTAGCTTAAATAGCATCGTGGGGGGCCCCTGAGTGGCTCAGTTGGTTAAGGATCCAAATCTTGATTTCAGCTCAGGCTGTGATCTCAGGGTCGTGAGATCGAGCCCCACATGAGGCTCCACACATGGCAGGGAATCAGCTTGAGAGTTTCTCTTCCACCGCCCCTCTCCACATTCACAACCCCCCCAAAATAAGTTTTAAAAAAATCTTAAAAGAAAAAGAAAAGCCCAGCATTCCAAGTATGCTCCTCTCCTACCAGAGGAAGCAGCATATAGCAGGTGATGGTAATGGATGGAAAATGAGGAAAGAAGGTTAATGTCAGGTACAACAATCAGTACAGGGGTGACTCGGTGGCTCAGTAGGATGAGAGTCTGCCTTCAGCTCAGATCATGTCTCAGGGTCCTGGAATTGAGCCCCACGTCTGGCTCCCTGCTCAGTGAGGTCTGCCTCTCCCTCTTCCTCTGCCTCCCACTCCCCCAGTTTGTGTGTGCGTGAGCACTCTCTCCCTCTCTCTCTCTCAAATAAATAAATAAATAAATTTAAAAAAAAAAATCAGTACCATCAAAGTTTATTCAGACTTACACGTGCTGGATGCAATGCTATCTTTTAGAATTACAATGATCCATAGAGTTTGGATTTGTACCTTTCTTGTAGAACTGAAGTTCTGTTAAAGGAGAGGTCCACATGAAGATAAGCTTTAAACACAATATTTTCAGTGGTAAGATAAAGGCGTTTGCCCCCACGGGCCCTGGGAGCACAGAGGAGGAGCTGATAGTCCCTCCTGGAAGTTTATGGTAGATTTCCTGTATTCTCAGAGTGTTCACATGAGCAGTTTCACTGTAGTAAATATGTCACTTGCATGGCCCATCCACACCCACTCATGTCTCAAAAGGTATATTAACCACTGCATCACCCCCTATGACTCCCAGGCACCGATCCTCCAATCAAATGTCAATGACCAAGTCTGGACCAATGGCGTTCTCTGTCATGGGAATTTGGAATCAGAAAACTGAGAGTCTGAGTCAGGTGTACCCACAGGATGATGGGCACTTGACCTCAAAGGTCATAGACAACTGGCCCTGACATTGATACCCAAGCAAACCTGGACCCCCACGAGGCTGTGAGATCTGTAAGATCATCTGTTGTAATTCTGTAGGAACACTCCTCTTAACTTCAGCTAGTTCAACAGGATTTCTTTGCTTTGCAACCAGAGCTTTAACTAATATAACCTTCCAGTTGCACAGCTATAGCCTTCTGGTGCAAGTTTTCCTTCTTGACTCGGCAAATGCCTGCTGAGTCTTCATTACCTGGCTTCAACATTGCCTCCTCCCTGAAGCCTTCCGTGATAACTCCGTCCTCCTGATCCTTCAAGACTCTGCTCATAACCATTATATTGTGGCGTCACTGATCTATCTAAAAACACTCCACTCCCCAGACCACCAGGTCCTCAAAGGGAGAGTCCCGTCTTAGTGCCCGCTACCCAGGAGGTCTTCAGTCAGTGTTTGCAGAATTGCCTTGGTGACTCTGAGTTGGTTCTGGAAGCGGCCTGCCATAGCACACCACACTATGTGCCACTCAATCTTCCCGACACTCGAGGGGTTCTGAGTTTACGCTGACTCTGCTAATTTATTTCACTCCAGTTCCATCTTTGCTCAGTCCTCCCTGGTGTCCAGAATTGCTCGGCTTGCTGGGTCCTTCCTGCTTTGTGCAAACTTCACTACCCTTGGATCGGTGACAGTTCCAAGGCGACCCCCCCTGGGGCAGAGCACATGCTGTTTCCCAGGGTTCTAGAACTCTTTGCTGAGTTTTGGCTCCTCTTAATGGCTTTGTGTGGTTGCCCGGGGCCCATGATACCTGTGTGTCTGCTCCTGACAGCATCCCCCACCCGATCCCACCATCTGTTTATTTTGGCTGCATCTCCTTCTTTATGTCCCTCTTCTGAGAGACGGTGAATAGCAGCTACTTCTCATCAGCCAGAAGCCCTTGCTGCCTTGTCCATCGGAGAAAATTTGTCTCCGGATCCGAGGCAGCTTTCTGACATGGGAGAGGACGTCAGTGCTCATTTGCTCGGAAAAAGCAACAACAACAAAACCTCTTGCTCTGCTTGGACCTTCTTTCTTTTATGGATTGCTGTGCCCCCAGCAAACCCACCAGGTTTCCCTGCCAACCACTGGCCATATATCCAAGCTGTGGATCCACCCCCTGGCAGCCTAGGGCAGGGCGTGGCGAGGCGAGAGTTTCACAGCTTTGGGGGCTTTATTTGCTTTACTTTGTGCTCTCTGGTACACAGTGTCTTGAAAGAGGGGTTTCTGCTAGGACACCTGATGCTCTAACCTCAGTACCGACAGGTGTATCCCTATCAGGGATCGCCTAGGGGACCAGTGATTTAAATACACTGGGGCTGTGGCAACTTTGCCCCTCAATATTTCACTTTGCCGATCTCTGCTTTCTGGTATGAAGCAAAAAAACAACTCAGGTTCAGCTCAGCCTTCCGAATTTCAAAACGGACTCCCTTGCCTCCTTTGAACTACACCTCTCATATTGATAGATACGGCTTTTACCAGTTCTGGGATTTTCATGTGTCTTGGTCTGGAATGGAGTCAGACCTTTTGGCTAAAATAGCACCTTTCACAGTCGTGTGCCTGGGCTGTTTCTGATCTTCATGATGGACTAGGGACGCCCACTCAGGACGGACTGTCTCAGAAAGGGCTCCTCGTTTCAGAGAAGCCCTGGAGAAAAGGAGCTCTTCTATACTAAGTAACATCGCAGACAGTCCCTTTGGCCTCTTGCTGTGGGGCAGGCATGGAATGAAAGAGGAGAGACAGTCTCCAGCTAGGCTGAGAGCCACAAGCGAGTAGTGCAGGAGTGAATGGCTCTCGCGTGGACTCTTCCTCTCCATGTCTTGCTTCCTTGTTCATTCAGAGATCTCAGCACATCAAAATATTAGTGAAGGAGATAATTTAACCTGGGGACAAACCTACTTACTCTTTACTCTTTACTCTTTAAACCTACTTACCAATCAGGCAGCTAGAAGTCGTTTGCATCTGACCATAAATTGCCCCCCAAAGCTGTTCTTTTAAAATGTAAACCTATCTCTGGGATTTGGGGACAGCCTAAAAGTACATATAATAGAAGAGAAAGAGCACTTTGCCAGGAGTCAGGGGCCTCTATTTCTAATGCTTGGCTCATTACTAACGATGTCACTTTGGGCAAATCATTCTATTTCTCTGGCTTCATTAGTGACCTCAGTGGGAGCAGTTTTAGTAGAAAATCTGACATCCTAATTGCCAAATCCATAGGCTAATTTTCATTCCTCATCCTACTTGACAACTCCATTGCCTATCACACTCTTGACTGCTCTTTCCTTCTCGAAACCGGCTCTGCTCTTGGCTCCTGGGACCCTGCCTCTGTGAATCCTTCTTCCACTTCTCTCACAACCTGCTTCCCTCTTCTTGCACCCACCCGGGTCCCCCTTGCCTGATGGGATTCCCGAGAATTTCCCTCCTCACTCCCCTTCTCATCACACATCCATTTCCTAAGTGATTCAATCCACTCCCTTGGAGCCCCCGTCTCTTTGCGGATGACTGCCATATCTCTACTTCAGAGCTCTCTTGGTTTCTCTTCTGAATGCTGTCTTGCCTCTCTGGCTGCCCAGAGGAGGACCCGTCTAGCTGCATGTCAAGCCCCTCAAACTCAGCCTGCCCCAAACTCAGTTCACTGTCTTCTTGCATATACCCTACCCGCCCCCTGAAACCTGAATCCTTTGCAGCCCATTCTGTCTTCCATATTTCCATTGGTCTCTGAAGCTGAATGGTCTTTCCTGCTTCGTTCTCCCTAAAACAATATTACTATCAAGTCTACCTGAGAGGCATTCCTGCGTTTTCATGCTACCAGTGCGGCTGAGCATCAGTCCTCAGGCTGTCCCATCTGGATCTTTGAAATAGTAGCCAAGATAGATAAGAAGAAGTTTGGCTGACAGGACAAGAAAGCGGGGCTTGCTGTGGCTTGACCAAACAGAGCTTGGAGTTTATTTTTTCTCACACAATTTGAAATTCAGACAGACAAGGTCCAGAACCAATATGGCAGACCCACAAAGCCTCCAGGGAGCCCAGGTTCTTCTGCCTTTCCGGGCAGCCGTTCTTGACATGTGGCTACCTGTGTTCACAGAAGAGTGGCTTCTCTTCCACACCCCATTTTCCTGGCAAGAAGAAAGGGCAAGGGCAAAAGGGCAAAAGGCAAATGCCTCATGAGCCAACCTCCTTTCAAAGAGCTCTCCTGGAAGGTCCACCTAATGACATGCAGTCCATTGGCCAGAACTATGTCACGTGACCACTCTCTGCGGGAAGACCGGGAACAGTAACTGGGGTGGGTTGTTTGATTTAAGCAGGACACACTGTCTCCCTTATTGAAGTTGAAATTCTGTTAGAAAGAAAGAAAAAGGAGAATTGCTACTGCAGGAAAAAAATAACTGTGTTTGCAGCAGCCTGGTCTTGGTCACCAGAATCTTCATCTGCTACTCTATTCTCTGTATCCCTGGGGGGGGAGGGTAAAAGTGACCCTATTGTTCCCCTATTTTAAATATCTTTATCAATCCTCATTGGCTACAGAGTAAAGAACAAACATCTTGGCCCACAGTCTGAGTTCCATCTTCATTTCTATGCTCCTTTCTTGCCATCACCCTTTCCTCCCGCCTGCGGAACACACCCTTAAGAACCCACAGAACTTTCCATGGCTTCCTAAATCTGTGATGCTATTCTCTCTGCCCTATTGCCTTTCTCAGCTCCGCACACTTCTTAAGTCTTCATTGCCAGGGAGGGAACAGGCCTGTGTCTGTCACTCACCTCAGTTTTCTTCCTCAACTCCTAGAAGGACATTCTTCACACCTGTGAGTCCTCCCTGTCCCCTACAGCCTCCACCCCAGGGAACAAGGCATTCAGACTGAAAGGGCAGAGCCCAGCATTAGGAGAGCCATGTTTCCTGGAGGATGGAGGATGGGATTGCTAAACTGAAAGAAAACACACATCTCAGAACACATTCTTTGCCATTTGGCACTCTCTCAGTGAGGCCCAGGACCCTCTCCCTTACTATTATTTCACTATTTGTTCCCTCGAATAAAGGAACCTCGCATAGGACATCTCCAGCAGCCATCTGGCCACCTCCTGGCTCACTCCATTTCTGTATTTCATCCACGCTGTTGCGTCAGGAAACTGACTCAGAATCTTCTCAGAGACCCAGAAGCCTCTCTGTTATTCTCTGCAGATGACCTGGGCGTAAGTATCCCAAGACTGCCCTGTATGGAAGGCAGGGTCCCCAGGCATATACACTGAAATCTACCAGAGCATTGCATTGTGATATTGAACATTTGTCAGGCTTCTGATAAGAGCAATGCTATGTTTTGCATACAGCTGGGGATCCTTGTGTGCAGACAGCGATGGGCTGATCAATGTTGGACAACTGGCTTTCCAAGGTGGGGGTAGATAGGGAAGGGATGCTCTGGTCTGTAAGCTTGACCAGTTCCTGTGGTGTAAATACTTGATCAGGACCAAATTCAAGCTACTGATGTGATGCAATTGAACTTGAAGTTGGCTCTGCCACGACCGCGGGAAACTCCAGCAGGGAACAAGGATGCATGCATGACCAGGTCTAAGCACCAAAACCACACACAAAGCTTAGCAGCCCTGCCCTCCACAACACCTCTGAATGAACACCCCCTCCCAGCAAAAGAGAGCTCTCTCTTTCCCCAGTTCACAGGGTTCTTTGATTCCTCTCCCACCTTAGTGTTTTTGAACAGCTTCTTCTGGGTGAATGAGTGCACTATTCTACAGTGTGGATTGCCTCCACCACTTACTCCACGAATGGGTCCTGAGGATTTTCTGTTCCATGACTCCCTGGTGAATCCTCTTCCCATTGAAGAGGTTGCTATACTTCGAATTGCCAGCAGGAGGCGCTCTTCAGCATCAGGCACGGACAAGGAGCCTGAACAGCACTGAGCACACAGTAGGGCTGAATACCCATTTGCCCGATGAATGGAGGACAGAAAGAAATGATATCTTCTTACTTCACGCCCAACCTGTCCTCCCCGATTTGCCTGGCTATCTCCTACTTACCTTCTGAGGCTCAATTTAAATGTCTCCTGTGGGAAGCCCTTCTCGGATCACCTAACACCCCCAACCCCACCACTAAATGTGGATTAGAGGTCCCTTCTTTGGGCTCCCATCAACCTTTGCCATCAGGAGAATTGCTCACCCTGTATACCTGGATTTCAGTGTTGGCAGGATTGCCTGTGGGCTGTGAGTTTCAGAAGGGCAGGGGTCTTGTCCGCATTGCCTTGTACAAAGAGGTACTTAGTAAACACTTGCAGAACAGGGGGCTGAGCAGAATACGTAGTACTTTCAAATATTCCCTGGGGAGGTAGTTTAATTTCTTTTGCCTTTGTCTTTTTCTTCTGCTATTATGGCTTTTGTTTTTCCCACCCAAATCCTGCTTTCAGTATGAGAGTACAAAAGAAAAAAAGGGAGGGGGGTCAGAAAAGATTTCAGTGAATTGCAGCTTCCAGCTGGTTATCATTATTTAAATTTGGGCTTTATCGTTGTGGGCAACTGAAGCCTATGATTTAAGCTATCTCTAGCTGAGCGAGAAGGCCGGGACCCGCCCAAACACTCATATTTCCAGAGTGCACTTTGCTGTGTCAATATATATTACTTGTCACATTGCAAAGAGTCTGAGAAGTTTGATCTCCACTGTTAGACTGTTGTCATGTGTCAAATCACACAGCCCAGGAGGAATGAGTACAATGCACACGAAAAGCAGACACTGAGCCATGGTCAGACTGCCTGAAAGATAAACACTGTTGTGTAGACCAGGAAAAGAAAGGTCAAAAAACAATCTGAAGATTCAGACCTTCTTTGCTTTCATTTTCTTGCCACTCTGAGCCTTCAATTCCACCAGCAGGGGCAAAAAAACATTTTTTTCATCCAACTGTCCTTCCAGCTGATTCTCCAGCAATAGTGGTCGCATCACTGGTGACGCAGGGCGGCATCTGGTGACGCAGGGCAGCCCCCACGTTAAAGCTGACCAAACAAAGCAGGTGAGGCCACTTGACAAGCCCCTACCCACTGTCTCCAGTGAAATGGAAGCTCAAGGAAATGTGCAAATACAATTAGACCCCGCGAAGAAGAATCCACTTCCGGAACTACACGCTACCCAAGCAGGAAGAACTGGAGAAATTCCTTGCTGCTGCTGGTGGCAGTCTTTTTCTTTTCTTTTTCTTTCTTTCCTCCTTCCTTCTTTCCTTCCTTTCTTCCTAAAGTTGACCAAAAAAAAAAAAAAGTTCTGGTTGTTCCTTATTAAAGAAGGAATGGGTACAAGTCAACCTCCCCATTTAAAGATGTCCAGACACTTCAGATAGTTTCCTAGAAAGGCAGCTGTGATTTAAGCGGGTGTAGCCCAGCACCCTCGCAAGGCCATTTTTCCGACCCCTTCCAAATCCTCAATGGCTGATCCCGCGGTATGACAGCCACACACCAGATCCATTGCACCCGACAAGGATTAGGGGAGTAAAATTAGTCATGTATGTAAATTGTAATCACGTTGGACGCTTGTATGTGCTCATTTAGGCATTTTAACAGTGTGCGATGCTATCCTCTCCACAGGACTAATAAGCATTAGCCATAATGAGGTCAGTCAGTCAGTCAGGCATTCCCCGGGGATTTAATTGGGACATGGGTCTCTGCTGAAGTGAAAATTAATAACTTTTGTCAATGTTCTGGTGAAATGTTCTGTCTTATTAAACTATGAGGGTCAATTAGAAAGCATTATGTAATAAAGTCCCCGGCAGCAGAACTCAAATTGAGTTATACCACCGTCATTATTGCAGGGCGAATGCATTTGAAAATGGAAAACCAGAGCGCCATATGGAGGCTTCGGGTCAGATTTACAAGCCTCGCATGTTAAGGCTTCAACAAGAAGGAAACAATTAAACATAATACCGAAATAAATCAGCGCGCCGGGCGTGCTGTGCGGGGGCCAGGAGCCCGGGGGTCGCCTGCAGTCCCCCCGCCCCTGACCCCCCTGGGGCGGGGACACCATGAAATGGCCACGTTTAAGCGGGCTCGTCTGGGCTGCGGCAGGCGGCCCGGGCCCCGCAGCTCTCGCCCGGGGCTTCAAATCTGGGGCACACCTGGAAGGCTCGGGCCTGCACACAACCGCCTATAAATAACTCTTTATTGTGTGGCTATTAAGACGAGAGATGGCTTTTATTAAAGTGCAAGTTATTGTGGTACAGCAAATTAAAGAATTTTAAAGCATACTAAACAGCCACCGATATTCCCCATTCGGTCATGTTTTACGGTACTTTAAGGGGGCAAGATGCTGTTAGGGAGATAGAAAGGCTGTGACAAGCGGGGGATCTGGCAAGAACGGGGCTTCAGGTGCTCCTGGCCCTGAAAGGTCACGGCCACCTGCCTGGATGGGGGCGGGAGTTGGGGGAGAGGTAGGGGAAGGGAAGGGAGTGCCAGGGACCAGGATGTCCTCTGTCCTCCCGAAGACTGGGGAAGGTGGTTGTTGTCTGCTGCACCCCGGCAGAAGAGGACATCTTCCAACCAGATTTTGGAAGGTGCTCTGCAGCTACAACAATTAGGAAAATGGAAGCAAGTGAGGCAGGGAAATGGAGAGACGATGCGGGCCGTCCCATTACTGAAGGATTACAACTTTCCTTATCTGCGCAGCTGGTCATTTCTGAACTTTCTCTTCTCTGGTGAAACAGGCTGGGTCTGATTATTTCCCCTTTGATCCCTAATGTTGATTATGTTTCTCATTAAAAACAAATTGTAACAATGCCCCCTTTCTTGGCTCCAGACCATCATGGAACCCCTGGTCGCTCCTCTCTCACCTCTGCCCTGCCCCCCAGGGCTGCTGTGGTCTGAGCCCCTGTCCCTTGCCACCAGAGCCTGTTTCCACTCCAGCTGCCTCCCCCCACTTTCTAAAAACACAGATCTGGCCCTGCTATTCCCCTACTTTAAACCCTTTATCACCTTCCCTTTGCACAAGAGATAAAATCCAAAACCCTGACCACAGACCACAGAACCCCTCCCAGATGTGCCTGGGGCTCACCTGGAGCCATGCTTCCCTCCCCTACAGCTCTTGTAGATTCTGGAACACATGAAGTTCATGCTCTACCTGGAGTTTTGACACATGTCGTTCCCTTAGTCTGGAATTCTCTTCCTCCTGATTATGTGCGGCTGGTTCTTCTTAAGCCTCAACATCCATCCTCCAGGAGGCCTTTCCCGAGCATTTTATCTTGGGGAGCCCATCAAGAATTCTGCACCCTCATCCCATGTGTGCTTGCTTGCAGTGCGGTCCTAACCAGAATTTGTCACTTAAAAACAACTTTAACACAGCAAAGTTTCAATCACTACGAACTATTATTGTTTTCGTCATTATTATTCCATTTACCCAGTAAAATATTTCCATTTCCCTATGTTGCTCCCATAACATTAAAGATGGTCATATCTGGGTGATTAATACAACAACAACTTGATCTTGGTCTACTCCTTCTCTTTTCTGACACCCCCAGTCTAAGAGTACTGCTATGACAAAGACCGTGTCTGTTTTGTTTTCCTCTGAATCTTTAGCAATGGGGGTGAACAGCAGGTGCTCACTCTGTGTCCAGTGAGTGAATAACGTATTGCATTCAAGGGTTGCCTTGGAGGGACACCTGAAGTTCATCCAGCTCTTTCATGTCACGGCAAAAGTGTTTCTGAGCATGGGTGGAATGGTATGCACAACGAAACCATTGAGATCCCTGGGGCCACTCCCCGGTTTACCCTCAAAATGTTTCCTTTTTCCTTTTCTTCCGCCCAGTCCCCCAGTCCTATCCAATCACACCTGGTCTTCGCCACTATTGGAATAAATGGCATCCTAAATCTGACAGTGAAAACATGTCTAACACCGATTTAAAAGCTGAAGCTGCTCTCCCAAGAAGAGAAGAGATGACTGAATTCTCCTGTATCCATGTAATGGGATACAAAGGGCAATGCAAATGAATGAATCAAGGCCATGGGCACAAAAATGATTGAATCCTAAACCCGTAATGTTGAATCAAAGCAGCAAGTCACAAAGGAATGCACACACTGTGACAGCCCTTATACAGAGTTGAAAACACAACCAAAACTAAATAATATGGGGTTAGTGATGATGTGATAAAACTATAATGAAAAAAGTAGGAATAAGGAATTAAAAAAAAAATAATGAAAGCAACATTCAAATAGTGGTTACTTGCCAAGTGTTGGAGGGGGTGGGTAGGAAGGCGAGGTATCAGCACAAGGACTTGTTCCAGGGACGGATGGAAGAGGACCATGTTCATTATCTTTAGTTGGGCAGCAGCTTCATGATTATCCATTTCTCTCTCATGCTTCATAATGAGTAAGTTTGTACGTATTTGAAAACTGCACACATTTAAAAATAAAGCTGACATGATTTCAGCTTTGCCTGAACATACCCAATCTCAGAAAAAAAGAGCCTCATTCCTGTTCTCCAGCTAGCCACACCCACTGACAGTCAAAAGACAAGAGTCCTCGGGACCTGTCCCTGGGCCAGGTCAACACCACACAAAACCAAGCAGTAATTGTGCACACTGGAAGGGGGTGACTTTGGACACATTGGGGTAGGGCTCTTGAGAAAAATAAGCCATTATGGGTCCTTCCACTAGTAGCAAGGTTTTCCTTGCCAACTTCAAAGCTTTTCCACCTTTTGCTAAATTCCCTTATTAAAATCCAAATACCCTTGAAAGTATCCACACCAGAATCAACACCCTAGTGATCTTCATTAACTGAGAGCAAGAATGGGATCCCAGGGTTGGGGGTATACTGCAGGGCACCCGAGTAGGGAAGAGGCATGGCAGAAGAGAAGGAGGTGAGGGAGCCCCAGAGGCAAGCCAGGACAGCATCCCATTTGGTCCAGGGATGCCTAGTCCACTTTTCTACACATCCCCACTGATTTCACATTCTCTTCATTATTTTATCTGAGCCCTAAACTTGTTACCAACACAGAATGCCCCAAGATGGCTAGTCAATGTGCCCCTGGTGATGTTGCCACATGCAGCGATTCTCCTTCTTGAGCAATTCCTCTTTCTAATGTTAGTGGAGGGGGTTCCCACCACAGGGGTTTCTGGCTCATTTGTGTTGCTGGGTCTCCCAGGGCCACACTTCTGTTTCGAGAGAGAGTTTTGGTGTCAGGATCCTTCTGACATGTCAGCCTAAAAAAGTGAATTTGAGCCAAGAGTTCTGTTGCCTCATTTCGGTTATTTATGAGAAGCTGGTGTTTTCTGCTAACAAAGACAACGGGAAATTTCAAAACCTAAAAATGATCAAGCTATTGTGGTGGGAAAATAGAACTGGTGAAGGATTTCTCAACTGGTTTGAGTAACTTGCCTTCAATATTTTTTCCCAGGAGTAATGATGAACAGAAATGCCACTTGCCTTCTGGAATCTTTTTGCTGAAAAGCATCAAGGGGTTCCGGGAAGGATGGAGACACAGAAGGTCTCCATCATCACACACTCTTACAGGAAAATACAGTCTGCCTGCAACACTATGCTTTGGCTAGTGAACGAATGAACGGGCCAACAAATGAATGAACTGCTCAGCCTTACATGAGTAATGCCACAGATCAAATGCCTGTTAGTCAGGCATTTGAAACTACTCTCCTAGTTTAAGGTCCAATTGTTTCTTTATCTAAATAATGTGGGGTTTTCTGTGATTACAAAACAAATATATGCAAATTATAAAATGCTTGGAAAATACAGAAAAGTACAAAGAAGGAAACAGGAGCATCCATACCCTACCCTAAAGAATGATCTTATTAACATGGAGGTCGAGGTCACACCAGGGTTTTCTGAGCATAGAAATGTTCCATGGCTGAGATTTTACCATCTACACTGCATATATCTGTGTTCAACAGAATTCTAAGATGGCTCCCAATGCCCTCACCCTTGTTTAATCTCCTCTCTGTGAACATGGGGAGGAGGAACCTGTGAATGCATTGGGATGGTGCCCCCATGATTAGGTTCTATTACTTGGCACAGTTAACTTCCAGAAAAGGAGATTGATCCTCCTGGTCACCTGACCTGATCACGTGAGCCTGACCAAGGGTGGGGCTTTACTGGGAGATATACATGAAGAATGAGAGGGTCCGAAACAAAGGAAATCTTTCCTTGGTGGCTTTAAGGATAGAGAAGACCACGTGGTAAGGAAGGCTAGAAGCCTACCCAAGTTAAGAGCTGCCCCCACCAACATTCAGTAAGGAAACAGGGACCTTGGTCCTACCACCACAAGGAACTGAATTCTGTGCTTGCATGAGCATAAAAGAAGACATCCATTCCAGATGAGAGTACCACCTGGCTGACATAGCAATTTTAGTCTTTATGAAACCCTGAGCAGAAAACCCAGCCTAACCTGCTGGGATTTTGGACCTATAGAACCTATAGAATCTATAGAACCATGAAATAATAAGTGGGTGGTGTTTTAAGTGGCTAAGTTTGTAGTAATTTGCTCTGCAACCAATAGAATGTTCTACATTTTCATTCACATGAAACCTTTTCTCTTATTATTAACTAAAATTTTCATGTCTACATCTAATGTGGGTATGGGTCATAACTGATGTAATCAGCCTGTAGGTGCTGTCATCGCAGGTGTTAGAGATTGGTTATTGAAAATGTAAGTGCTTTCTTCCTGCTTTGGTTGTCTATGTTTGTTTTGGCTTCTATGCTCATATGAGAGATGAACATCTCTTTTCCAGTATCTGCTGAGTTATACCTCTTCTGACAGAGAGAGAGAGGCAGGGTATTCCTGAAGGCTTTGCTCTGTTCCCAGATGGAAACCGAAAACTCTGGAGGAGGGTACGATCCTTCGTGTTTCAAGCATGAAGGCTCTTAGCAGCTGTAGGCTACACCATCCAAGGAGAGGCCGGAAAAGAGGCTGGGTCCCCCCAAGACTAGAAATTAACAGTTGGACTTTGACCCAGGATGGAACTATAGCCCCCCTCTGAGCCTGGCGCCCTGGGTGACCTCAGGGAAGGTCTGCTGTGTGGCTGTCTCTGGGGCGGGGACCACCCACCATGGCCAGGGGTGCTCTGCCAAGGTCCTTAAACCCAGCTCGAGGTTGAAGAATGGAGAACTCTTGCCATCACCCTTAGCTAGTGTTGGCTTCAACCAGATCTAATTCCACTTTGAAAAATCAAGAAATGTGGCTTTTTATACCATTTGGGGACTACTTCCTATTATATAAATAGTACTGTGATAAATAGCTCTACATAAATATGTATCTATATTCATTACTATTTTATTCGAATGAATTTCTAGAAATAGGTCAAAGGATATAAACATTTTAAGGTCCTATAAATTATCAAATTAGCAGGCTTTTAAATTTCCTAAGTTAAAATATATATGATACTAGATTTATCATAAATTCTCTCTTCAGTCTCTGCCTCCAACCACCCCAGTATAGTAACTACAAAAGATTCGAGGCCCGCTTGGGCCCGCCTGAGTTCTGTGTACTTCTTCACGGAGAAAGGCAGTGTGCAGCCTACATCGGGGCCGTCATAACAAAGTTTCACAAGCCGGGTGCTCTAAACAACATAAATGTATCATCTCACAGTTCGGGAAGCAAAAAGTCCAAGATCAAGGTGTTGGCAGGGTCGGTTCTTTCTGAGGGCCATGCGGGAAGACTCTGTTCAGGCCTCCCTCCCAGCTTCTGGTGGTTTACTGGAATCACTGGCATTCTTTGGCTTGTAAATAAATGACCATCCATTCTTTGTGTTTTTACAAGGTCTTCCCTCTAGCCTAACTATCCCCTTTTTATAAGGACCGTGGTCCTGTTGGATGAGGGTTCACCCTTATGACCTCCTTTTAACTTGATTGTCTGTAAAGACTCTGTTTCCACATAAGGTCACATTCACAGGCACGAGGGGTTAGGACTTCAGTGTACAGGGGGCCGGGGGGGGGGGGGGATGATTCGATCTGTAATATCTTGGAGAGTCATATACATTCTCTAAGGCTCTGTTTCTGATCAATCAAGCAGGGATGCCCCTCGACCCCCGCCTTGTTGGGAGGATTACGTTTATCAGACAAGTGGAAGGCTAGACAGATGACAGAATACCTTCCCCATGCCTGGCATGTGATAGTTGCTCAATAAATACTGGTGACCTGATCAACTAAAACTTTTGCTAGTTTGACTTCATGTGGATACACAGAACCCCACGCTCAGCGGGGTGGATTTAGGTCTACGTGGCGGCCATGATGCCCCTGTCTTCTTTTCAAATGTCTGTGCCTTTGCCTCGTCCAGCCCTCGCAGGCAGGTTGTTAGCCAGACGCAGTCCTCACCTCTCCCACAAAGCCTGCTTCGGAGATCTGGCGCCTGCCTTCTGCCGCTAGTTCATTGTCGGAGAAGTGCTGACACCTTTCTTTATCCTTGGTGCCAGGACTCGGTGCCAAAGCTGCCCACATGAGCGAGATGTTCCCTGCACGCCAGGGTTTTAGAAGGTGAACCTGGCACCAACCACACACAGTTAGAGAGGCCCTTGTGATACACACACACACACAAGCACAAGCACACACATGAGCCAGAGACCAGAGACCCCAATCAGTACTTAGAGCAACTTTTAAAAGGAATAAAAATTGCCCGATCTCTTTGATGATATTCAAAGGATCTTTTTTAATATATGAGAAAGACATTCTACATTCTGAACACATCTGGTGTCACCAGCTCTTCCCCCCCACCTCGCTCAACCCCCCCCCCCACTCTAAACCCTCTTAATTCCATAATTTAGAAGGTCTTAAGACACAGAAGGATCTCACTGCGGCATAATTGGGTATCTTGCGTCTCCCAAGTAGGATTGCATGCCCCACCTCGGCCTGGAAACTTTTTTGTGGAGTCGGACAAGGAAAGGTTTGAGGCAGTGGGGGCGCGGGGCGGGGGGCGGTGGTTGCAGGAAGGGACAAGGACAGTGTCTGCTTGCTCAGGCGTCTTGTATAGGAGAGCCGAGCTGCCTGCAGGAAAATGTTTGCTATTCATTTTGCCCTGACACTCCAGGAGAGGAGCACAATTTCTTTTGTGATTGGAAGTAATGTAATCTACAGGAAAATCAATGTGGGCTGACAGGAGAATCGCCCAGCTGATCTGCAGACCAGAGACCCTGAATCACACAGGCTGCGGTCGCCGCTTTGGCAAGGCACTTCCTGCCGCCTCTGGGAGGACAGGGTCTTGGAAAACTCACACCCTGGAGTGCTCCTGGCTCTTCCACAGCCTGCCCATGCCATGCGGGGCTGCTAGGAATTGAGGGACAGAGTACTCAGTCTGGGGAATGAGGCTAGGGGGCCGTGGGGCCACAGCATGTCCTGCTGGGTTCCGGAGAGAAGAGAGAGGGACAGAGATCCTGAGACTGTAAGGTGGAGACAGAAGGAGATAGGCAGACACACACACACGCATGCAAGGACTTCAATTTTAGATCATCTGCATAAGCCTCTATCACTTTACCACTTTTTAAATTAAAAAATTCAGACTGTGCACCCCAAAACACGCATCACACCTGGCGATCAGGAAAGAACATGTTATTAAAAACAATAAATGAGAAAGAGTTGACAAAAAATCACTCTAACCACCCCAAAAAACGCACGCACATCTGCTGGACCCCTCCGCCGGCCTGGCTGAGCTGACATCAGCACACCAGCTTCCGCGGCAACAGCAGCAAAGTTGGCAGGTGTCACCCCAATATGGCTGTGAACTGCGTCCCGTGATTCACAGGCATAAATCAGGGTAATAGGCTCTGGCTGTGCCCTCCCCACCTGCCCCCTTTCCCTGAGCCAAGGCACAGATAGCCCTCTGGCCTCTGGAGTTTGCTTGATGAAACGACCAGTTACTCCCCCACTCCAATTCCCCACCAGGGGTACTTTTCTGAAATCTGTTTAACCTCTCCATATCGTCAAAACACCCCTGTAGTCTATTGGGCGAAGCCTTTGGAAAACCTCATTTGGGGAAGTAATGGGTTAAGAACAGCAACTAAGAGTCAGCCCCGGGAGGGTAGGCCTGTGGTGCCCATCAGTAACCAGGGGAAGTTCAAGGAATCTGGAGGCGCTGGGTGGCCCAGAATGGGTCGGAACCCTGCCTCCCACATTTCTGCCATCTCGAATGTGGAGTGGGCCTCTTGTGCCCACCCCCACTCCCTACCCCCCACGAACTTCCTGGCAAAGGCTTCCGACTTCACCTACTATGTTCCTGGCAGAGACTTTTTAGGGCCAACAAGGCGGCAGCCTGGAGCACGGTGTTTTCAAAGATTTGGGGAGCAATTCCAGGACTGAGTTGGCTCCTCTTCCCTTTCCCCCTGCACCGTCGCTGCCCTACAAGGAGCTGACAAGGGCTCTGGACAGCGGGACAGCGGGATCCAATAAATCTGAGGCCTGTCTAGGTGCTTCATTTATCAAGAGGCCTAATTTACCCAGGCCCTTTAGACTAATTGCAGATTTGCAAAAACTGCTGAGAGTGTAGAACCGAGCATTGTGAGTGTCCCTTGCCATATTTCTGCTAATGTGTTTCATCTGGAGTACATAAAGAGGCAGGGATGCTGATTTTAGACACAGCACTTTGGGGCTAATCCAGCTAAATGATTAGCCCTAAAATTCTGCAGTGATGTCATTTTCCCTACAGTGCTCTGCCAGTCGGCTTGTTTGCTTTATACTGAGAAATATGTACTTGCAGACCCAGGCTAGCTGTCTCGGCATCGCAGGAAAATCTGCCCTCCGTGGTTTATTTGGGGCAATAACGCCAGCCTGCACATCGGTCTCTGGGTCTCTTCTCAAGATGACAGGAGCTGCCGGCAAGACGGCAATAATGGGAAAATACAACTTCTTGAAGGGACCCTCAGATAAACTTTGCTCTCCTCCCCCACCCCAGGCACGTCAGTGAGCAGGTTCTGCTTACTGGGGAAGCCGTCCGGGTTCTGAGTCCTAGCAGCACAGGTGTGGTTAAGATGTGTTAAGTCTCAGTTCTGCCTCCAGCTGTGTGGGCACATGCCAGTCCCATGGCCTCCCTTAGCCTGTTGCTTCTTCTACAAAACAAATAGAAACACCTGTCTTGTCTGATGGGGCAGGAGAGTGAAATACAAAGGACAGAACTTGTGTGCAAGGGTCGCCCCTTGGCAGCCCTGATGGGAGCGATGAACATGGAGCTTTGCAGCAAGACAACTCAAGATCCAGCTCCATGTCTCCCAAGCTCTGAGACGCCCCCTACTCATCCCCTCTGTGCTTCAGGCTCCTCTTACTTTACACGTGGACAATAAACGTGGCCTCGCAGGGTTATCAGACTTAGCATTCACCACCAGGCATCCAGCCCTGTGCTCCACGCATCAGAGTTGTTCAATGAAGAGTAACTCTGCTTTGGGTTGATGCACTTCCCCAGCACTGGGTCCACAGGTCCATTGCAGAAAGAATTGGGCTGCAGTAAATACGTTTTTGATACCTTTTGCTCCCTAGAATGTTATTTTCCCAATAAATGCAAATGAGTGCATTTGGCACAATCTCAGAGTCTAAAGATAAAAGTTCTTAAGGTTAATTAGACTCTCTGGAGGTCTTTGATACGTTCTAGAGAAGGTATAGAACTATCCCCTTTCACATGTAGCCAAAGGCTTCTCAGATTCCAAAGTGCATATCCTACTTCATATTTACAATAAACATTTATTGAGTGCTTAGTATATGCCAAGCGTTGTCACATAACCACTTTACATACAACCACTGTTCGATCTTAACTATAGGTCTCCAAAGCAGACACTGTTACTACGTCCATGTTACTGAAGAGAAAGATCTTTGCAAGATTAAAGGTTTTACCCCAAATTGCACAGCTGGTGAGGGGCAGAGCAGAAACTCAAACCTTGGTTGAGCTGCCCCAAAGCCGGAGCTGGATCCAGGACACCACACAGAGGCAAAACCACAGAGAGGAAAACCTGCACACACAGACAATAACCCAGCAGTGGTTTACAGCATGCCAAGTGCTGTGCTGGGTGCCCTCGACCCAGTCTCTGTCATCTTCCCAGCACTGCTGCAAAACAGGAAGTGATATTGATCCCCTGTTGCCGGTGAGGGAGGGAATGCCTGTGTAATTCCCCCAAGTCGCAGGGCTTGAACAAGGAGGAGCTGGGAGCCGAAGACAAAGCCAGCTGCCTCTAGGGGCTGCCTCTTAATATGTGCATTACGCTGAGAAGGAGACGAGCCCTTCAAATGGGCTTACAAAGCAGACGTCCATGATGGAATGGCTGGACCCATAATCTTTAGATACTGGCTGTGGTTCCATTTTGAGTGTGATCTTTGCAACGAGGCAGGAATAAATGAGGCTAGGTCTTAGCCACCTTCACAAGGCCCTTTGCTTGCCTAAAACCTCTACTCCATGATCCTCTAGCCTAGAGAATTATTAAATAATGGACCAGGGGTAGCTGAGGACAGAGCACTCCTCTATGTCCTGAGTTGGTGGATGTTAAGCCATCTTATTAATTTGGGCTGCCTGGTGGAAGTGTTTGTCCTAATGGATCAAAGCTTGAGCTGAGACACAGCACCCAAAGCTAGAGAGACAACATTTTTCTTACGTCTCCCATCTCTGATTAAGAAGCCGGGGGCACCGGCCAAATTGTATGATGGATTCCTCATACATCGTACCATAAATCCCCCCACCAAGGGCCAGGCGCCGTGGTCCCACCTGTGTCAGCACACTAGCACACAGCCTCAGAACCATAACGTAGTGTTCTAGGGGGAGGCTAAAATTAATGAAACTCTGGCTGACATTTTGAGCACGCACACACATATCTCAAGATTATCCCACAAGTATATTTCTTGCAGAGAGAGTAGTTTTTCCATTTTAAAAGATGGCATTAACCTTCAATACTCCATCACTTGCTTTAATTCTTTCCACCTGTAAATATTTTAGATGAAAATATCACATTGGCTATGCCTCTGTCTTACAAATGTGGCTTATATCTGGATCTCAGGGAGATGATAAGTTGAATTTTGTCACTTGGAAATACCCAACACAATCACAATCAGGGGCACCTCAGTGACTCAACTGGCTAAGTGTCCTACTCTCAGTTTTGGCTCATATCATGATCTCGCAGTTGTGGGACTGAGCCCCACATCAGGCTCTGTGCTCAGCAAGGAGTCTGCTTCAGATTTCCTCTCCCTCCTGCTCTTTCTCTCTAATAATAAATAAAAGTAAAATCTTAAAAAAAAAACAAACCCAAAACTAGAATCAGTGGGTGGCGGTATAAGGAACATGGAATTCAGGGTCCACAAGGTTGGGCTCAAATACCAGCTTTTTCATTACCAGCCGGGAACTTTGAGAAAGTTGCTTGGCAGTTCAGTCCCTATAGCTGTGGAATTTCTGCCCTGCAAAAAAGAGCTTCGTGCAATTAGTCTGTCCAAAGGGGCTGCATTTTTTGAAATTCATCTGCCTGAATTTATTCTTTTTTTTTTTAGATTTTATTTATTTGGGGGAGAGATATAGAGCGAGTGCAAGCATGGGGAGGGGCAGAAGGGGAGGGAAAGAGAGAATCCCAAGAAGACTCCATGCTGAGCACAGAGCCTGATGTGGGACTGGATCCCTGGACCCTGAGATCATGACCTGAGCCAAAATCAAGGGTCAGACACTTAACCAGTTGAGCCTCCCAGGCACCCCCCAAATTTAAATATATACACCACTGTATGCACGAGTGGCAGCCCTGTTTTCTGTCTTCTTCAAGGCTTGTTAGCCTCTTCCATAAAATCAAGAGCATACCTTCTTTTCCAGGTCCTGAGCTTGAGAGATGCTATGTATATGAGCACAGCCCCATACCCCCTGATGGAAGGGAGGCCCAGTGCAGTCACTAGCTGGTCAAAGCTCTAGAACCAGGGTTGCAAAATGGCAGGCTGTGGGCAGGAACCATTCCACATACATGTTTTATTTGGCTCACGCAGGATTTAAAAAGCTTCTGAGCCAACCTTTAAAAACTGTAAAAGTCAGGAGGTTAAAAAACCTTTGGAAATCAGAAGACTTTCCCATAAACGCTGTACTTCTCATTCCTCCTGATGAATCAGAATGTCTGGGCATGCAGATGGTATTCCCAGAGAGCACTAGTCAGCAGGACCTGGGAATAGGGCTTCCTCCAGACAGGCAAGCTCACTGCCGTCCCCATTGTCCCCCGCTCTCAGACGTCCTTGTAGCCACACCAGCCACCTCATTCCTGGTCATTCGGTTCTGGCTCCTGTGGCCACCACCATTTGAACTTGCTTCTCCAAGTGTGGCCTGTGCCAGCCACACCGGGGAGTGTGTTTGAGAAGCAGAACCTCGGGCCCCAGCTCAGACCCGCGGAGTCAGGATCCACAAGCGATCTACACCCACGTTAAGGCTTGAGGAACCCTGGTCTGGAATGGGAGTGGCAATCTACGGCCAGCACGCCAAGTCCAGTCAGCTGCCTGGGTTTGTAAATTACGTTTTCTTGGAACATGACCATGTCTGTTTGTTTATGTGTTGTCTATGGCTGTCTTCACTTACAATGGCAGAGTTAAGTAGTTGGACAGACCCTCAAAACCTGAAATATTTACTATCTGACTCTTTATAGGAGAAGTGTGCTGAGTCCTGATCTGGAAGAATGCTTTCAAAAAATATTTTATTATAGGTTCCAGTTGGACATTCCAAGACTCCACCAAGGAATAAGCATGCAAGGGCATTTCTTCATGTGAAGGTACCACTTTCAGCATTCCCAGTTTCTTCTTTATAGGGGGTTCTCACTTCCCAGCTGTCAAGGGCCCACAACACCACATCCTTGATGCTGGCAGGGCACCCTCTTCCATTTGGACACCTCACCTCCTGTCTGCCTCTGGCCCAGCCTCCCAGGCATTTACTTGCTTTTTCCCTCCTTCCCCAGGACTCCTCCCCTGCTTGTTACTCCTTGAGCTTGCTCAAGTGTCTTCTTGGATGATCTTGGATGATCTGGGTCATCCAGAAGGCGGAGGATGGGCTTGGCTCTTGGTGCAAAACCTGCAAAATAAGCAGGATTCCCACCTTGCCCAGATTCAAGGTTTTTTTCTTTACTGGTACATTCCTGAAGGAGGGTCTCTCTCCTTCTGTCATCCCAGGCTTACATGTAGAGCCGTCAGGGGAGACAGAAAGGTGCAGCGAGGAGAAACCATCCTGCAACCTAAATAAAGCCAAGGGCAAGACACACCCATAATGAGACCTAGGGGGTCCGCCTCTCTTGAAGGCATTTTGTTTTATTTCTTTCCTTACCCGGAGGCAGAAAACTGCAAAATACTACAAAGCGAAGTCATTTTTGAGCCAAAAAAATGTCTAGAGCCACACACAACTCCCACATGCGGGTCTGATGAATTTTCAACTGACCAGTCGACACAGACCCTTCATCTTCAAAGTGGAATCCAACATTTCAGAAGGTGTGCCAGCCGGAAAGGTGTTCACCACATGGGGTGTCCGTGGTGATTGGAAACTTCAGGTGGGCCCCAGAACTTGCACAGAGTATCTGGGGATCAGGCAGGGTCCAAAACCTTCCCTTCCGGAGGAAGAGACTGGATATCTCAGGGGCCCCCCCGCAGGACGTCATACGGGTATTTCAGGTCCAAGCTGGAGGTGGGACCCACGTGTACCTTTCCACCCCATGACACTGCCCTTTGTCTGTTCAAATGTGACGCCATCAGGGGAGGACTTTCAGAGATCATTGTGCAAATTCTTTATACTTCTGAGCCGGTGAAGGGTTTCACAGCCTATTCTCATCTCTGCCTGGAAAGATCCTTGGGCAGAACTGAAATCCCTCTTGCCATGCTCTCTGCCTTCCATTTGTTCTGTCTTTCCTGAAGAAGCACTGGCTGCCATTCTGTCTTTAATAATCTTTTTGTCCCAGAGGATGGCTTCCCAACCCCCTCAGCCATTTCTCCTGCAAGTTAATAACTGCAATTCCTTTCATCTTTCCCCATTAGTCCTGTTTACCAACTTAAAATCCCAACCTTCAAAATTCCAAATTCCCTGCACCCCTACAAACTGCTCTCCTATTTAAAAAATTGTATAAAAATGTGTCAAGTAAACACATGAATAGGGCAGCCGTGGAGGAAAAAATTCCATCACATCAGAGATGTTGCCCGGATTTCTTCAGGAGGAGTGCTCGAAGTATGAGTCTGGAGCTGCCATTTTCCCATTTGTTTGTTGTTTTGGAGTTAGGGATGAGGAAGATGGTTGACAAAGACTTACTAAGAAATACTAGTGGTAAGATTAACAATGATAACAATGGTATTAGAGGTTTATGATCTACAATGTTCTGGACTAAGGTTTACACTTGTTATTTCACTTGGTCCTCATAATGTTCCTTGGAGAAAGTACCATCCTTGTGCCTGAATCCAAACAAGGAAACTGAAGCCCAGAGAGGTTAAGCAACAGGCTCAGAGCCTCTTCTAGTAATACTAGGCGATCTCCCAAAAATGTTCCCATTCTGCTACACAAGGGTATAGAATTCCACCAGATACAAGAGAAACCAAGAAGCCCATTCAGGGAAGGGGCAATGGCTTTATTCCTCACTGGACGCCCAGCACCTAACAGAGTACCTAGCACACAAGAGGTGCTCAGCAAATATTTGTGGGATAAATGGATGAGTAAACTTCAATGCGAGCTTTGAACATGATGTCAGGGCTCAGTGGACACCTTGAACTTGGACCCAGATGATCACATTTACTCACAAGAACATCACTGACTCACAAAAGAGCGATCGAACCTGGCTGAGCGGCAGAACCACCAGAGAGCACTGTAAAGGGAGAACGACCCTGGGCTCATCTCAGACCTCCTAAAATGGAATCTTCCAGGGGCAGTCTGGGAACCTGTACCTGTTACCAAACCTCTCCATGTGATCTTCATGCAGAAGTGACTTGGGGGTTCCTTCATCCCCACCTTGTGACCAAGGAAGGGGAACTTTATAGAGCACACATATAAGTGCTCCTGCCCTCTGGAACCAATTGGGTCCAGCCATGGGGAGGCACCAGCAGAAGATCAACGTGGAAGGAAGTAAAGTGGAGTATTAATGCCCCAGCTCCCTTCTGACCAAGCCCCAGGGCGCCATGACTGTTTTACCAAAGTCATCAGGCAGCCCTCTGTCAATAGCAGCTCTCTCCCTGGGCTCCATCAGGGCTCCTTCCCTCACCTCTGCAGTCCTTCTGGTTCTCTGTTGTTATTAGCCTACTGCCCTCAGCACCCCTCCTAGATCCCCCTTAGCTCTGCCCACATGGCTGAAAAGAGTCCCTCACTAACCTCTGTTCCATATACCTCTTAAATGTGCTATCTACTCCCTGCTGGGACCCTGATTGGCACTTTGTCTGTGCAGTTAGGTTATACACACACACGTGCGTGCACGCGTGTGTGCACACATATGGGATATGGTGTAACACGGGCCACCACGGGTTCCTTCCTAGGGGGTTTGCTTATGGGACCGTACCAAGTAAGGCCGTTATCCTACTGCTTAGACCCAGAGGCTAGCAGCTGGCAAGGTCTTCCCGGGCTCCAACTGTGACAACCCAGACAGGATTTGTCATATTTTGTTCAAAGAAGGGCGATCCTAATACTATCTTTTGGAGTCTCTTTACCATTACATGCCTAATTTTAAAACCGTATTAGAACAAAAACCATTCCCTTCAGAGGTTTCCATGTCCAGATTATTGGAAAGTCAGTCTGCTCGAGGTAGCTCTCTTCGCTCGCTCGCTGCACCTTGGAAGGCTGGGGTGGTGGGTGAAAGAACTGCCTGAGCCTTTGGGGAATGAGGTTGGGGAGAAAGGGCCAGAATTCCCTCCAGGAGATGAAAATCAGGCTTCAATCACTCTCCCAAAAACCTCAAAGTGAGAACTAGTCAAAGCCCCAGGCTTTGTCCGCTTTCTGCCCAAGCCCAGTATATCAGCCTGTTCACATACCACCCAGACCAGCCTCTGCTGAAACAGTCTCAAGCCCTGAGGAAACCCAGGCTGAGAAGGCTCCCTGCAAACCCAGTCTAGAGCTCACGAACCTTGGCCAACCTCTCCCAAGCACTTGGCCCAACACGCGGGTCTGGTCCTGGTTTAGGGTTTCAGAGTGGCAGTTTCAAAGCCGTCTCATTATTACTGATGACCAGGGCTTGCTGAGAGCAATAGTGTTTTATAGCCACTGAGCAGAGGGCCCGGGAGCTGTGGGGGATCGGCGGTCTCTGAACTTGTGCAAGGCACCAATCGCAAAGGAGGTGGAGGCCACATGCTTGGCTGAAGCTGCCCTGAATGAGGGTTGCAAAAAGCAGACGACCAACTCCTACACTCCCACGCAGCAGCCCCAAGGCAGAGCCGCCATATTTAGGTGTGGCCTGGGTCCTCATCTCAAAAGCACAAGGAAACTATAAGCAACAGCTGGGAATGGGAGGGCAGGTTTTGGTCCCTCCAGACATTATCAAGTACCCTTAGGATTACTGTTGTCCCAAATCGGAGATACATTTCAACTCATTCCCTGGGCCATCTTGGTGGGAATGAGGCCTGAATGCCCATTCTTTACCAAAGCCGGTCTCCTATCAGCGTTCATTCCTTGATTTTCTGGCCCACAGAAGTCCTGAAAAATTAGAGCTCAGGTTCAGGGAAACAAAGGAATAGCATTTA
The DNA here is from genome assembly GCF_002288905.1 of Enhydra lutris kenyoni. Lineage (NCBI taxonomy): Eukaryota > Metazoa > Chordata > Mammalia > Carnivora > Mustelidae > Enhydra > Enhydra lutris. The sequence goes on from NW_019154131.1 coordinate 11,488,389, forward strand.
CTAAGATGCCAGTTTCTATCCTTGAGTTCCACATTTAATCTCCATAGCAATCCTGGGAGGTGGCAGTTTTAACTATTATGGCTAGAAGGCTAACACTCAGAGTTTTAGGCAAAGTCACCCAGCCAGAATGGAGAAGCCAGGTTGGTCTGACCCAAGGTCAGGGCCAACCCCACTGCCCTCTTGTGTTGGATGATGACAGGGAGGCTTCCCCAGAGCCCGCCTCAGTTTTATAGTCTGCTTTTTCTTTGCAAGATACGGGAAATGACAAAAGGATAAGTAAAGATTGTCTATATACAATCTCACCAGTTTTTAAAGAATGTGAAGGTCCTTCTGCCTCTCATTAGTACTTGGGCAGCCTTGGGCAGCAAGGAAGAGCACACACATGGCTCCTGTTGATGTAGGCAGTAAGACACTGACTGTCTAAAGGAATACGAAGTCCCAAGGCCACACGGATCCAAAATTGGTTAACTCAGCAACTCGTGATATCAACCACAACCCAGGTTCCTTCCATCTTTCTTCTCTGCCATCCTCTGGGTGTGCACTTGGTCGCTGGGTTCAAATACCTCATGGTTCCAAAATGGCCACCGAGATACCACTGTGCAAAAGGCAATGCACACAGAAGACTCTATCTTGTAAAAACAGAGAAACCTTTCCCAAAATTCCTTCAGTGGATTCCCCCATCAACTCTCACCACCAAGTCACATAACCACTCTTAACCAATCACCAGAAGAGGAGCAGAACTATGGGGATTGGCATAGATTAGTTAGCATTCCTCACAGAACTGGGAATGTTCTGTTTTTGTTGCCATTGTTGTTTTTACCCCCAAAGGGTGGATGTCTGGATAAAGTTGGGATTCTGTTAGAAAGTAAGGTGGGCAATCAATAATGACTGCCAGGGGGCGCCTGGGTGGCTCAGTGGGTTAAGCTTCTGCCTTCGGCTCAGGTCATGATCTCAGGGTTCTGGGCTCTCTGCTCAGCAGGATACTGCTTCCCCGCCTCTCTCTCTCTGCCTGCCTCTCTGCCTACTTGTGATCTCTCTCTGTGTGTGTCAAGTAAATAAATAAAAATCTTTTTAAAAATTTTTTTGAGGGGCGCCTGGGTGGCTCAGTGGGTTAAGCCGCTGCCTTCGGCTCAGGTCATGATCTCAGGGTCCTGGGATCGAGTCCCGCATCGGGCTCTCTGCTCAGCAAGGAGCCTGCTTCCC